>NC_063068.1:0-610953 GCF_022605165.1 Purpureocillium takamizusanense
CCTAACCCTAACCCTAACCCTAACCCTAACCCTAACCCTAACCCTAACCCTAACCCTAACCCTAACCCTAACCCTAACCCTAACCCTAACCCTAACCCTAACCCTAACCCTAACCCTAACCCTAACCCTAACCCTAACCCTAACCCTAACCCTAAGACTTATAGTCTACGCACGAAACGATTCCGCGCTCGGACCTGAGATATAGCGGTGTGACGCGAGACTCGAGCAGTGCTCACTAATGCACACTGATTGTGATCAAGGCCAATCTTCCTATGTATAGCTGGCGTGCCATGTCGTGCTATATCGTGCCGTGTCGGATGGGATGCCCATTCGCCAGCTGGAACCGAGCCCAGGAGAACGACGAGAAGCTTTGGCCCGAAGCCCGTAGTACGAATCAGTAGTGTAACCTCGCAGGTTGAGGCTTCCGCTAAGGCCGAACGAAATCAGGTTGTAACATAGCATATTGTCGTTTGCATTTCGCGGACACTCTAGTAAAGACAGCTTGGTGTGTGTGCGCGGCACACAACGCCAACGCCCGCCGCCACCTAGTTCTGATATGTTCCTGACGCCGATTAACAGCCGCCATGTGACAACCTGCCGTCTATGGGTATGCGCATGTCACCAGCGGCTTTGGAGCTTGATCCTCTGGGTCGTCGTGGTAAGTGTTGCGCCTGTCCAAGTATTTCCGTCGACACATTGCTTGGTCATCATAACTAGGACTCTGCGGGCGCGACGCCCTGGGTACAGCGTCACTGGCCCTGCCGACCCCGTTTCCAGCTAGCCACGGTGCCCTGGTACTCAAGCCAAAGGGACGGCGATCACCGAGCGAGTTTAGCAACCGTAAAGAAACAATTCCACATGCTCAACTCCATGTATATTCCGATGCCGGGAAGGCCGTGATCTGTGAATGCATAATTTTGACCAACTCTCCCAGATCGCTAGCAAATACACCAAAGAGCCCAAAAAACCTTTTCCCAGACACCTACTAAGATTGTCGTGATCGTGGACCAGAGCCTCTACCCCACCGTTCAAAATGGACTTGATTAAAATCGAAGCAAAACGAGCTACGAAGGTTAACATATAGCTCATGCTACTCTGTCCGAGACTCTGATGTCTGTCTCTGTTCTAGCTACGCAGTTCACATTTCAGGAACATGCGTTGTGCTGGCCTCTTTGCATTAGGGGCATTACGGTCAATCGCCGGGAGTGGCTCTGTTGTCCCATGGCCGTATTTATCGCAACGTTTGAAGTCAAACTTTGCCAGAAACATTGCTGTGCAAATGACGATTTCCAGTTTGGCAAACTGAGCGCTCGATGTTAATGTCCTTTTTATACCCCTAGCGTTACTGTAAGTAGACTCACTCTCATGCCTGCTGTTTCGGTTTCAGTCTTTTGATCATCTTGAAACGCGGAACCCGGGCTCAGCAGGTCTACTTACGGCACTGATGAAGACCACCTCCCCAGCCGAGGTACGCGTAAGGTACCTCCTGGTCTTCCTGCCTTGACGGTAAATACCGTCCAGGGTCCCACTTGCCCGGGTTATGGTATATGTGCTCATTCATGTGAATGTCATCCATGGCGTACATCTTACTCTTTTGTTAGTTCGTATACCCCGAGCGCCTCTGAATTCCAGACCTAACATACGGCGAACGCGTTATTCGGGATCATCTCGTCACTGTCGCCAATTCTGATGCCTCCACCGCTGATGTTCTTTCGAAATGAAGCACCAGTCATGACAATGCGGATAGAGTCTCGGAGGCCGAGTTCGATAAGTGGGAATTCATGCTCCCACTCGCGTATCGACAGCCTAGATAGGACATCGGCTGCGGTCTCATACCGTGAAATTCGGTGCTTGAGCACGACTTCGTCGACTTCTCTCCTTAGTCTCTCGTGCCAGTACGAATCGTATGAAAGGAAGCATGGGATCCAGGCGGCGTTGTACCAGCTATTAATGAGGCCGGCGAAGATGGCGCCAATAATGAACTATTGCAACAAGACAGGTGAGCGACGAGACTCATGGTAAACAAAAAATAAGAAGTAACATACGGACGATATAGCAATGTCATCATCTCGTTGTTCAATCATAGCTTGCATGGCATCTGTACTGGTCTTTCCACTTATTCGCCTTTCCTCTACGATCTGCTTAAAAATCCAATGAAGTTTAGTGCCAGCCCACATTTTGCGCAGCCTGCTTAATGTGGGTAGATGCGGGAACATGATCTCGCACGCTGAAGTCCTGTGTAACTGATCGTATAGGGCGAGCGTCTTGGTGAGCAATTTGGGGCAATTGGCGATGTCATGGCAACCCAAGACGCGATGCGTAAGTCGATAAATGAGATTAACCATGACATCAAACGGGTCAATTGGAAGGGAAGTGTCGATTTTTCCGAATGCGTCCATAGTGTCAGCTGTAAGGTAGTGCAGATTCGTCTCTAGGTGATTCTTATGCATGCAACGCTTAAGCATGTAATTGAAGTGTCCGGTTAGGTCACCATTGTAAAAGCGGTCGACTTTTGGCATGGGCGCAAGAAGCGTATCGAAACTGACATATAACACCTATTAAGCGGTATTCGCGTTCGGATTTTCCATTTGCACTTACCCAGCTATTAGATCAAGGCCACGAGCTGTGCAAAGCGACGACCTCGCCGCGTGGCCCGATAAGGCAACGACGAGATGTGGCCCGCAGTAGAAACTGAATTGCCCGGAACTGTTTGTTCGTTTGCCGCTTTTGAGGAACTTTCCCCTGTCCCAGAAAAATTTGACAGATCCAAGTACGGGCCATCCTCTAAGGAGATAGGGTGCGCTACTCGGAAATGGCCGCCGCGCGTTTTGCCAGCTTAGGATCACTATCATCCCGCCGAGGAGCAAAGCTAAACCCGCAGCTGGCAGGCTCAGGAAAGAAGCTAGTGCGTCCAACGTATGATGCATGCTGGCAGAGGTTGTATGAAAATTGCCGTATCAGTGCGGTGTGGGTGTTCGGCTTGGAGGCAGGATCAGGGCTGGCCAATTCAATACGGCTCCCCGCAATCGTGGCCTGCCATCTTGTGCTGCTGGACCATCATATATGCGGTATTCTCTGGCCCGCGTCGAACCTTGACCGCTGACGTGTGATCATGCGCTCGCCACTGCGGAGTCGTTCTCATTTTCACCACGTGTCTGGAACATGCATGCAGCTCTAAAGCAATTACGCTGTTTGTCTTGACCTTGCTCTGTAGTCCAATTGATGGGAGTAAGCACAGGAGCACAGCCGATGGGTCATACTTCGGATCTTCCTCTGCCCAGCGTCTAACGTCCCGCCACATCGTTGCGGTAGCGAAACATTAGCGTAATGCCATGGCACGATAATGGAAGCTACTGCATGCCTCGATACGTGTCGGTTCTAGCTTAAGTGCGGCACGACCATAACTAAGACATATGCCATCCCTAGCTTATCTACTAATAGATTCTATACCCCTCGTTATGCCTTATTGCTACGAGCATCAGGCCTCGCGTAAGTTGCCGTTTTGAATTTCGCGGTTATAGAGCTAACTGTATCGAATTTCGCGGTTACTAGGCTAGCTATATTGAGTTTTGCGGTCACTAAGCTAGCCGGATAAAGTCTCGTAATACTTAAACTTCCTTTTGCTATATTAGGGTAAGTAGCTAAGGTCTTATTATTATCTTATAGGATTTTATAGCTCGGAAGAAGGATTATATAATCTCGAATAAGCTAAAATTATCGGAAATCTCTAGAAAAAAAAATAATAGGGATCCCTTTAAATATATTATTAAATCCTTAAAATTTATAAATACTTTCGTTAACTAAATAAAGTATATACTTATTAAAGTATTAACTAGATTAAATAAGAAGAGGTTATTTTTAAAAGCCTAAGTTATAATACTATTATTATAGCTATATAAAGGGCTAACTTATTATAAATAATGCCTTATAATAAAGTCTCTTATAATAATATATTAGTTAGCTATTAGCTACATAAATAGTATCTCTAAAGTTATATTAATACTTAGTCCTTAATAGATATTGACTATTATTACGCTATTAATAATAAGCTAAAGGATATATTAAGATAATACGAGGCGCTATTAGTCTATTAAGAGTCTTATATTATAGCGTATATATATTATAATATATAGTTAGGTATTATTATTTTCTTAGGTATTAACTAATAAATAAGTATTATAAGTAAGGTATATCTTAATAAAGTAGTAGGAATTATATATTTATATTTAAGGCTTTTATAATAAGATAATATTATTTTATTTTATATTAGTAAGCATTAATATATAGTCATATAAAGGGCTATTCTTATTAATATTAACTTAAAAGACCTAGGATAGTTATTTATTACGGTATTATTATTTAGGTTATCTATTTATAAAGATAAGTCTAGGGAGTTATAGTGGCGCTTTTTAAGTAAAGTAATTAGCTATAGGCTAGAGGGGCGTAAGTCTAGGTCTAGAGTTCTAAAGAAGACGTTGAAGTTCGAAGGCACTGGGAGGTCTCTCGTAAGGCTCGGGTCTTTTTGAGGAGGAATTGCCAGCGGCTTGGAACCCAATTTGAACTCGTTGACTGGTGTTTGAGAAAAGGCATTCGCGATCAGGAACTCGCCCCAGGCATTCGGATGGAGGCCGTCATAGCCTGCAGTGTCATTATTGTCAGCATGCTTCCAAACTTGCCACTCTTCGTAGCCGTCGCTCACCTGCGGGACAACCCCCTGGTTGGCAATTATAATTTTGCTCAAGATCAACCAAGTGGATCGGAGACTGATGAGTCGACCACTTCGATATTGCATTTGGGAGCAGGTTATTGTAGATGTTAGTGTTCTTCACCAGGTCTTCTCGACCGCCAATGAAGCTGCGCTGTGGCACGTTTGCAACTGCAAATTGGAGTTCTGGATTTACCGCTCTGGCGTTTGAAATCAGGGTGTCCATGCTGTCGATGGTGCCCTCTGCGTCGCTGTAGAACCAGCCCATGTCATTGAAGCCAAGCATGGCCAGCATGAGATCGGCTTGATTCTGCTCCAGAGCTGCTTGGATGAGGCCTTTGTCTACAGCGGCCGGTCGTCCCCAAAGACAAAAGTGGTTACAGTTCGACAGAAATGACCCATCTACACCTTTGGCGTAGCCACCGGTAGCGTCAATTGGCGCCAGCGTCGGAGTAGTGCCGTACAAAGGGGGAGGCTGTGGTGGTGATGAAGGCTGGGGCGTCCGTGTTCCTGTGTAAGGACCCACGAATTTGACGATTCCATTTTGCTGAAACCATTGCCATATGCGGTATCGCCAGGTCCAGTCGCCTTCCTAACCTTGGGACATGGAGTCGCCGACGATCATGACTCTCAGGACATCTTGACGCCCAGCAAGAGTCTTTCCAATGGCGGAAGTGTTTGTCGACGCGATTAAATGCTCCACCATTTCTTCGGAATCTGGCAAGCTGATGCCAGCCTACAGTGGGGGCAATGCAGGCGCCAGTCGACTGACGACAGCATATTCAGGGAAAGTTGCGATGTTTGAGGGGATTGGTACAGCGGGTACACTAGAAAGTTGCTGAAGCTCTGCCGACACGGACGCCGCTACCTTGACGGCCGATGCGAAAGCTATATTAGTCTTTGTCGCATTGCTGGCCTGCGTCTTTGCCGTGTCGGCCACTATCCCAGAGGTCGTGACTGCCGCATCGACCAAACCAATACTTGAAACGAGCGTCAAACAAAAAGAAAGAGATATGAGATTTGAAAATGACATTGTAGAATCCGACTCGCGCATTTACGGAAATTCAGGACTGGATCGCGATGACCAGGCATGAGAGTTGTCATCGGAGCGCTCGCTACATCCACTTATGCTTTTCGCGATTAATAACATTTATTCACTGCATCATGTCACATACATGAATATTGCAGCCTTGACATGTGAAACGTACGCACTCGAGCCTCTTGCCGGCTGCTAACGGCCAATAACTTGCGCGGCGATGGGCCCTGTCGCTTCGTCGACCGAGGCCAATGCAGGGGATTCTGCAACGGAAATTAATTATCCGTTGAATACTACCGTGACATTTAATAATTGGCACAACCATGTATGATGTCCTGCAGCCCGAAAGACGCCATTGCGCCGGACCAAACCAGGCAGAATAGCACTTTGTTTGTGGGCCAGGGGTGTCACTCACGAGGCGATTGAAGAAACCACTCTCGTATAACACTTGTCGCACAAGCTGTCTACCGTGGCATGCCTATTGGGCTAACATTACACCAACTTTTCTCTCGCACTTTTGCTGATGATCAAAGATGTTGCGAGCCAATGTCAGCGTTCTTGTCGCTTTGGTTTGCTTGATCTTGATCCACTGCAATGCTCGCGTAGTAGATCACTCATTTCCGCAAAACAGGCCGGCGTACGTGCAAGATGCAGGCAAATTAAGCAAGCGAGAGACAGTGGGCTAACGCGCGTAGCGACAGGTACACCGTTGGCCTCAGCAAAAGGGATGGCAGCAAATCTTGCCTATCAGTCTGCGCTCCCAATACCTGCGGAGCATCATTTTGCGATAAGCACAAAAAGCGCAGTCTGCTCGACGTTATCAACTTTCCAAATGCCACAACCCATGTGGGACCTGACTCATATGCACATCTCCTCAAACGTCAACTTGAAGAGATTGAACAAGACGGAATCGGAGAATACCTTGAAGGTCAAAGCGAAAGGAACAATGTGGAAAAGTTATGCCACTATTCCGCTGGAGGTTTTTATGGTCCCAGCTTTTGCGTTCAGCATAGATTTGACACTGCGCCCCTCGATGGAGGCCAGTACCTAGCCGGCACGGCCGACACAGAACTCACAGGCTGTATAGTCTTGACAGTTGTGTCTGCTCGTGCTGTCTATATGGTAACGCCTTTTCATATTCGCTCTGCTACTGTATCCGCAACACGCCATGACTGATCATGGACTACGACAGTGTCACTTCTGGGAAGATATCCACTACCAACCGGCTGGTCTGGACGGCCGAGTGCGTCCCTTTATCGGTTTTTACGCTGTCCTCAACATGATAAGAGGTCAAGGGCCTACACCTGGGGCTGTCGGGCCTGCTCTTAGCAAAGAGCTGTTTACTGGTTCCGACGATCATGCCTGGGCGTTCATCATGGCACCGCGTAATAGAGCTCAGCCCAATAATGAGGTATTACGGTCGTGGCAGGCTGAGTACGATGATTTGTAAGTGCGCTTCCCCTCCTCTCCCCTTTAAATCGCATTCTCAACAGTGCTTCGGTATATTGATAGAGCCTCGCTCTCATCAACAGGCGTGCTTTACTTCAATCGCTCGTACCTGGAATTGGAATCACGTCGTATAATTACAGCCCTTTGTACCCGGCAAATAGGCAGGGGATACCTTGGTGGAGGGGCGTCGCCCTCTTCGAGTACGACGTCAACGCTGACGGACATGGTCTGGCAGACTGGCGTCTTTGGATGGAAGCAACAAGTTTCAGAGGCCGAAACCTGGGTTTGAACGTAGCAGGACGTAGTTAAACATGCATCTAGCAAGAATTTGCAATAAAAATATGATCCTGTTCGGAACTCGACTATCGACTTTCATACTCTTTCCGCTGGAACTGTCTCCATTGAGCATACAAAGGATTTCCTGTAGGCCATGAACAAGGGTCAAGAACATAAGTAATGGCGTAGCGAACATTGTCGCCTTCTCTCTCTAGCCGTTCGGACTCAATGGTCTGTCCAGGGTCAACTTCTTCGACTGAGAACCTTCCAAAAGGGTACCCGATCCTAGATCTCGCACCGCCAGCGAAAAAAACCATTCGATCCTCGTATAAGACATCAAAGTAAAGTTTCGTCATGTTTGCCAGCTTGCTTGTGCAATGATCCATGATCGATCGAAATGTACCAGCGTCAAGATACACCGTTTCTAAAGCCAGCTCGCGGACTTCTGTTCGCTTAATAAACTCAAGCAAGTCCACTTCCCTAGCAGTGATCCCGCGGAGTCTGCAACGCCCGAGGGTAGGCAGCCTTTCCAATTCAACGACACGTTGTAAAATCTTTTCGCTACCGTACCCAGAAGTCATGCCTGCAATGCGGACGGAAAGGTAGTGTAGCTCGAAATCCTCAAGCCGGGGACACAGTGCAAACAATTTTGAGAGGCCTGAGAAGTTGCAGTCGTCTTCCGCTTCTGATCGTATTTCCGCTGCATCTCTCTTTACCTTTGGCCAGTTCTCCTCATCCTCGTCTCTGTCTTTGTGGTACCAGAAACGTCGAGTTGAAATGCTGATCGATAGCGATCGTAGGCTAACAAGTGACTCGGCGATTCCGGGGTCGTTCCAGTCAATTATATTGAGTTGATCGCTAGCCAGGCTGCATTGTTGCATCTCCGCGTCGTTGAGAATATTGAGATTTTGGATTCGCAAATTGCTCGCCGCCAAGGCACGTAGGGCTGTGTCAAATGTGTACACAGTGCATCGCCATAACTTTTTCTTGGACATACTGAAGGGCTTATCAGCGGGTAAGACCCTTTGTTTATCGTTACGTACAACGACTACCCTCAGCGTGAGGGATGTGAGTGTCCCCGTCCCGCTATGTTTTGCAAGGCCATTGAACGCTTGACTGAGCAATGCTATTCCATGCGCCCGGCTCATTGTCTCTTGGCGCGAAAGATCTCGGGTTTGTCGTTTGCTTGCCTCAGCTTCTTCGGCAAGCCCAGTGAGGGAAAGTTCCTGCACGAGGCACGGAAGTCCTCCACCCTGGGCCAATTGAGCAAAAGTCCGTAGAACTTCGTTTGTCAAGTCCACGTGTTTTAATTGGAAGAAGCTTTTGAAGCGATGACATGACGACTTCACCGCCAGAGAGCTGCAAGTCAGGCGGAGGTTCCTAATGTCGTCCAGGTCTAGCAGTTCGATAAAAAGCTCGATGACGTGGTCTGGACAGCTTTCTAGACTTATTGCCATATTGTCGTTAGTCGCTAAGCAACCAAAAATTGTAGAGATGACGGCCTTTGCGGATACCTAAGTACCTTTTATAGGTCTCGGCGCCCTGTCGAATTATAGGGCAGCTAATTATAAGCCTAGGAATAGGCAGACGCCCTACCTTACCTGCCTAATATAGTGCGGTATATAGTGGGATTAACTCCGGAGGGCAGTGGGATTAGGCGCACCGGCTTATTAGCCGGCTGCCGTCTGCTCCCCTTTCTGCTCCCTAGCCCAATCACTTCGGCTTACTAACTCGAGCCACCAGGGATGTTCCGACGCAGTGGAATAGGCGGCCAGAGGCGGGTCACCCTGGTCCTTGCCTAGAATCTGGGCGAGTTCGAGCCATCCTCTCGTTCGGTTTGCCTGCCGGGCTTCGGGTGTCAAAGCCCACTGCGAATGTCGACTCAAGGCTATAATAAGCTGCTCGACCTCCTACATCCTGTCCCATTCGGAACAGTCAACATTGCGCAATCGCTGCTCCAAGAGACAGAACCAAGAGCCATCAGGGTGACCTTGGGATAGCCTTTTGACCGTAACCCATTCCCAGCATGGAGGGAAGAAGCCACTGCTTTCCAAGTCGATTATACCACAAACCTGGCCGTTGGCGACCATAATGTTGCCCCAATCCAAATCTCCATGTGTGAACACGTTCGGCTGCTTGCTGACTGCTGCGCTTCGATCGTCAACAAATGCAGTAATGTCCTCATTCCATGAGTAGTCCCTGACTCTCTCCCTACAGAAATCCGTGGCAGTTCGTAGACCAGTGCGAAGTGGCTGTCTCTGGAGAAGCGCGGCTTGAATATTCGACGATTGCAGCTGGCGAAGTTGATGGATGAAGGTCACAACCTGATCAGCAACGGATTCCCGCTCCTGAACTGACAACATGGGCCAAGCCCTTTCTAGTGTTGTCCCCGGCATCCTGTCCATGAGGAGGTGTTCAAAGTCCGCGGATCGATAGTACTTGCCGACGTGAGGCACCGGAACATTCGTATTTGCCTTGACGAGCTCAAGGTTGCGTTTTTCCGCACTCAGGTCAGATCGGCCGATTCTAACAGACTTGCATACTGACTGATCTTGTCGGACACTGATCTCTCGGTCGACAATCTGGCCCATGGAGAATGGGTGGGTGATCTCGTGCAGTACCTTGAGAATGTCGCCGTCGTTTGCAGGTCGCGGTTCATTGAAATGCGAGGCACGGAGGTAGTGCTTGGTCGCCTCTCGTCGAGTATGGCAAGTGGGGGCGTTGGTGAAAAAGTGTCCTTGTGGGACAGGACTGTCTAAAAAATCTTGCATTCTTCGAAGATTGGGACCGGTGGAAGCTTCATGCACGAATATGAGGACCGTCGTGGAATTTGCAAACGGGAGTTGTTGCTGTCACCGACGCCAAGACCCTGTCAGTGTCGCATGTAAATACCTACCTAATAATCGGGATGGCAGTTTCACGAAGAGCCTCCAGCGGGGCATCCGCGCCGTTGCAGCGCCTGGTCTACGGGCCACCAATCAAGGCCGGTGAGTCACCGGCGGCGGCTTACTACTTCGTACGTGTGAGGCTATCGCTCTTTGCGGTCGCCGGCCTGGATCAATCATCAGACACGGCAGAGCGGTGCCGCCGTGAGATGACGACTTGGGGCGGCGGGTTCATGTGGAGAGGTTGATAAGAGCCGCCACTGGGCACCTGGCCGATGAACAACAACTGCCTCTTCGGTTCACTTCTGCCCTTTCAAACCGCCGCCGTCGCCTTGTCTCTTTCTTTGCGCCGACAGCCCGCCCTGTCGTCCGTCGCTATTCCAGACCGGGTTCGATAACGAGTGCCGTGCTCAAGTCTCGTATACGACGATGCCGTCAGTGCCCCTCAAAGAGCTTGTCAAGCACGACGACTTCGACCCGGAGCTGGTGGAGCGCATCGCGGAGCGCAAGTTCCAGCCGCCGGTGGCCATGGTGGAGGCAGACCCGAGCTGGGCGCGACACTTTGCCGAGGCCAAGGCGCGCATCGAGGACGCGCTCGGCGCCACGGCCGTGTCGGTCGCGCACGTGGGGTCGACGAGCGTGCCCGGGATGCCGGCCAAGGCCATCATCGACGTGGACCTGACGGTGCGCGACGTCCGCGACGAGGCGGCGTACGTGGGGCCGCTCGAGAGGAGCGCGGGCTTCGTCTTCCTGCTGCGCGAGCCGCACTGGCACGAGCACCGCTTCTTCTGCCAGGGCGGCGCGCGCGGAGAGCAGTTCCCCATCAACCTACACGTCTGGGGGCCGGGCTGCCCCGAGGCGGAGCGGCACCGCATCTTCCGCGACTGGCTGACAAGGTCACCCGACGACTTTGCGCTGTACGCGCGGACGAAGCGCGAGGCGGCCGAGGTGGCGGCGCGCAACGGCGAGTCGGTCATGCAGTACAACCTGCGCAAGGAGCGGACGATTCGGGATATTCTGGACCGGGCGTTTCGCGACCTGGGGTACGTCGAGTGATGAGTGAGGATCTGGTGATGGTGGCACGTAGTGGCGGCGGTTCGTGGGTCGGCGGTTTGAGACGCCCCCAATGATCACGGGAAAAGTCTTGTTGGGCTGTTCAAGACCCAGGGAGTTTGACACGGCTGGCTGCTAAAAGTAATTTACTGGTGGATAGGCACTTATAGGAGCTCCTACAGGTGGCTTCCGGCTTTATGCAGCGACTTCTTCTTGTTTGTCGGGAGACTTCCCCAAGAAGTCGGGTGCTCAAGGAGCAGGCTGGCGCTCCACTGTCATAAGGCCAGGAGAGGCACCTACTAGAGAGAACCTTCCTGGCTGGGTTCAGGGGCTTACAGCGCGCAAAGCACCCAAGGCCCCCGGGCCATTTCTCCGCATCCAACCCGCCCCAACCCGCCGCCCCTCCCCCAAAGATAGGTCGCCTCCACAGTCCCCCAACCCCTGCCGCCAACCGGCAACGAATGATGGCGGCGGGGGTCCGTCCCCGTTTGCACAGCGTGGCTGGCAACGGCAATGGGCGGGCTTTCTCGGTAAAAGAGCAACGCCAGTGCCTGCCACCCCGCCATCTGTCTTGTCGCCGCATCCACCAGTCTCGGCTCGTCTGGCTTCCTCGTCTTGGGGGCTTCTTCTGTCGTGATGGATCCCGTGTCCAAGTCGTTATCACGCAACCCAACATGAGAGTCGCAGCAACACGCCTGGGCGGCCTCGTCCAGAGGAGGGGCTTTGCCAGCACGGCGCGCCGCCTCGACACCTACGGCTTTGTCGGTCTCGGCCAGATGGTAGGCGTTCCCGTTTCCCCCAACAACACCACAGCCGGCGGTTGCGTTTTCGTCGGCGGGTTTTGTTTTTGCCCATCATGACGGCTCACACGGGAGAGTTAGGGCTATCAAATGGCCAGGAACCTCCAGGCCAAGCTCAAGCCGACAGACAAGGTGGCCATCTTCGACATCAATCCCCAGGCCATGAAGGGCCTCGAGACGGAGATGAAGGCGGTGGGCAACGGCGCGACCGTCGAGCTGGCGGCCAGCGCCTTTGATGCATCCAAGGACGCCGTGAGTCTTGTTGCTGTCCCCCGCGCCCCCCGTCCGCCCGTTCTGGCTGGCCGGCTGGCGGCTGTCACCCATGACAACTTTTCTAACGGACCGTCTGTCTACGCAGGACACGGTCATCACGGTCCTCCCCGAGCCGCAGCACGTGCAGGGCGTCTACAAGTCGATCCTAACGTCGTCCCTCCCCGAGAAACGAGACCGCATCTTCGTCGACTGCTCGACCATCGACCCGTCAACGTCGCGGCAGGTGGCGGCGTCGGTCGCGTCGGCGGGCCAGGGCACCTTCGTGGACGCGCCCATGTCGGGCGGCGTGGTGGGCGCGACGGCGGGCACGCTGACCTTTATGCTGGGCGCCGACGAGGCCCTCGTGCCGCGCGTGGAGCCGACGCTGCTGCGCATGGGGCGCAAGGTGCTGCACTGCGGCGCGCAGGGGGCGGGCCTGTCGGCCAAGCTGGCCAACAACTACCTGCTGGCGCTCAACAACATCGCGACGGCCGAGGCCATGAACCTGGGGATGCGCTGGGGGCTGGACCCGAGGACGCTGGCGGGCGTCATCAACGTCAGCACGGGCCGGTGCTGGCCCAGCGAGGTCAACAACCCGGTCCGGGGCGTCGTCGAGGCGGCGCCCGCGGGCAGGGACTACCGCGGCGGGTTCGGCATCTCGCTCATGAAGAAGGACCTGCGGCTGGCCATGGTGGCGGCCGAGGAGGCGGGCGCGCGCATGGCCATGGCCGACGCGGCCTACGGCGTGTACGAGGCGGCCGAGAAGCTCGATGAGTGCAAGGGGCGCGACTTTTCCGTCGTGTACCGCTATCTGGGGGGGAAGGAGGGGGAGTAACTTGTATGGTAGAGCAGCAGATGCCAGTCGATGTCTTTGTATGCCCTCGGAGTGCGTAGGTGCCCACTATCGCATGGTGTTCCATGCCTCTCTGATGGTGCCTTTTATCCTACAAGAAGAAAGCGAGAGACGCAGACCATGGAATACCAGACTTTCGCCACAACACTCACTGCTCTACAGCTCCGCAAACCCAACCGTCAGCACAGCTTACAGCAGAAACGTGCTGCACAGCGCCCTGCGTTGAAACAATTCGTCCCGCGACTCGCTCGGCCGAGCGGCCGGACCAGCACCTCCTCCTGCTACCCACCTTTTTCTTTCCATTCACAAAAAAGGAGGCGTCCGGGACGGCGCCGACCCGAGAGAGAGCGCTGCCACTACTGCTGATGAGCCCACGCCGTCCCTGCACGTCAAAGACGCACGCACGCACCCTGGCCTTATTAGCGCCCGCCACTTCGGAGTTGTTGCGGTCTTGACTAGCGGCCGTAGTTGTAGCACTACGAGTACGAGGTGACAACGGGGATAACCAGAGAGAGAGAGCGTCCCGCGATACTTATTGTTCTGACAGCAAGAAAGGACAAGGCATCGTGAGTCCGCCTGCTGCTACAAAGCCACCCTGATCATCGAACACTCTGCCCCCGTCATCGACGGATGAAAGGGACAACTGCTGATGAGCTGCTGGTCCGTGGGTACGTGATTCAAGACGACCGTCGTCCATGCTTCTTCCCCCCCTCCCTCCACTCTCCCCATTCCCCATCCACCAACAATCGTGCTGCCCCCACGCGCCGCCGTCAGCTCACCGGACCCAGCGGACTTGGGTTGCGGACTTTGGCCCCATCTGGTGGTGGTGGTGGTCCCTTTCGATGCGCCCCTTCGGGCCCCTTGTTGGTCTCTCGCGCACCCAAAGAAAAGTCGCGGCCGTCATCGCTCAGGCTAGCGGTAAGTAGAAGTATTGATTGAGAGGGCGAGGGAACAGCCCGGCAGGATCAAGGGCCGATAGGGCTACTGCTACTACTACTACTGCTAGCAGTCTCTTGGTATGGTCAGATTCCGCTCTTGGTTATAGACACCAAATTATCATACATCCATATTTGATCCCCACGTTGCCGCCCGCCCGCCCCCGACGTCCCGTCACAGACGTGAAACCACCACTACTTGTGCCTTCAACGGGAACCGGGACCGCGCGGCGAAGGACGACGGTGCAGACGCCTTCTCACACACACTCTCTCTCTCTAACCCTTTTTTTCTTGCTCTCTTTTCACCCCCGGTACAGCGCTTCCCGTTACGTATCGCCAATTTTACTTGTCCTTCTGTCAGTTGTGCTGCGATCCGACCAACTTGATTGTTGTAGCGGCGGCGACACGGACGATTCCATCCATCCATCCATCCATCCACACGCGGAGCCGCTGAACATCCAGCCAGCAGCAGGCGCAACAGTCTCGACTCTCCGCGAAAAGAAAAACAGAAGATACACACAAACGAATCTCACAAGGCAACGATCAGACGGAGAGGGCGAGCAAGATTGAAAACTAGAAAAACCCAAGAAAAAGTCGACACAGGAAGAAACAGGAGCGACTTGCGCCTCCCCGCCGCCCGCAGCAGCCATGTCCTCGGGCAACTCAACCGGCGCGCGCATGAAGGACTGCACCCAAGTCTCCTTTGGGTGCCCCGTCGAGGGCACCGTGCTGGGCTACTACCCCAACCTCGGGTCTGGCATCTTCTTCACCATCGCCTTCGCGCTGTGCCTCTTCGCCGCCGCGGGCCTGGGCGCGTGGAAGCGCACCTGGACGTACGGCGCGGCCATTACCGTGGGCTTGATTCTCGAGACGGCCGGTGAGTTGTCTCTTTTCTTTCTCTCTCTCTCTCTCTCTCTCTCACTCTCTCTCTGTCTGTAATGCCGCCGTGACCATGTTCTTGTTCCCAACGCGAAGCCGGACACGTGGCTTCTTGACTTGAGTTGCGCAACTTGAAGTTGAAGAAGAAGAAGAAAGCAGGTTGGTAATGAAGAGACTGACTTTGGACACCACAGGATACGTCGGCCGCATCCTCCTCCACTACAACCCCTGGAACAACGGCGCCTTTGAGCTCCAAATCTGCGCCATCATCCTCGCCCCGACCTTCATCTGCGTCTCCGTCTACCTCACCCTCAAGCACGTCGCCCTGCACCTGGGAGGGCCGACGCGCCTCTCCCGCATCCCCCCCGCCTGGTACCCGCGCATCTTCCTCCCCGCCGACCTCACCTGCCTCGTCGTTCAGGCCATCGGCGGGGGCATCGCCGCCGCCGCCGGCCACGAGAACCGCAAGCTCCAGCGAGCCGGCAACCAGGCCATCATCGCCGGCGTCGCCCTGCAGGTCGTCGTGCTCGCCCTCTTCGGGCTCATGGGCGCCGACTACTGGCGCCGCGCCGCGCGGCACGTGTCCTCGGGCAAGGCGTCGCGGGAGACGCTCGCGCTGTGGAACGATGGGAGGTTTCGGCAGTTTGTGTGGGCTGTCACGGCTGCGTACATGGCCATTCTCGTGCGTTGTGTGTACCGGTGAGTCCACAAACAACGTCCCTTCGACCCTTCCCATCATCCCTATCTTTCTCCCTCCGCTCTTCCTCTGTGCTGGACCTCTTCCTGTGCTTGGAACGCCCACTGACACATTACCGGCACATCGCAGAATCGTCGAGATGAGCGGCGGCTGGGGCAACCACATCATGCAGGACCAGCCCAGCTTCCTCGTCCTCGACAGCACCCTCGTCCTCATCGCCGTCTACCTCCTCACCATCTTCCATCCGGGCATCTTCTTCCCGCAGATGCGCAACGGCTACGCCAAGGACATGGCCCGAGCGAACCCTGACCACGCAGCCGCTGATGCGGAGCGCGACGGCGAGAGTGACGAAACCAAGAATGAGACGCCCGGCTCAGCCAACGAGAGGTCAAAGGTTGAGCAGCCGGCTTGAGTCGTCGCACGCGAGCTTCCTCCACAGGCGAGCAAAGAGGGGGGGCGAGTCGCGCGCCCCGGCATCGGATAGACGGCGTTGAAGCGCATCATGTTGTCATTTCATCGTCCTTGCAGGACAGTAGAGTTGCAATGCATATTTTTCAAGGCTTACGAGAAGCAAGACTTGGACTCCATGCCCTTTGCTCGCTATGCCTCTAGTGTACCCATGATGCGATGCTAATAATTCACTGCTTGACCAGCCTATCATTCTCCCCATCGTCGTCACTCTCCTCTTCCTCTTCCTCCTCCTCATCCTCCTCATCCTCATCGCTCTCTTCCCCTTCTTCCTCCTCATCGTCCGTCTCTTCTTCCGTCTCATCCTCCTCCGTCTCTCCATTGTCTTCTTCCTCGGCCAGCCAATCATCCAGAGTTTTGGCGCCAACCTTTTCGCCGAGACCATTCGCCCTTTGCGGCGGCGTGGCCCGGGCTGCGTCGTCAAGCCTCTCCGTTGCGGGCGTAGCCTTGTCGCCGTCGTGGCGGGATGACGGCCCGCCTCCATTCTCGTCCCGGAGTCTCGGATCCGGCTCCTTGCCAGCCTCGACCCAGTCCGGCAAGGTCTCGTATCCACTCAGGCCGTGAATGCCGCCTCCGCCGGCCAGGACCAACGTTGACGACCCGAGCAGAAAGCCCTTTCTCGATTCCGACGGGCTCGGGGCCTGTGGGGCAGGCTTAGGGGCCAGGAGCATGAGCGTCGCCAGCTGGGGGACGCCCAGCAAGGATCGATACATTCTCGCCCGGTCTCTGAGGTCGTACGACGTGTCGTACCTGACAAGCAGCACCACATAGTCCCACAGCCTTTCAATCGGATGCTTGTCCAACTCTTGCGGCGGATCCTCCTCGGCTGCCCTTTCTTTTTCGGCCTCGCTCTGGCGATTAATGTGGTGCAGGTAGACCTTGGCGGCGAGCAACAGGATCTGGCGCTTGGCAGCCTCCGACTCGCTCACAAAGTCCTTGAGAAGGATTCGCAAGACGTCTGGTGCAATATTGTCCTCGCCATTGAGTCCAGAGAACTCGCCCACAAGCCAGATGATGGTGGCCCGGGCCTGCGGATCCGTGGCAGAGTCGAGGTTCTTTGCAAGCCTTACCACGGTGCCAACATGGCCCTCAGCATCTTGCTGTATCAGGTGGCGGATGACCGTCAGAGACTCGGCGGCGAGCGTCCCATCTAGACTCGTGATCTGCCCTAGGAGCAACTTTAAGCACCGGGGGGCCGTCGTCACATCGGACTGCGCGCATCGTCCGATCGCGCGAACGGCTTCTCGCACCAGCGCCTTGTTCGACCCTTGCGAAAAGTGCTCAAGCTCCTTCAGGATGAGGCTCTTGACATGAATGGGGCTGTGGGGAAAGATGATGGCCAAGACCTCCAGTTTCAGTTCCCAGACGGGCGCCGTGTCCGTCGACTTGACCAGGAAGTGGCTGGCGTACTTTACAAAATCCGTTGGCCGGAGGAGGCAGACCGAGACGAT
Organism: Purpureocillium takamizusanense; assembly: GCF_022605165.1. Classification (NCBI taxonomy): domain Eukaryota; kingdom Fungi; phylum Ascomycota; class Sordariomycetes; order Hypocreales; family Ophiocordycipitaceae; genus Purpureocillium; species Purpureocillium takamizusanense. Next base: position 17,740 of record NC_063068.1, read on the forward strand.
GTTGTAGAGGGCAATCTGCTGGATGTCCTGGGCCCCGCGCAGCAACGCAACGAGTGGACCGACGGCGAGTTTGACGTACTCGGGCGTCCCGACAGCGACGTAGCACCGCGCAACGGCGACAACGACGGCAGAGTTGCGGCTCTGGAGCAGCGGTCGTAGGGCGTTGAGGAGGAGGAGCAGGTCGGGATTCATGGAGGAGCCGCGGCCCGAGGCAGCACCCGTGGACTCGCTGTAAAAGTCATCGGTCGAATTATCCTGTGTAGGGCTCTTCGATCCTTGACTCCGCGGGAAGCACTTGCGCGCGTAGCAAGTCATCAGACGCAGCATGGCCAACTGACTCCACTCGTCCATGTCCACGATCTTGCGCACCAGGGCGCGGTAGTGCTTGTGTATCAGGTCGATGCGCTCGGGGCAGATCTCGAGGAACGAGGATACTGCCGCGCCGGCGACGTAGTATTGCTTGTCGCCGAGAAGGGCGGACAGGTATTCGATGAGCTGCGGCGACTGGCTAGGGTCGAGGCGGTAGCACTTGGGGATGGCCAAGGCGGCGGCCTTGCGGACGTAGGGGCTCATGTCGACGACGCCCTTCTTGATGGCAAGAGAGACGATCTGGCTGATGACGGGGACGCGGATGCCCGACATGGTCTTAAGGGCGAGGGCGCGGACCTGGGGGTTGGTGTCGGACAGCGACTTCTGGATGGTGTTGATGGAGAGGAGGGCGAGGTCGGGCTCGTGCTCGGCGTGGTGGATGAGGTAGATGTAGACGAGCTTCTTGATTTCGATGTTGGGCGAGGCGACATTCTTGACGACCGAGGAGAAGAATGGCAGCGTCTTGTGGTTTCGGTACATCATCTAGAAGCATCGTCAGTCGTCTCCGTCCGTCTGTCCGCCTGGCTAGACCGCGTCGAGGCCACGACGACAGCAGTGCGTGCGTGCTCACCGAGATGACCCGTCGCAGGCCGTCGAGAATCTCCCGGTCATTCCTGCTGTCGAGGAGCTTCCTCATCTGGTTGCGATCGAGCGGGCGGGCGCTGGTTCGCATGTTGCTCATGTTGCGCGTCGCCTGGGCGGCATCGAGGGTCAGCTCTCTCGCTGCGGAAAGAGTCGTCGTTAGCAGAGGGGCGGGGACAGACAAGGGGATGCGGCATCGCTCACCAGTCTCCATGAGACCCGAGATCCTCGCTATCGACTCCATCGTTGCCGGTAGGAGCTGCGCCCGTGCGGTGTGTGGATTGGATTGGACGCTGTCGAGAAGGTGCTGGGTTGAATTGAATCGGGAGGGATGACGCCGCCGTAACTCATGGATGGCAGCTGCGGCCCCCCCCCCCCCACCAACCCAGGAAGCTATCGGGGTACGTACCCTCCCGCCTTCCAACTTTCCCAGTCCTCCCAGTCCTCCCAGCGCACCCGAAAGATTTACCCTTTTCTCAATTTACTTCTATAACTCCAAGCATGTCCCATGACCGTTTATGTCCTTGACAGTCCAGTCCCGCCCGTCTCCGACGTAGTCTTCTGAGCGTTTCAAACGCTTTCTTGCCCATTCTGCTACAAACCTGCCTGCTCTTGTTCGTGGTGAACTACTAACCCTTACCATCCTTGCTGGTCGCAGCGCTGATGAGTTCAAGTTCCTTGTCGTTCCGTGTGCCGTCGCTTTGTTCCTGGCGTTGCAGGCAGCTTACTAAAGAGAGCATGTCTACACGATCCATGGAACTGAGGACCGACGTATTTCGTGCTTGTTCAATTGAGCGACAGCCTGAGTCGACACATGGTTCAATGAGACGGGAACGAACCGAAGCAATCAGTACAAACGACTCAGTTTCCGAAACAAGCCCCTCAATAAAAGCCCAGATGCTCCTCCTTGACTTGCGCGGATTCATTGAGTCATTGCTGTTCGCCCGACTGAGAGTAGCTACCTCCTGTGCAAGGATAAACGATAGGCTGGCTTTACAATTCTCAGCTCGCTCTCATTCCCTCACAACGTGGGCGACCTGTTCCGATAAAGACATGTGGTCCGCTGGTTACTTTGGCGGCGAGGGGCCGAGCTCGGAAAGACGCGGATGGTACAATATGAACAGGGCCGTGCTTGTAGGACTGACATGATAGGACAGCAAAGGGCATAGAGCTTCAAAGTGCTGGCGCTCCTTGTCTGCCCTTGTATCATTGAACCCGGCTCATTTCTCACGAGTGAACGGATCGAGTACATCGACTCGAAGTTGAGGTAGGTCAGGCAAGTTGTGTCTGTCCAGCAAACACAGACGGCCCGGACCCAATCACTCATGCAGAGAGAGTGAAAGCAGACCAAAACCAAGGCCAGGATGCTCTGATACAGACGAGCCGCGACGATTCATCGACTTTTGAACCGAGTTGCAAGCTGCTCGTCGCATTGGCAGCTCTAGGTGATTGCTTGTGGTGCAGCTCAACTGCCATAATGACCTCAGGACACAAACTACTTGGATCCTAGACGCCGAAATTTGGAACACTTTTCTTGCGCTCGCAGAACAGACTACTTTCGTTTCAATGGGCGGCATGTCTGTCGTATCTCTCGTGGCCATAGCGGCACTCGTGGCCCTGGTGGCCCTGGTAACTCTTGTGGCCCTTGTGGCCGTCATAGGGATCGTGGCTCTTGTGGCCTTGGTGCCCATGATTCTTTATCTAGGTCTTTGTGGGTTCCTCGTTCGGCTTGGAGACCTTGTGTACGCGGGAGGATATACGTTGAGCCCGTAAGGACAAATGCTTCTGCGTTGAAGCGATTCGGGGTGTCGGTGTCAACAAAGGGTGGCCACGAACGGACTTTTTTACGCAGTCCACGTCTGTTCATGAGGACAAAAGATCGTCATGGCGCCTGCCTCGCCAGCCAAGAGCTACTTAAAGCTGGTCCAGTTCAACGTCGCCAGATTGGTCTCGATCTCGCTATAACGACTCAACCCGATCAGTCTTGTCCTTTTACACCCAAGAAGAACCTCACTTGTCACCACGTCCAGATCACACACAACTCCGTTCCCGTCCCTCTCAACATACCCCGAACCTCACGCAAGGCCCGGGGGCAACCTCACCACCACCACCATGCAGGACTGTTCTACGTACATCCTCCCGTGCGACCTGCGCGAGGCTGACCCCCGACTCCTCCAGCTAGGCACCGTCCTTCTCCATCCGACCGACACCTTCCTCACGACGCATCTTGACGCCCAAAGGCTCGCCCGTGCCGCCAAGGTGGGGATCCACACGTACGTCGAGCGGAACGTGCAGGTGATGCAGCCGCTGCTCTTCGACGAGGTCAACTACCTCTTCCCCGTGCACCCCAACAAGGTGGGCACCTTCAAGGCCAACAGGCAGATCCCGCGGCACCTCCTAACCCAGCTCGAGGTCGTGCACTTTACGGACCCCCCCAGTGGCAAAGAGGTGGCCTCCATGCTCAAGGCGCACCCAGTCATCAAGGCACACCTCGAGCTGGGCGTTGTGAACTACCAGCCCGTGTACATGGTCACGGGCCTCATGATCGCCTCGGACATGCAGTACCGCGAGCGGCCCGCACCGATGCCGACGCGGACCCCGGCGCGGGCGCAGGACATGGAGCGGAAGCTGGTCATCGAGCCCGAGGCACGGGAGGCGCTGACGGCGGTGCTCGAGAAGTCGAAGCGGCACCAGGACAAGGAGCTGCCGCTCGACTTCTTCCAGGTGTCCCCCAACGGAGACTCCACGACACCCCGGCGCATGGAGGTTGACCCGCTGCGGATCATGGCCAAGCCCGACCACATGGTGGCCATGCCGGGGAAGACCATCTACGCGTACAAGCTCACCAAGATCGACGTGAGCAGGTGGATGGGCTCCGTCGCGAAGCCCGTGCCGGAGCCGGTCCTGACAAAGCAGGGATACATGGTCCGCTATCGAGACGTTCCCGTCGGGCACGTATACACGGCGAGTGTTGAGGTGCCCGCAACTACCAACTTTGACTGCGTGTACGGCGGTTGGTGAGATCAACCGGTTTGCGGCACCTCGGGGGAGGGGTCTCCGAGGCTCTCGAGTTGTCAACAATAAGCCCAAAGTCCGGTGTTGCGAACACATGAGGGGTGATCATGTCAAAGGTGCGTCAGCTTGAACCAGCCAGGCCTTGATCGAATGCATCCTCGCGCTGGTCGGGTTTCCCCAGCGGCGGGAAGTCTTCTCGTACGCCAGGTCGAAACGAGGCGACAACTCGGTGCCATTCGGTCAAGTAATCCATATTCTTTGTTACTATTGCCTAAAACCCATTTCATGTGTTGTGCGTTCTGACTCTGAGTGCGTGTAAGTCTGTGTCGTTGGTTGGGATTGCCTAATTCGGTCAGTACTCAGTAATCGGATCGACAACGCCCCGCCCCCACCGCCCACCATCAATCATCATCCATCACCCATCCATAGCTATCTATCACACTCAAACCTCCACCATCATCATCACCCTCACACATCACAACAACACAGACAACCATCACAAGTCCGCAAACAACGATGCCAACCACGTCCGCTCACGCCCACCCTCGGCTCGTCATCGAACCGTCGCCATGACTCGCGGCGGCGGCGGCGGCGGCGGCGCATCGTCGCCCCTTCCCCCCTCCCCCTTCCTGCTCCCTCCCGCGACGCCGTCCGAGCTCCTCACGCACACGCTCGCACACCTGAGGCACCCAACCACACTCATCGTTTGCTGGCCCAAGGAGCAGTTTGTCGAGGCGCTCGTGCAGGACGTTCGCCAGCAGCAACAGCAGCAGCTGGAGCAGGAACAAGAAGAGCAACGGCCACACGTAGCACCGCGTGGCGACGACACAGCAGATGAGAATGGAGAAGGGGGCGCGGGCGCGAGCGCGAGCACGGCAGTCGATGCTCAAGGGGGGTCCGGTACCGCCGAGAGCCAGCAGCGGCCCGCGATACCAGCCCAACAACTCCTCTCCGCGACCCTCCTGCAGGTCTCCATCTCGCGCCACATCCGCATGCTCTTCGTCCCGAGCGTCGTCCACCTGCGCGCCCACCTTGCCGCTTCCTCCTTCTCTGGCACCATCTCGTCATCTTCTACCCCTCCTCCTCCACCGGCGGGACACCCGCCGCCACAGTCCGACATCATGGCCCCGCCAGCAGGGGATGGCAAAGGCGGCGACGGCGACGACGCCTGTCCCCGCAACAGGAGGCCGACAACAAGGCAGCACCACCGCCAACAACAACACCGACCTCTGCTCCTCGTCTACGGCCTCTTGGAGCTGCATCGCGACGGCACCGAATGGTCCGCCCGAGGGCTCAACGCCTCGCTCGCGGAGCTCGTCGAGTGCGCCGCTCGCTGTGGTGGGCTGGTGCCCGTGCTCGTGGAGCCAAGGCGCATGGAACGCGACAAAGGCGCTGACTTTGGGGGCCAGCATCATCACGATGGAGGGGCCAGCAGCTGCAGCAGCCCCGAGCTGCTGGCCGCCTTGGCAGAGCCGGTGCCCATCTTGAGCGGTGCGGAGCGCCGGCGCGACGGTTCGTGGCGTGGCAAGACGGTGCCCATCAGGAGGGTCCTCGCGCGGTGGTTTGACGTGCCGCCGCCGGCTGGTGGGTGAAAAAGCTGTAGAGAAACTCAAGATACGAGAAAGCAGTACCGGTTTGTTCATCATGGTGTTCCCAGTGTCTATGCAAAACGCACACCGAGTCCGTACGCAATTCCCAAAGCCCACGCAAAGTATCCCAACCCCAACGCCAGACTATGGTATCATCTCGCCCCCTTTCTTTCATGCACGCATACAAGCCACCATCCAGAACGCCGCCGCCGCACGCCATCGGCACACGCGCTTACTGCCCAATCGTCTGCTCCATCTCCGTTATGTACAGCTTGATGTGGGCCTCCATCTTGAGGTACTCATCGTACGCGGTGTGGACCTCGTTCTCGATGTTCTCCTTGAGGTCGAGCATCTAGTAACGTAGCGGTAGTCAGCCAGGAAAGTCCCGGGAGAAGCAGACGCTGAGAGGGAAATGAGAGATGGGCTTACCTTCTTCTCCGTCTGCTCGATGCGCACCCTCCGAATCTCCATCTCCTTGGTCTTCTCCGTGTGCTCCTCCGTCAGGCGTTTATGGACGGCCCGCAGCTCGTGCATCTTCTCCTTGGCCTCGTGCGCCTTTTGCCCGCTCTGCTCGCGGAGCTTCTCCGTCCGCTCCGTCCACTTGGCCAGCTGCCGCCGCAGCATCTGCTCGGCGCGCTCCACCTCGCGCGCGTTGTTGCCCCTCTCGGAGAGCGCGTCGCGCTGCTTGGCGTTGCGCGCCATCTCCTCCTCCTCCTTGCCCAGCTCCGCCGCGATCTCGTCCAGGATCTTGATGCACGACGCCACGTCCGCCGACACCACGGTGAAGGAGTCGGCCGACGTCTGCAGCGCGCGGGCCCGGCGGTCCAGCGCGTCGATGTGCGCCTTGTCGTTGTTGAGGATCTCGCGCAGCTCCGCGAGGTTGTCCTGCAGCGCCGACGGGCTCTGCAGCATGTACGGCCGCAGCTTGGCGCTCTCCTGCTTGAGCGTCATCTTGTCTTGCGTCCGTTGCTCGAGCGCGCTCGTCAGCTCGCCCTTCTTCTGCTTGGCGTCCTCGAGGCGCATCGCCACCTTCTTCTGGTTCTCGCGGAGCTCGAGCAGCCGGCTCTTGAGCTCCTCGTTGCGCATCGTCTTCTCCCGCACCTGCGCCTCCATGGCCTTGCGGTTGTGTCGCATGTCCTCGAGGCGCGCCTCGTTGTCCTGGTTCTCGGCGTAGAGCGTCTCGATGCGCGACTTGGCCGACTCGGTCTTGTTGAAGTGCTCGTCGATGACGCTCGTCTGCGACTCGCGGAAGCGCACAAAGTTGATGAGGTAGCTGAAGATCTTGACGAGCCGCTCGTACGTCGGCTTGTACAGGTCGTTGAACGTAAAGTCGGTGATGCCGCACTCGAACAGAAGCCTCCGCAGCGACACGTAGAAGCCCATGAGATTGCGAGTGTCGGGTGGGATCACGTCGGCGAACTCGCCGCACACGTCTTCCGCCGCGGCGCGCATCGCCGGTTCGACCGTCTCGCGCGTCGCATTGAGCAACAGCTCGGCGAACCACTCGAAGATTTGTTGCACGTGCGACGGGTTCGGTTTCTGCAGGTCGGCAACGGTAAAGTTGATGCCTATATCGGTGATGCAGCCCACGATCTCGCGGTCGGGCAGGCGCATGAACGCGTCGGCTTCCTCTTCCTTCTTGCGAGACCGGCTCTGCTGCTGGTTCGAGGGGATGATGCTCATCCGCGGGTTGTATGCCATCTTGAAAGTTTGCAAGCGGCGCGATTAATGGGTTGGTTGTCGCGTTGTATGTCGGTGATGTGTCGCGCTTGGCTCTTGGAAGGCGGCGCGATAAACACTTGACGCGTTGCTGGAGGAACACTGGGCCCCACGACGGCACGTGACTCAACTCGCCTTCACAACCACGTTCACCAAGCACGAGCCCTCACGTCATTGCTCAGACGGATCGCATTCCTAAGAAGTGATGGTGCACGATAAATGAGTATACCTATCTAGATTCAAATGAACAGTCTCTTCATCTGATATGGTCGTCACAACGATGCGGTCCATCCTCTCACCACTCGCAACGCGCTCTGCACACATCATGTCCACTTCTTATATCGTAAACGCTTTCTTATACAAACGCACAGCGCATGTCTCCAATTCGTAGTCGTACACTTCTCCCCATCCGCCGTGCCTTTACTGAAGGAGGTTCCGCAACCCCTCGACCAGGGCGGGCGGATTCGCGCCAACCACCTCACCAACCTTCTTTCCGCCCTTGAAGAAGAAAAAGGTCGGCATCGCCCGCACGCCCAGCGCCTGCGTCACCGCTTGTACCTCGTCGACGTCAAACTTGACAAAGTGCACCTTGTCCTTGAACTCGGCCTCCTCGGAATGCCTGTCATGTCGTCAGCCACCCAGCCTCTTTATCGCAACGAAACCGCAAAGGCCTCCGCCGATCAATCGCCACCTGCTAAAGGCAAGGACCGACCGACGGCAACAGATGATACGGATGAACAATAGAGACGAAGCAGTACAGGGCTTTTATGCGTACTTGGCCAGGATGGGCGCAATGGCCTTGCATGGCCCGCACCACGTCGCGAAGCAATCAACGATGACGTTCTCGTTGTCCGACACGACCTTTTGGAACTCCTCCGCGCTGTGAGAGACGCACCACAGAATCAGCGGAATGTTACCACAGCTGGGGGTGGTAGTATCGGACGGGTCGGCGTCACTCACCTCTTGACCTCGTGGACGATCCTCCGCGCGGGCGTCGAGTGAAAGGCCCTGAATGCGGCTTGGGCCGTGACGCCGCTTAGCCTGGCCTGCGGCGCGAGGGACCGGACGAGACGGGCTGAAAACATGTTTATACTCGCGTCTATTTGGAATGATGCAAGAAGAGAGATGGAGTCGGCCACGTGCGTTGGCAAGGTTGTGAGGTGCTCAATGAACAACGTCCTCACAATTGTTAGCGTCACGAACAGGTTCAGACGCGGATGAGCTAAGCAGTTCCACTGGCATCCCGGCGCGCTGGCCCATCCCGGCGCGACATCTCCCACCCCCGCGACGAGGCAAGATGATGCATCGACACCGACAGTCACAGTCACAGCTGACAGGCTGCGGCTCTTGACCGAGGCATTCAATCATCTCTTGGCTAGATTAATTGCATGCGCTGGGGTCGTCTGCATCCGGAGGAGTTGAACCCAATGCCCTTGATCCCTGAGGCCCGCAGCCCCTGCAGTCACAGTCATGCACGCACACCAGATTGGGAGACAACTCAAATCATTCATTTTCTATCCGCATCCCGAGTCCTTGGAGCGCGCCTTGCTAATAATCCAACTAGACACGCTCGTCATGCTCGACCGACCCATCCCGCGGGCCAGGATCCCACGCATTGGATGCTAGATGGAAACCATGTCCATCCTCCAAAACAAAAAAGCTCAAGGGACCATCTCTTTCCGACGCACGGGTATCATATGCGGTGTATGTACGAATAATATAGCGAGGCAAAATCAGAAATGTCCAATAACATGGAGCTGCGACCAGTTGAGAAAGGCAGGCTCCATGAAGTGTGTCGTACAAAGAGCAGAGTCAGTTGCAGCAGCTTCCTGTTGTGATTTTCCAAGTTTTTATCCTTTTTTGATGTGACTTTCTTTGTTTTCCAAGTTTTTTTTCTTTTTGGATTTTTTGCTTTATCCAAGGAAATAGTAAAAGAGTGACTTCGGTCAGTGTCGAATGCGCTGGACGAACACAAAGGAAATAGGAAGCTGCATTCTTCGCCCGGGTCTGTGGAGTATGGTATCGCGATGCCGCCAAACAATATTTTGGCTGTCGACGCGTGGGAAGCTGCTCTGCATCTGACTCTGCTCTTGTTAGAACACTCCAATGGGTCGCCTGCCCTCTCCTCACACCTAGTGCTTTTCGAGAGATTCTCTCGGATAGATATCCAAAAGCCTGGCGCTCCCGGCGCTAAAGTTCCTGCTGTGACCTTGACCAACATTCACGCTCCTGGCACGTTGGACATCGGCCTTTTCCAGGCTCACTGGGCTGACTGGCGACACGGGCGAGACCTCGCTGTCATCGTCACCAGACTCCATGTTCATTAAGACTTCGTGGCTTCGCATCGTGTCGCGATTGTGCAGGTGGTACTGGACGAGATGGGGTCTGGCCCCTACAGCGCCCCATTTGACGTCGCCCTCGCGCATCGGCTCGTCCTCGTCACTGCTGGGTCGGCCCTCTCCAGACGGCCGCCCAGCCATCGCGACGCCAGAATGTCGGCGCGGGGCTAACCGCGATAGGTAGTCGTCGTCGGTAATGGCCGCTTCATCCGGCGTGCCGCTGGAGGGAGACTCTGTCATGGCATGGTCCCGATGGTTGGCCTTGGCAATGCTGTCCCGCAAAGTGGCAGACCGCTTGCTGCCGATCCGTCCAGACAACCAGGATCCCTCGGAGTCAATGGATGCGAGTGAGATGGACTGGTATGGATCCTCTACCGACTGGGCACCATATACCTTATCGTCTGACCTGGACGCGGCTTGGGCACCCTCAATAAGTCGGGGCGCAGACGAGGGCGTACCAAGGCGACTCGACACGGTCGGCCGGGATTCTGTCTCGGGCGTCTTCACCTCGGCAACCATGGGCAAAGGCGGCGGCTCCGACTCGGGCGACTGCACACGCGAGTCGGGGGGGGATAGCGGAAAATCGGGGAGGTCTTCGCGGAACCGCGACCGCGTTCGTTTAGGTGCGGCACCGACTTTGCTGGCAAGGTAATTCGGGTGCGAGACATCTTCGCCTTGTAGCTTCGCGAGCGCCTCCGCCTGCGCTTGAGCGGCAGCTTGCATCTCCTCGCGAGACGTGTTGGAGAACGAGGACGGGCCGGAGTTGCGTCTGCTTCGTCCTCCCCATCTCAGAAACGAGGTAATGGACAGGCGAGCATGCTTGTTGCTGCCCACTGAGTCCTTGCGCGGCTCATCGTCGACTACCATGCGGTCCTTGTCCGAGCCGAGGGTCGACTTGGACAGCGACTTTTTGGCGCGTAGGAGCCCACCGAGGAGGGAGCCCTGCGATGCTGTTGACGCTTGGGCCTCACGGGCAGCGGGTAACTTGGTGTGCGCCGCGGTACTAGCGGCGGCAGCTTGATGGTCGGTTTCTGTTGACTCCTCTTTTGGTAGAGTCTCGGAGCGGTGAAACGATTCTAACGGCTCCTTAGACGATGTCTGTTCCAATTCAGACAAGGGCTCCCCCGTGGGTGATGCTCGTCTCTTGGAGGAGGTTACCACAGCCGAAGGTGGGTCGATGCCCAACCCAACCAGCTCACGGCCCAGGACACCACGTTCGAGATTCTCGGGCGGCGGCGTCCCCGACTTTCGGGCCTCTGCCTCGTCTCGCCGTTGCTTCTCGGCCCTGCGCGCCAGCCTGCGCTCGACGCGCTCCTGCTCGAGTTGGCGCTTTCTCTCACGTCTGCGGTTGTCGCGCTCCATGAGTTCTCGCAGGTCGCTGGCGTCGAGCCCGTCGGCAAGGTCATCGATACGCTTGCGAGAATCCAGACCTCCCTCCGGAATGGCATCCCACTCAGCAATCCGCTTCTTCTGAGTCCCAGACGCGGCTGGGTCGGAGGCTCGCGAGGGCGTCCATCGGGACCCTTGGGCGTAACGAAGCGTCGGCCGCGGCGCCAGGGAATCCAGAGCGGAAATTTTGTAGGCGACAAAGTCGGAGTCGGACGATCGGCTGGAGCGAATCGAGTCTGGGAGCGGCAGCGAGATGTTTGACGTGGGTTTGTCCCATTGGCCCGTGGTGGCGTTCGTCTTGGCCCTCTTACTGCTCTGCTTGGTCAAGGCTCCTCCAGTGGTCGAGGCGTCAACGCCGAGCCGGGTAGGCATGTGAGCGCTCATAGCCTTGATCTCGGCCTCTCTCTCGTGGTCCTCTCGCCTCCTCTTGCTGCTGCGTCTTCTCGAGGGAGGCGGATTGATTCTGTGGTGAAGGGTCGGTGTGCGCGTCCAGCCGAGCTCCTGCTGACCGGTATCAGCGGCGCCGCCGGCGCGACCAGCTGGCTGGCGAGCGGCATGGGGTCTGTCTACTCGAATCGAGTCGTTACGACCGGGCGAGAAGCTGTACGTCCGCGGGCGGCGGCGGAGCTTGACGGGCTCGGTTCGCTGCTTCTTCTTGGACGCGGCCCTCGCGGCGGCAACGCCCTCGTCATGACCGTGAAGCTGCGGACCCTCGCCATCCGAGAGGGCCGCGCCGCTTCTGGACCGCTTGCGAGAGCTCTTGCGGCGAAAGGGCCACAGGGCCATGGTGGCGTCGGGTTGTGTCGTTTCGCGTGGGATCAGTTGCAAGTCGTCGTTGTACGCGAGTCGGATGTTATGACAGGACTAGGCGGCTCGTATGGTTGCATCGTGGTCGTGTAATTAAATGTCGGGTCTCGAGGTCATGCATTCGCCAGACAAATCGTTGGGCGCGGCGACGGTGACCGCCCGTGCGGGTGTTCGTGGCACGGCGAAAAATACGCTGGTGCTATATCGGTCTCGGCGACGACGGGGAAGGGTCCGCTGAAGACACAGGCGAGCGACAAGAGAAGGGCCGTGCAGCGCGTGTGGACGATACGCGTTGGGTGCCAAAGGAGCGAGGCGCGCCGCTGTGGTATGCAGCAATCAATCGGCTCTTGCGGTGTGCCGGCGCTGCGGGGAGTAGGGTGAGTTTGACCTTTGCTTCGTTCCTCCCGAGGGCTTCCTTGGCGAGGGCAGGATGTAAATGCGAGTCGTCGAGTCGAATACGTATGGAAGCAGCCCGTCTATCGGTTAAGATGCCCCAGCGTGTGGAGTGTTGAGAAGGGTCGAGGCGGTGGCAGCAGATGGCCCTGGATAAGATGTGCGTGCGTGCGTGCGTGCAGGCGAGCGAGGGGGCGATACGAGCAGGCAGAGGAGCAGAATCGAACAGAGAAGTTGGACCCAACGTAATTGGAGCCGAGGGTGGCGGGAGGGAATGCGATTAAAAATGGCGGCCATTCCGCCTGGGGGAGCGGCCAGGATGGCAGGATGGGAGGGCCGTCGACGGCGTCTGTCTGTCTGTCTGTGTGTGGGCGTCTCTGTCCCGCCTGTGTCTGTGTGAGCGAGGTGGCTGTCGTGGGCCCTGCCAGACCAGAAGGGGGGGAGGAGTCGCTGGGGATGCTTGCTGGGACTGGGCGGATACACGTCCCGTGGGGCGCTGGAGAAAAAGGTAAAGTAGGTATGTACCTCGACTTGGCACAGTACGAAATGCAACAGCAGCGGCGGGGGGAGCAGGCAGGACTGAGCTGCGTTGCGGCGCCTCCCCAGGTAATGGATCCATCCACCCTTGTGCCCTTCCCTCCTTCCGTCGCCGCCTCCTTTAACCTCCAACCATTCACGGTCCAGGAGCAGTCACGTCTGGACGCCCGCTCTGTGCTTGTTTCTTGGACGAAATGGCTGGGGCCCGTCATGCACTGGATTGGCGGACAAAGCACTGACACCATCCACAATTCCACTTCAACACACTCACTCCCATCCCCGTCCACTCCTGGATCGGGCCCGCCCACTGCCGCTGCCGCCCACCCTGGCATCCTGGCCTGGTCTGGCCTGGCCTGCCCGGCAAAAGACGGCGGGCTTGGCTTCCATTGCTTGGAACGCTGAAGCGTCCGGGATGGAGCGTGCGCTTGGTTCTTATTAGCGTCCTGTCCTGCTGGCTCTTCCCACCGATCGGGGGGGCCACGCTCGGGAACCCGCCGCCACGGACGCATCCAAGGTTGCCCGGGTTGGTGGCGGGACTGGCTGGCGAGGAGCGGCGCCTTGGGTGGTGAGAGACCTTCCAGGGCTGTGCCGCAGACACTCGACCAGGAGCGCCCCAGGACAAGCTTGTCGTCCGCCCCTGAGTGCGAGGGCATCTTCGGGGGGCATTGAGGCGTAGGTTGCAGCACGCGCCTCACAGAAGGCGCAGCACAGGCTGCTCAGCACAACACGGGCAGCACGCAGCACAGGCGGCGACGATGGAGACGGCTGCTGGGTCGCGACCCATCAGTCAGTGGGCTGGCACCCGCCCCGCCAACAGGCGGGCAGAGTGTGTGGATGGCGTCGGGTGGGATCCATGGCGTGGAATGGAATGGCACCAGCAGGCTCCGCCAGCCGCCTGCCGGGCTCCCGCCATGCACGCCGTGCAATTCAGTCCAAGCGGCCGCCGGGTTGGGAGGCGTCGACCCGATCCGGGCGTATGGCTTGCCCCGGAGCAATTTTTGGCTCAACCCGCTGCGGCCGAGCGATCAAACGTCAGTGCTGAAAGCCTTGGAGCCGCCGCTCGGCCAGAAGAGCCTGTTTGACCGCGGGAGAAGCCCCTAGGTCCCAGAAACAATCTCCACCACACCCATCACGGCGCTGGCTGACTGCGCTGCCTCGACTGCCTCCCCGAAACTCGATGGCGGGCGACCGTGGCTGGAAGACAAGCCCACGTGCATTTCGCACAGTACCACCATCAAGGCATATTGGAGCTTACCTACTAAGAAAGTAACTGCTACCAGGTAGGGGGTGCGGTCCCTCGCACAGGCTGCCTGCCCTGGCAGCACACCTAGCACCAGACAGCTTGTTGGCGGTGCCCGAGGGTACCGGGCGGCGGCATTCTCTTTCCATGCATACGCAACAGCGCCTTACCTGGGTCAGGCAGACACTCTTTCTGCTATAAAGGGTAGGTAGATACTGTACATGCTACGCATCACCAACCGGCCTACAAAACGCGAAGAGTCGGAAGGCCCCATTGGGACAAAGTCGCCTAAATAAAAGCTGCACGGTATCATTTTGTACTTACTGTACCGTGCTGCATTGTGCAGTGCAGTCAGCCAGCACAGGCTGGAGGAGCGGGCTGGCTGGAAAGTGCAGGCGCTACTGGTCCCTCTTTGCTCCTGCCCTCTCGATGGATGTTTCCATGATGCAAGTTCCAACACTCCATGCCGGCCCCGCGTTCCGGCCAGCCAGCAATTGTCATTGCCACGCCCTCAGACCACCATGTATGTCCGTCCCATCCCAGCTTGTGTGCCGTTGGCTTTGTTGCTCGATTGCGCAACAATACCACCAAATCCGTCCACCTCAGCCACCAACCGCTGCGAAGCACCCAGTATGCATAAGGTCCGGCATGTACGGTACAGCACAGTTTGGACGCAGGCACAACACAGCACCGCAACGCACCGCACCGCACCGAATCGCACGCACCGGGGGACACACCGATCGTTCCAGATTCGACCGCCCCTCCCGGTTCCGTCCCGTCTTGTTCGACCAAGAATAAGCACAAGGCGATGGGTGGATGTGCTCATCAGTAACACGAGTACTCACACTTTCGTTCCGAAGCGTCCACCCGTTGGGACCAGCCAGGCCGCTCAACCTTGCGACGCGCGCGAGGGGCCATGGGGCGTCTCGGTCTCCCTCCCCATCTCTCAAGACTGACCTGCGCCAGCAGCTCCCGTCTTCAGGCCCAGCGTCCCGCCCCTCCCTCATCAACGTCCACACAGTTCGTCAGCGACTTTCGTCCGCCTCGTGTCCTCCCTCGTTGCCGTCCGTCCACGGGACCACGCGAGAGGAAGAGGGGTTGGCGAGCCGCCTGGACGATTTGACTCGCTGCGCGTTGCCACTTCGCAGCCACATGCCTTAGTGTGCGCCTCTCTGCTGCTCGCTGTGATCCCGTGCCTCATCTTCTCTTCTCCTCCAAAGGGGGGCTTTTTTTGGGCCAAAAGCAATCGGTGTGTCGGTCGAGCTCTGGGCTGCTGCTTCCCGTTGGTGCAGAAAAATCACCAGTGCTGCAACAAAGTGCAGCATGAAACTCTTGTTTCTTTTTACCCGGCCCGGCGTTGAGACTACGTACTACTACTAGCAACAAACCCGAGGGTCGTCGAATCGTAGTTGGCGCAAGACATGGAGGGCGGTTTGCCGGTGCCTGATTCAGATCAAGCCGACACTGTCTCGATCCTGTCCTGTCCGACACGATACAGTACGTACAATGATGACTGGCTGACCGCACTGGATCAGGAACCAGACCTGGACCAGTTGTGTGCGCGTTCGCCACACGTACGTACGAGTCCTGTGCTCCAGTCGTTTGGGCCGCCGTCGCGCTGCTTTTACGAGAAGGCACAACCGGCCACACGTCTTCCTGCCCGAAAGGAGCCGTTTTCGTTTTGCCCATCTGCGGGACGGCTGCAGGCCAAGAAAGAGAAGCGTGCGACCAGCAACGAGGCCCTTTTCGTATCAACCAGGAACCGCGTGCCTGAGACCCGCTGTGGCTCCTTCGTATTCGCCCGCCTCGCGCTCCCTTGGATTCCCCCTCCCTCCCCTCATGGAAATCGGCCGCGTTGCACAGAGGACTGCTGTAATGTGTACGAAGTACTTATAGTTGTTCGAATTCGCAGGAGTAGTCGTACAGTGTGAAAGGGCAAAAGAAGAACTGATAGATGGCGCTGACGAGGACTGGGGCCGAACCACGGGACATACTGCGGACAGGCAGCCATGTCATGGCAGCCCGCCGGCACCGCCGATGGCAGATCAAGCGCGCCGAGAGCCACGGGGCAGGACAAGCTCTGGATGCCAACGCCAATGGGGATGCTGCATGGCCGATCCCTGGCAAGCTCCAGTCCCTGTCGTCATGGGCCTTGGCTCCCTCGCCGCCAACCCCAGCCGCCCTGCTCACTCCGGCCCATCCCCCCCAACTCGTTCTTCGAATTAGCAGGCTGACCAACGTCATGCATCGAGGCAATGTCCTCGAGAAACCGGTTCAAGTATCCATCCACCGGCGCACGCGGGGAGCATAGAGATCGCCGTCATGCGCTTCCGCTTTCGTGACATCTCCCATCGACTATTATATGGCGCCTTTCCGTGTCATGCCACCCTCTGATGAGCTGACCCTGGTGGCTATGCACCAGCAACAGCCCGTGTCTGGCGGGCTACAGACAGATGGATGGACAGGTCTGAGATGCGTCGTCGACGCTGTTGCGATCCCCCTGCAGGATCCCGCCCACCGTGCCTGTTGGGTGCGACCCTTCCACTAGCATCACAGGAGCGCGTGCTCGGGGATGGAGATTGAATGACTGAACAGGCAGACATCCGCTGCTTTGCGCCCTGAGGTGTCTCTTTTCGTTCCCTACTAGCCTTCAGCTTCTGCTCGATGCGGAGAGGGACATGATGGACTGCCAGGTCAACGACTCTGTTCTTGGACAGGGTTGCGCCGCCGTGCATGCCTGCAGTGCAGTTGCAGTGCAGTACAGTGCAGTGGAGCACAGACACAAACGAACGTCGGGCACCTTGACAATTGGCTGTGCATCTGTCCCTCCCGATCACTGGCGAATCCGGCAAGTGACAAGGGCCTAACAGAGCCATACCGTTCGTTTACCACGATACTTAAATCTCCTACTTCATAGACGGCAATGGATACGAACGACGAGCTCGTACGTATAAACCCAACAAGACTTGAGGTTGCCTACGCCTTTTGATGCGTCAGAGTCCTACGGCAGCTACCGAGGCCTATCGTCAGGGACCGAGCAAACGAGCTGGGACTTCTCTGCCATTGGCTTCCCTTTCCTTTCAGCGCTGTCATTCGACATGTGTTGGACGCGGGTCGCGCTCAACTCTGCAGCGGTGCTGGTACTAGACTGCCCATGCAGCTGGCAATATAAGTACTACCGCGAGTGACATGGCCGACGTAGGGATCAACCTCGCTCATCGAATTGCAGGGCTGCGTCGATAGTCGGTATCTGGGTCTACTCCGTCATTATTCAGAATGCCGACGCCTACAATGTAGTGACCGACCGTGTTGTCATCTACTTTGCATGCCGCACGTGAGACGAACGGGGCTAGAGTGAAGGTGCAGCCACGTCAACTTCAACGGAGGGGGAGGGATGGGGGGGAGGACGACAAGGAGCGATCTGAAAGACGGCCCAGCGCCTCGGAGAATGTTTGCCGAGCCAGGCGCAAGTTCTTTGTCCTCAAGGCCAGCTCCTAACTACCCCTTTCCCCTTCTAAAAGGCTGCCTCCGCAAGAGGTGAGCATGCCTGCCTTCAGGGAGCTAGCTGGGGAGGGTCGTCGCAAGGGTCACGGGCGCTCAGTCATCCTGCTCCGACATGGGAAAGGCGAGGTGAGACGGACGACAACTGCCCAAACTGTGGCCTTTTGTGCATTTGTAGAGAATCATGCAAATCATCGCATTGTTCCTTCTGGAGCCCGGTTCTCAGAGCTGTCGCGCAGAGAGGGGAGGAGCCGTCCGCAAACACTGCAGTGTAATCCCCCTCGATACGTCGTTGTGCGTGCAGCAGGAAGTCCTTCTGCTCGGCGGCGGAGCTCAAAATTTGCAAAATCCTAGCTTGATGAGCGTTCATCTTTACAGGAGTATGAGCATATCTACACGGTCATCCATCCATATGCGTGTAGCGAACGAGCAGTTTCACGATCACCAAGGACGTCGTCGGAGGGGGGTGTTCACGGCCGCGCCATGTGTAAGTGACCAAAGGCGCAACTTACCCTACACTTGGCAACCAAAGACCGCGACATGCTGCGGAGTAGTACGTAAGTACCTCCAAATTCCGAAAATGGTTGTCTGGCGGCATAGCTGAACCGATTGAACAGGCAGACCAGGCGCGACAGAGGCGTCGGGGTAGGGACGAGTTGGTGGCCTGGATTGCCAAAGCCGTCGCGACCCACCAAAGGATTGCTGAAGCGGGGATTGGGAAGGCGCAAACGTAGAGATCCCGTCGCTCCTCCAGCCGACGTCTGCCGACTGTTATATGACGCCCGGCCGTCGCTCTCATCGCAGTCCAAACCTCGACATGTTGCTTGCTTCACATCCATCCGCAGTTTTGATCTCGAACTCAGTAGGACGATAAACTCCAAGGTTAGCTTATCGGCAACATGGTTAACACTATTGTCGTGGTCGGGTACGCCTCCCCACTGCCCCTTTGTGAGTTGACACATGCTAACGCTTTGTCCAGCGCGGGCGTCAGTGGCCTCACCTCGGCGCTGCTGCTCGCTATGGGCAGGCGGGCCAGCGTCACGGTGGTTGCGAAACACATGCCGGGCGATTACGATATTGAGTATGCGTCGCCGTGGGCTGGCGCCAACGTCTCGCCGTATGTCTGCTGCCTGGTCACGGTGGTGGGCTTGAATATGGGTGCGTTTTTTGCTAATGCACGAGTAAATGTTCCAGAATGGCAAGCCTGGACGACAGCCGATGGGAGCGACGGACCTGGCCGGAGCTGAAGCGCCTGGCCGAGGTGGCCCCAGAAACGGGGATACACTTCCAGAGTAAGTTACGCCTCGCCGCGTCGCGCCTCTGCGTATGGCATCCATGATCTCTCTGACGCCTGAAAACCATAGAGTACCGCATCTACAGGCGTGAACAGGACATGCAAGGCAGCAAGCGCGTTGCGGACCCCATGTTCGACGATGACCCCTGGTACAAGGACGTGATGCCGGAGTATCGCGAGCTGCGCGCCAACGAGGTCATCCCGGGACACGACTCGGGATGTGAGTTTACCAGCGTGTGCATCAACACGGCGACGTACCTGCAGTGGCTTCTCGGACAATGTCTCGCGCACGGCGTGGTGGTACGGCGGATGGTGCTGCGTGACTTGGCGGAGGCCCAGTACCTCAGTCATGCGGGCCGGCCAGCGGACGTGATTGTCAACGCGACGGGACTCGGCTCGCTGCGGCTCGGGGGCGTGCAGGACGAGGCCATGATGCCTGTGCGCGGCCAGACGGTGCTGGTGCGTAACGAGTGCACGCCCATGGTGTCGACTTCGGGCACCGACGACGGCGACACGGAGATTCTATACCTGATGCAGCGGGCCGGCGGCGGGGGCACCATACTTGGCGGCACGTACGACATGGGCAACTGGGAATCGGCGCCGGACCCCAACATTGCCGTGCGCATCATGCGGCGCGCGGTGGAGGCGTGCCCGGACTTGGTGGGCGGCGAGGGCCGAGGCATCGAGGCGCTCAGCATCGTGCGACACAATGTCGGGCTCCGGCCGTACCGCAAGGGCGGCGTTCGCATCGAGCGGGAGAGGCTGCGTCTTGGCGACGGCCGGGACGAGGCGACGGCGCCGTGGGTGGTGCACAATTACGGACACGCGGGATGGGGATATCAAGGGTCGTACGGCTGTGCGGAGCGTGTCGTCGAGCTCGTCAACGAGATTCGCCTCGGGCTGCCCGTGACCCCCGGGCACCATATACAGACATTTGTGCTAAGCAGGAGACCTGATCCTGATACTAAGTACGTGGTTGTTGAGGACGAGCCCGTGGATTGAGGAAGGGACGAAGCACTTGTTGCGTTGACCAGAGATGCGGGAACAAGGAGGCCGTCAAGTTTGAGACACGAGAGACAGCTGGAGGCGTCTACGTACGAACGTACGAATACGTGCAGCAGTATGTGCAGCAGTGGGGCCAGACCCTGTGTCCACCCCACCTATCGCAAAGCTCCCCCCATACTTCGTACCTACGTAGCTGCAACATTGAAGCTCCTAATACAGTGTCCATCTCTCTCCCACCACCTCACGGTGACCTTTGCACCATTGCGACAGGGCCGCTCGTTCACGATGTCGCCGCCGCAGCCCGCGCCGACACACGTACAGGCATGGCGCTTTGCCATGGCCATCGCGACCGGTCAGCATGCCCTTTCAAAGCTGGTCCCGCCCGCGCTGTGGTGTCTGGACGCGGTCCTCTGCGTGCTCGTCCTCTGGAAGGTTCCCTGTATGTGTCCGACGATGTCCCCTTTCGCCCTCGTCCACCCGTTACTCCTTGGATCCCTTTTTCGGCCCGGGCTCTCTCTCTCTCTCTTTCTTGCATGGGTCGTTGACGAGAGCCTGTGCCATCGTGTACAAACGTCACGCCATGCTGACCATGCACTCCCACCGCCCGCAGACACCGAGATCGACTGGGTCGCGTACATGGAGCAAGTCGCCCAGTACGTCGGCGGCGAGCGCGACTACACGCGCATCGAGGGCGGCACGGGCCCGCTCGTGTACCCGGCGGCGCACGTCTACATCTACACGGGGCTGTACTACCTGACGGACCGCGGCAAGAGCATCCTGCTGGCGCAGCAGCTGTTCGCGGTGCTGTACATGGCGACGCTGGCGGTGGTGATGCTGAGCTACTGGAAGGCCAAGGTTGGTGCTGCCGCCTCGCCTCCTTGCACGTTACGCGAGACGACGATTTGAGTTGTTGCGGAGAACAAAGCTGACCATGGGTGTGTGGTGAATTCCGCGACGCAATAGGTCCCGCCGTACATCTTCCCGCTCCTCATCCTGTCGAAGCGCCTGCACAGCGTCTTCATCCTCCGGTGCTTCAACGACTGCTTCGCCGCCTTGTTCCTGTGGCTGGCCGTCTACTTCTTCCAGCGGCGGCACTGGACGCTCGGCAGCCTGGCGTATACGTGGGGTCTCGGCATCAAGATGTCACTGCTGCTGGTGCTGCCCGCCGTGGCCGTGTTGCTCTTCCTCGGGCGCGGGTTCCGGGGCAGCCTGCGCCTGGCGTGGCTCATGGCGCAGGTGCAGATGGCCATCGCAGTGCCGTTCCTGGCGGGCAATTGGAGGGGCTACCTGGGGCGGGCGTTTGAGCTGTCGCGGCAGTTCAAGTTTGAGTGGACGGTCAATTGGCGTATGCTAGGTGAGGACATGTTTCTGAGCAAGGGCTTCGCGCTCTCCTTGCTGGCGGGCCACGCGCTCGTCCTCGCCATCTTCATCACCACGCGGTGGCTCCGGCCCGCCGACCGGCCGCTGTCTTCCCTGATCCTAGCGCTCCTCAAGGGCAAGTCCCCGTTCTCGCCAGCCGAGGAGCTGCGCGTGTCGAGCCGCGTCACGCCCGACTATGTCATGACGACGATGCTTTCCGCCAACGTCATCGGCCTGCTCTTCGCGCGCTCCCTGCACTACCAATTCTATGCGTACCTGGCGTGGTCGACGCCGTACCTGCTGTGGAGGGCAGCGCCGCAGCCGCTGCTCGCGATCCCGCTGTGGCTCGTGCAGGAGTGGGCGTGGAACGTTTTCCCGAGCACGGACGCGAGCTCGACGGCCGTGGTCAATGTCCTTCTCGTCACCGTCGTGCTGACCTATTTTGGTGGTTCCGCCAAGGAGGAAGGTGAAGCAGAGGCGAGGAAGCGGGCATCGACCGATGCCAAGACCAAGTGATGTGAATCAGGACAAGGGTGGTTCACTCCTCGTCGTCGTCTTCGGAGTCGCTGGGCGGCATCTTGCCGACGTTGGATTCGTCCTCGGAGTCGGTCAGGTCGTAAGCGTTCTTGGCAAACTCCTTTGGCCTGGTCATGAATGGCACACATGTTCAATCAGCTCTCTGTGGTCACTCTGACTGGGTTCCAAAGGCACTATTGTTGGAGGCGGAGGGGAGGCTTGAACGCACCAGTACGGCTGCTGGCGCCAGAGCTTCTCGTCGCGCACAATGTTGACAATCTCGCCGTCGGCGCGGGTCTCCTCGGCGCTCTCGCTGTAGCGCTCGGCGACGACGAAGCCCCCGCGCTTGACCCAGATGGTGTTGCGGAAGCGCTGGGCCAGCTCGAGGAGGACGGGCTTGCGGCTCGGCAGCTCGCAGGCGAAGAGGTTGTTGCCCTCGGGGCGGACGACGCGCACGAGGGACTGGTTGGGCCCGAGAGCGTCGGGCGGGCTCAGGGACGCCTCGGCGGCGGCGAGGATGTTGCGCTTCGGGCGGCCCATGTTGTCTGGAATCTTTCGGGATTGGGACGGGAGCCAGCCGCGACGCGTGTTTGAGGCAGAGCGCGCGCACGTGCGTTAATGGGCGTCTAGCGGTGCGGACAGAATTGGAGACCGATGTCGTCGGTCAATTCAAAAACGCATCTGGATGAATTTTTGGTGGATCACGGGGCTCCAATGTGCGTGCCGTCGCACGCCCCTCCCACCACCGCGGCGAGCCACTGGCAGGCTCAAGGACGTCCAGTCCAAATCAGTTTTAGTTCAGGTCCCGCCCGCGATAGGGTCCCTGGCGGACTTTCCACATTGGGCGCCACCGGGGGTCCGACTCGAGATGCTCGTTCCCATCGCCGCCACCACCACCACCACCTCCGTCACCACCTCCGTTTACCGAACCTGCTGGTGGCCGGCCCCAGCGAGCACTGGCTACATACAAGCTTTTATCCGATCATGGAATCAAGCGGGCTCTCCTCCCGCCCCCCTCTCTCCAATGGCAACCACTCGTGACACACCGTCTTGATGCGGCGGAGAGGACTGGGTGACTGTCGCCCTGCTGGGCGACAAGGGGATGGGCCCGACGATGTCGTGATGAAGCTTGATACGTACCTACTGAGGTACCGTAGGTACCGCACCGGCTGCCGGCCTCGCGATCGGACCAGCAGGGCTTATCTGTCTGTCTGTCTGTCTGTGCGGCCCGCACTGGGGTGAAGGAAGGGATGGTGGAGAAGGAAAGGAAGCTTCGTGGCGATGGATAACTACTTTTTTTCTCCCATTCGAGAGAATTGCTACGTACCTATTTTTGTACCAAGTACGTTAGTATTTGCCAGGCTGAGAATCCCCCCCTCCGTCTGCCAGCGAGCTATAGTACGCCCGTTGGTACGTGTCCATGTTTTCCCACTTCCAGCTCGACCGTGCCTCTGTTACCTGCTACTCCTACTTAGCAGCATAGCTGGGACGGATATCAGGCGAGGGGAGTAATAATGCACTGTGGATGCTTGTTGTGGACACACACCATGGGGATCCGGGTGGGCTTCCCGCCGACCAACCCGATAGATGTTAGTAGCTCAAGCCCGGCTGGCTCTTGAGGTGTCCAGCTGATGCGAAGAGATTGACTGCCAGCTGTCTGTCTGTCGCCCGGCGCGCCGTCAACCTCGTACTGTACTAACCTAGCAGCACACGCCGGTTGGGCGAGGGGGGGTGGCGTTTCCCCGGTGAGTCGTTTCGTTGCTTCTGCTCCCGATGGCGCTTGCTGGGACCGCTCCATCTCTGCTTTAGTAGTATCGTCCTAGAATTAGTAGAAATATCGTGGAGCTGCCAGCTTTCGTGGGTTGGGAGAGGGACTACTTATTACGCTGGCATAAAAGTTATAAGCTGCTCGCACTCGCCACGACTTGGTTTGCTTGGCACATCGTTCGATTCCTCGCCAATGTTCTTTTACGACTGCGGGTGAGGCCAGTTCCCCACGATTTCAGCAACATCGTATACACACACACACACATATATATCCGTGTCGTCTCTCATACACCGTATATACACACAAAGTATAACCACCACGTCCATCAGCAAGTGGTCGACCGATCGATCGCCATGGACTCGGCCATGCTGCGGACCCTCGTCGAGGTGCAGTCCCGCGCCTCGGCCCACGGCGGCGGCAGCGGCGGCGATGAGGCGTCGCACCCGCTCGCGGCGCCGGCCAAGGCCGTGCCGAGGACGTACCCGGGCGCGCCTCACGTCCGCGGCGATTCGGTCGAGCTGCAGCGGTTGCCGACGCACGGACAAGCGGCCGCCGGCACCGGCACCGACTCTTTCGGAGACGGAGACGTCGAGATGAGCCGGCCGAGCACGCCGACGAGCGGCGGGGGGACGGCCGCCCCCGTCGCGACCATTGCGACCGTGTGGCATCCGTTTATGAACCGCTTCCGCCTGCTGGCCATGTGCCTCACGAACCTGGGCAACGCGCTGAGCGATGGCGCGGCCGGCGCGCTGATTCCCTACATGGAAAAGTAATACTTCTTTTTTTGCCCCTTCCTCCTCCTCCCGTGCGGCGGACAGAGGAGAGACTGACTGACTGACTGACGTACGCACACAGATACTACAACATCGGCTACGGCGTCGTCTCGCTCATCTTCGTCGGCCAGGCGCTGGGCTTCGTCGTGGCGGCGCTGGTCCTCGACACGCTGCGCAACCGGCTCGGGCGAGCGCGGCTGCTCGGGCTGGGCCAGGCCATGATGACGCTCGCGTACGTGCCGCTCGTGGCCGAGGCGCCGTTCGTGCTCGTCGTATTCGCCTTCTTCTTCGTCGGCTTCGGCATCGCCGTCAACGTCGCCATGGGCAACACGTTTTGCGGCGGCCTGCACAACGGCACGCTCATGCTCGGCCTGCTGCACGGGTGCTACGGCGTCGGCGGCATCGCGGGCCCCCTCGTCGCCACGGCGCTCGTCACCGTCGCGCACGCCGTGTGGGCGCGCTACTACATCATCACGCTGGGCATCAGCCTGCTGACGCTCGTATTGACGCTCTGGACGTTTTGGGGCTACGAGAAGGAGGAGGCGGACGAGGAGAAGGAGCAGCGGCGGCGGCAGCAGCAGAGAAGGCAGCGGGAGCGGCGCGAGTCGTCTGGCTCCGGCTCCGCGAGTGGCGAGCAGCAGCAGCAGATGCCGGGCACCACTGAAGTGTCGTCGCCGCCGTCACCGTCACCGTCACCGCCGCCTCTGCTGAGCATGTTCACGGCGCTGAGGCTGCGCGTGGTGCTGCTGGGCGCCGTCTTCATCTTCGCGTACCAGGGCGCCGAGGTGTCCATCTCGGGCTGGGTCATCTCCTTCCTGATCCACGGGCGCGGCGGGGACCCCTCGTCGGTCGGCTACGTGTCGGCGGGCTTCTGGGCGGGCATCACGCTGGGGCGCTTCTTCCTGTCGGCGGCCGGGGCTCAGCGCCTGGGCGAGAAGCGCTTCGTCTACGGGCTCGTGGCCGGCGCGCTGGCCTTCCAGCTGCTCGTCTGGTGGGTGCCCAACGTCGTGGGCGACGCCGTGGCCGTGTCCGTCGTCGGCCTCCTGCTCGGGCCCATATACCCGTGCGCCGCGGCCGT
This sequence comes from Purpureocillium takamizusanense, assembly GCF_022605165.1. Classification (NCBI taxonomy): domain Eukaryota; kingdom Fungi; phylum Ascomycota; class Sordariomycetes; order Hypocreales; family Ophiocordycipitaceae; genus Purpureocillium; species Purpureocillium takamizusanense. The sequence goes on from NC_063068.1 coordinate 43,013, forward strand.
CTTCATGCGCGGCATGGCGTCGCGCGACGTGCTGAGCGGCATGGGCACCATCAGTGCGTGCGGGAGCCTGGGCGGCGCGGTGGCGCCCTTCATCACCGGTCTGCTGGCCCAGGCCGTGGGCACGTCGGTGCTACACCCCATCGTCATCTTCCTGTTTGTCGTGATGCTGCTGTGCTGGTATGGGGTCCCGCTCGAAGATAAGAGAACCGAGTAGTTGGTTACTGGATCGGGTGAAGACGCAGTGGTTCATGGGAATTTCTACTATTGGTAATAATGATGTGCATGCCGTCCGGTGAAGCTGTTGCTGCTCGCCATTCCCTGCTGGCGGCGGGCGCGTCTATAGGTATACTCGGCTTCTAAATGTGAACTGTGCAGATCCCTTGTCATCCGTCTATAACCAACACGGAATCGACATTATTTGGTTCTCCATTCTATGTCGCATGTCCAATCTCGTCTCATCTCGCTCGTTCGTCCAATGTCGTAAAGCTGTCCTCTTAGATGCGGCCGCGGGCGGCGTCCTGGACGGTGATTTTGCCCTCGGCAATGTCCTTGACCGTCTGCGTAATGCTCGTCCAGTCGCGGAACGTGACGAAGGGCACCTTTTCATTTTCGCACCAGGTGACGAGATCTGCGTTCTGTGTAAGCGTTCTGAACTGTACATGATCTCGTCCAGACGGGGGCCCTCTGGAGGAATATCAGGAAGAACGCAGATACATACCCTTGTCGGCCTTTGCAAACAGCAGGTCCGTCTCCTTGGCCGCCGACAGATCCGACACGCCGTCGCCGGCGTAAAACATGGTGGGCCTGTTGGGCAAGGACGAGTACTTGCGGATCTCAATGGACTTGTCGTGGCCGTGGATGCTGTCGTCGTGGAACTCGATGCGCCAGCCGCCCTCCTGGTCGAGCGTCTTGCCGTCACGGGCGCGCACGTCGTTGCTGACAATCTGAATGTCCCACTGGCCCTCGCCGAGCAGGTTGTCGAGCAGCGCGCGGATGATGGGCTGCATGCCGCCGCTGAGGATGACGATGGGCACGTTGTTCTCGCGCGACCACGCGTAAAACTCCTTGAAGCCCGGGTCGAGCTTGATGTTCTTGAGGAGCGTGGCGACGCACTCGGGGTACGGTGTCTTGATGCTGTCCATCATCTCCTGGAACGAGTCGCGGAAGTGGACGCCGCCGAAGAGCACGTCCTTGTTGCCCTGGACGCGGCGCTCGCGCCCGTAGCCCAGGTTGTCCGTCATGTAGTCGTTGGAGTCGGCCGTCGTGACGGTGCCGTCAAAGTCGGTGAAGAAGATGAACCGCGGGTTCGTGGCGAGCGCCGGCGTGTCGCTGGGATTGATGGAGCCCATTGTGGCGGTGGTTGCCTCTTTTCTCTGATCTAGATCGTGTGGGTATCTCGGGCTCAGTGCGTTGGCGAACGAGGGGCAAAGCAGCTGGCGAATGGAGGGGCAATCGAGGGGTAATGAGGGAGAAAAAAGCGGCAGAAACGGCGAGGGATGCTGCTTCTTCCAAGTTCTAATCAGCCATCTGTCAGTCGAATCCAAGTCCCAACACGACGTCAGTCGAAAGAGATTAGGCCAGCATGTTCCCACAATATTTGAACGCCCCGGCCCATTAAAAAACTCGCGTTGACGACTGTCGTGGGAAGCGGCTCAGGAGGTTCTGGCTGGATTGTCGTCATGGAGGGTCGTCGCGCGTTGTGGGTGGATGCTGGATGGCGGGCGCCGTCAAAGCGCCCCTGCAGCGCCCGTGGTAGCCCCGCTGATCCCGACTCGCAGGGGATGGCTGGACCCTGCTGCACCGCTGGAGCTGCAAGCGTCGCCCCGCCGTCCGCCCGCCCTCCCTCCCGTGGTCGAACTTTTTTCGCTGACCGCCCGGGCACGCACGCCGCTGCGGCGGCAGGCTCCACGGCCCCTGGCCCACTGGAATGGACGCCATAGAAGGCGGTCAGCTAGGTTGCATCCATCCCGGCCGCAACGCCGTCGGTGCCTGGCCTGGGCGGGCAGAATTGTGTCGGCATTGCTCGGCCTGGATGGGGGACCTCGCTTCAATTGTCCGACTCCAACATTGACGCTCCCCGACACCGGTAGCCCGCGCCGCCGCCGCCGCCGCCGCCGCCGCAACGCCGCAACTCACACCCGCGATGCAGCCCTTTGGTCGCTCGGTTGCGCAAGCAGCCTGGGCTCATGGCCGACGGCTGCTCCTCACGGATCGGGCCACGTTCCGGCCGACTCTGGCAGCAGCTACTACCTCGGATGCCCTCCAACCGAACAGGTCCCTCTGCTCGCCGTGCAGCGGTCGCGGGGCCATTGCTTCCCGGTTGCGCCTCTACTCGACGCAGCCGCCTCCAGACAACAGCGAAAAGGTCCACAAGGTCAACGCCGAATCCGATCCGCCGGCGCCCGACTCTCTCCCGCAGGCGTCGGAGCTCCCCTCGAGCATGGATCGCCGACGCAGCGACTTCAACCAAAAGTTCAGCCACCTCATGGACAACCTCCAGTCTCGTGTGCTGACCGCCTCGCACACCCTCAACGACATCACGGGCTACTCGTCCATCGATCGTATCAAAGCCGAGAACGAATCCCTCGAAGTGCAGCTCGCCGATGCGCAGTCACGCGTGCGGACTGCCCGGCAGGCCTACAAGACGTCCAACACCAAGCGCGCTACGACGCAGCGCGAGGTGACGACGCTCCTTGCGCGCAAGGACTCGTGGTCGCCGCACGACCTGGAGCGCTTCACGGAGCTGTATCGCGCCGACCACGTGCTCGAGGGCGAGGTCGCCAGCGCGCAGGAGTCCTTGACCGAGGCCGAGGCCGACGAGCAGAAGCTCAGCCAGCGCCTCAGCGCAGGCATCCTCAAGCGCTACCACGAGGAGCAGATCTGGAGCGACAGGATACGCAGGGCCAGCACCTGGGGCACGTGGGGCCTCATGGGCATGAACTTTGTGCTCTTCGTGGTGCTGCAGTTTGTCGCCGAGCCCTGGCGCCGAAGGCGGCTCGTCAAAGGCGTTGTCGCCGAGGAGAAGGCCGTGCTAGAGGAAGTTCGCAACGAGCTCTCGGCAGTGAAGCTGAGTCTCGCCAAGAAGGATGAGGAACGGGTTCGCCGGCAAGAGCAGGAACTCGGCGCGGAGCTGTCTACCCCTGTGGCGGCGCTGCAAGACGTCTCTGGTGCCCAAGACGAGGGGCCCGAGGGCACATGGCGGGACATCATACTAGACCCTGGACGGTGGCAGTCGGCCGTTCAAGACCTGGGTAGCGAGAGGAGGATAGACTTGAGAATGAGGGACGCGTCCGTGCTGGCCCTGGAGGCGGCGCTGGCGGGTGCTGCGGTGGCCGGGAGCATAGCGCTGCTTCTGGCTCGGGGAGCGTAGGTGGTGGCATTGCATTGCGAGCGAGCGAGATGACTCTACCTTGTACCATAAGACATGGCCCATGTACAATATGGCGACGAATCTAGACACGTCTACGTGCTCCTCCCCACGTTGCATGACGGGGGTGTCCATCTGGTGTTGGTCTGCAACTTGTATGTGCGGCTATGCCAACAGGACTTGCAGGACTTTGCTGTGACGGCAACGCGACGTGCCTAGAAGACTAGAGGAGCCCAATATACGAATTCTTTTCCATCTATGCATTGGCTATGGGCCGCACGGGTGGAATGCGCCGCGCCCAAGGGAGTCGGCCTGAAGGCGAAGCTCTTGCAATTCGATTCGTGGTACCGCAGGGTAGGGTGACGTTGGGCAAGGCAGCCCAAGTCGACGTTTCTCAACGCGCGACCTACGCGCCAGAGCTTTCACCAGTCAAGAGAGCCACGCCGGAAGGAGCCGTGCATCGCGGTATTGGGCGCCTCTCAGGAAAAGGACGGAGACACGAATACGAACCGACGTCACGCAGGGTCCAAGATGGGACAGTGAGGCGCAGCTCGTCAAACCCACCATGTCCGTCCTTTGTTGGCGACCTGTTCGCCGCCCCATTCGACCGACGTCCACTGCCACTGGACACGAGAGCGTCACGTGGAGAAGTGCCGGGTCTAGGAGGCCCGTCGTCCTTGGGCAGCGCGCGCGCCCTGCGGTCGGTTGCGTCACTGGGAGGCCGCTCGTTGGACGTGTGGTCGCGGGAGGAGGAGGAGGAGGAGGAGGCTGTGCGTGCGGCCTTGGTGCCCAAATGGAATATCCAGTGTCAAATGGTATCGACGCGGCTGGCGACAGCTAGGCTGGCTGGGCTGCCTCTGCTGCTGTCCCTCGCGAGGGCGGAACGTATCGCCGGTGGGTGCGGTGCACCCCGAGCAGCCTCCGGCGAGCACGGCTACTACCTACCTACGCCAGAAGGAATCCCATAATCTGCCGCTGAGATTGATGACGTGCGCTGCATGCAGGCCGCACCGACCGGAGGGACGGGTGTGGTATCAACATGCGTCTGCGGGCGGCGCGTGTGGCGCCGATGCAGAGAGACGCGGGAGAGCGAGCGCGCGGTGCGCTGCTGCAGAAATGGCCAGATGGTGAAGCGTGACGATAGCTTACATGTGTACTGTACCTTGTCTATGCAGGTTTCCTTATCCGCCGAGGTTTCCTCTCCCCTCGTTGTCCAGCCGTGTGGTGGCGTGCCGTCGGTGCCGCGAGACGCGACAGACAGACGGGATTCACAATTTCACAAGCACATGCTCGACGGTGGCGCGCCATTGGTACGGCGCCTGAAACCGCGCGCAGCTGATGGACGGACGGACGGATGGATGGGCAGCGTGGCTGCTGCCTCGGGAGTTGATGTGCCCCCGCCCTCTTCTCTTGGGTTCTGCCGGCGACGATGCTGTGGCGACGGTGATGGTTGCTCATCAAGCTTGCCGGATGACACTGCATGGGTAATAAGGTACTAGATGTAGGCAATCGGTAGGTAAGGTAGGTAGGCACGAGCGATGGGCATGAATGAACCTGGAATCTTAACAAGGTTGGCGGTGCCTGGCAAAGCATCGTGGTTGACGGGGGCGGGCACTCAGGGATCCCAGCGCCAGCACAGTCGAACCTACCCCGCCATCGATGCGCGCCAGATCGAAATGCCTGCCTGCCTGACCTCCAGCCCACCAGGAGAGACCTATGGGAAGCTTGCATGCGGGCCAGTCTCAAAGTCCTGGCCCAGAGTCCTACCTGGAGATGTGTGTGTGCGGCTGCACTGCGCCCACCAGGTTGATGGATGGGCTAGGTTCCGGTCGGAATTCCTGTCACTGACAAGCCGACACGCCAGAGCAGCCCTGACTGATGGAGCTGGAGGCCTGCCCGGCCTGATACGCCGGACGGGCAGCGCCTACGACAGCTGGTGGAGGTCCACTGCAGTGCCCTCGGGCTCCAGGGCTCCAGCTGTCCACCCGGACTCCTGGGCAGCACCCCGCTGGCGACTGCAGCGCCCACCAGCACCTGGCCTACTGGGTGCTCCAGCTGTTGCAGCGCCGCGCACCCCCACCTCTCCCTCCGCAAGTCCCGGGATCCGTCACCCATTACGCCTGACGAGGTTGTGTTGAGCAATCACTGACGACATTCGCTGCCGCCGCCCATTGCTTGCCTCCGCCTCGGTCCCCTCCCCAAAACACAAAACCTCACCACCACCACCACCACCTCCCACACCACCACACCCTCTCTACAGGAACGCGCACACCCGCTTCCTTTCTCCCTCCCACCCTCGCCCCCCTCGACGCCTCTCTCCTAGGTCTTTACAACCTTCGAGGGGCGCTCTCTCCTTTCCTCTCCCCTCTCTTCTTCTTTTTGGAACACGGCCGACCCTCCGTCCACCAGTCCGCCCTAGCTGTTACCCGCCGCTGCAGCAGAACCCCTCTCTCGCCGTTGCTCCGCAGCCGTCGAATCTTGAGCCACCCCTCGGCCCCTCCGCCCGCTCACGACTTCGTCCCGCGCGAACGCATCGCGCTGCACGCCTGCCCATCATGAACGACGATGAGGCCATCCGCAGCATCCAGGCCAAGATTGACCGCGAGGAGGCTCTCATGACGGCCGCCATCAGCATGCGTAATCTCCCCATCAACGAGACTCACCGTTCCCGCATCGACAGCGAGCTACGGGACAATGAGCGCAACATCAAGTTCTTCAAGGAGCGCCTGGAGGCTATCAAGCAGCGCAAGGTCCAGCAGGGCATGGGCTCCATGTCCCTGGGCGACGACGGCGGCCCGCCTCCCACCCCTCCCCCCAAGGATCCCAATGCCGCCTGGGGAGATCAGGGCTCCTACGGCGCCGGCTCGACTCAATACAGCCAAATTGGCCAACACGGCGACTTGATGCCTCCGAGACACCCCTACGCGCCGCCGGGGCCTGGCTCTGGCATGCCCAAGGCCCGACCCAACTACACGAAGCTTGGTGTGTTCCTCCTTGCTGGGCTCCATCTGCCCGCTGTGCCTGATTGACTGACTGACCCCTTGTACTTTCTGCAGATCTGATCAAATACGACACGCCGCACCTCGGCCCGCGCATTCAACTCATGCTGTCACAGATCCAGTTCAAGCTCAACGTCGAGGAGCAGTACCTCAAGGGCGTCGAGAAGATGGTACAGCTCTACGGCATGGAGGGCGACCGCAAGAGCAAGGCCGACGCCGCCGGCCGCCGGGTCGAGAGCAAGCAGAAAATCGTTCTCTTGAAGCAGGCATTGAAGAGATACGAGGAGCTGCACATCGATATGGACTCGGCTGATGCCCAGGACGGTACGTAAACGCGACCCCTACTCCCACTACCCCGCTCGCTCGGTATGTAAGATGGTCACTAACACTGATCAGACGACTCCATCAACACGCCTAACTTGCGTAAACCCCTGAGCGGACGACTCGTCATCCGTGTCATGGGCGTTCAGGGCGTCGACCACGCCGCCACCGGCCGCTTCGCACGAGGCCCCGAGACTTTTGTCGCCGTCAAGGTCGAGGACACCGTCATGGCGCGCACCAAGGCGTCCCGCACCGACCGCTGGGATAATGAGCAGCACACCATCGACGTGGATAAGGCCAACGAGATCGAAGTCACCGTGTACGACAAGCCTGGCGAGCACCCGATACCCATTGGCCTCCTCTGGGTAAGAATATCCGACATCGTCGAGGAGATGCGCCGCAAAAGAATTGAGGCCGAGATGAACTTTTCCGGCTGGGTTTCGGCCGATCAGATGGGCAACAACCCCGGCTCGCCGCCGCCGCAGTTCCCCATGAGTCCTACTCAGGGGCAGCATGGCGGCGGCTTCGGCGCTCAGGGACAACAGCCGCAGCAGGGCGGCCAGTTTGGCGCCCCTGGCCCGCAGCCTCAGGTCAACGTCGGGCCCATCGACGGCTGGTTCAATCTAGAGCCCACCGGCCAGATCCAGCTTCAGATGAGCTTTGTCAAACATAACAAGGATCGGCGTCCAGTCGATGTGGGTCTGGGGCGAAAAGGCGCCGTCCGCCAGAGAAAGGAAGAGGTGCACGAGATGTACGGACACAAGTTCGTCCAGCACCAGTTCTACAACATCATGCGCTGCGCCCTCTGCGGCGATTTCCTCAAGTACTCCGCCGGCATGCAGTGCGAGGATTGCAAGTACACTTGCCACACTAAGTGTTATCCTAGCGTCGTGACCAAGTGCATCAGCAAGAGCAACGCCGAGACGGATCCAGACGAGGAGAAGATCAACCACCGCATCCCTCACAGGTTCCAGCCCTTCTCCAACATGACGGCCAACTGGTGCTGCCACTGCGGTTACATCTTGCCGTTTGGCAAAAAGAACTGCAGAAAATGCTCTGGTACGAGCACATGTCCCCCCCCTTCCCCCCTTGCGGTCCATGTTTGCTAACCCGCAAGCAGAATGTGGCCTCACGTGCCACGCTCACTGCGTTCACCTGGTGCCTGACTTCTGTGGTATGTCCATGGCTGTCGCCAACCAGATCTTGGAAGGCATCCGCATACAGAAGCAGAGGCAGGCCAAGGCCTCGTCCATGTCAGACCGCACCCTGCGCTCTGGCACAAGCAAGATGAGCCCCACGGGCACGACGCACTCGTCCACACCGTCCTACTCTGGATCCACGCAATCTCAATATGGCGGCGCTGTGTCTTCTGAGGCGACGGAGGCTGCCAAGGTCATGTATGCGAACCAGACGTCGCCTCAGCGGCCGGCCCAGCCGGGTCGAATCCCGTCCAACACGGCTGCTGCTGCCGCGGCATCGGCAGCGATGTCTAGTGCGGCCAGTGGCTACCCGCAGCAGCAGCAGCAGCAACAACAGCAACAGCAGCAGCCGCAACGGCAGTCTGACTACGGGCGATACGGCGGCTACGATCAGCCATCTCCGCAGCCGACGCAGGAGGACGCCTACGGACACGGCCAGTATGGCGGACAGCCTCAGCAGCGCAAATACAACCCCGCCGACTATGCCAACGTCAATGCTCCGTACGGCGGACAAGCGCCTGTGCAGGCCCGACCAGCCCAACAACAGCCGACGTCTCCAGTCCAGCAGCAAGCCCCGCAGCAGGCTTACCCCACGCCGGCCCCTGTCGTCAAGCCGCCGGTCCAGGAGCCTCCCGCGCAGAGGCCCACAGCCGGAGCTGTGGCCGGGCAGCGAAAGACCCTGCCTCTGGCTACGGACCCTGGCACCGGTCAGCGTATCGGGCTGGATCACTTCAACTTCCTTGCTGTGCTGGGCAAGGGCAACTTTGGTAAGGTCATGCTCGCGGAGACGAAACGGTCAAGACGGCTTTATGCCATCAAAGTGCTCAAGAAGGAGTTTATTATCGAGAACGACGAAGTGGAGAGTATCAAGTCCGAGAAGCGAGTCTTTCTGATCGCGAATAAGGAGCGACACCCGTTCTTGACCAACCTGCACGCCTGTTTCCAGACGGAGACCCGCGTGTATTTTGTCATGGAATACGTGAGCGGTGGTGACCTGATGCTGCACATCCAGCGCGGTCAGTTTGGCACCAAGCGAGCACAGTATGGACTCCCCCTTTTCCGGCTTCTGAAGAGGGCCTCTGTTAACATATCCAGGTTTTACGCGGCTGAGGTGTGCCTGGCACTCAAATACTTCCACGAGAACGGCGTCATCTACCGTGATCTTAAGCTTGACAACATCATGTTGACCCTCGACGGTCACATCAAAGTCGCAGACTACGGTCTCTGCAAGGAGGACATGTGGTACGGCTCAACGACCAGCACGTTCTGTGGAACGCCAGAGTTCATGGCCCCAGAGGTTTGTTCTGTCTACTGGACGTGTACGAGCCCCTCAGCTGACAAAATTAGATCTTGCTGGATAAGAAATACGGCCGCGCGGTGGACTGGTGGGCATTTGGCGTCCTGATATATCAGATGCTGCTGCAACAATCTCCGTTCCGTGGCGAGGACGAAGACGAAATCTACGACGCTATCCTCGCGGACGAGCCCCTGTATCCGATTCACATGCCTAGAGACTCGGTGTCAATCTTGCAGAAGCTCCTTACCCGCGAACCTGATCAGAGATTGGGAAGCGGACCAACGGACGCTCAGGAGGTCATGAGCCAGCCCTTTTTCCGGAACATCAACTGGGATGACATTTACCACAAGCGGGTTCAGCCACCATTCAAGCCAACGATCAAGAATGCCACCGACACCAGCAACTTCGACTCGGAATTCACGAGCGTCACGCCGGTGCTCACGCCGGTGCAATCAGGTGAGTTGACAAGTATACGGCGAAGAAGAGCATGTACTAACCGTCTACAGTGTTGTCGCAAGCCATGCAGGAAGAGTTCCGTGGCTTTTCGTATACGGCCGACTTTGAGTAGGAGGAGAAGTCTGCCGAGGCCTCTCTCGAGGCTCATGCGGGCTCCGATGGGTGGTCTTTTCTGTCGACGGACAAAGGACGCTCGGAGACCAACTGGGGTGGCGATGGCGGTGCCAGGACCTGCGTCGAAAGCAACAGCTCCTTTGAGCCGGTCGGTGAGGCCGAACGAGGTGAAGAGGTATCGGACTGCGCGACTGAGGGCGAGGACGACACCGAGGTCGGAGAAGGAGACGAGTCAAACCTTGACGAGTCCGACGACAGCGACACACGCACCGGGTCGGAAGCACGCAGCGACGTCGACGTCGACACAATGGACGACGATATGCTGGGCCATGAGGGCAGTGGAGTATGAGGAGCAGCCGGTGAGGCGGCGCACCGCCCGCGCTGGCGTAAGGGTCGGGGATTGGTGGTGCGACGTACGAGAAGTGCGTCGCGAGAGGTGGACTTTAATATTCTCGCTCGCTACGATTGTTGAGTACGTGGAATGCTTTCGATACCGGGGCAGCGATCGGGGTAAAATTACACGCCTTGGGCTTGACGCCTGGGAAAAGGGGTAGGGTCTGCATGGAGCGCGAGGAGAGGTAGCAGAGAAAACTATACATTTTTAATACGAAAGGTGAAGTGCAAGCAGGCAAGCTATGAGCTAGATCAAGTTGCGCAGCAATTGGGTCTAGAGGCAATGTATTCACGCGACACTGAATCTAGGTGTGGTTGGTTCGTTTTACATGATTTATATAGACTGGCCCCTCTCTGTCCAATGTCTTGAGGAAGCGGTTTGCTTTAGTTGGTGTACTCCTTTTGCAGGAGCTTGGCAATGGTGTTGAGCCTGCGTGGAAACCAGTTGTTAGTCAAGTCGCATGTCTTGGAGCCGACAGACGTTAAGGAAAGCGAAAATGAGGGAGGGTTAGTTAGGCCTGGACGTACTGGATATTGCTGGTGCCCTCGTAGATGGCGCCGATCTTGCTGTCGCGGAAGAACTTCTCGGCGAGACCCTCGCGCACAAAGCCCATGCCGCCCATCCACTCGACGGCCTGTCCGCTGACCTTGCCAGCGACCTGTGCGGCGTAGAGCTTGGCCATGGCGGCGTCGCGGACGAAATCCTCGCCGGCCTCCTTCTTGCGGGCGGCGTTGTAGACGAGGGCGCGGGCGGCGGCGATCTCGGTGTAAGCCTGAGCGATCTGGTGCTGCATGCCCTGGAACTCGCCGACGAGGGAGCCGAACTGGCGGCGGTCGTTCCAGACGTAGCGGACGGCGTTTTCGAAGGCGCCGAGGGCGAGGCCCGTCATTTGAGCGGCGATGCCGATGCGGCCCTCGTTGAGCAGGGCGATGGCGTACTTGTAGCCCTGGCCGCGCTCGCCCAGCAGGTTCTCCTTGGGGACCTCGACGTCGTCGAAGTTGAGGACGCAGGTGCTGCTGGCGCGGATGCCGAGCTTCTTCTCCTTCTTGGCGATGGAGAAGCCCGGGGTGCCCTTTTCGACGAGGAAGGCGGTGATGCCGCGGTAGCCCTTGGAGGGGTCGAGGTTGGCGAAGACGATGAAGAGGTCGGCCTCCATGGAGTTTGTGATCCACATCTTGCCGCCGCTGATCTTGAAGCCGGAATCGGTCTCGGTGGCCTTTGTGGCGAGGGCGAAGGCGTCGGAGCCGGAGACGGGCTCGGAGAGGCAGAAGGAGGCGACGGTGTTGGTGGCGAGGCGCGGCAGCCACTTCTTCTTGAGGGCGGGGGAGGCGTACTTGAGGATGGCGGTGTTGCAGAGCGTGTTGTGCACGTCGACCATGACGCTGACCGAGGGGTCGGCGCGGGCGAGCTCCTCGATGCCGATGATGGCCGAGGTGAAGTTCATGCCCGCGCCGCCGTACTCCTCGGGTATCTCGACGCCCATGAGCCCCTGCTCGAAGAGCTGCTCCACGAGCGCCGGGTCCATGGCCTCGGCCTCGTCCATGTCGCGCGCCCTGGGCAGCACCACCTCGGACGCGAACTTGGACACGGACTCGGCCATGGCGGCCTCCACCTCGGACAGGTGGCTGATGGGCGTGGGGGGGATGTCGGTGATGTCGACCGGTGAGGAGGAGGAGTCGCTGCGGCGGGCGGCCGTCGTGGAGAGGGGGCGAGCGGCGGCACTGCGACACACACACCCCATTGTCAGTCTCAGAGCCCATATAACTTCCAAACGCGGCACGCATTGCCAACTTTCCCTTGGCAAGGGAAGGGGGAGGGAGGGGGGATGCTGGGGGTTGGTTTGAACTTACACATTCGCCCGCGTGGCCTGCCTGGCCGCACCGTTTCGGCTGCTGTTGCTCGCAACCCGCGTGGCCAGTCCGCGTCCGCTACGCAGCGCGGGGCGAAGGACCCTCGTGAAGGACGACGACATTGTGTTGTGCGTCGGGCGTGTGGTGGGACTGTGTAAGCCGTGAAGGTCACCCGACCACGCTCGAGGGGTAGGAGGAGGGAGAGAGGAGGGGGGAAGAGAGAGAGAGAGAAAGGACAGGATATAAGTCAGGGATCAACAAGATCAAGCCGACGAAGAGGAAGGAGGGCAGGAAAAAAAAGGACGGCGTTGTTCATGTAGGGAGGGGAGGGGAGAGGTGTGGCAATGGGTTCGGGGACTCCATGGCCCGGTGAAGCTCTGCCGCTGCAACAGCGGGCGGCGGGCGGCTCGTCGCCTGCTTGCTCTGGCCCAGCCCGCCCTCCGGCCCGGGGCCCCGTCTCGAGGTGGGTGTCGCGCCTTTGCCGGGGCGACAAACCGGGGGACATGGTCGCCTTTGGCGCTTTTGTGCCGAGGATAACCAGGCCGGCGGTGGGGCGCGAACGCCAAGCCCGGGGTTTATCCGTCCACGTCAGGGACGTCTGCGGTGGGGCGGGCATGTGACGCCTCCCCGAGGACAAGGGAGGTAATTCAGTTCGGTGCACGGCGAATCGATTCGCCGGGGCATACCTGTACATCGCACGTGACCCTCTCATCAGCCAGCTTGGTGGTTGGTGCGCGGACCCCTGGTTGGTAGGTTCACAGGGAAGCTGCGCTGGGGAGATTTTGGCAACCAAGTCGTCCGAGCCTCGTTGGTAGACCTACCTTCAGACGACCATCACCACCAGCTAGCGACGCCTTCAATTCCGCGCCATCATGGTTGGCACCATTCTGCGGCACCTCTGGGCGCCTCGCGCGAGGCGTGCCGTCCTCTCTTCTTCGCAATCAGCCGCCAGCCGGGCTCTTTCAACGGCAGCCTCGCGGCACTCGTCACGACCCTCGCCGTCATCATCCCGCCTCTCCTCCTCACCCTCACCCTCCGCCGTCCTCTCCCGCCTGCCGCCGTCGCCGTTTCCGCGGTTCCCCACGTCCCTCCCCTCCCCGCGCGCCTTCTCGACGACGGCACCCCGCCCCAAGACGCTCAACCAGGTCCTCCGCGGCATGCGCAAGGGCAAGCGCGCGCGCCACGCCGTCTCCCCGGCCCTCTCCAACTTGCGCTGCCCGGCCCTAAAGGGCGTCTGCCTGCGCGTCGGCGTCGTCCGCCCCAAGAAGCCCAACTCGGGCGAGCGCAAGACGGCCCGTGTCAAGCTCTCCTCGGGCGCCGTCATCACCGCCTACATCCCCGGCGAGGGCCACAACATCCAGCAGCACAGCGTCGTCCTCGTCCGCGGCGGCCGCGCCCAGGACTGTCCCGGTGTGCGCTATCACCTCATCCGTGGGGCTCTCGACCTGGTGAGTTTTAGTTTTGTGCTCCTTGCATGCCCGCCCCCTCCGGCCTCGTCGCCCCTTTGCTTCGTGAATTACTCCAGGTCTTTGCTGCGCTTCCTGTTTTTGTGCCGCCTGTCGTGCCGGGCATGTGAGCGACTGCAGGCCGAATAGTGTAACTGACTGAATGGACAGGGAGGCGTCGCGAACCGAACGACAAGCCGCAGCAAGTACGGCACCAAGAAGCCGAAAACGGCGACCGTCGGCTGAGCGAGCGTCTAAGCCACGGCATGGAGATGAGAACAGAAAGCTGGGGGGCATTGAGGGACAGCCCCAAGTCATCAATCTATATCATACTGTAACAATACACACGGAGCGTCGGGCATAAGCAAAGGACACGCGAAACCACCACTGCTGTCGTATTACAGCCTATATGTACATTGCCACACCCGTCGCAACAAAATTCGTGCGAGTGGTTTTTGAACCCAGACAGACGCCGCCTTTACTGCAATGTCAGACCGTCAGACCGTTAGTATAACCGTGTGCTCTTTATACTTTTCCCCCGTGTCAAGTCGTGGTGATGGCGGCCCGTGGCCGGCCATTTCGAGCTGTTGTGGCCAAGCGCTGCGTCCGCAGACTTGAGGCTGACCGTTATGATACACCCAACGTGGCGCCAGGCTGTTGTTTCGCCTGCGCCCCCCCCCCTGCCTCCTCTAGTTGCATGCTGGGGTGTTCTTGCTACTAATCCTGCTGGTTCTCGAAGCCCTCGGGCTTCTTCATGCCGTTAATGTCGAAGTATCGCGATGTGCCTATGAGAGTCAGCAGGTGCGTCGAATCCAGTCACAGAGAGTGATGGCGCATACAGGAGTAGCCCTTCCAGTCAAAGTTATCCTTGGGATTGCAGTGGCAGCGGAGAGCCAGGCGCGTCTTCTCGCCCGTCGGGCAGTGCGTGAAGGGCACATGCCAGTAGGCGATGTCGTTGAAAAAGTGGATGTCGCTCTTGTTGAGCATCAGGCCTGCCGCGATAGAGTGGACAGGGGCGTCGCCCCACCGCTCGTAAAAGAAGCCGCCATCCTGGTCGAGCGACTCGAAAAAGTCAATGTACTGCTTGCTGCGCAGCCAGTTGAGGCTGCCAACCTCAAAGTTGGACCACTAAAAAACAGTCAGCGAATGCATGCGTCGCCGCCATGGGGAGGCGCTGGACGCACAAAGTGGCAACGGTTATACGTGTCTCCGCCGTCGTCGCTCAGAAAGCCCATTGAGTTGTCGGCGGCAATGTGTTCGGGGTGGTTCTTCATGAACTTCTTGGTGCTGTCCCAGAGGGTCTTGATGGTCTCGACGTATTCGTAGAGGCTGAGAACGAAACTGTACTTCTTGCCCTGCTCGTGCATGAGGCGAAAGGGGTCGTAGTGGATGTCGCAGTAGAGTTCGATGGAGGGCTCGACGCGCCAGTAGTAGTCGTAGTTCATCATGAGGGGCTGGCGGAAGAAGAAGCCCGACTCAAATCGGCACATGTGACGGTAGCTGATGGAGTCGCCGTAGATGATCTTGCGCTCCGCCATGTCCTCGCGCACCTTCTTGGCCTTTTCCTGGTCAATCCACTCGGGGAAGGACCAGTGCTCCTTGGGAATCTCGCCATAGTGCGTCTTGCCCGAGACGAGCGAAGTCGTCACCTTCTTGAAAGTGTCGTCAAAGGGCTTGTCGTTGAGGAAGACCCAGTCGTAGTTGTAGCGCTTATTGAACCGGTCCTCGACCTGGCGGATGGAGCGGGCGATGTCCCACACGTCGCTGTTGCGAGCCAGGGTGACGAAAGTGGCATTCATGCGCGGGCCGGGGGCGATGCCAGTGAGGTCGTTGTCCCAGTTGGGGTCCTCCGGGCTCAGGGCCAGGGGGAACTCCTTGGCGTCGCCCGTGGGGCGCTTGGTCGTGGAGATGTCGGCGGGCTTGTCGGCGGGCTTGTCGATGGGCTTCTTGTCCGTGGCTGGCAGCGGCGGCGTAATCTTGGAGTCCGTCTGCGGCGGCTTGGGCTTCTCGGCGGCGGGCGGCGATTTGTCGGAGGCGTGGGGAATGGCATCGCGGATGCTGACGGCATCGTATTTGGAATTTGAGACGAAGTAAAAGAGGGCGAGAGTCTATTTAATTAGTAGGGGTTCGTCAGCGCGAGAGTCAGTGGTGCTCCCCCATGCTCTCGGAGTTTATGCGGCGCGCATAAAACAGCACGATATAGTAGGAGGGGGAACTGTCCCGCTGGGGGTCGCAGGGGAGACGCACGAATATGGCGATGGCAATGTAGCGCACGTAACGCGAGTTTCCGCCGGCCATCATGATCGGGATCACTCGCCTGCGATTGCAGCGAGCGGCGGCGGCGGACAGGCGTGTCGTAGTGAAGGAAGCGAGAGAGAGAAGAAGACAAAAGAGGTAAAACAATGACGGAGGGGAGGGGGGAGAGAGGGAGAAAGAGCGAGCTCGATACGAGAGCAGCAGGAAGAGGGAGAGGAAAACGACCCTGGCGGCGGCCCTCACATCAGGGGTCAGCGTTGCGTGGTCTCACCGGCTACCACCCACGGGGGCCCGTAGCGTGGATGTAGCGTGTCCAGCATGGGCTGGTGCTGGTGCTGCGCTGGGCTGGGCTGGGCGTGGGCTGGACGGGAGGCGCGGAGCTGAATGGCAGGTTGAGTTGCACTTTGTACCTGTCCGCAGATATTTACATACGAAGTACTTCGTATACTGAGGTAGCGCGCCACGTCTGCCTTTCTCTCTCTCGCGTTCAGGTGCCGAGAACCAACCAAGCAGTTTGGGTTACTGCAGAAGATTTAGCTCAGCAGGCGCGCTCGAAAAGGGGGGGCCGCCAGGAGACTTGTCGATGGTGGCTGGGCGGATAGTGGTGGTGGTGGTGGTGGTCCGGTGCGAGGCCAGGGCTGCCATCTCACTTGGAGGTGGCGCGGTGCAGTGCAGTCTCGAGCCGATATCAGCAGCTCGCTCATCAGGGCGACGACGGGTAACACGAGATGAAATCAATCGTTGGGCGCGTCGCACGGAGCACCGGCCGCATTGCTTTCTTTGCGCGAAGAAGACGGCAGACGGCCAAGGCACCACAGCCACCCCCGTCTGTATGACGAGTCGGCGACTGCGTGCTGCGTGGTACGGCTCACGAGGTGTTTGCGCCTTCTTGGTTTTATTTGGCACATGCCTCTGTATGCTAAGTTACCTCTGGGTCCGAAAGGGGCATCCACGCTCGTCAATAGACATGGTACTGTGGCCGTCCTTGGTCGCAACGTCTGCCTTCGTGGGTAGCTTTGAGCCCGCATCGAATGGATGGATAAGGTCCTAAGGTGCAGGTGGGTTCAATACATGTGCTTTTTAGAAGGTGGAAGGTACCTACACAGGCCCGGCTGCGCTGGCGTGGCCCGTCCGCCCGCCCGCTCGCGCCGTCCTTTGATCAAGTACGCAAGGTACCAACCAAAGCAAGGTAAGGTACCATAATTCCAAGTTATTTACTAGTGTCGCCAGTTGATGAACCCATCTCAGTTATCAGGTACAATGCCAAGCCATGCACCCGCTTGTCACGGCGCAATAAGCCTCAAACCTGTTGTCCCATTCCTCCGTCCTGTCTGCACGCGGCTGGCCCGGTTGTTGTTATTGTGGCTGTTGCATCGTTGCTCGGGACTTGCCTTGCATCACTGGTGGGTTCTTGGCTTGGCTCACCCCATCGACACACCATTACGTGTGCAACCGACTGCGACATTGGTGGCGCACATGCCCCAGGGTCCTTGCTTGTTGGCCTTCCCGCGACGGGCGGCCGTGGATCGTCGACGGGATGGATGGCGGGACGGAGGTGCCAGGTCAGGGTTTGCTCACAGCCAATTACCATCTTACTGAATAACTCTGTAGGTAGACACCAACAAGACCAATCAAGGTTGGAGACCACATATCCGTACTTCTCACAAGGACGCACTTCTCACAAGGATGCAGTACCACATTGCACAGAAGCAGACAAGACACAGTCTGCTCTTTGTCGTGGCAGTCTGCCTGCCTCTCACTTGCCCCGTCAAGCCGCAATAGATGCCTGCGCGGGAACTCTCCCCGTCATTGGCGGCGGCGGCGGCGGCTGAGCTCAGTTGTGGGCGTGGCGTGTGCTGCCGCTTGCCTGCCCCGGGCGGCTCAGCGTTGTGCACTTGTTGACGAAGAGCCAGCGCGACGAATAGATACATGCCCAGTTCACTTCAACCCGAGTTCACAAGTACTACCAAGGTAGTTGCCAAGGTGCCTCTACCTGTATACAATGTGGACCACAAATACCGCCCGCAGTACTACGTACGAAGAAATAAACACAAGCCGTCGCCGCCCAAAGTGAGAAATCATGCACCAAGACTCCGTTTGAGTTGGTGCCTGTGCCTCGAACAGCTGGTTGCTAATTGATATAGCTGCCTGGGCCTAGGGGTATGTGGTCAGCGTCCATGTCGCCTTATAGGTGGGCGGCAGTACGCCCACCTGCATGGCCGCCGTGCGTTATTGCTTCGTAGGTACGAAGTACGATGATGGAAGGCCCCGAGGCCCTGACTAAGAACATGCCGTGTGGGTTTCGACCGTCTGGGCACCCACGTGACTGGACGTAGGTAAACGCTGGATGCTCTGCAGTTGGCGCTGATGGTTGCGCTGAGGGCCCGCCCGCCGCACGCGGAATTTGCCAGCCCATCGCCCACAGTCCGCCAAAGACCAACTACTGCTACCACCAGGTGGGGAACATCGTCAACGTCAGTTCCTCTCCCTCACTGCGCATCTTCTCAATCTCAAAACGCGGCCGACTCCCATCGCCGCGGCCCGCACGTTGCATCCAAGACGTGCCGTCTACATCGCTTCGTCTCCCATTGTCCGAGTGAGTCGCTGCAGCATCGCTCGGCCCCCGGGGGTCTTCGCCTCGTTTCGGTATTTTCAGAGCTTCTCTGAAGGGCACCATGATAGATTTGTGCGACCTGGCATCTCTCGCGACTCTCTTATCCTTCTAGTGGTGAGTCGATCCTTTTTGATCCTCTGCATCACCCTCGCCTGCGGTCTGCGACCCTGCGACATGATCCTTGTCTCCCTCCCTGCTCATGCGTTGCGCGCCGGAGCCACCGCTCCCTGCTCGGCAAACATGACCTGCCTTGGGCCCATTTGTCGCCGCCTTGACCTCTCTTCCCACGGCATCCGCTGATCCTCTCGCAGTACCATCGAAGCTCTTCCCGCGGCTCTGCTCTAGCCAGTCCAACATGTCGTTTTTTGGGTTCGACACCAGTGGCCAAGGTCACAACACCGCGGCCCCGGGCTTCTCCCAGGCCCATGATCCGTTTGCTGGACTCTCTGGCCGCGACGACATCGGCGACGACGCCCTCGAGTTCGAAGATACATACGATGGGCTCGGCGACCAGCTCGACGAAACCGACGATGTCTTCAATGATGATACTTTTGGCGGCGACACCGGCCCCACCGGCAAGGTTGGCAAGGACTTTGACTTCTTTGGCCAGACGGCCAAGGTCGCCGATGCCATCGAGGAGGAACATGTTCGCTACCACCGCCAGCAGCCCATAACTAGGTCCAACGTCCAGCAGGCCCAGCCCGCCATGCAGCCGACGTCCTACTATGGCCAGCCTCAGACACAGCGTCCCGCCCGATCGGGTTACGAAAAATACCGCGACAACGAGCCCATGCCTGACTTGCACGTCGATCAGAGCATCTGGGGCATCGGCCCATCCAAACCCGCCACGGCACAGCCCACCGCTCCTCAGGCCCAGGCTGGGAGGAAGATCATGAGTCTGGAGGAAGTCGAGGCCGCCATGCGCGCTCAATCGAAACCCGCCCAGCCGCAAGCGTCATTCACAGAGCCCTCGTCGTACCCGCCTGTCGCCGCCGGCTACCCTGCTCCGCAGCAGCAGTTTCAGCAGCAGCAGCAACACCAGCAGCAACACGCTCAGCCTCATCTGGGTCACGGACATCCCGTCACCATCTTGCAACGGCCCCAGGCGCACCAGCATGCGAAGCTCCCAACAACCTCGGAGAAACTGCCCACGCCGCAGCCGCAGCCGCAACCGCAGCACGCGCAGCGCCAGCCAGCTCCTACCCAGCCCATGCAGATCCTTCAGAACCCGAACCGCATCTCAACCGATGCCGCCCGCATGGGCGTCCATGGACACCAGCCCAGCCGCTCTCAGGGCTCGCTGCAGGGGATCCAGCAGGCCCTCCACGCGCACCCTCATCTGATGCAGATGTCGGAGGACGAGAAAGTCGCTTTCCTAGACCAAGAAACGAAGCGTGCCAAGCGGAACCACAAGATCTGGCTCCTGTCCAAGGATAACGGGCTCATGACTCCCCAGGACAAGAACTTCATCACCCGCATCCAGCTTCAACAGCTCGTTTCTGCCACGGGCAATGTCGAGCAAGGGGGCGACGCTCTCTCTGAAGACTTCTACTACCAGGTCTACAGCCACATCCGAGCTGGCCAGCGTCAGAACCCCAGCCAGCCGCTCAGCAACTTTGCCCAGACGTACCTGTTCCAAACGGGCAGCCGCCATGGCATGCGGAGACACGGGCGGCCCGCCGAAAACCACATCCAGCGCATGGAGCAGCAGGTCCAGCGCGCGGTGGAGGCCGCCAAGAACAAGCCCAAAAACCCGCAGCTCGTCATCGCGGGCAGCCTGGGCAAGATTTCCTTCAGCAACGCCAAGACGCCCAAGCCGCTGCTCAACATCAAGCGCACCGAGAGCGAGTCGACCCGACCCAGCAACGGCAAGAAGTCGCCACCACAGAGCGGACTTGACCGCAAGAGCATTCTTCGCAATGTCGAAAAGGTCTACGAGACGCTCATGAAGATAGAGGACCACGTACGCCTACTGCCGCCCCCGCTCACCGGTCAACCCGACCCCGTGCTGGAGGAGAAGCATAAGGAATGGAGTGCCATCCTCGACGCCTACAACGCCAAGCTATGGAACGAACTCAAGGTCCACGAGCCCATCGGTGCCACCGTGCTGCACCCGTTCATCGCCTTCCTCTCTTGCGCCAAGGGAAAGAAGGCAATCCCTCGCATCTTTCCGCACCTCAGCTTTGAGCAGCGGACCACCATTTTGACCATGATTGTCTACCATCTCGACCAGCTGGACGTTGTCGACGGGGCCGCCGTCGACAACGGAGAGCACCTCAACTCGCGTATGCGAGAGAATATTGAGCTGTTCATCTCTACCGTCATGCCTTCGTTGATGCAGTACTTCAACGATACTGGACTGGATATTGTGGACGGGCTCCTCAACCTGCTTGCCACGAAGCTGAACATTGACCTGATTGCCCGGACCAGAATTGGAGTGTCCATGCTCACCCTGATTTTGAGCCGCGCCGTGCTGCTGAAGCAGACTGGCGCGGGTAGCCCCGAGCAGTGGGAGAAGTGGTACGTTTGCGCTTTTGTCGAAACTTGGAAGAGAACACACAGCTAACCAAGCACTAGGGACCAAACATTCGAGATTCTGTTCAGCAAGCTCGAGCCTTCGCTGCCGTACATGTTCCCCGGCAGCGTCAACGCCGGCGTTGACGTTTACGTGTGGCAGCTCCTGGCCGCCATGGGAGTCACTGCTACGCACGACCAACAGACGCGGCTGGTGCTGGCCGTCAAGGACCGCGTCCTCGACACCGTATCGCTGGCCAAGACGCTCCCACCTGCCATGGCGGCGGAGCGCCTCGGCAGTGTCAATCTGTTTATGCGTTCTATCGGCCTGGACGTGGAGCTGCTTCAGTAGAGACGGAACGTGCGGGGCTCGCATTTGGCTGTGTGGTCCGGCCCTCTGCCCTTTCTTGGGGGCTGTTTCATGGCAGGTCGCTTACCTATCCTTGGGCGCTGCTGCTATCTCTAGGCACATCGGGCTGGGATGTGCTTTAGGAGGCCATGCGCGAGGGATGAGAGGCACGTCGTGTACATGGACTGGATGGAGCAACCATGCCCAAATCGGCCTGCAGAACGTGGCGAAGGGGGAGCTTCCCTGCATCGTGTCGCTACTGTACACTAGGAAAGGGGGGCAGGATATGCCGCGATACCGAAGTGGACATCCTGGACATGGCGTGGCATGGCATGGCGTGGATGGGGCTGTATTTAATCCCATGCAGCGTGGATTTCGGTGCGAGGACGAGGGGAACGCGCGAGTGCTTTTACAAGTTCATATCAAAAAAGAATCTATTTTTCCCGCGATACGATGCTTACGAGTCCCATTGGGGGTAATTTGTCTTGGCCACAACCCCGTTCCTTGACTCCCTTTGCGCCGACCCATGTGAAAGCACGTGCGTGACGACGCACATGGCTCAATACTTACATCTTGCTTGCAGCTAGATTTGCCTTTTGGCTTCTTGCGTGGCTGACCGACGGGGCGGCTCAGTCAATGTTGACGGTGGTCTTGGACGTCGATGCTTTTGCCCGACCACCCCTTCGGGGGGCGGCGCCTGCCGTGCCTCCGCCTCGCGTCGTCCTGCCCTTTGGCCTTCTGGCCTCATCGGGGGCAACTTCGGGATGCTTACCCTTGGGCTCCGCCTTCACGACCGGGGGTTCCGGCTCGGGGGGGTCGGGCTTGACGATGCCGCTGACGGCCTCGAGCAGCTGCTTGTCGGCCCATTTGGCACCGAACCTCGGCACCGCGTCCTCGAGGGGCGGCTGCTGCTGTGCTTGGGCGTCCTTGCCGTGCACGGCGGCGGCGGCTGTGGGCTGGGCGTCGTCGGCCTTTGGCCTGAGGAAGAGGCTCTCGTTGTACACCTCCCAGGCAGCCTCCTCGTTTTCGTCCGTGTAGCGCATCTTGCGCCAAGGCTCGCTCTGGACGTAGCGCAGGCGGTCGGCCATGGTCTCGGTTGTGACGGCGTCGCCGTCGCCGGTGGCCTTGATGGTCATGTGGATGGCGCGCGCAGCAGTGGAGGAGGCGCCGCCGGCACCGGCGTCTTTGGAGGCGGCGGCGGCGGCGTTGCGCTCCTGTTGCGTGGTGGCGTCGATGTGATGTAGCTGCGGGCGGAGGTGGACGAGCGAGGAGACGGGTGTAAGATGGAGATCCTCTGCGTGACGGGCAACAGTCAGCTTGCGAGCCATGGGCATGGCCTCTGGGACAGGAGGCAAGGGGAGGGAACACTCACTGCCTTGAAAGACGCCGACCATGTACTGCACCTCGTTGGTGTCGGGGTACTGGCCGCCGAGGGTCTGCGTGCGCAGGACCTTGTCCTGCCTCACGGCGTCGTTCCAGTCGAGGTACTGGTCCTCGTCGTCTGCGCCGGCGGCCGCGGCGTCGCCCTTCTTGCGGCCGGGCCCTCGCTGCTGGACGGCGCCGAAGCCGAAGCCGCCGGCGAGGCCGTGGCTGCCGCCGTTCTTGGTGGCCATGGAGGCGTTGAGTGTGCGCCCCCACTTGAGGCCCTTCTCGCGATCGTAGGCGACGCCCGTGTCGAGGGGCATGTCGACCTCGACCATGCCCGAGTGGGCCTTGACGCGCATCTCGGTGGGCGGCGGGCGCGGCGCGTCATCGGTACGGTTCGGGTGCTGCAAGACGAGAAGTCGCCGGCCGAGCGGCAGCGCCGGGTTGAGGAAGACCTGATACGACGCCGTGATGGGGTCCGAGGACGAGTCGGCCGTGTCGTTTGTGTCGACGGCCTTGGGGGCTGCGGCTGTGGGCATGGCGCGCGGCGGTCGGAGAGGGGGGAATTTTTCAGGGCGGCGGGGCGTCCTCGATGAGTGCGTCCTCTCCCAGCGAAGAGGGAACGATCAATGTCGAGGCCCCGAGGAATCACACAAGGCGCAGCATTGGGAGCGAGGGCGAGGTTGGTGACGAGGTGGGGGTTTGTCGGTCGCAAACTGCGTGCCAACAAGCGGCTTTCAAGAAAATTCATGGTGGCGGCAGCTCTTATCTTATCAGCCAACCGTGGACGGCGGGATGAGGCAGGAGTGCGCCCAGACTACACTTGCCCGCCATGGCAGACGCCAGAAGAAGACTTGACCTCACAAAAGCTGCAATTGATACGTGGCAGTCGGCCCATGTCTCGCCAATGTGCGTCTCGCCAATGTGCCGTGACGCATCGGCCATTTGCCCGTGGCGCGCCCGCTTGCGACAAAATGTGCTTTCCCCGCTATCGCCTCGACTTGTGGCTTCGTGACCCCCTGGTTGGAGAAGTGCGGAGGATTCAAGAGCACCCCGCCTCGCCTGTTGGCGTCTCATTTGTCTGAGTCACCGAAGTCGAAGAAGCAGGCAGGACCATTAATACCTAGGTTCTCTGTATGTATACTGAACTTATGTACCTCTACATCTAATGCTCCACCTCTCTGGGTTCCCCCCCGCGTAGCCTGACTTATTGGCGCCAGCTTGGCAGAGTGCAAAAGCGATACACCTGATGTACTGCCGGTGGCCAGTTGGAGGTCGATGCCATTGTACACGGAAACATGCGTGGGTACCGTGCCCGCCATGATTCACCATGACTCTGTGGACAATTGGTGGCGGGAGAGACAGTGGGACAAGCCATGATGGCATGGACACGAACGCCCCAGAAGACATGGTGCGAGGATGCCATGCCACGTCTTGGCTGGAACGAAGTGATGGGGAGATGAAAATAGTCTTTGAATCTCAAAGAAAGAGGCAGGCACGTTTTGATGCATAGATGTTGTATTGGGGCGATGTAGGCCGCAGGATCTACCTCCGCTTTCCCCTGTCCCGCCGGCCGCCTTCCATGACCCTGACCTTCTTCTGGAACCGCTCCCCAATCTCCGGGCCATGGCCGCTGCCCCTCGGCCCGTCGGACGTGTCGAAGCCGCGCTTGCGACTCTTGTCGAGCAGGGCGCGTACGCTGCCGCCAGCGGGCCCCTTGCGCTTGGTGAGGCGGTCGATGCGGTCGACGCCCTCGCCAAGATCGCGCCACTCCTCGCCGCCGAATTGCATACGGGCACTGCGACCGGCCTCCTTGTTCTTCTTTGCGCGGTCCTTCTTGCTGAGCTTGGGGAGGCGCACGAGATTGGTCTCTTCGTACTCGCGGCGCTCGTCCTCGTCCTTGCGCTCCTGCGCCGTCTTCATCTTGCGTCCGCCCTGGACGATGGTCGTACCAATACTAGGCTCGACCATGGGCGCGGCGGACAGCTCCGAGTTGACAAACTCCTCCATGGTGTGAGAGCGCTGTGGCCGGCGGCCGTCGGACTTGTCGCGCGCGCGAGTAGTCTCCATGACCGCGCGGTCGCGCTTCGGTGGCCGGTAGATGCCCGAGGGGCCATCGTCGCGCTCAGTCGGGCGGGCCGTCACGTCGTCGACGAGAGTATGGAGGTTGGGTGCGGCTGCTCGGCCAGGGCGGCGTGAGTGGCTGGGTCGGCGGTCCTGGGCGGCATCATT
The DNA here is from genome assembly GCF_022605165.1 of Purpureocillium takamizusanense. NCBI lineage: Eukaryota > Fungi > Ascomycota > Sordariomycetes > Hypocreales > Ophiocordycipitaceae > Purpureocillium > Purpureocillium takamizusanense. Next base: position 67,785 of record NC_063068.1, read on the forward strand.
ATCCCCCTCGTCGGAGTCGTCTTCGTCCTCGTCGTCCGACCCGGACTCTGAACCTGAGTGAGCCCCTTTCGAGGTTTTCTTGCCATTCATCTGCTGATCGCGCTGTGTGTCCTCGGCGGTCCGCAAAAAGCGCTCAATGGAAAAGCGTAGCTTCTCTTCGAGGGGCCGCGCCCCCTTCTCCAGGTAGAGGCGTAGCTCGACGAGCTTAGCACGGACGGAGTCATCCAGATCGGTGCTGCCCGCGGCCGACTTGGCATTGCGTAGCTTGAGAAGGATGAGAAAGACGAGATTCTGGAGGTAGGAGAGCAGCAGCTCGTTCTTGACGTCTAGTAGGGAAATGCCGTCCTTGGGGTGCTCGATCTCGGCGATCTTCGGGGTCGCTTCTTGGGCGAGCGACAGCGACTGAGTCAGAGAGCCCAGAAGGGCCGGCAGGGTCGTCGGTGCGGCCATGGCCTCTGTCCACCGCGTGGGTTGGAATGACGACGGCAACGGTAATGGCAATGGTCGATGTTGATGAGGTGCAGTGGAAAATTCGAGGCTTCCCACCGCGAGCATCAAAACGGCACTTTTTTTTTTGTCGAAACTTTTTAGCGGGGCCATCCATATCAGCTGGCCGCCCATGACCGCCAGGCTGGTTCCAGGTTACCGCCCGCCACCCAGCGGGGCCGCGAGACACGGGCGGGCGCCTCGGGCTGCTGAGACATCCATTGGACACACCTCCAGGGTACCTAGCGAGCGACGGGACGGAATGGAGGTGGCCACGGGCAGCACCACCGGCCCCGCCATAGGGACATGACGCGCTGTGCCGCAGCTACCGTTGGCGCTGCAGAGCGCTCCAGCTACCTGTACCTTCCTACCCACCGCCTAATAACGTCGCAAACGCTCCAGGCGGGCTCCAGCTGCACTGACGATGAACTTGGTGAAGGTGAGATGCCCACGTCAGCGCTCCTAACTAAGCCCCTTTGGGAATTTTTGCCAGCTCCCGAACGACAACCTGGCCTGCGGAATGATGAGGGAAACCTGGAAGCTGCGGCTGCCTTGCACTCCCATTCAGACACGACAACCATCGCCAGCCTGGTCGCTGCACCCACGATTCTCACGGACACCGCCATCTGCGTCCGACCGCGACACGCGCCTTCTCACTGCGTCCCGCTGTGTCTGCGGCCCGTTGCGACCTGATCCCGTTCGCATAGACATACGCCTCTTAATTAAGTACTCCGTCCGTGCTGGTCCAGCCCCGTCCTGGGCTTGCTCATCACCCACCCAAGGCGACGCCGAATCTCGAGCCGCCGCCTCCCTGCGATACTCGCGACGCCGACGCCCCTTGGAATGGTCTGAACAGAGCAAGCCATGTATTTTCGAGACGCTGCGCCTGCGGCGCTCTTCGCGGCGCTCCTCGCCGCGCCGCAGCTCGCCTCCGCCTTCTACCTGCCAGGCGTCGCACCGACCTCCTACAAGCCTGGGGATCGCGTTCCGCTCAATGTCAACAGTATCAAGCCCGTCGCCGCGCTGCAGGACTACCGTTTGCACTCGGTCATCTCGTACGACTACTACCACCCAGCGTTCCAGTTCTGTCAACCAAAGGATGGGCCCGAATATGTCTCGGAGAGTTTGGGGAGCATCCTCTTTGGCGACAGGATCATGACGTCGCCTTTTGAGCTGTATATGGGCAAGAACGAGACGTGTAAGCCGTTGTGCAAGGCGACGTACCCAGAGAAAATGAGAGAATTCGTCATCGAGAGGATCGAGCAGGGCTACAGCCTCAACTGGCTTGTGGATGGCTTGCCCGCCGGGCAGAAGATTCAGGATGATCTGACCGGCACCACCTTCTATAGCCCCGGCTTTATGCTCGGTGGCTTCCTTGGTGAGGACATTGAGGATGAGGAGATCTTTTTCAACAATCACTACGAGATCTGGATCGAATACCACGAGGTCAGCGGCGACCCGAACCAGCTTCGCGTAGTTGGCGTCGTCGTTCAACCCGGGTCCAAGGACTACCCTGGCGAAGCTGATTGTGGCGACAACCACGGCCCCGTCCTCTTCAAGTCGGGCGAGAAGGACCAGGAGGTGCAGTTCAGCTACAGCGTCTACTGGAAAAAGTCGGACACGGCCTGGGCCACTCGTTGGGACAAGTACCTGCACGTCTTTGACCCCAAGATCCACTGGTTCTGGCTGATAGACACGGCCATTATCGTCGTCATCCTTGTCCTCACCGTCATGTCAATCCTGGTCAGGACGCTCAAAAAGGACATTACCCGCTATAACCGCCTGGACCAGATCAACCTCGACGATCTCAGCGGAACCTCCGCGCTCGAGGACGGCGTGCAGGAAGACTCGGGCTGGAAGCTGGTCCATGGCGATGTCTTTCGCACGCCTTCGCGCCCGCTTCTCCTCTCCGTGCTTCTGGGCAATGGCGCACAGCTCTTTGTCATGACCGGCACCACCATCGTCTTTGCCCTCCTCGGCTTCCTCTCGCCGTCGAATCGCGGCTCTCTGGGCACAATCATGATCCTACTTTACACCCTTCTCGGCTTCGTCGGCGGCTATGCCTCTGCCCGCGTGTACAAGGCCCTGCAGGGCGAGCAGTGGAAGCTCAACATCGCGCTCACCCCTCTGTTGGTTCCCGGCATCGTCTTTTCCGCCTTCTTCCTGTTGGACATTTTCCTGTGGGCCAAGGGGTCGTCAGGCGCGGTGCCCTTTACCACGATGCTCGTCATCATTGGCATCTGGTTCGTCATCTCGATTCCTCTTTCCGTGGCCGGCTCGTGGCTCGGTTTCCGCAGTCGGCAGATCGAGGCACCCGTCCGCACCAACCAGATCCCGCGACAGATCCCCCCTTGCACGACGTACCTGAAGCCCATTCCGAGCATGCTCATCGTCGGCCTGCTGCCGTTTGGTGCCATTTTCGTGGAGCTCTACTTCATCATGAGCTCCATCTGGTTCAGTCGCATTTACTACATGTTTGGCTTCCTCTTCCTCTGCTACGGCCTCATGATTGTCGTTTGCGCCGCCGTCACCGTCCTTATGACCTACTTCCTGCTCTGCTCCGAGAACTACAACTGGCAGTGGCGCTCGTTCCTCGCCGCCGGCACCAGCGGCGTCTACATCTTCCTCAACTGCCTACTGTACCTGGTGACCAAGGTGAAGCTCGCCACCATGGCCGGCACCGTGCTGTACATTGGCTATAGCGCGCTCATTTCCTTTTTGTTCTTTATTCTTGCTGGTACGTTTTGTTCTCCCACGGCCCGCGGTATACTTCTTTCCATGTCTAACACACGACAGGCTCCATTGGCTATTTTGCCAGCTGGTGGTTCGTTCGCAAGATTTACTCTTCCATCAAGATCGACTAAGACTTATGGGGAGCCATGGCGACCTTTCCAAGCTGTGTGGCACTATCGCAGGACGGTGCCGCTCTGCACTTGTACAAATATTGTTTGCTTGACCAGCTGAACTGCCCCGTCCCGGATGCCGCGCGGGTGTTGTGGTCTCAAAGAGGGGTAGCCATTGTGCCGCACGCGGCGCAGGATGTGTGTGAGGTTAAAAAGCGAAGTTGATAGACACATGATTGTAAACGTTGCATCGGTAATAAAGCCAACTCAGTGACAATACCTAAGGTTATCGCGACTTGTTGACGCCTTGTATAGAGTCGAACCACGCAGTCACATTGCGACACGGTTCATGGCGCATACGCCAGGGAGGCGCGGACCACAGGACTGCTACCTAGTTCGAGACCGCAGAGGTCTCTTGGATCGAGGATGGAAAGGCAAGTTGCGCAGCGTTCAGGGTAAGATGCCTCATCAAGTAGCAAAGAGGTGGGGGAATGCAGCTCACGCCATGAATATTCGTTTCATTAAAATTGTGCTGCGACCGCTTGTTCCTCGCCAGCGTGAAAGACTCCAGAAACTAAATTCGCATTCAGCGCACGACACAGCGTGGGCACTAGTCATCGTCGTCATCGTCATCGTCCAGGTCATCCAGGTTCGTGAACTGGAACTGTTTCTTCTCGCCGGCGCCCGTGTTGGTCCGCGGCAGCCCCGCCGAGTCGGGTGCGTTGCCTGCAATGCTCGCTCGCCGCCATTCCTCCTGCTCCTTTTCCCGCTGACGTTCTCGCTCCACTCTGATGCGCTCTCTCTCTTCGCGCATCTGCTTCTCACGCTCCTCGCGCTCCTTTTGCTCTTGCTCTTCCTTGACCCTGCGCTCTTCCTCGTCCTTGCGCTTGCGCTCCTCCTCTGTGACGGGATCGTATCCTTTCGGGTCGATGCCTTGTTCGGCGAGGATCTGGTACGAGGCAAGGGCACCAGACCGAATCTTGTCCTCGAGCGGCCACGGAAAGAACAGCTGACCCGACAGGGGGTTGAGGTACTGGCTCATGCCCTCTGGTAGACTGGTGTTCATGGACAGAGCGGTGGTTTGTTGGGTGGGGGGCTCCGAAAGGGGCGCCTGCGAAAGGGCGCCGTTCGGCGCAGGGCTTTGCGTTCGCGAGGGAGTACGCGCAGAAGGCGTCACGGCGGCGGGCGTCTGCGAGTCATTGGCGGCGGGCGTCTGGCCCTCGGGGGAGGCAGGTACCGTGGCAAGGGCGGTGGCTGCGTTGATGGTCGCGGCGGGCGGAAGGGTCGTCTTGCTGATGCGGCGAGCGTAGCTGAGGAGCTCCTCGTAGGCGATGGGATAGTTCGGCTCGCGAGGGAACGTGGTGGTGCGCGTCGTGACAATGCCACGACGCGCTTCGGCGAGGCTCGTGAGAGTATCCTTGATCTGCGTGTCCAGAGCGGCCGAGGTCTGTCGCAGCCGTAGGATGCGCAGGTGGTTCCTCTGATGCGTTTGCACTGTTGTTGGAGCATATTATTTAGCATGAAAGGGCGTGCGTTTTGCGGAAGACGTGATGGCGAGCAACCGACCTTGCTCCAAGCCCTTGCCGAGTTCCGTGTCGGCAGCCTTGAGCTCCTCGGCCTGGCTGACGGACGGGTGATATTTGGCGACGGAATCGATCAGGTTCGACAGGGCCTTTTCCAGCCGCTCGAAGCGGCCGTCGATATATTTGTCCATGCTGCACCAAATGGCGGCGGGCAAGGTTGGTGGAGTAATGTTGACGCTGCGGGGATCAAAGAGGCCGAGGGCGAGGCTGATGAAGAAGATGGAACACCATCTTGTCTTGAGCTTGAGTGGGTCCGCAATTCCTGGTGTGTGGTTGGCTGAAATTTTGGTGTCCGCCTCAGGCACCACCACCCGGGGCTTCCCGTCCGGCAAACTCGCGCAGCGACAGCGACACTCCAACATCATCGGCCATCCTCTTTGACGAACGATTGAACAGCGCACACGGCTTCGACCGCCACGAATCCAGTCATAATGGTCTCCCCTGTAAGTCTTGAAAACCATGGCACATCCTAGGCCCCACGACTGCCCGCCCGACTGTGGCTACGCCGTGGCCCAACACGTGAGAGGAGCCGGCGGACTGACTATGCTTTCCCGCAGACTCCTTTCCGCGCCGCGGAGTTCAAGAGTGCCTACGGCCCCAAGTACGTCTCGACTGTCCCAGATTCGATGCGAGTTCCAACCGAGTCGATTGGCGCCGATGCGCTGGCGTGGCATCGCATCGGAGCCCTGGCCTGTTGTGCCTAACACCGCACGAGGGGCAGCAGAACTGACCGAGCCATCCATCAGATACCACTTCCAGCCCAACTTCCATGGCATGAACAAGACCTCTGCTTTCCGGCTGTAAGTTACTGCTTTATGGTTCGCGTTGCTTTCGATAGAATACATGGATGGAGTGGCGGACGACCACGAAGCCACGAAGCGAGACGACGGGACGATCTGAGTGCGGGCGGGCGCGACCTGAGCCCGCTCAAACGGATGGGAGACACTTCGGCGTGGCGAAATAGTCCTGCTGAGCTTCTGGGAGTTCCACAAGGATCGCGCCGGCTCGTGCACACCCATGAGCAGAGAAGCCAACGGTTGTGGAAGGTTATAGTCACTGACTCACTTGCAGAGGCCTCCGCACCGCTTCCTTTGGCGGCGCTGGCGTCATCGCTGCCCTCCTCTACGTCTCCGGCATTCCTCGTGTTCAGCGCGACATTCTTCAGGTAGGCGATATCGCGAGCATGACGAGGTCTCGGGATGGTGGACTGACATGTGGCAGCAAATCCCCGTGGTTGGAAAGTACTTCATCCCGGCGGAAATCCCGGCTTCGGACAACGTAAGTTGGCTCCTATTTGCCGCCACATTGCGGGTGACTGACTAGATACAGCCTTTCTAAACGATTGTGGTGGACGGTGGAGGGTAGAAACTGTACAACAAACAACCTGTCGAGTCCTGCTGGCAGATGGGTCTGTTTCCTTGCTTCCTTTGTATAAGATGAACAAAATAGAAACATTCGGCAACTTCTCGTGCCACAGTTGGAGTCATTGACAGGGCATGTGCGAGTCGCGTGACGACCACCTCTTGCTTGCGGGCCTTGTATGTCAACTGGGACTAGTTTGACCGGCATCTCTCCGCGTTCCGGCAGGGCCAAACGAATATCACATGTAGACTTATCAGCATTGCTCACTGTTTCGCGGGTTTGGCACTGAGAAAGTTCAACCGTTTCTGTAAATACAGTGCCCAAGACAGTGCAAATGCACTGTGGCATGCTCATCATCCAGATCTGTCCTGTGTGGACAGCTAATCTCCGGGCGACTCTTTCACCACTCAAATGACTTTACACGCGACGAACAAGCACATAATGAGGTAGTCGGGTGAGCAGAGCAGTCTTATGGGATAAAATTCTGCAACACGTTGTACGACTAACTTGCTGCCTGAAGCTGCGCCCGAGACGCGAGACCCGACCACCACCAGCGCATGATGGGTGACACGGCCACGTCGATGCTCATGGCCAGCATCGATTTCAGCACCCTGCTGCTATGCTCGCTTTTGCTGGCTGTATTTTCTTATGTCTTTCTCTTCCATTCACGGGCAGTACGCGACAGACCATGGGCCCTCGTCTTCCCCGCTGTGCTGGCGGCCGCTTGCGTTGCCTGGTCTCGCGTCGTCTCCCGAGAGGTTCCCGAGCCGTACCTTGTATGCCCGTTTCTCACCGAGCGTCAGAGATCCAGGCTGACATCCTGAGCAGGATGAGGTGTTCCACATTCCGCAGGCTCAAAAATACTGCGAGGGCAAGTTTCGCGAGTGGGACGACAAAATCACGACACCCCCGGGGCTGTAAGTACTGCGCAACGTCGGTTCACCGTGTGGAAATTGATAGGATCAGGTACCTGTTCTCGATATCGCTCTTGCAGATGACCAGTTGGCTCGGCTTGGACGGTGCATCTCGCTGCGATGCCGTGAGCCTTCGCGTAGGCAATGCTGCCGGCCTGTTCGCCCTGGTGTACCTGGCGCTGCTCTGTCGCCGAGAGATCGAGGCACAGCTATATGGAGCATTCTCACGATCGCTATCACGTCCATACTCGGCCTACGCGTTACATACCGCGTTCAACATTGCATTGTTTCCGCTCTTATTCTTCTTCTCGGGCCTCTACTACACAGACGTGCTCTCTACGGCCGTCGTCGTCGGCGCGTTTCTCAATCACCTGAAACGCGTGGCGCAAGACAGGAGCTCCTTTACAAGCGACCTCTGCACAGTCGCAATTGGACTACTGGCCTTGTTGATGCGACAGACGAATGTGTTCTGGATCGTCGTTTTCATGGGCGGCCTGGAGGCTGTTCACGCCGTGAAGACGCTCCGACCAGAACGAGCAGATCAACCCTTCATGACGACGCTTGGGGATCAAATCAAGTACTTTGCCTGGCGATATTCGGTCGGCGATATTCATGATCTGCCGCTCCGCCATGCGTGGCACGATGGTGAGTCGCACCTTGCCGGTGCTGGGGGGCCATTCTGACGCCGCCCAGATATGTTGTACACGGCAATCAGTCTCGTGATTGCGGCCCTCTGCAATCCGTTGCGCATTATGCGGCAGGTGTGGCCGTACGTTATGGTTCTCGTCGTCTTCGCCGTTTTTGTGGCCTGGAACGGCGGTGTCGTCCTCGGTGAGTGCTCCCATGCAGACTGTAAGGGATATCGCTCACGATGCGCAGGTGACAAGTCGAATCATGTGGCGACACTTCATCTGGCACAGATGCTCTATATCTGGCCGTTTTTTGCCTTCTTCTCACTGCCGCTGCTCCTACCATCTGTCGTTTCTCTCCTGTGTGCGCTCCATATCGGGGTGAAGTCACAACGGCCACAGCCGCAGTCCACGGTCCATGTTCCAAGCGGGCCTCGAGATAGGCCATTCAACATCTCCGCATCGAGTATCAGCAAGACATCGCCTCGAGATGACGGCACGAGGCCTTCACCTATTGCAGCAAAGCAGTCCAAAGTATCCCTCGCACTGGGCATCGCCGAAGGTTTCAAGTTGTTGTCGTGGCCTCTGTATCTTTTCGGAACGGTGGTACTCGCGGGACTCATAGTCCGCTTCAACACCATCATCCACCCGTTCACGCTAGCAGACAATCGCCATTACATGTTCTACGTCTTCCGGTACACCATTCGGCGTGCGGGCTGGATCCGGTACGCCCTCGTGTTCGCGTACACAGTTAGCCGATGGATGGTCTGGGGCACTCTGGCCGGGTACAGCGGCTTGTCCCCTGCCCCCGCTACGGTGCCAGATGACAGCCCGTATCTGAGCCATCCGTTTTGGATCGCCTATAGTGAGAAGAGGCAGACCAAGGCTAGGTACCCGGCGACGTCGCTAGCCGATGGCCGCACAGCGGAGGACTCTCAGTCACAGCGGCAACTTGCGGACGACCCTTTGCGCTACTCGGCAAACACCGCGTCGACGTCGACGGGCTTGCTGTTTCTGCTCGCGACATCTCTGTCGCTCGTTACGGCGCCTCTAGTAGAGCCCAGGTACTTCATCATTCCATGGGTAGTGTGGAGGCTCTTTGTCCCTGCTTGGAGGCTGCCCGATCATCTGCTCGTCAGCGGCGTGTATACGTTGACGGGCAGAGCCGCTCGGATCTTTACACGGTATGATGTCCGTCTGGTCTTGGAGACTGTGTGGTTTGCGGCGGTAAACCTGGCGACGTGCTACATCTTCATTGCAAAGCCATATGTATGGCGTGCCGAGGACGGGACGGCGCTAGACGACGGGCGCCTGCAGCGGTTCATGTGGTAGTCGATGATCGGGCGTCAAGCAAGAGCTATGCCCACAGCATCACAAGGAATAGCGCCGTGGTGCAAAACGGACGTCGTATTTTGACGATAGATACATACACGTAGTTCCCTTCCCTTTACCCTGTCCCGTGCTGGCACGCGTGAGCGTGAAAAAGAAGCCGCTGCGCCGGAAAGATGTCCCATAAGTCATTATATACGTTGGCCAGCTACGTGAAGCCGGCTGCGGTGGCGAGCCCCATGGTGGGCATTTCATAACCAGCCATCATAGACTCAGCCGGTCGAGACTCAAGCCGTCATTGCTGCGAACGCGGCGTACAACGCCGAGCTTGAAGAAGCGCTCCTCGCCGCCGGCGGTGCGCCCGCCAATGTACCACTTGTCCGCGCCGAGGGCATCCCTGAACCCCTCGCTGCTGCTATCGCTGCCGCGGCGGCGTGCGCCCGAGCGGTTCGGGATGGGGATGCTGTTTACGGCTGAGGGGGAGCGGCCGGTGGCGTTGTTGCTGTGAGGTGTCGGGGACGCAGAGGGTGTGATGGAGGCGGCGGCTGCGGCTGCGGCTGCCGCGGATATGGTGCGCGGTGAGGATGACGATGGCGGCGGTGGTGATGATGATGACGAAGGCGGCGATGTGGATGCGCTCTGAGCGTGGGCGTGATGGTGGTTGTGATGGTGATGGTGATGGGAGTAGCCAGCAGTCGTGTAGTTCGCTGAGGCGGCTGGGCTGCCCGACGTGGAGGCCTGGCTGGTGTGCTTGTTGGGCTGTTGCGTGGTCTGTAGGGAGGGACCCTGCTGGCGGAAGGCGGAGAGGAAAGAGGTGAGGAAGTAGGGTCGCTGGGACGGCATCGCGACGCCGCCGAGTTGGTGGAGCTGTGATCGTTGAAGAGGGGAGCGAGCGGGCGGGCGGGTGTGGCACTCGACGAGCACCGGGAAAGAAAGGGCAGCGGGGTGTGTCGATGGTTTCGTCGCAGATGCCTAGCTAGTGCGAGTGATGGCGAGTCGTACTCACGCGGCGGCGAGGGGACGGCGTTGATGAGATGCCGGCTGGTTGATGAAGCCAAGCCCTGGAGGGGTTCGGGTGGGCGGAAGAGTTGCAGGGCAAGGGCAGCGCCGGGTCGGTCGCCTCAACACCAAGTCGGTCGGGCAGGCAGCTCGCCGGGTCGGACAGGCTCGCGGGCGGCCTGGTCGGGATCGTGTCAAACGTCGGGGCATGCGATGGGCAGCGTGCGTGCGTGCGTGCGTGGGATGCGTGTATGTGTGGTGTGTCGTGGAAGAGAGGGAGGGGGTGGTGGTCGTCGGTAATGATGTCCGTCCCGACGAGTAGGTAGGTACAGTATACTTTAGTGGTTGAAAATCTCGGACAACTGCGGGAAGCAGCGGCGGCCACGGGCGGCGGCGGTTGAGGTGGTGGTGTGTGGTGCGCTGCGGTGTGTTTGGTGCATCAGTGTGTGCGTGTGTGTAGGAGAGGAGAGAAACCCCAGCCGGCCATGTACTCCGCCCGCAGACAGGCGATGCGATGCGTCCCGTCTCTGACGTCGAGGGCGAAGGATCCATGGCTGCGCTGCCGCGGCCGCTCGGTAAAAGCCGGGGGGTGGGTGGCCAGCAGGGTGAGGTTCCTGGGTGGGTACTGGTAACAGTGACTAATGGCGGGGTCGCGATAGGCTGCGCGGGGAGGGAGGCGCCTGCCCAGCTGGCTGGGCTGGCTGTCGAGCACGGGCCAGGTATGGAGGTAAGAAGTACCTGGATGGCCGCGGCGCAGTGCGCGAGAGACTTCCATTTGAATGGCTGCTGCTGTGGGATGACTCGTGCACGCTGCCACCCGCCGCCCGGCATGCCACAGCGTGTGCACCACCAGAAAAAGCCCAGCATCTGTCTCCCAGTCGCCCCCCGCCTCGTCGTCGCTCATCCACGGAGCAGCATCATGTTGCTGTGAGATGCGATGTGAAGGGCGCTCGCGCGCCCCGCCTCGGGTGGTCGGGTCCATCGCCCTCGGGCCGCGGCGATGTAGCCGCCGCAAAAGATGGAAACTCGGTACGATGGCATGGCACCCTTTGGCACATACTTTGTGGACCATCATTTAAACTGCCCCCCGATGGGCGGAGAAAAGCATGCCACACCGGTGGTCGTGTTAGATCCTGCACCGTGATAGCGAGGAGACGCTCTCTTTCAGTCGCTCTGTGCTAGAGGTACTGACCTACCCTGAACATTTGCGGAAAGCTCCCGGCGGAACCTGTTGAACTGCAAACAGCTCAAGTTAAGAAATAATTGCCACTGCTATGTATGTAGGTAGACAGCCGAGCCTTAATCGCCGACTGTGAAGTGTCACAGGCCGTTGGACGCACCGAGTTGGGTGGCTTATTGGGCATCAAGCGGCGAGAACGGGCCGTGGAAGGCAATCCATCGTCGTACGAGTTGGGTGCCCCGAGGGTCGAGCCGGGGAGAGCATAGCAAAAGCTGAAAAGAATCCAGAGTTTGCTCATGGCATATAGTCGCGGCCGTCGAGTAATTATGAACTAGATCGGCCAAGAGAGAAAAACGCCAGTGTGTCATGCCGCTACAAACAAGGTCCGACCACTAAGACGCGCCGACCGATAACAATGTCGGGATTCCAAACGACTGCCCAAAGCCGCCGCCCCTACTTGTCGCCCTCACATTTCTTCTTGATATCCTCGTTAAAGGCCTCGAAGCCCTTTTTGGTCTTATCCCAGAAGCCGGTGCCCTCGGCGATGATGAAGCTCAGCACGCCGTAAAAGTCCTCGCCCTGCTCGAGGGTCGTGCCGCCGGGCGTCTTGTCGCTGGGGCGGAAGCGGAAGTGGTGGTCCCCGGTGAAGACGCCGGGGAGGCTCCACAGCTTCCCGCGCCAGCTGAACTCGCTCTCCGAGTTGGTGAGCACCGTCGGCGACATGGTGATGCCCTCGAGGGCCACCGTGAGGCGCGTGCCGGGCGCGGCGGAAGGGTCCGCGGGCGTGATGGACTTGATGAAGCCGTTGGTCCAGGTGGGCAAGGCTTGGAAGTCGAGGAACTGTTTTTTTTTTTTTTTAAATTTATTGTTGCCTGTTGTTGGGGTGTGTCCATGCAAGTATGTGGGGGGCAGGAAGGGAGGGGCCGGTGATGAAGCTCATGATGGGTGGAGAGGGGGGCGCGCGGAGAGAACGCACTGTTTTCCTGACCTGCGCTGGGGGAGCGGCAATCTCGATTTCGGTGTGGATGGCCATATTGTTGTTGTTTTTCGTATCAATTTTTGGTCGTTCGGATCGTTGAGTCTTTTTTGGAACGGAGACCTGATGAGACGGCAGCGACGACGACGACGAGTCTCTGCTCCAGGAACATGACATGACCCAGGACCTCTACTTATACCAGCGCTCCGGCGTCGCTGTTCCCGGGGTTGCCTCATCCCGAACGCCACGGTGCCACCCGCCGGCGCAACAACAGCCCGCTGCCCGCCCGTCCGCCTGCCGCAGTGGGGTAATTGGGGCCGTGGTGGCTTGACGTGGCGTCCGGAGCACGGAAGCTCATGAGCGGTCTCGACGCGGCGGCGGTGTCGTCTGCGTGGTGTCTCGCAGGTTTTTTTCTTCTTCTTCAAGTACGTACTCCGTAATAAAAGCGGCTCAATTGCGTCAGAGGTCGACGACTTGCGCGACTATAATAAAGGCTGCTGCAGATGGATGCTCATCACGATGGTGCGAGACGGGAAAGACGCCACGATCCTGCGCCATTATTGTCCTCGTAGCGGCTAGCCATGCATGCACCTTTGAGCGGCTAATAACAGTACGTCTTTCGTTCGCAAGAAGAAGAGCTGCGAGGAACTAATAACGTAGCTAGTCAACCCCCAATAATAAGCCGGGCTCACCATGGCCAAGGCTGCATGGTCCGCCCGCGTTTGCTCGGGCTCTGCCGTCTTTCCGGGCGAGGCTGGTTTCCCTGTCGCGTCATCCGTTCATTGATGATTGCGTCGATGCCGCCCACGAAAAGCGATAGGTATGCTCTGCAGTGTGTAGGCGCTGAAGCATTTTGCGTGCCGGGGGTTGAATGCTTCATGCTCGCGGCATCGCTCCTGCGAGGCGTCCGCGATCAAATCACGCCTCTGCCTACGCGGCTCCTGAACACTAAGAGCCCACGGGACATCCATCTACTACACTGCACCGAGCCCGGCGGCGAGACGGGAACCTACTTCGTACGCATGCCTGAGCCGCTGCTGGGGAACAAGCCAGGCCCTGGATCGCGACCGGCTGCCGGGCCGTGGGAGGCGCGGAGGCAGCTGGAGGCAGAGGTGATTTCAATCATATAAAACGGCTGGGCAGCCCGTAGCTGGTGACGTGGTAAATTGAACCACTACGATATGGGCGTCCATCGTAAACCGCTTTGCTACTGCAGAGAATACTCGTTTGGTATAGCCTGAGCTAAAAAAGGCCTAAATCAGTCATGGGCCTGCTTCTGAGCTAGCATGGATTTAGGTCCCCAGTTATGCTCCAAACCAGACGTATGCTCCTCCAGCAGCCGAGCCAGGTCGTTGTCGTATGCGTAGCTAGAATCATGAATGGGATCCGTTCGCCTTTTTATGCCTCCAACCTGGCGTGAACGAACCTTGCTAGATGATATGATAGGCGCGGATGACGACGGAAGCAATCTGCCCCGCGTGCCGCCCAGTCCCGTCTTGCCAGGTATAAAAGCGTTGTTTTCACGCACCTTAAAAACCTCCCACTTACATCCCCGCTACACAACCTTTCACCCCCAACGATAAAGACAAAACTCTTAAACCATACCCAGATTAAACTTCGTCCAAAACTATACAATACATCAATTCTACGTTATGTCTCTGTCTCATCCCCTTGAGTTTCATTGCCCGGGGTGGCATGACGAGGGTCGAACGCCCGTCGTGGACGGCAAGTATTACGATCGCGCGACTGGCGAGGTGCGGCTCGCGGCCGACGGCGACCACCAGGAATATATAGGGCCTCCCGCCGTCGACATCATCGTCCGCAGCCAGCATATTGACACTGTTCAATGCGCCTACCGCGCATCTCGGCCTTTCCCTATGGAGACTCTTCTCTGCCATATCATGAAAGTAGTCAAGGAGAGGACACTTGAGCTAGATTCGGTCATAGCGACGCCCTTTGCGATTCGGATTATCCTGTCGCATGAGCTGACGCCGGACCAGTTCAGCGAAATTGCGCTAGACATGGCAAATGGGGTGTGGGACGATGCGGATTGTCGAACGAGAGATTGATGGACCAGAAGCACAGAGGCTCTGCGGGTCCCTAGAAAAGGAGGCCGCGTAGAAAGACCCATCATCATAAGGCATGGAAATGCAATTTTCGCTCTCCCAAGTGTTGGGCGTTCCGGATACAAGACTGTCGTATTGTCTATGATAGTTGGCGCAACGACATGGAGTTTTGTCAGGCAGCCCCGTCTCTTTGTCGGAGTTGCAAAAGACCAGCTGTCCTGTACACGCCAACTAGCCGACATTGCCAGACATTTCAAGGTTGAAACGATCAAGGAGACGCAGCAGTGAAAATGATTCCCATGCGACTAGCCCAACTATGTTAGACTGGCAACAAACATTGAGCGTAGATTGGGCTATATGCCGTGCAAACGCCCTGTTCACATTCAGTCGGGCCAGTCCATCCTAAACCTCCACACTGACCATAGAGCGGAGCTTTAGGAACAGTGGCAGTTGTCGAAGGTAGCTCTTGAGATGTTGTTGAACTGCCAACGGGCGGACTTGATGTAGTTGAGGGTGAGCCGCCGCCACCCGGCTTGAAACCGCTGGTGATTTGGTTTACTTGGTTGACTATAGCAGTCATCTGTACGCCTATAGGGGACCTTGGTTAGCTGTTCCGAACATAACCCCCGACTTAGCTTCACGGTGTCACTCACCCCCTATTTGATCCGCGTTCTGACCATACCAGCCGATCCAGTCCCAGCAGCCATTCGGATTGGGAACTAGACCTTGCCAGGCCTGTCTGGGCGTGGGATCATGAACGGCTTGGGGATACAGGATTAGAATATCATTTGCATCTTGCTAACCGTTAGCGACACCGGGCTCTGTCTCTTGGAGGATGAGCACGCCAATATGTCCATCTCTCACCTGCCCACAGATTGTACCCGGTGCTCACTGTATACTTGTTCTGGATGTCGGAGATAGTTTGCAAGCACCCGTGGAGCGCAACGTGCAGCTTGCAGACTTTGGATCCGTCTTGGCAGGACTTCGGAACGTAGAGGTATCCTGTTTGATCCATGCCCAGGGACCCATACTTCCCCGACTGGGCGAAATTGACAAAAGTTCCCTGGGCGCTGGATGATCGAGCTAGCAAAGTGCCGTACATCCACTTCAGGACCGCACCGGCACCATCGTAGCCGCAGTTGGATATATACGGCGACGAACTTGATCCACAGGCGTTGTTACCGCTGCTGTCAAAGTCTGTGGGAAAGGTATGCGCCTGGCCTGACCGAGATACGAATGCAATGTTTCCAGCGGTTGCGAACCCAGATAGCTGTTGCTTCAGGGCGTTCATGGGGTTCGGGCCGACGGTGGAGTCAGATGTGCCTACTTCCATGAATATCTTGCGCTGTTTTAGATTTGCTACGTCATCGATTTGGCTTGCGCTCCACGTTTTCATATTTTGTGTTGGGGTCTGAATATTGGGACTTCCGTTGTTCATGCACAGAGAGTACTTGGATACTTGTAAGAAACTTATGATCAGGCCCATGAGACAGCCATAGTCACTGACCTGCTGGTTTCGAGCACAATCGAACGGGCCGCCAGCAAAGACACCAAATCCAGTGCGGAATGTACCGGAATACGCAATTCCAAGCTGGGCTGCCATGAAGCCGCCGGATGATAGTCCCGAAACGGATACAGAGCTTGGGTCGACGTTGTATCCAGGGAGGTCCACAGCCATGACATTTTCGATTGATGACAGCGCCGCCATGACTGGCCAGGCCTTGCTGCTAAAGAAATGCATCGCGTTCAGAGCTCGTGTTGAAGTTGTCAAATTACGGTCGATCTGTATCTATCAGTTGCCCGATATTCAACTCGGTCGGAAAGGTGTACGCCAGCGCTATTTATGACTTCTTTGTGATGTCTCTCAACCCGTCCAATCGAACAGCTGCTCATAGGATCCGGTGGTTCGGGTCCGAGAAATCTAAGAAAATGATGCAACTGACCCCGCCTCGATCCGTTCAACGGCCGTTTTGGCTACTCGCACAACACTGCTGTTCAAAGGTGCCCTCGCCATGCTGGGGCACTTTGCCTGTCTGCCATAAGCCGCTATCTCGCGATGAGACTAAGCGAGTACCAACTCGAGCGGTCCCCGATCCCATAGCGTCCGCTCACCCCGGATCGCTACCCCGTCGACGCTCTCGCTTTTGTTGAATACTCATAAGCTCAGATAGCCTTCGTCTTGATACAGGTATGTATAGCTTCTATAGTACTGTCGACTTTCTGGGACCAAGAATCTGCCAAACCATTTCTTTGACCCGGCTGAGCTCTCACAAGGCGCGGATCCGAACCTCAAAAAGGGATGACGCTAGCGAGGAATTGTGAGTGCAGGACTTGTAGTGTCTGGCACACCCCGAAATCCCCTGCTTAGATAGTACACGTGCTAAACAAGCCGGCCCTAGACTTGCCCTCGCTCACGAGGCAGGTTAGGGCAGCTCGGATCATGAGATTAGATTGAAAGCCCTGTTTCAATTCCATTGCAGCACAGTAATGAACCATTAACGTCTCGAATCGTCCATATTCGCGTACTATTGCAATTATGTTACGGGTAGAAGGGCTGCACACGCTATTGCTCTCTTTATGTTCAGGAGCAAGCCTGCCTTGAAGCTCATGTGGCTGCGATTAGCTTGTCGTGAACCCCGCATTTTGGCGCCCAGTCCTGCATCGTTCCAGTGCGGGGAGCGGTCCATTCTCGGCGCCCAGTGGCACTCTGATTGGCGTCTAACATGAACGATCGCGGGCATGTCGAGCTCTGTTTGTGGGGTGGCGCCGCTTCGTTGCGGGCCTGTCGGATTCTGACTGCAGCGAGAGGAGTCTCGAATCACTCTATGGAGATTGCAACTAGTTATGTTTCGACGGGTATTAGGCTGGCCCAACACATATTGGGTGCAGCGCAACTTGCGAGTACGCCCTCTAATATGGCTCCCGTAGTCGACTGTGTAGACTAATTTTATTACTATCGGATCCGACGGCATACCTTGGCAACTTCTCACGGCTACGGCTTGCCGGTTTTCCTATATCAAGCTTGCGAAGTGCCATACCCCAAATGACATGGTGTAGCATGTGATCGGACCCGCCTCCGCAAAGACGTCGCCATGAGATAACTATACCTTGAACGGGTTAACCACTTTCTTGCCTTCAGCCAATTCTTGCCTTCAGCCAAATGCTTGGCAAGATCCAAGCTTTTGTGAGGCAAGGCAAACTGAAGGATCATAATAACGCGGTGACCAGGCGGTTTAATTATGTCGAACGCGCTAGTGCTACTGCAGTCGGATCCGACGAGGCTAGCACTAAAGGAAGAGGCATCTTCGAGGGTTTCCAAAATTAAAGGTGAAAACACAAGAGGGGTCGATGGTAATGACAAGGCTTGGGTCCTGAGGCTGAGCTCAGGGCACAATAAGCCACGGGCGCGTCGTGACATGATGGGCACGAGTTGTTGATTCCAGTGGGGGAGGTTGGGATCAACTCGCATAGGAAGGGGGTAATACATCCTTTATACAATCGGACATTGTTCTAGAGAGAAAACCATGGTTTGCAGTTATTTCTCATTAGCCCTTTGCTAAACTTATCCTCGATTTGTGCGAACAGCATAGCGATTGTCATCTTCATTATATCTGCAGATATGAGATCCATCAGTCAATCATATGAATTTGCCAATATTGATATCGGGGAGATTTGCCCTTGACGAGCGCTTTTGCAACAATATGTTATCCTCAGTCAAGTCTTTCATCATAGCATATTTCTTGTCCTCTGTCACCCAATATAACGTATGAGAGAAGGCTAAGAAGATAACTACTGGGTCGGCTTAGACAAAAATTAGCTCAAGTCGGTAGAATGAAAGAACCAATGTGAAACTCACAATAGAAACATCGGCATCATCAGCATTTTATTGGCCTGAAGCAGGGATGCGGTAGTCCGGTGGACACTGTGGGCATCCAAATCCGCGGGGATCAACTGGGACAGACATAGCCAGCGAAACAAGTGTCAGAATGGCAAGGAGCTGCATTTTCGGCGACTGGTCTGACTAAGGGGCAAGCCGTAGAGATAATATGAGGAGAAATACTAGTGAAGAGGCTTGAAGCAACGCAAGCGATATGAATGATCGTTCTACACGAAGCCTGACACAAGACCGAAGAGCGCATGCAAGCGTAATTATACCTCAGCGAAGTCGAGGACGACTGTACTGACAATCTTTCGTCATAAAATGGTGGTAGATCTACTCAGATCCACTGATTGGTGCCCGGGACGACGTCCTCTTCACGTATTGGCTCGTATTTCACAAGGTATTCATGATTCCAAATCGTTACTATGACCAAGATAGACCACATGCTTGCTAACAGTGTGTGCGCACAACCTATAGTATGGGACCTGCCTATACGAGACTAGTCCAGATACTGGAAGGGGATGAATAGGCGTGTTAGACTCGTAAACTGGCTTTGTACAGGCAATAGCATAGTATCGACGGCATCACTTCACTGCGCTGAGTGTGAACGTCGCCGTGGTCCCGGCGGCTATAAGCGAGTAGATATAAAGCTCACTCATATCATCAACCGAGGTCTTGAACAAGTTGGAAAATTTACTACTACCCTTTATGGGAGTTACGCAAATAGATTGTGTACTTCTAAGGAGACTTTGCGGACTTGAATTCGTAATGCTCGGCTAGATCACCCACGACATCGAGGCGGATGTCATAAAGGAACGCATGATTCCAAATCAGTTGGCCCTATGCTTGTGATTCCGGGTATCTACCACTCACTAGGTGCGTGATGAGGTAGTGAGGTGTACGTAGACGGGACATGACGGTAGTGTTAGGCCAATAGTGGGGTGGAAAGATCATCTCGTGGCTTCACAAATACATGACAGCTTCCAGCAAGCTACTGTACTTCATCTCGTATATTTCAGCGCTAGTGTAACCCTTATGCTCTTGAGCCCTTATTTCCCATAAAGTATGCCAGGATCTTAAGAGCCGTTCATTCCCTAGTGACCCTATCCATTCAAGCCAGATAATGCGGTAAAAAGCCATCGCTAACTTGTTTCCAACTGAACATATACTGCGGGAATATGATGCGTCGGTTTAGTTCCAATTCGTTATTGAGGCAACTTGAGCTGATAGAGCACCTTCTGATGGCGTGCTCGTGGTGATAGTACTTGTATTTCTTCCTCCTGGAAATCGTCCGGTAATCGCACCCCAATGCTTCTCAATTGCTTGCTACTTTATAGGAATCGACGAAGCAAAAGAATCTGGTCAGTAAAGCTATATAACTTGAAAAGCTGTGACTGCTCATTTCTGGCTTGCGATTCATGAAAAACGTCAAGCTCCACGTGCGTATCCGTCCATCCTAGCTCTTAGAGCCGGCATGATAGCTGGTCGAAAGTTTGACAAGTGATTACAACGACTGTCCCTGAAATATCTTCACTTCTTCTCCGCCCAGTCCCACAACTCCTTGCCAACACAGCCATATGTGAAGAAGCAATATCGCCGGCCGACGGAAGTGTCAAGAACGGTGAAGTCTTCACTGAAGCTGAGTCTCGGTATTGACTTATTGAATCGATTCGGGCCTTACCCGAAATGGTTGAAAATCATCTTCTCAATCTCTTACGTTATATCCTCGTCGTTGATGGTCGGAGGAAACGAACGTGTCTGTTTGAACCCTGGGTCTTTCACACATTCAGAACAAGAGCTCTCTGAATGGGCAATAGTCTTGATCCGATCCATAAATACTCTCGCGTCGTGACACTGATTGAACGCGTGTCTATATCCAACATGGCTGTACCTGGGATCACAATCTCTGCATTACCAGTAGGCACCGTCACGACAGTGACGACACTTGACTCCACTGGGTCCGTCTCGTGACTGACCAGGGTCTGCAGCTTGAAGATTGTGGTGGTCGCAATGATAACTGGACTCACTGAAGTTTGTGGCATGCTTGCGTGAGAACCGTGGTCATGAATCGTGACCACAAGGGTGCCTCACCGAATCCTCCAGTCCAGAAGTGGCCTGAATCATTCGCTTCGTGCCAGTGTATTCCAAGCTTGTTCACTCCTGTACGGGAAGAGCGTCGATATCTGCCCAAAGTAACAAGACGGGACCTCTACCGTTGCGGAGCATTGCGACTAATCCATGGCAGCCTATATTAGATTGATGAGCAGATCTGCAGGAGCTACGACTTCGAGTCTTGCGGGAATGGTGGCAGCTGTTTTGGACGCCTCATTGGATAGTTCTGGGTTTTGGTGCGGTGCAAATGCTTGTAGAGCTCTCCAGGGGGCTTTGTATCCGCGCGATGTTGATGGAGGAGTTGTGACGTTGTTGCAGCCATGCCTTTCGTTGGTAAAGTGTTCCTCGTCTCTCTAGCCACACGCGCCCCGTTCCCCCGAGGCCAGATCGCCGATGATAGTCCCGTCACGAAATGTAACTCAAATGCGTTGCGCGCTCTCTCCACTGTCATCAACCTCACTCGCGGCAGGGCGGAGAATCAGGGCACATTTTGGCAGAGTGGCGGCGCCCCGATAAGATGAGACCGCATGCTTCGAGCCGACGTGGATTGCATCAGCAGCGGAGCTCGCGCCGCGCCCGTGGAACGAAAGGCATGTAATGGTCATTGCCCACTGGTCATATCGGGTTCCTTTCATTGTTCCAGACAAGACTCAATTTGAGTTTTTGACGGGAGGACAGCATACGAATGATTGCGGGCCATGAGTTGACGTCTGTTTTAAGCTTGTTGTAAGCTTGTTGTTACACAGCAGCAAACGTGGCTTCAGCCGCCTCGGCGACATCCTTGGTGCGATGAGGAATCCTGAGAGGTTGGCTCCACAAGCGCGGCGGTTTTCATTACCCAGTAGGCAGGGTTATACGTAACTAGCCTGTTGATAATAAGCTAGACTGACATGGGATGGCCATGCAGACTGAATGGCAACGAATCTGGACAGTTGCGACTTGGAAATGTATCTTGCTCTCTGAGTCGACGTTCAATATCGTGGTTGGTGGAAAACCTAGATGTGCCGATAATAAGTAAGGTTATTTTTAGCTATAATAATTAGAACGCCATAGCACCGCCCCACTGATGAGAGCTGCGTACCACTCCGGTGTTTTTTCTCATGGTTAGCGCTTACTACAGCTGAAACGACCAATTTCCACGTTATTTCTTCGCAGGCATGGACCTTGTATGCACGCTGATGAGGCAGTTACCCGTCGGACGGGACCGCGTCCAAGGGATGTAACTGTAGCATGTACTTAATAAGTCAGAGCGAACCCATTATGAAGTGGAATGTGCGCTATGAATCAATCCTTATCAAATTCATTTGCTTCCACGGATAATAAAGTTACTTGCTCAACCTATATCCACTGTCTTCTCCACTACGATGCAAGCCTTCAGTTTCCTCGTTGCATTCGCAATCACGTTCAGCTCGACGTTTGCCGCTCCCGCGGATACTGCCTCTACCCGCCAGCAGCAAGTCAACTATGCCGAAGTCGCTGCACTCAGTCAAAAGCTCGCAGACTTGCGCAATTCCGTGCTGGGGCAGATTCAACAGGTCACGGGAGACGAAACGACTTCACGGATCGCTGGTCAATTCAACCTCGGCGGGTCCATCCAGCGCCTGAACGGTGCTGCCAACGATATCAGTGGTGCAATCGGTTCCATGGAAAAAATTCTGAATAATGTCGCCTCTCAATACTCTAGCGATGAGAAGGCCAATTGGAAGAATTTTGGCTGAAGACATCTGATTGCTGTTAGGAACTGCATTAAGGACTATAACTAGGCGGCATTAGGGGAGTGATGAATTAAAGTCAGATCTGGAAAATAAGTCGACGTAACTTTATTTTACAAGAGACCCTTAGGGCCGTGGCGACACTTAAGTAAGGGTGCGATGAGAAGGCTGCCATGCTCCGACCAGAGTAGATTTACCCTATATGATCCGTCATGACGCCTCATCGCTATGCATGGAAAAGCAAACTACCTTCCTGGAACAGACCAGCATTAGTCCGAGGACCCGCTTACTGCCAGACATAACGTGGGGGGAATATCTTCTGTCCTGAGCGTTGTTGTCTTACTAAAGCATCCGAATGCGTTGAATATGCGAGCATATAAGTACAATAGCCATTGCTGCGAAAAGATTTACGGGCTGTAATTGAGGAATCGAGCCCGTACCACTTCTTAGCGTATGGCTTAGTCTAATTTAGCAGACGCCAATACACGTGTAGCCAGTCGATCTAACGCAACACAAAGTTGCCTCTGTTCGTGACTGAACCCTGGGCCTTGGCTTATAAAGTACAATGATACGGGATAGGGGGTCATGCGGGTTCCGCATTGCCCGTATATCATCATCAGTAACACGGTCATACGTTATCGTCAGTTCATCGACTGCAAAACCTAGTCAAAACCACCAACCAGTATGCCGTTTTGAGTCAGCAAGAGACATGACGATATCTCACCGATCTTCAGCGGCGGGCGCCCCCTTCTAGACGGCGTCTCGGTGGATGTTGAAGGCACAAATGGTCAATCGTGTTGCTGAAAATTTTGAGCCTAGGCTGTTCTATATTAGACGGGCTACTAGCTTCTATTGTCTATTTCGGAAAATTCTGTCAATACACAGGTGACGAGCGTGCCATCAAGGAGATATTTACGACGATCACCAGGGACCAGACGGGTGGCGGCGAACGGACGATATAACTGTCATAGAGCGTACGAACTTTCTGCTAGTATAATGAAGAACCCCTAAGTTATTTACTTTATCAAATCGTCAAAAGATCTTTTCAATAGTACCCCTAAGAACGCCGCCCTTTAGGCACACACCACTGGACAACTCTTGCTTCGGCAATGCCTTAGCAATTTAACGTTTGCGCAAACTCTCTCGATGCACATTTTCTGCCTCTATAGCCGAAGCGACCGCCGTTCCGGCCCGAACATCGTAGCTATGCTAGGGAGGGATTAGCCATGCGTAGACTGGTCCGTTATATCATCCTTACTGAGTAAAGGCTTACTCCTGCCAAAATTGAAGAGCGCATAGGAACAAAATCTCGAGCCGGCTAGAAAGGACCATCGATGCATGCATACGCTGCTGCACCAATGTTACCCCAACCTTGGCTGTCGACTAGCCGGCTGCCATTGTCATTGTCATTGCAGTGGTACTTGCACCCCGCGTCTGTGAAAAGACGGAATGAGTACAAGCCGGTCGATCTGACGGAGACAAGGCTTGTCTGGAAGAAGAAGCTGGGCAGCTGGCAGCAGGCCTGGTATGGGCAGGTGAACGTTTCGCAGTGGCCTGTAAAACCTCGGCCAGAGCACCCATATACGCTCATAGGCGACTGGGCACGAACCAGAAAACACAGACAGAGCACTAAAAAACCCGCCGTGGTCATCATCTTGAGTATTTGCGTGGGAAATTAATTAGAGTGAAAAAAGATGACCAGGCATCTAGAAAGAAGCCCTCTTTTATGTTTATATGATATAACATGGGGTGATGTTAATGTTGAAATTGGGGGTAGCATTGGTATGAGACACGGGGCCAGTTGCATAACGTTAGTAACTGTTTCTAGATATAACGGGGGGCTATCACTATTTTCGTAGTAGTCCGAGGTGTTTTTGCCGCGGCGGCGTGCGTCTGTCTTACCATCCGGCCAAAAGCTGCGCCGACTTACAAGCGCTTATATTTAGAAGTAAACGGCAGTACCACTCCTTGCCTTCATATTATATCAACAGATAATAGCAGCTACCGGGGCTTCTAAAGGATGCCTCGAAAAACGGCGAAAGAGATAACTCAGGGCAAAAGGATCATTTAGGATAGACTAATAAGATAACCCCTATCTACTTAATCCTCTTTTGCTTTAGCTTGATGGTCTGGTAGCTCCTGACATATCCCCCACAGCGCGCGCGACAATACAGAACGAGGCTAATATAAGATCCTCACATGATTGTCAGGCATCAAGACCAGGTGACCCTGACTTCGACCTCGCCATATTGTCCTCTAATTCTCTCCTTAGTCGAGTGCAGCACTTGAGGGCGTAGCGAAGCGACCCCCTTCGCTACCTCATCATTGCTGACGGGATCGTAGTCCCAAAGATCCGCGCGAACCACGAGCGTATCGTCTAGTGGCACGGCCATCACGGCCCTCGACAGAGGGATAGACTCTCCCGGGCGCACACTTATGCTATCCTTCTGTGCCTTATTGAAAAGCTCGCGCGAGACAAATCTGCTCGTTACTTTGAGTGTCCCAAAAATGTCGGCTGGGTTCTCGTTGTCCCCATTGATCAGAACGACCTCCACGACGGCTTCTGCGGCGTTACTCATCACAATATAATTCACCGTTGCCTGGCCGTATTTGCCCTTGATTGCGGTATGGATTGGCGTGTCGTATAAATTGCCCGTACTGTAGTAGTTCCAGTCAATCTGACCTCGGCTGACCTCGTCCTCGGGGGATGGGTCGGAGTCATGGTCCATAAGATTTAGGTCGATAAGGAAGCTGTCAGCGGCCGAGATTGCCCGAGATGGGCCAGAGAGCGCGACTGGGTCGCGCGGGCGGATAGACTGGGGGTTCGCCTTGTCGATATTGTAGATGTCTTGCGTGCCCACGCTGTCGGTAGCTGTAATGGTGCCGTAGAGATCGCCCGGGTTCTCCTGATCGATGTTGTCAATGACCACCCAGAGGATCTCTACCAACGGGCGGCCTTCGGGAATCAATGCCTGGACCTGGCGCCGAGGCCTAGAACCACCGTTAATGTTGTAACGTAGCAACATGCCGAGCACAGCGATTGCGTCTGCCACCCCTCCGATGTGCATGGGGTTAGGCTGAGGAAGCCGAAAAGTCTCGGGATTCTGGTCGTGATGGAGCAATGCGGCAGAAACCCGTCCCCAGCCGTTTTCAAGCCCAGTGATATTGCCGTCCGGTATAATGCCTTCTAGGTAGGCATCGGAAATATAAGTAGTTATTCTTGTAAATCTCATGGCTTCAGAAATCATCTGAATAACGACAATCAATCCACGCGCTCTGGTGCTGTGATCATCATCACGTGAGCGCGCAAGGCTGTTTACAGCATTGATAAGTTGCTGCCGGCCGAGCGGGATGGTAGTTCTTGAGTGGCCCTCAGCAGCAGCAGCCTCCAAGGCGGGGTAGCCACCCCGAAACCCCAAGAGCGCGGATCCGGGGATGAGTTGTGGCTGACCAGGGTCCGGATTAAATTCGTACCAGTGATCAGAGGCCTCGGCTCGATAGCCATCCAGGTAGAGGTTGTCCATTCGGATCCTAAACCTCATAGCCTGAGATTGTGTACGTAGTACTAGGTCGAACCATCTATTGGGCGGATTCTGTTGAGGAGGGAGAACCGGTAGGCTATGAGAGAGAGTATCACGGTCCTGAACCCTGCGGCGCAGTCGCTCGATGAGACTGCTGAATAGTTCCGGAGTGCTCGTTTGAACGTTGAACTCCTCAACAAATTCTGGATCGTTCCGCTGCTCTAGCCGATTAAAATGGCGAGGGGAGTGCAGCCCAGGCTTGAGCTCGTCGATGGTCGCAATATGGCCAAGGTCGCTGCCGCTGCTGGAAGTGGAAGGGATTCGAAGGGCGCTGCCGATGGCGGCCCACGTCGATATTGCGAGAGCTGGTATGAGTAACTTCATAATGAACTGGTATCCGGCCAATGATGGCGGTCAACAGATTGCTGGCTCGAAGAACAACTAGTGAGTGATGCGGTGCCAGTTTTGGCGG
Source organism: Purpureocillium takamizusanense (assembly GCF_022605165.1). NCBI lineage: Eukaryota > Fungi > Ascomycota > Sordariomycetes > Hypocreales > Ophiocordycipitaceae > Purpureocillium > Purpureocillium takamizusanense. Next base: position 93,849 of record NC_063068.1, read on the forward strand.
TAGAAGGGACAGGAGCAGCGCTTTTATACTACGACCTCGTACGACTGCCTACATCTCTACACGGCACATATGCGTCGTGGTGGCCTGTGAGAGCCCGCTTACACCTCTCGAACCAGACGTCCCTGGGCCATGCCTTTTTTTTTCGATTCCTTCGGGGGCGACGAGTCAACTTACCTGCACCCCTTATTGACGACGGGCGCGATTCTCCGCGCAGTCGGGGTTCCCGAATCCTCAGACACGCAGTCCTGCCATCCCTCCATCCCTCCATCCATCCATCCATCCATACATCCATCCTAGAGTCGATCATCGTTGGGGCAAGTTTGTATGCACCAAGTACCTTTGTGTTGACTCGCTATGCATGGCGATGCAGCCTTTGGCCTCTGCCTCGTGACAATGAGAAGCCCGCGAGTTACTTTTGGCTTTTGATCAACTTGACGGGACTCTATCTGGCACGGTTTCGGCTACTACTACTAAGTGACTTGGTATTTCGGTTGTCGCCACGAGCATACTGACCAAGAAAACAGCAATAATAACACCGTTGATGTTCGAGCCTAGCGTGTGCATGAAAATGCTGTCTGTTCCCCCTGGCCTCATCCGCCACTCCCGCGCCCCACGGGCTCTACGTCTGCGAAGAAGCCGTGAACCGATTAAGTGCCCGAATTCTCCATCTACATCTTACAATTCACTACACGGCCATAGTTCGGACGAAAAATTTACACCGCGGGCAAGATCGGATTATCTGAAACGTTACATCTCTAATAAGACCATTCTGTTCCTAATACGAGATGTAGAGGAGAGCCGGACGCGCCGGCGTAGCGATAGCCGAATATACATTAAACTCCTAGGGTGCGATTGTGTCAGGAAAGGCATGGCAATGCCAGCATGGCTACTCATGTCCTTGCAAACTATCCCGCTTACAAAGTAGACCACGATGTGGCTTATCGACTGTGGAGCCACCTTGCCGAACACATGGTTCGAGATCGGACGGGTCGTTCTCGGTCGCATACGCTGCACAGCCGCTGAAACTGATCGAGACATGACACCATCTCCTTCTGATAAAATTCCATCCGGCACTAAAGCCAGACCCATAATAAACATCCCGCGGAAGCGAGGGTGCAAGTACCTGCATATAAGTCGGACCTGGTCTGTGTCGAGGATGGAGCCACCCTCGGTGTGCAGTTCCCCCAACACCTCACCAACCTAGCCACGCCGCGACACCTCTAGAAAGCATGCAAGTTCCCATCTATCTGCATCGACATTATGCCCTTTCGATTATGCATATCCTGTGGCTCCTAATGCGGCAATGCATCCGCCGTTGTTGTTCTCTCATACTCTCTCGATCGTGACATGACAGTACTTGGGGCGATTGACAATGTGCTCTTCAATGTCGCCGCTGTTCAGCTACTCCTTTTCGTCGCTATTGAGTGGGTTCTTCACTTTCACAACTTTGAAACTGAAGATTAAGAGCGCCATGATGAACTTCAGCTAGGGGAGAGCCTGCCTCTTACCGAAGCATTGGCGGGGCCCAGTAGAGAATGCTAGGTTCGGACCGGCTCTCGGATCGAAAACCCCCGTTTATGACCGTTGTCGTCGGTCTCCTTCAGCGATGTCATCGTCTTTCCAAGCAGGGACTCCTTGTCCACCGCTGATCCCCACCGCAGGTTTGGCTTTTCCAGAGTGTTCGATACCGGACTCTATTAGAGAAGGTCCCGCTAGGCAGATGATGATGTCTGTATCTTTCGAGATCCTATATTCGCGAATATAGGTATCGCATGTCGCTTTTCGGATAATAGGTGTCGCAGTCGCGGCACATAGAAGCGGCTCCTCAACCACCGATTAAAGTAAGGTACTTGCAGGGAGAGTAACTCGGACATTGTCGGCAGGCGGTATTCCGAGCGTGCGAGAGGGCATGCCTGCCATAGGGCTTCACGGAATCGAGACTGCACGTCTTAGTATCGGATCATATGCTTCAACTACCACGCCAAGACTATTGCAGTAGTGTCATGACCCGCGACTAAATACCATAGAAGCTTGAGAAGAGTTAGCCGTTGCCTTGAGCATACCCTCTCAGTACATACCTCATCTCGAATCGCTAGGGAATAGAAATCGGGATCGCGTCCGCTCGGTCGGCGGCATCCTGCTCTCGTTAAAGTAAATGGTCTAAAGCACATCGCGGGGGGGAATTCCTTAGGTCTCGCAAGCCGTTTATCTATTTGGCGCCTTAAGAGTGACGACCTCGTCCAAAAAGATCGAAAATGCTTAGGCTTTAAGAGTGCCAGTAATTGCGCTAGCCCTGGAAAAGGACTGCTCTGGGCAATAGAAATCGTTTCTGGTATATCGAGCAAGGCTTCCACCTCGGGGCTCGGAGGGGAAGCTGTGAATCCAACGGTTCTCGCGCGCCTGGCTGGAAGATGTCACTATGGCGGTTCTTTAGCTGATTGATGCTTGCCGTGACTGAGCACTGGGCTTTATCCATGTCAAAAGTAACGCTACAGATCATGTCTCATCTCGCTAGGTACAGGTCTTGACTAGCGGAGAAGGGAATGGTAGTGGTATCTAAGACTAATGGCTGTTATAGAAGCTCTTGCAATTTTTAGAATAGTTATTACAGTCCTGTATGAAGATAGAGTAACTGGTTGCTTTTCCGCGCCTGCTGAGTTTATTGCTACGTCGAAAATGTTATTTCTCATGCCCTTGCGACGCTTATGCGAGTTTTATGCAAGATTCTCGAGGCAGCAGATGAGGGCCGGGTCGGCTCAAGCTAATAAGAATGAGCGCGCAGACAGACTAACTTAGCACGTAAATTGTGGAGCCCCATGCCCCGAAACTTATATACTCTTCGGGCTTGCTCTTCGGGCATGACGGATAGCTTTCGTTTATAACTTGCTTACCTCTATCCCGTATGCGAGCATATTAGTGCCTGTAAGCATGTTAGCCCGCCCGCGAAGCTGACACAGACAGAAATATGGAGATCATTTCAATGTTCCTAGGTGTAATGTAGCTACGCTTCGGAACCGAAGGCCGAAAATAGCGACTTCGCAGCGACTTTCTCAGCATTCGCGTGGAATTCGACGAACGACCTAGGCGAATTGGGAGATGAAGATGCCGCGACAGGCCGATGGCGCAAACGAGAAGTGGGACGTGTACGATCCAGAGAGTTCAATGTTGGTCCAAGAGCAAAGCCCTGGAAGAACCGGGCGCGACTTTGTTGTGCCGCGCAACAATAAAAGCCGCGAGGGGTGCCTTGGTTCGAGCATCAATGAACCCAACCTTTCATCTTCTTCTCCCAACTGCAATCCCAATCTTTCGTCGATTGCCATCATGAAGCTCATGACCCTCTCCGTCCTCAGTGCCTATGTGGCATCGACCCTCGCCGCCGACTGCTTTGGCATTGTGAACAAGGGCCTCGCGGACCTCGCAGACCCTTACTGGGATGCTCGCTACGCCATGTGTCACAACGAGCCCAACTCAGGCTGCGGCTATCAGCAGGAGTGCTCGACCTATGCCTCGAAGCCGCTCGGTTATGGCGGCCAGATGAAGCTTCAGGTGACCCTCACGCGCAAGTACACGAGCAACAAAAAGGGGTTCAAAGACTGCTGGGTACGACGAACGCAATAACTCCACCACCCTATCAAATCTTTCATGCGGTGCAGAGAAGCTAACTAAGCAATTCAACACAGGCCGCTACCGAGTGAGCGCGAGTTCTCGTTTCCAATTCGGGGTTTTACTGACAAGTTGCAGGGACATGATCAACCAGTGTGTCAAGGGACAACAGAGATACGCCGGTACTTGGTCGGCCAACGGTCAACTGTACCAGGTTGACGGAGAAATCGTTGAGGCCTAGAAGCGGGGCGATGTCTGATGGTGAGAGCCCGGGTCCATCACCAGGGAGACCTTCATCCGCCGTAGGGGAGGGAGCAGGTGTTCGTTTCACGGGCTAATCCGTGCCCTCGTTCCACACCGTGGAAGATTATTTGTATTGGTAGGCAGCTTTGCCCTAGGAAAGCATATGTTATTATAGCTAGAGGCCGATAGCCGACGTCTCCGTCGAATGCAGCACGGCTGCTACTTTGGACTGAGAAAAACACAAGGCACTGACAAGCATGTGTGGGCATGTGCCATGATCGTGACTTGTACCTAAAAATCAGCACCGAGCAGCACGAATACCGTAGTACTCGGATTCGATCTGACACTGCTGACTGGGCTGCATTGAACAAAGCAATGCTTTTTAAATAGCGACTTATATTTGAGATCATTATTCATTGCTGGAATCCAACGTCTCCATTGAGCAATCTGGCTGAGATGGGAACGTCTGGAACGACATCGACTATTTCATGTAAATATCAAGGCTCTGCCCTCCTCCGGCATATCACCTCGCCGCTCGGCACCGCAAACCAAGCATCCTCCTCGGACCCCCACCGCTTCCAGACATCGGAAGCCTTTGCCAGTTCATCTTCGGTGGCCACGCCCGCCTCCTTCGCCGTCTCGGCAAACGAAGAAGCCACCGTTCGCTCCGCCCATAACCCGCTCCACCAGGCGATTTCTTCGGGCGTGCTGTAGCACCAGCTGGTGGAGCTCGCGGACACGTCGGCGGGCGCGAAGCCGGCGCGACGGGCCCAGGCGTGCACCATGCGACCCGCGTCGGGTTCGCCGCCGTTGGCGGTCGCTACCCGCCGGTACAGGGCGCGCCAGTCCTCCATGCCGTCGACGTCGGGGTGCCACGAGAAGGCGCCGTAGTCGGACTCGCGGGCGGCGACGATGCCGCTGCCGGGCCTGGCGACGCGACGCATCTCGCGCAGGATGCCGACGGGGTCCTTGACGTGCTGCAGGACCTGGTGGCAGAAGACGACGTCGAAGCTGCCGTCGGGGAAGTCGAGGGCGTTGGCGTCGCCGACGACGAAGTCGATGTTGGCGACGCCTCGTTCGGCGGCCAGGGCCCGCGCCTTTTCCAGCACGTCGCCGGCGCGCTCGAGGCCCGTGACGTGGCCCTGCGGGACGAGCGCGGCCAGGTCGACGGTGATGGTGCCGGGTCCGCAGCCGATGTCGAGGACGCGCATGGACGGCGCGACATGTGGCAGCAGAAAGGCCGCCGAGTTGGCGGCGGTGCGCCAGGCGTGCGACCGCAGCACTGAGGCGTGGTGGCCATGCGTGTAAGTCGCGGCCTCGGATTTGTTGGGTGCGCCGTCTGTTGCGGACATGGCTACAAATAACGTCTGGGGGAGTTGTGGGCGGGGGCTTTGTGGGAAACAGCACGGTGTTGTCTTCACCAGCTGTGCCTGTATGTTGTTTGACCGTCTCCAGTGAGGCGACAGAGGGAAACTTTATATGTTTGTTTGGTTCCAATTCATGGCGGTTGATCAAGTCCGGTGTCGGAGCTTCTGAACGGCAGGCGCAACCCATAGCGGGCGCCGCCTCCGCCTCCGCAGCCGATCGTCAGCTCCACATCCGCCCCGACCTGGCACTATTATCTTCATCTTCCTTCATCTTGCACTCCGGGCAAGACGCTATTTCCGTCACCACGTAGGATGTGTTGTGTTGATGGCAACACCTATCGAAAACAGACTGCTTCTCGCGATGAACCTGGCCTCCCTACTCATCCAGGTTTCGGGGGGAGCAACATTGAATCTCGTGTTTGCCTGTGTCACTCGTGCCTCAAGGCCCTCACCTCAACTATCTAAATGGTAGCCTTGAGGCTTTTGATAACCTTGCTGTACGCCAGCTCCGTCTTCTCAGGGTTATGCAGCCTCGGCTTGATCGTCTTGTCGAACCCGTGCCCAACCCCTTCCAGCTTGACCACCTCGACGCCACATCCAGCCTGCTCCAGTTTCCGGCCAAAGGCCTCTGTCTCCGGCGCCAGCACATCTCCCGAGCAGACAAAGAGCATGGTGCGCTCAGGGAACGAAGACGCCTCGGCAAACGTTGGCGACACCCTGGGCGACGTCCGGTCCTGAACCCTCGGGACGTAGGCGTCGGCAAGGAAGCGCTGGAACCAAGCGGGCAGCGGCTCGATGGGCTCTGGTACCAACCGCTCCTCCGCGGTTATGCTCAGGTCGACGCCAGGGTAGAAAGCGTAGACGGCTCGGATGTTGATGTTCTTGAATTGGCGTCGCAGATCGGACGCCGCCACCAGTGCCAGGTTGCCGCCGGAACTGAACCCAGACAGCGCCACCCGGTCGATGTCGAAGACGCGCTTCTGGCTCTCGACCCATCGCAGCACGTCCTCGGCGTCTTCTACAGCCCCGGGGAACGGCCGCTCAGGTCCTTTCTGGTAGTCGGCGTCCAGTACCTGAAGATTCGTGTCGCGGGCCACCCGCTCGCAGAAGGCGTGGTCCATGCCCAAATTGGGAATGATGTAACCGCCTCCATGCCAATTGACGACGACCCCCGAAGGCTCGCCGCCGTCGACGTAGCCGGGCGGGTGGTAGATCCAAGCTTTGATGAAGCGGCCCTTCTCGCGGGACGGGATGCGCACTTCCTTGCGCTTACACGTTGAGGATGGCCGGAAGTGAGAGCGCGTAAAAACGTAGGTAAGCAGGCGGAGAAGCGATGCGATTGCCTTCAACCTGAGATACCCCCAGAGGCCATAGGGGGACGCCATCATTGATGAGGGGCCTCGATCAGGCGAGAAACATTGCCGCCTTGACTGTCTTGCGAGGAGTAGAGTGGGCTCGTAGATACGACAGGCGAGTGTTTCGTCTCCGTCTTATAGTGCTGCCAGTTGGCTTCTCACCTGCTTTCCCTTTATGGTAGACACGGTCAATTGCTCGTCACGGACGCAATGTCGCGGCGAGACGTAATGAGATGGCTTCACCGTGCCATCGATACGCCCGGCCGTGACTCATCACCGAGGGAGCGGCGGTAGCTAAAACAGGAATGGCCTCTAATAAAGTCCCGGGCGGCTTTGAGCGAGCGCCAGTACTACACAGGCACTGTAAGACACCACTTGCTCAGCTGGGTAACATCGGCCTTACTGTCTAAAATACCGTGTCGCAGACCATCAGGTGTACATAGTGTGCGACCATCACTATTAAATGCTAAATGTTAACAAGCGGTGTTGGCTTATCGAGTGACATAATGTCAGGCTTCGGTGGATAAAATAGAACGTGGGCCGCTGAGTTTACGCGAGCTTTATGATGGCTGTTCTGTTTCTCGCAGTGATTGGTGATGGGCCGCACTTCCACCGTCCGAAGTCAAGGCTCGGCTACAATGCCTCAGCTGGAGGACATACGCTGGACACTTATAATCTCCGCATCCATTTTCTCGCCATATAAGTATAGACGTCAACAGCTGTGTCTACCACGGCGCGTTCTCAGATTGCGAAAGTGTGACGTGGGTGAGCCAGGGGATGTGCTCGGGGACGGTCCGAGCCTTCAATTCGTTCTCATCAAATTGAGCCTATGTACAGATCGTTCCCCATCACGTTCCCATAAAGCTGGCCACCCGCTCAGGGCTGCCCAGAGATCTCAGCCAGCATCCAGCAGATTAAAGACTAGCAGTGGCTGGCCGTTCATCTCTATCCAGACCCTGTCATCTCGAGGTTTACTTCTTGAGCTGGCAGTTGTGCGGGTTGCCAGTGCCGTCCGGCTTCAATTTGCCGCCAATGCCGCACCACTTGAGGTCCTTGGTGTAGTAGACGCGCATCGGACCGGGCTTGTTCTTGTCGCCCTTCTTCTCCTTATAATTGTAAGGCTTGCCGTTAGCGAGGACGGGCAGCTCCCAAACATCCTTGCCACAGCCCTTGGCAAACTTCATGACATTGCCCTTGTTGTCAAACGGCTTGGGGTAGCCGCTCTGGCCCGTCTTGGTCTTGGCGTCACGAAAGAAGCCGATTGACTTGTCGTAGCTGATATCGCCGTAATGCTGGCCGTTATTGTCCGCACCAGCCTTGCACACGTAGATCTACCAAACTCCCTGTTAATACGTGGACATGGTGCGCGGTGTGAGAAGATATGGAGGGTATAGTACCTGACCAGCGCGAGCTTCGAGGGAGAACTCGTCGTTGGGGATAGGGGCAGGGCTGGCGACGGCAGCGGTCGCCGCGAGAAGGCTCAAAAGGTACGAATAGGCAACCATGATGACTGATTTCAAGGGCGATAGTTGACCGAGTACAGGATAGAAGATGCGTCGACTAATTTGGGTTGTGGTTCTACGTCTGGTCTATCGCAAGACTGGCATAGGTTTATTTATACATGTAGACGGTGCTTCGCGAGACTCGGGCGTCGAATCATTGAGCCACAGGCCATAGCCCCCAAGAGGAACGGCCTGGCATCCTAGACAGACACATGAACGCGCTCGCCGTGCACCGGCATCCTTCCTAGGTCAAGTCGCGACTCCACAGCGTCTTCCGCCTCAGGCCATGATATTCAACAGCCCGCGCGATTTATTATTCCTCGTCAGCTACGTTTGGTTACATCGGGAAGGGACAAGCGCCGGGTATCGAACCGACCCCCTGGCAACGAGGCTGAGGAACTCTTGAAGGAATAGAAATCGGGGCCCAGTGGGCCGCGAGCTGACAGATCGACTGCGTCTGTGCCCTGCCGCTGGTCTAAGCTGACATCCCCATATTGACGAGGTCTACCATTAATTGCCGTTCCTTTGTTGAAACGTACGACTTTAAAACACAGCTTAGCTTTGTGAGAGCCCGGTCGTGTATATGGTCGACTCTTCTTGTGCAGATGCAAGTCGAAACTCGGCGAGACTAGACGTCAATACCGCAACATGTCGGCAATTCGCGGATATCCCGACCATTCAGTCGATGCAATGCAGTAGTTCCGCGGATCCTGCAGCTGATCGGCAAGCGAGTGGTACATGGCTGCATTGCCTGGTGCTGCGGCTGGCGCTTGCCGATGCCTGCCAACCTGCCTGACCCGTTCTGGAAGGCAGTCAGAGTCGCAATGAGCCCCCATCCCCCAGCCGAGTCTGTGCTTGAGCCTCGGATGATGACACACTAGCTTTCGGACGCATGGCTCTATAGTGCCATATAATTTGAGCTGGTTGGTGATCTTTCTTGTTTTCGCAGCGAGTCTGACTGGTGATCCATTATAAAATAGCACAAACCGTCTGACAGCGTCAGTGGAGAGAGCGGGTTATTGGGCGAGTCGCGGCCATCTTCCGTTTGAGGCGGTGCAGGTGTGGCCAACAAACCGGTAAGCATAGGCAGGATTTTGGAACCAAAACCTGCAAAGATCCGCATTCGCATTTGGCTCACTCCATTAAACTAGCGAATGTTCGAAGAGTGACTGTACGCGCTGCACAAGAGCCAGCACATTGCATTCGCTTCGTGTTCCTTCCTCTCTCCAACAACCCATCTCTCTCTCACAAGCAGGACAGACCGAAACGAAAAGAAAATGTCTCATGTGCAACTCCGCCTCGAAGATGAAGGCGCCCCGGACTTTGCAGGCGACGTGGTTGAGACGCTCAATGCGGTCCTCGCGCCCAACCGCTCCAAGTCGCCAAGCGAAGCTGCGGCATCCCTGAACGCCCTCTGCAGTAACGACTACGCGCAACACGGCTCTGCGGGGTCGTTCCTCTGGTGGTTCTGGGATCTGGTGCACGACTTGGCGCGCCAACTGCCCTACGACGGTCCGCAGCAGGACCAGCTAGCAGACGTCGTCAGGGCGCTTCACGACCTGCCGCCCAGGACGGTCAGCTTGGGAGAGGACTGGGGCAGCGAGGGCGACGTGCAGCTATGGACGGGCTTGCCCATGTTTGCCAATACGTTTCGTGAAAAGCTCGATGATGGTGAGTCGTGTTTTCTTTGACTGTCATCATCTGCACGGCTGGCTGACGTTGACAACTTCACTAGGCGATTCGAGAGCCTCCGGGGAGGTGCAGAGAAAGGAGCGGGCCGTCAATCTCCAGGCTTACGCATCGCGCGTCGCCGGCATGGGCTTCTTTCCCTTCGAGATGTACGCCGTCTGGGCCTTTGTAGACGCCTTGGAAGGCACCATGAGGCATGTCCGCGGCGCCCCAGATGAGGTCGACGATGACCCGGCCTCGATCGAGGGTTTGCCATACAAGGTCAGCATCGCCGCATCATGGATGGTCCACACCGGAGAGCGCTTGTACGGGCGCGACGAGGAGGTCCATGGAGCTACGGCCGGCCCTCTATGGAGGCTTGACAAGAAGGAGGCTATCAGGCTGCGGCGCAAGTTCAGGGGCACGAATGGATTATGTCCGCAGCGGTGGCGGCTATGGAAGGGGAGGTTTGCCGCGATTCACAGTATGGAGCGGCTAGATGAAAAGGTCCGGACCGAGGCGAAGAATGCGTGTGCCGCCATGGATAAGGCTGAGGAGAGCCACAAGTCGTAAAGCGCCTAATCAATGTAAAGGTTATTTTCCGTTTATGGATAGTCCGTGAACCCTGCCGACGGGCCGTCCCGACTCATCATATATCCGAATCGCTCTGGCTCCGCTAGCACCAGCGGAGGCACGTCCTCGTTCCCCTCGAGCTTGGTGAACGTATCCTGCCCCCTTTCCCACAAATCCCTCCCTTCCCTCACTGCGGTAGCGATCCTGTCCCTATCCCTATATTGCTCGGCATTCATCCATCCGTGGGAAAAGCTAGAAATTTTGTTGAGGAACTCCTCTATCGTGGCGAAGCAGCTGCTGCAATGCCACGCCGCGTTGTTTAGCACCCCCTTTTCTCGGTGACGGAATAAGGGGAAGCCGCCATCACCGTTGCGTAGGTTGGTGGGCTTTAGTGTGCGGGGACCCTCGTAGAATGTGGCCTGGGGGTGTTGCCATTCTGGTCCGGTATGTAGAATCTGGAAAGAGTAATAGTAGAACCTAGAGGCCAGCGTCAGGCGGCGAGGATAGTTGCAGGAGCGGAGCACAAGGAGAGATTGCGGGCGAGGGATCTCATCGACGTCGGCTACAAGGATGACATCCCCCCGATTCGGAGCTTTTCGTCCCTGTAACTTGACCATAACCTGCTCATACGTCGCGTCTCGCTGTAAATCTTCATAGTCCCACGCGCGCCGTGGGTTGAATGCGGCTGGGAACGTGAGTTCGTGATAGATCATCTTGTCGTGATAGCGACGGAATCTGGCCCAGTTCTCTCGTAGTAGAAGAGGCTTCTCTCCGCCTTGGAAGGTCTTTGGAGATTCGACAATAATGAAGTAGTCGACATAGTCGTATAGCGTATCTAAACGGATCTCAAGAAAGTCCAGCTCCGAGTTTATCATGACGAGGTCGTATACTTTGCGCCTAGAAAGGCTGCGCGGTATGAAGACGGTATATCCGTGCGCGACGCAAAACTCACGCGCGGCCGCGGAACCATAGTACTCGACATGTATGTGGTCGCGGTCCGAGATCGCTTTTATAAGATCGAACGGCGGTCGCGGCGCTCCAGTGGTGATTTCGTGAGAGCCACCCCTATTATACGGTTCGGGCCGGGAGAAAAGCCACCAGATCAGCAGGAAAATCCCCATGCCGAGCATGATTCTGGCACGCAGCTTAGCTGTCATTTCGACTTTTGAGAAGCAGATGCTTGAGAAATGTTTAGGGTTCTAAGCCGGAGTGCCGCGCGTCCCCTTGTTTACAGTCGAACCCGGCATCCACTGACAGGTTGGTACGCCGGACCAACATCCACCCACCTCCTGGCACAAGGCATCTGCATAATGCATAATGGACAGGGCTGAAGGGCCAACAGCAAACGTATACTGTACCGTACGAATCTATATCACGTGAGCTCGCTTCACTATACAGGGACCGGCTGCCCCGAAAGGGCGTGACGACTGGACCTGGAACAAGGGCTGAGGGAACCCACCGTGGCGAGAACAGCACGAACTGTGTAAACATTCACGTGGTACTGTGAGCCAAATGGGCGCTACAGATTGTGCAAAGTTTGTTCCCGGCTGTTGAGGCTGTGCTTTTGCAAGGGACCATCGAGCTCGCCTTAGACCAGGCTCGAACAGCGAAAGCAGGCAAACGTCGTCCCCTAGAAACGATGGAAACTTGTTACAGATGGACTTGCAGCGGCTTCCACACCAGTGGCAGCTTCCATGATCAGAAGCGAAGCAGCTTCCATGGCCGATGGTGCAACGGCCGAGTATAACGAAAGGTCACGGAATTAGACTCGGTGGTTGGTTGTGGGAGGTCTTCATGGGCACTGAGGCCGATCACTGCTACAGCTGGGGTCTCTGTCAGTAATGTTAAATAGGTCTTGGAGGGTTATGCAAAAGCCAATAGGTCGGAAGTTAACGTTTGTTGTAGATTCCCCGCCATCAGGAGTGAGGAGATGTGCGCTCTACGACGTGAGCTACATGCACAGCATGATTGAATCGACACGGCAGCCACGGGTTCTGCTCTGGGGGTTTGTTGTCGAGACTCCGGTTGCACAGGAAGTGCCCACGGTTAAAATCACCACGTGCTATGTTTATTCTAGTGGCACAGCAGGATGTCGAATGGAGATGTCGGTGCTGTCAGTGCATGTTTGGTGGACAATGATCCACCCCTAGCGATTTCTTTGGCCTGAAGGTCACGTAATTAACGTAATGCCAGCTCGGCATCTCTCGGCTGCTCGGCGAGTATAAAAGAGCATATAAAGTTTTGTGCGTGCCTTAAATCTGCAGTACCACGGATGAATGCGCTGGAGGATGCGTTGTTGGCCACCAGGGGCCCCAGATGTTCTCATTACGTTCTCCAATACTCCAAGTCCCTCCATGCAAACAAGGAATGCTTTCTAGTTCTCTATTCTATTCATTCGTTAATCAGTAGGACGTTTTGTAAATAGTTAGTCGCCAGGCCGTATAGGAAGCAGATGCCACGCTGCATATAAAAAAGAGAGATTTCCAGATCCCAACGATCATAAGCAGATGGTCGCTGGACCACCGAGCCAAACATCCTGCGATGATGCCCATCCAGACAACGAAAAACCCAGTCTCGAACCACGCCTGCCTGACGCTGTCCTTCTTTGCCCTTTCCCCGCTCGCCCTCATGCTCGTGCCCCAGCCATCCGCCGTCAGCGTCAACATGCTCCATACATGCACGGCGGGGAGCGGGATGTGGTAGAAGGCCATTCCCGGTACCACCCACTTGAGGGACCTCGGCTCCAGGCGGTGCGGGTTCCGCAGGACGTTGTACGCGAATGCGGTCACGCAGCGCAGCAGCAGGTCGGCCGCGGAGACGGCGATGAGCTGCCGGGAAGTGAAGAAGTAGTACACCACGGCGAGCAGCGCAATGGCGGGGCCGAATTCGCGTTTGGACATGGAGTAGAAGAGCAGCGGGTGGTTCATGGGGTAGACGCGCGGCTGCAGGAGAGACTCGATGTGCGTCGCTCGGGCCCAGCGGACCTGCTGACGGAGCCAGCGCGCGAGCGTCGTCGGCGTGTCTGTCGATGTGAGGACGTCCGAGGCGAACACGATGCCCCAGCCGCGCTGCAGCAGGTTGGTCGTGAGATGGCGGTCCTCGTTGATGATCTGACAGCAGCCCAGGGGTCAGCTTGCGGTTCCATTCGCGCTTAGTGAACAGACACTTCTCAAGATGGAAGCTTACCATGCGCTTCCCAAAGATGGTCTGCAGATACCAGGGGACTAGGATGGGCGGCAGCGCAGCCAGACGGAAGAGGGTGCTCGGTCCGCTCTGACAGTCGCTTGTCGCCGTTGCTGCCGGTAGCGACCGAGTCAGGTACAGCTCTCCCCAATATACCGTCTCGGCGAGCTTCGTCACCGCCGTCTCCTGGCCGTTATGCACGACCAGCGCCGAGCTCGCGCCCCCGATGGCCGGGTCCGCGGCGACGGTGTCGACTGTCCTGCTCAGCGAGTCCTGGGCAACGATGGTGTCCGAGTCGGAGCTCCAGAGGAACTCGATGCCCAGTTCCGCAGCAATGACCAGGGAGAAGATGTACGTGGAAAACATGATGCCCTTTTTGTGCAGGTGCCGCTGGCGGATGCATAGCTGGGTGATGGCGTTGGGGCCGCTCAGCGAGATGTCGGCTTGCAGGATGAGAGCGCGGACGAGCTTGACGCAATGCTCCATGGCGATCCGGTCCACCTCCTCGTGGTCAACCTTCTGGCCCCGTCGCTGTCGGGTGGCGATTTGCTCTTCGCGAACACGATGGGCGACCTCGCCCAGAGGCTCCGGAACGTGGAGGGTGGCCGATCCCTGGGGGTAAACCTGCATCGTGTTAGAGCTCGCTCCCCTGGGCACTTCCAGAAAGAGAACGGCTTACCAGATTGAAGACGTCGACCATGTCTTGGTCCTGGGCTTCGTCGCCGTCAATACCAACCATAAGAAACACGCAACCGCTCGCCGTCTTGTAGCTCTCCAGCGCTCTGGTGAAGAGCGCCGGGTCCTCGCGCCATCCCACCACGGCGGCCATGCAGTCCAACTGCGGGCTGCAAGGCGATAGCAGCTCAAGCTGCAGCGCAGCCTTTTCCGGATCCATGGCTTGGTTCGTTGCCGGTGACTGGAAGTCCTCATAGTAGGCCATGCGCCTCCCTTCGTTGACATATCGGGTCAGCTCCGTGAGGGCGATTGTGAGGATGAGATCGAGTGTCACTGGCCAGCGGCAGTGAACAGTTGCCATCCAATATATTGGAAGGCAGGCAATGCAGCCGGCAACGTTGAGCACCTTGCGCAGCATCGAGACCGAAGGCGGCGAGACGGCCGGCTCCGCGAGAGCAGAGCCAGATCCCGCTTGCTGCCAATAGCTCTCCGCGATAGCCATGTCGTGTTGGTAAAAGACTCACGCCTCGAGCGGCATGTCTGCGAAGATAATAAACGAGTGACGGCAGACACCGGCCGCTGCAAGAACGCTCTGCTCACGCGCCCATCAGGCGAACAGAAAGCCTTCGTGGGAGCACATGGCGATAAGAATGAGTCGTAGTCGCAACGCGGGAAACATGGGCAAGCATGCCAAGAGCCCTCGGCTTTCATGGAACTTTCTCACTTGGGAAACCGCCGATCTTTCCCATTGCCGTCCTCGCCAAAGAGAACTGCCAGGGTTGCGGCTGACGGGGTCCGCAGAGACCAGAACCCGTCGGTGGACCATTGAAGCCTGTGGAAATGACACAATACGAGCAGAGCCGCATAGGGGCCCCCTGTCTGAACAAGTCGATGAAGACTTTTGGGTCACTTTGCCTTGCGCTCGGGCCCTGACTCGGGACTGTTCCGTGGCGAGTGCAACGCAAGGGTGCACCTACTAGCTCCGCTCTCGTCTGGTCTGATCTCGGGAGGACGGCTTGGGCGTGATGCCTATCGGGATCGGAATCTTCACTGTCAGCTCGTGACGTCTGAGACACGGCACGTATAGATTCTTTTTTAGGCAAAAGCTCCACGGCACAAAGCCCATCCTGCTCGGCTCGACCGGTCAGTACATGCACCTTGATGCACGTAGTCGTAGTCATAGTTAGTGCAACCGCATTTTTGCAAGGTGACGCTAGAATTCTCAGGTCACCCGCTCTTATTAGGGGCGCCCACACGAGGCACTACGTTGGCGCTGACCCGAAGATCGACATCGGCTGAAATCTACAGGGACCGAGGGTGAAAAAAAAAGAGAGCCCATCTAGAAGGCAGCCTTAAGCCGGCGCAAGCTCCACAAAAGAGAATGGCTCTCTCCTTCTCCCAAGGCCTTTCTTTGTCTCTGCGATACGGTGGAATCGTTGTCTTGACCGCAGCATTGACCTTGGGCGGACATGGCCGTCACCTACAGGAATAACCGGCTGGTCCCGGCGGTGATCATCGCGATCTGTATCATCTTGGTTTTCACCTTGGTCGATCCGGCCGTAGAGAACTTTGGGCTTCCCGTTCCCAACACGACTAATCGCGATGCGACACCCGTACGCGTTCACCCCACGACTGATGAGCCAGTTGACAGTAATAAGCCAAGCGGCAAAGCGCCAGCCGCCGAGCCGACTCAGCAAGTTTCCCCAAACACAGCGCCCTCAAAAGCCCCCGCGACGTCAGACAGGCTTGGGGATGATGAGATCCTGCTCATCATGAAGACCGGCGGCACGTCCATGTGGAAGCGCCTCCTCGTCCACCTCACCACAACACTTTCTAGCAGCCGCATCTCCCCGTCCAACATTGTTATATATTCGGACAATGCTGAGACCATCGGCTCCTTCACCGTCGTCGATGCCCTCGCCAACATGACCGACGAGGCCAAGCGATCGGCCGACTTCGACGTATACCGGCAGCAGCCCGAATACGTCGCCCACAATTACTACAGCGAGGCCGCTGGTGTCGACGGCGATGAATGGGGCCCCGTCGGCGGTTGGATCGTCGACAAGTACAAGTTCATCCCGCTCATGGAGCATGCCGGGCGGAATTGGCCGCACGTCAAGTGGTACATTTATATGGAAGACGACGCGTACCTGTTCCTCCCCAACATCCGGAAGTTTTTGGCGGCCTTCGACTGGCGGAAGAAGCACTACCTGGGCAGCTATGCCGCCAAGTCGGACGCCGTGTTTGCACACGGTGGCGCGGGCTTTGTGCTCTCAAGGGGCGCCTGGGAGGCCTCGTTTGGCAAGAACCCGGGCATGGTGGAAAAGTATCACCAGTACGTCGCGGACCACTGCTGTGGCGACCAAGTGCTCGGCCTGGCGTTGAAAGAGCATGGGATCCGCTTCGGGGAGAACGGGGGCGATGAGAAGTTCACGTGGGGCTTCAATCCCTTAGTCCACTGGACCTTTGCCTTCAGCAAGAGTAACTGGTGCCATCCCTTGCTGTCCTGGCACAAAGTCCACAACCGAGACGTTGCTCGCTACTACGACCTGGAGAAGAGGTGGGACTTCAACGTACGTCCGCCACCCCTCTTCTTGTACATCTCTTGCTGACAAGAACGTCTAGACCCCGCTGTTATATCGCGACTTCTTCAGGAGCATGATCTTGCCCCGAATCCAGAAGAACGCGGAGTGGTGGGACAATATGGCTAGCCTCTACGAGATATCTTCTGCCAACAAGGAGTGGGCAGCTGTTCCCAAGGACGGCAGCAAGTACGATGCCGCCTTGTGGAAGAAGGCGTGGCAGTCCGTCAAGGCCTGTGAGGCTGCCTGCAAAGGCTGGACTAACTGCGCTATGTGGTCGTTCGTCGAAGACCTGTGCAAGCTAGACGACAAGATTACCATGGGACAGGGCTATGCACCGTCCATGTCCCAGCGGAAGACGTCACTAAAGCACACCAGCGGGTGGATGCCCGACCGGCTAGAGGGCTGGACATGTTGAGGCGCTGTGTTCTGGTTCAGATTGCATTCACGTGGCGCGATAGACTTTTCATGTACAGCGATGGTGTAAATAGGCGTTTGGGGGCATGAAGCGCGCTGCCATTGGCGGCGTCTATATATATGATGCGTATGGCCGTACACGTTGATAGTTATGCTTGCAATAGCCTATTATTTGCGTTGAAACATGAACTCTCCTCTGCTCATTCATTTCCCTCCTGTCCAAACTCGGCCAAATCTCGCTCATAATCCTCAAGCGATCCGAAACCTAGCTGATTTGTACGAGCGAAATAAGGTTTGTAGTCGAATGATTCCTCGTCCTCAAAGTTTTCATGCCGGATATCCCAGATGCAGTCTATCATGTGCTTCAACCATCGAGGGGGAGGGGGCCACCGTCGAAAGTACTCAATACGTCGTGCTTCAACCCAAACTTCCTTCTCAAGGTCCCACCATTTGTAAAACAATTCTATATAAGACTCGCCGTCACCCATACGCCACACAATGTCGTATGGATGAGTATCCGGGTACTCGAACCAAGGGGGAGGAACAGCTCCGTGTTGGGCAATTAGCTCATCAACACGCTGATCCTGCCACGATAGCCTTGCCATCCTGGATGGTAATTGTGGCCAGAGGCTCCTATCAGCGATCCAGTTCAGGGTGTCTAAAGTTCCATAGCTGTGAGATACTGGCGACATCAATCGGTTGAGGTATCTCGCAAGACCATCACTTTGGCTTACCCGTAGCATAAGCAAGAAAAGCTGATTGCAAAATATGGCGCCCAGGCCCAAGGGGGACTCGAGGTTTAATGACGGAGAGATACGATAGAGTAGGGGAAGTCAGAGTGATTGCGCTGACAGTGGGGATGGTAGCCTGAAAGGAGGGCTTGATATCGACACCGTTGAACAAATATGCGACTAGAGATGCCTGTTGTGCAATTGAACCAACGGATTAAAGTATGTCGAATTCGGATATAATGATAGAAGTTGGGGCTTTGCAGCTCGGTTGGCCCCTGACGGCCGAGACTGGGCTATGGCCATCTCAGCCGCAATCCACCCCAACGATTACCGATAAATATGAACGACGAGTCTGCCTTGTGTTGTACGGGCATGAACAACGCTCTCACACCAAATACAACCAGCAAAACTTCGCAGTCAAGCGACAATGGCCTCCGTCGAAGTCGTCGTGTCTGGTCACAGCAAGGTTGACAGACAGCCGGAGCTCGCCACTTTGACTGTTGTACTACGATCCACGGACGACGACCATGTTGCAGCCTCAGCTGCGGTGCGCACAGCGGTTCAAGATATCCATGGACTCATCC
This sequence comes from Purpureocillium takamizusanense, assembly GCF_022605165.1. Lineage (NCBI taxonomy): Eukaryota > Fungi > Ascomycota > Sordariomycetes > Hypocreales > Ophiocordycipitaceae > Purpureocillium > Purpureocillium takamizusanense. The sequence continues at coordinate 112,332 of NC_063068.1, forward strand.
GTCCCCTGGCGACGCCACAGACCACAGGTTCCAACCCTTCATCGACTGTGACTGAGGCAGCTGTTCAAAGTTGGTCCTCGGGATCCTTGTCCACACGTTCTTATAGACAGAACGAAAACCTTCCCGGCTTTGGGCACGGAGGGCTGTTTTCTGCGCCGCCACCGCAGCCTCCGCGCGAAATATCAACGCGCAAAGTCGTATACGAAGCCAGCGTGACTATCTGCGCCACATTCCGAGACTTTGTCAAGCTCAGCGACTTTACATCCAGCATCGCGAAGATGCCACTTGTCACTGTGCACGACGTGCGTTGGACGCTGAGAGACGAGACTTTGCAGGAATTGCGTGCACTTGTCACTGAAAAGGCTTACGAGGACGCACTTCACAAGGCTAGGTGGTATGCACGCGCTATGGGTAAGGAGTCTGTGCGGCCCGTTCATATCCGTGAGCTCCAAGTCGGCCCTGTTCCTAATGCAGGATTGTTCGGGGCCGCTGCGGCTGCGGGGAATCGAGTCGGAGGGTTTGGCGGCGGCGACGGCGAGGAAAGCATCCTTCAGTACGTCCCGAAGGATGTAACTGTAGAGGCATCTTGCGATGCGCAGTTCGAGGTGGCGGGCAGAAACTAGTGATACGGTACACACGCACAACCTGGATTCACTCCCACAGCATGTTCTCGACTAGCACGAGGGGTAGTCATAGGCACAGCTACTGAGACAGGGACGTTCCTTTGGTATCATTGCTTCGTCTATATGATTTTAGACATTTCGTACATTTCGTTTGCTGTGACCGAAATTAACAATGTCTGAGTGTCTTGCAACTTTCGTGGCTGAGCTGTCAAGGTTTTCCGACACTACCTACCTAGAAACGAAACCGACTGAAAATGGAAAATATGGTACATTTGGAGCAGTAGTGAACCCCTCTTCATTGTCTGTTACAAGTGCCAGGCAAAACGCCTCCGCGCTCAGTGTTCTTCTAGACAGCTGTAGTCCTCGCTGCTACTGTAGATGCAGTGGATGGCGTATACGCGCCAGTGTATCCATCTCGCCCTGTTCCTGTCTGTGTGGTGCCATTCGTGTTGTCGTTCTGGAGGTTAGGTTGAAACAAGTAAAGCTTGCCCCCAAAAGACACTGACGTCTTAAGACCAGAAAAGGTGTCTGCGGGTAACTTTTTACCTGCAACCACCGGTCCCACGAGCAAGCCAACGAAGAGAGCCAGCAACGCAAAGTAAAGGCAGGCAAACCGAATTACGCGCCGTCTCCTGAGCTTTGACTGTTTCTGCGAGTAAATAGGTGGTCGAATTTGCCGGCTAGAAACAATTAGTCAATGGAACAAACTTCCGGAGACTCGGGTCAAAGCGAACTTACCTTGGCCGTAGCCAAAATAGCATTATGGAATGAAGTTTGTCGATCTGTGGCACCAAGACGACAGGCATCATTAGGAAAAGAAGCCAGTGGCCAAGTATGAAGTCGGCCGCGAACATGCTCAGCTCCGTAATTTTGCAAAGCAATTCTCGTGCTGGCTGAGACATTGAGTGCCAGCCCATCGAGTACCACTTGCCGTTCCAGAAAGCAATATTTGACTCATCCGTCTTCATCTCTCTTGTCAGGGCCAGGCTCACAATGAGCTTAAATATAAACCTCTGAATGGCAATTGCTGCAACCAGTCCAGCAAGCGTCCGTGCGAAGTTGAAGCCTTCAAGAAGGAATAGAGCTTCGAAGAAGATGATTGCAAAGAGAACAGCCGCGCCGTGCGCAATAGCTGCTAGAACAGAGCCGACCTTTTTGCAGCACATACTCAGAACAGGCCCCATACAGCATGCCATGCCAAACATCGCGAATAGGACCCCAGCGTTGATGCCAATAGGTGCCAAAGACACAACCAAAACGCGAATGAGTGCGTCCGTGGCGTGAATATCCTTGACTCCTGGATTGTTGCTCTTTTCCACGCCGGTCTGTGCATTGATATAGAGATATGGTATAAGCGTCCAGGCGACTTGGAACAGTGGCGTGACGATTTCACTAAAGACAATGTTCGCCATGGCAGCCCTGGGGACATCTGTAAAGGTCTTGGATGAAGCCTGGCCAAGTAACTTCCGTTTGTACCCCGTTGTCTTTGTCCTGGATAAGCGGCAAAAGGCAATCCATGACGATCCGTGGCTCCTTGAGTTTCCGCGAGAAAGCCAGCGGAGAAATTCCCGATAGTCTATAAAGAAGTCGTTCCAGGAGAATTGATGTGGGTTGAAGAGAAAGGGGGAAACTGTGAGACCCATCAATGTAATCCAGAAGTACACCAAGGCTGCTTGCCAAACGGTGACGGTGGCGAATAAGAGCATTAATAGTAGTCTCGCGCCAAAATAAATGGACTGTCCCGCAAATCGTGAATATAGGACTCCGAACGGAATGCGAGCCGTAGCGAAGCCACGTCCTGTACCAATATAGCGTGCTCCGCCGAAGGTCAAGTTTTGCTGAACTGAATCTGAGTAGATCTGACAGACAAATACTTCGAAAAAGGTGGATAGGGAAAAGAGCTGTTTGAGAAAGCGGAGCGCGCCGCGCCAGACCCCTCGCTCAGACATTTCTTGAACGACCAAGGGAATGAACGAGATGAAAAATACGACGAATATCGAAATAACGCAGCGTTGAACCCAGTCCATAAGAGCATCATTATTGACACAGCCTGTTGGCGTTAAAGGGTCCGTAATAGGCTTGTTCCGATTGTAATCGCAAGAGATCGTCTCGTGTCTCAACGCACCAAAGTTCATCAAAGTAAGCATAAAGAGCTGGATAGACGCCATTATAAAGAGGTTGTTAATGTGGAATCCGGCATGGGCGTAGTAAAAGGAGAGAAACCGATCCAGGGGAAGTTGCGTGCCGAGATAGTAATACTCCCTCGAGAGCATCTGTTCTCCCATACCAGTCCCGATTTTCGTTGTGAAATTGAGGATAGAGCCGAATCCCAAGTCGCGTCCCTTACCGCATTGGTAGTATTCACAATGCTTGATCCGTCCCCCGCGTAGAATTGCGTTCATTCCGGCGAAGATGTCTTCATTGAGGTGGAGGCCTTTTTGAGCCTTCGAAACTCCGCCTCGTGTTGTCATGAAAATGCCATGGAGAAAGTCGGGATGCCCGTAATGAAGCTTCCCGCCGATCTCTGCTAGCGTGCGCGCAAAAAGTGTTCCAAATGTCTGTTCCTTTCCAGCAGCAACGTCCCCAAGAATGCCAATGTTCTCGGAAAAGATGTATTCGCGGGCTCCAAGAATCGCTACTGGCGATTTAGCGCCCTTCTTGGCTTTGGCTCCGGGGCTATACGGCAAGGTATTGTCTGGACGCATCTCCTCAAACTCAGCAAGGACGCTGCGAATTTTCAGGCATTCCTCTAGGTAGTTGTCCTGATTCGCATCAATGAGCTGGATATACTCTCCGCGGTAGAAAATTAAGGCGTGATTCTGGTTGTCTGACTTTCCGTCGCCCAAGATGGGATTTCCCGAGAGCTGAACGCGGAATTTCGGCTTGCGCCTGCCATTCTCGAGAAGCTCGCAGTAGCCGTCAACCAAAGAGGAATAAATCCGGGGCTCATCGCCCTCTGACTCAGGCGGTTCTTCGTCGAGAAAAGCTATTTGCATGTCTGGATACGCGCGAAGCAGGAACTCCGCGTTTTCCATCTCTTCCTTGGTGAATTTCGAATACCGTTGCATGGAAACTAGAATTCTGAACTTCCGGCGAGCCATTCGTTCGAGCTCCCTTTCAAGCCGATCAGAGCGGTTACCAAAGGCTTGAACAACCTCTGGGTTCTCGACGCGATATAGGAGCTTAATGGCCCGACTATAGTTCATGAATCCGGAGACGGTGCGGTATAAGGTTTGGGAACGGAGTGACGCCCAGATGCGAGTTCGGAGTGCATATTCGGGGGCTGAACTCTTAAATCCAATGCAATAAAATGGTAGGTCATCGATTTTTGACTTAGCATCGCTTTGGTCGTTTTTCTCGAATCCACCGCCATTTGCTTGTTCAGTTTCATCGGCCAGGATCTTCGTGTCGGTAACAAAGCAATTCCATTCGTGTGGGTGCAGCTGTTTGAGGTACTCTAATAGAGTCACCCGCGAGTACGGTTCATCTTCTCTTATAATCTCTCGGAGAGATAATAGAATCTTCTCGCTATAGTGAGGGATCATGACAGTAAAGGTTGGCATATTGTCGACCGGGAGGGGCTCGGGAATCGGAGTTGACAACGAGTGTGCGAAAAACGAGATTCGACGCTCAGCCTCACTGTAACTAGGGAAGAACTCAGTCTTGAAAGAGTGGTCTTCCTGAGATACAAAAAAGGTGGGAGCTCGTAGGGTCCGTTTCCCTTCTTCTTCGGACGGGACTTGGTGATAAAGAAGCTTCTGAACGTGGTCGATAGAAAGAAGGTGCTCGCGGTACATAGAGATGACAACGGCGTTCCAAATTTGCGAAATCAGAACTTTAGGCTTGTATTTGATCTCCATGTCCGTCGTTGCGAGAATCTTGGAGTAAATTCTCTTCGGCAGGCGGGAGAAAATGTTCCTCCACGGGGTCAAAATCGATGACCCTATATAGAACGACCGCGCAACCGAAAATAGCGTGTTGAAGAGGACGTAAAATAGGTATGTATCCAGAAAGAAGAAGAATAAATCGGTGAGAGCCATGAGAGCTAGGAGAATGACCGGGTGGTATTCGCAGAGAGATTTGCCAATAATGTTTTCGCCTTGGCATACTGGGTGGAAAATCGAGAGGTAACGGATAACATCTCTGAAAGAAAGCGTTAGGGACTTATAGGAAACTCCTAGCTTCAAGCCAAAGATTGCGACCCAAAGTCCGAATGACATAGCCATGCCATCGCCCGAAAGCCTCGGCCAGCTGGCCGTAAACGTCTGGCTTGCAATATAGCGCCTCGACTTTGTCGACAAATAGCTGCCAAAAAGGCCACCGAGAGGCATGACGGCAAAGAAAAGGAACGTCAAAAGGGCGATGATGAAATGAACAATGCCAACAATGAGGTCGACATCGACACCTCCATCGCTAACAGGAGTGGGTTTCATGAATACTTTGACTCCGGGTCCAACGTTGAGGATGAATATGACGATTAGAAAAAGCAATCGTTTCGTAAGATGCTGCGCACCAGTCCACCGGCGTGGAACATAAGCCCACTCGGCGATTGTGGCAAGTATCTGAATGAGAGTTGCCAGGGCTCCTCCGAAGCCAACGACGGCAAATTGTTGAGACCCGCGTGGCTGATTGTCCACTTGTTGCTCGTATTCTGAACCGAGGAGTAATGTCGGAGCGTTGTGCGCTGTGTAAAACCAGAACATCGTTATGTGAATAATCCAGATACGATTGAAATTGACCAAAAGGTGAAACCACGATCGCGTTTCCTTATATGTCTTGAAGAAAGACTTCTTCCAATTGATCTGGTTCATTTTGAGGTACCTCTCAGTAGGCGGTACGTCAACCAGCTTTGTTTTGTCTTCGAGAATAAGTCGATCGATGCCTTCTGCGTACCAGAAAAGCTGGTTGCAATCGTCATAGCCAATAATGTTCTTGTGATCCCGTTCGCGGCGAACGTAAACACCATTGAGAATTTCATAGCCTTGGTCGCGACAGAATTGGTATAAGGGCGTGATGACATTGTTGAGGTAAGCGAACTCTTCAACGGGCTCTACCTTGGCTTGACAAGCGGCCGAGTTGAGGTAGTCATCGGCACACTTGAAAATAAAGCAGAGACACTCGGGCATGAAGCGGACTTGATTAGCCTCGCCCCAGCACAATAAATAGAGAGCAACTTGGCGTGCGCGGTCGTGCTGAGACATTCGGTTCATTCGAGATAGCCATCGTTCCTCGGAGCCCTCGAGGCTCAAGTCATCTTCAAGTCCCTCGAGAGCCTCTGGTCCGTTGTCATTGTCGCCGCCGCCCTTCTTCTTCTTCTTTTTGCCTTTGTCCTTGCGCCGTAAGCCTTGATTGTTGACATTCGAGGTACCCGTGGCATCCTCAAGATCCATTTGTGACGCAAAGTACCATTTCCGATAGTTCGCGTTGTCACCGCCGATGTAGTCGGCGTGAAGGGAGAGCAGGGCTTGGTTTGGAGGCATGCGGGACGCTCGTGAATCAAGAAGTGTCATGAGGTGATCGTACATGTTGCGCATGCTGTCGCGCTGAAACCCAAATTTTGCAGCCAGGTCCATGAATATGTCTTCAATTTCCTCTTTTGATACTGGAATGTTGGCGTCGGAAGACCAAGCGGGGTAGGGTTCCCGTGAGCGCTGCTCGATAGGCTGATCATAGCCATAGTTGCTGCCGGCCGAATGGCGTGACGATTGGTTGTCCGTGAAACCACCCCATGCCGACGACGGACGGTATTCACGGTCTACCCCTTCATAGTTGCTGTAGTAGTCGTCCGCCGGGTCATGATGAGCCGCTGCGAGATCGATCGGAGTTTCCCCGCGGCTTCCCGCACTCCGGTCCATGGGATGGGTACCGTATGGCTCATCATGGTACTGATCATACGAATTGTTCCCGTGGAAACCATTGTCGTATTCAGCCTCCCATTGTTCGTTCGAGTTGTAATACCCGCCGTTGAGATGGTACGGGTTGTTGGGTTCCGCATTGTAGTAACCCCTGCAAGGGCATGTCAGCGATGAACGTGCGAGGCATCGACAGAAGGCTAACGTACGATTCATCGTAATAGCCGTCATCTCCATGGTAAGCGCGAGTTTCGTTTTCGTGATCGTAGCTGCGGGCATCGTCGTATTGCAAGTCAAGATCACCAGGCCCGCGGCTTTGGCCGCTGTGATGGTAGCTGTCCTGGCCACCTGGATATCCCGCCATGTTTGCTGGTGATGTCGGTTCTCAACTTGGCGACAAGACCGTTCAACCTCACCTGGAGTCTGGCGAAGCGAGCGTATGCATAGAGCAGGGGGAAAATTGCAACATGCCTCGATATCGGTCGAAGAGCGTGCGAACAGAATATTCGCTACATTAGGCTCCGGTCCGCAGCAAAAAGAAGGTTAGGATGGAGGAGCATGAGCGGGAGACCCCCGAGCTGTCAGTGCGTGCTGAGAAAAATGGGCTAGCATAAAGCACAACATGGAGCCGCCTTGCTCCGGTCCAGTCTTCGGGAGCATCGAAAGGAGACAGCCCCATGCCCTAAAAAAAGCCCCCAAACAACGGACGAGTAGCATCAGGTGTCCAAGTCTAAACAACCTTGGCAGCCTCGTATTCAGTGTGCTTTGCAAGCAGGGCGAGGATTGGGGGGTGCGGATTTGAAGGTGAATGGAACAGCCAGTATGGCCGGGACACCTGTTCCTGCATTAGCGGACACAGTCGAAAACCCGGGCATTACCGAAGGGGGAGCGCACATCGCTCGATCTCTTCCAGGCCTGATGAGACAGAGATCAGCCAACAACAGGCTGTCACGCCCGCTTGTTGACATCAAGCAGCTTGTTCACGCTCGCTTCATACTCCCTCAACAATGAAGCAAAGTGGCTCCGCTGTTTACGGCAACTTCCAGACAACGCGCCTCTCATTCTCAAGGCGCAAACCGCCCACTGTTCATAGACCCAGAAAATTTCCAACTAGCTTACGAGCCCCGAGATACCGCCCCAAGCCGGTAGGAATGTTGCGGCGGGTCTCCCTTCAGTGGCTTGCAATGCTCCGCCTCCTGCCATGTTCAGATTGATGCGAGCCGCTCCATTTAGTGATGACGCGGCAGACCAGCGCCAATGACCTCACTTGTAAGTTGTGCGCGTCAGAATGTAGATTCTTTGCTAAATGGATAAAACTGTAAGCGGTAGACACCGACTAATTAGGTGGCAGTGCAACATGCAAGCGTCAGGGGTAGTCAAAGCGGGGATTTTAGTCGTCGGTATGTCACCATTTTACCGCACCGAAGCCCGGTCCGAAGACCGGTTAGAAACACAAAAACACCAAAATGGGTGAGGGCAACAGAAGCAGTGCTGCCAGCTCGATGGCAACACGGCAAGAGCAAACTCTTCCCTCTAATAACGGGAGCACTGCTGGCGCAGCAGGCCCTACGCGTGCATTTGTGTGGCCCAAGCCGACCGAGATAGGCGGGCGGATCGGCCGGAACTGCTCGCGCCTTCAAACATCCAAGTCCGGTGGGATTCGACATAGCGCATGCACCCGATCACAGCGCCTCAAAGGCCCCACCCCGCTCACTGGCCTGGAGTGGGAGGCCGTCGCTATATCTGACCTGTCTCGTTCATCGAGCTTGCCTATCACAAAGATTCGGACAAGATATGCGGGTCCGCGCTCTGGACGGACAATATACGAGAAGACACAGCCCAGTCACTGCACTGTGCATCAGTCGGCCTCAAGCTCCGTTTTCATGTCTCGTATTCTTGTCACGACGGGATTGTCTGTCTGCGCTGTTTCCCGTACTCAGCATCACAGCCCCGCCCCCGCGATCAGGGGCCGAGGGCGATGAGTCTACATTGTCTGGTGCCGTGCCGCCATCGGGCTTCTGCGTTCGCGAAACAGTGACCAAATTGGCATGTTTGTATATATACTAGTCATCGTTCACGGGACTGGCTTGATACGGTGATACCCTTGACGAAGACTGCGGCGCCATCGCTTCCGTTGCTGGGTTCTGAAGCAGCGGGGCCAATCCTACCCATTGGTGACCTGCATACATCAAGCACACACCCACAATGCCCTGTGCTGGGAGTCGCACCATGGATTTGCTCTCACCCAGTGATGTCAGCCTGCCACTGCGGCCTCATAGACGACAATTGCCACCTTTTTCTGGTCAATACCAAGAATCGGGACCAAAGTACCCTTTATCGGGCAGGACCGGCAGCAGCGCGGTCCGCCCAGCGCCGCCGTCAATGGTGTTTCCATTGACATCGTTACCCCACCAGTGGAGTTCCTTGGGGTAATACTGGACTGCAAAGAACATGATAATGGCAGAGAACGCCAGCCCACCCGTCAAGGCTGCGGATAAAACATAGGTATACTTCTCCCACCACGCCGTCTTGTTCCTTTTGAGGTAGTACATGAAATAAAATGCTAGGTAGAGGGCACCGGTATAGTAGGCTAGGTTCAGCGGCGCCCAGATCAGGAAACCAGTGATGACGATTGACGGATGGACGTTCTTGAGCCAAGAGGCCGGTGTGAAGACGGTTGTGTTTAGCAGCAGAAATACTGGCGCCGGCAGTGTGTCTTTGCACAACTGGCGGAAACGTGGCCCGTAAGCCTTCGCACCCCACCATACAACGGCCAGGAGGAAGCCGAGCAGGAATCCGTATTGCATGGCGGGGTAAATCTGCGAGTAGGTCCTCTTTGGCCCGATGGCGCCCTATACTGATGTTAGAATGAGGCAAGGGAGCATTAGCAACAACAACGTACCCAAACAATAGATGATGAGAAGTAGACAAGTGATCCACTTGCACACGTGAATTTAGAGGCCTGAGTAGGGCTACAAATGTCCGGAATGGTATCCACGAATTGTACGACGCCGTAACAAACGATCGCTGATACGATAGCACTGATCAACTGGCCACGGTAAATGGCACGAGGAGGTATCCTAGCGTAGAGGCCCATCTTTTGATCTGAAACGTAGTTGTCTGCTTGGGTGCCGATGATGTATCCGAAAGCCTTGACAAACATCAGGGCCTCTGGGTGCCCAGGCAAAGCATACCCAACTATAAGCTCACTTGCAACGTTCAGGCCAGTAGGGGTGCCCGAGATAGAGTAAAGATATGCCAACGGAATGAGAAAGACCAGGTTAAGCCCAATGACAAAAAAGATGGTCCAAACCGGCGTTTGGAGCTGGGGCCAGTTGCACAAGATGATGATCGCGAACAAAAAGGCGCAAAGGGCGATGGAGAAGAACCACCAGTCAGGAACCTCTGGATAGTGCCTCATCGTCTCGGTGAAGGGGTCATCGAAACCGTCGTATATGGAGCCCTCTCCGTCGAAACCCTGTCGCAAGCGCCGACCAGCCTCTCGAAACTGGCCACTCGAAATTAAAAGGGTCGCGTCCCTAAAACTAACGAGCTGCCGTTTCACAGACGACGTTGTCGAGGTGGCCATTGTCTTGAATGTCTTCAGAAGAGGCCGCCAAAGGTCAAGCGTGACGAATACTATCGTGAGCGGATAGAAGGCGAAAAAAGCCGTGTATCCAACCAGATTGGCAGCGGAGTAAAATACCGGAGAGTAGGCTTTGTATTTGTCTTCCACCAAAATGCCGTTCTCAATCACTTTTGAGATATTGTACCTTGCTCCAGTGTTGTCGAAGATGGCTGACGAGTTAGGCGGAAGGTAGCCAGTCCAACGAGTATTCGTATAATACACCCCAATGATGATGAAGCCAGCGAGAAGAACGCCTATGAAGAATTGCAGCGTTGCGAAGAAGGGATATGTCAGAGGCTGACTAGAGGCCGCAATTACGCTCCAGTCGAAAGACGCGAGGGGGTTAAACCCCAAACCAAGCTGTGAGCCAGTGATGATATTGAGGTGAAAGTTGTTGGGCGCGATCCACGAAATCCAGGAAAAGGTACTGAGTGCGGTGAATAGGTAGCCTGGAATCCAGAAATACACCAACATGGCGGCAAAAACGGCAAAGAAGAATTTATATCGAGATATGCTCCACCCATTAATCGTCACCTGCTTCTCTGGCACTAATAGAGCACGGTTGAGTGCTACTGTCGGCAGAATGCTTGGCCATAATGCCTCCACAGGGTAGACGACGAATCGACGAAGCATCCCAGCGAAGCCGAGACCCATGAGCTGGGTCGAGAGCAACAGCAGAATACCGTAAGCAGGGGTGAGCCATTGGTCTTTGTAGTAGACCGTTTGGGTCTGAATGTTGAAGAAGCAGTACGCGGTGGTCAGAGAGACGTTGACAATAATAGTCGAGAGCATCTGTTCCTTGTAGGTCCACGGGCCGGGGTTGAGTGAGACGCGTTTGCCACGAACAGTGAGGCCCCAGTCTGGTAAAATTTTGGCGAGAAACAATCCGCATGGATATAACAGTAGTTGGGTCACAGGAGAAGAGAGAACTATTGAAGGGAAGCGAGAGTTGAACAATGAGTTGGTGAACTGACCGACGACGGCCCAGGCGAGCCCCAAAAAGTGAGAACGAATAGTTTCGCAGGGCATGTTGACGTCGTCGGTTGGGATAGCAACGGCCCGCACCTCTGGGTATGGCGAGAAGAACCTATTTACCGCGGTTTCCGTTTTCAGCTGCAGCTCCCAGTCGTCCAAGCTCTGCTTATTGCTAGGCCCTTGAGCCAGAGTCGCCAGCTTCTCTCGAAGTTGCTCCGAGAAGTTATAGTCGTTGGCGTGATCCTCCAACATTTTTGTATTAATGTTCTGGCACTCTTCCACCGTCAGGAGTCGAACTCTGTCTGTGACATACTGTATGTCGTCAAGTGGAGGTATCTGGTCGCCTTGGCCGCCCAGTTGCTCCCGAATCTCCTGCGGCGTGGGATCGACGCCGACCGCACTCGCTGAGGGGCCATGTTTCTCATTTGGCCCTTCCGCGGATACGATATTTGTGACGTCTTGTGCTTTAGGCTCAGAGGATGCCATTATTGCCGGTTCGAGCGGAATGAGCTTCCGTCTTGCTCGAACAATGATGACCGGCGGTACGGTGGTCGTCGGCGAAAAAGTTCGACCCAAGCACCTTTAATATCCCAAGGCGTGACAACATGGAGAGGAACGCAAGGCATATAACACTCATGGACTTTTAACCCCGCACTTTAATCTGGAAGTCAAGCTGCACTGTGGCCTCTGTTATTTTGCTCGTGTTATACCACATGATGTAGGTTTGAAGTAAAAGGCGGCATTTGTGTGGCCCGTCTCAACCAACACCTGCCCCTATTGGCGTCTGGCTCTGGAGTCAATGCCCAATGGTTTGCCTGCCCAGGATTCCGGAGCACCTATCAGCTCTTCGGTCACGAGTAGATCGGGATCCGGGGGCGTGGGTGACAAATTCGATGCTTGATACATGAGAGTGGCCATGCACGAATAGCGCGTGACATGAGCGTAGTGGGTATGTGGAAGTACTTTTACGTATATTCGTCTAACCGGCTTCCTAGTTCTGCGTCCGCTGTTGGGTCGATACATGCAGATGCGAATTGCAAGAATACAATCACACCGATTAGATAAACGCCCCAGTGCGGTGCATGTGCAGCGTGACATTCACGGTCCGGGACAGGGTGACTTTGCTCTGGAGCGTGCAATCCACTGAGGATTGACACTCTACCCACTCCCCGCCTCACTTTCTTAAGGAGATTGCAAAGAAAGTTTCATGCCAGCTTTGTATAGAGTGTTGCGGCTCAAACATACACGATCCTTAGGGCCCGGGCTCTAGCTTCAGCAGACCTTCCTTGGGGTTGGCCATGGGCAGCGGCATTCATGGTCGGGTACTAGAAATGGCTGAACTAACGCGAAGAAAATGGTCCTACGCGTAGAATTCACAGTAGAGGCTACTCATGTAGCGCACCGTGTCTACGCATGACTTATTATTATGATCGGTGTTGGAGAGCTTCGTAAAGGTCGACATGTTGGCTGGGCCAGCGAATTTGGATGGTCCAACATGTCGGCTACTTGCGGCGGCAAATCATCCATTCCATCATCACGGCAAAATGTACCTCAATATAGGCAGAACGTGATGTAAAATGTGCTTCTTTGTTTTCATTTCCTTATGTGCAGGTGCTCTGCGGATGTGTACGTGCGAGGGTTATTTGCGCGTGATTCTGACCGAGATATCGGTGGCGGTCTTGATGCTGCTTGATGTAAACAGAGCCAACGTCCGCTTGTCGCGCCGATACGGCACCAAGCTGCCAACGGGCGAGACCTCAATGCTATAGCTGTTGGGAAACTGAGACTCGGGCAAGATTACTTCCGTCGGTGCCTTATTGCTCGGACCAGACGTGAAGCGCAGCTGGAACGTGCCCGAGCTCTCCGAGAAGGCGAAGCTCTTGACGCTTCCAGCGACTGCGGCGGGGTACGCACGGCTATAGTGCGTTGCCAGCTCAGGGTAGGGCTGGCCCGATGTGCCGTTGTACAGGTTCTCGTACGCCCAGCCGATCCACGAGAAGAGCTTCTCATCGGTTGCCGACACGGCATCGGCCAGGCCCCGCATCTGCTTCTCGTCGCCCATCCAGAATGTCAGCTCGGTCAGCACGCCAGCCGTCTTGAGTCGCTCATTGTCCTTGCGGCGATTGTCGAGCGTGGTGGAGATGGAACCCAACTGCGGCGGGCTGTAGTAGTGGAACGAATGCACCGACTTGGACCCGTCCGAAAGAGGGACATTGTTGAAGCCCGACAAGATATCCAGCGTAGCGCCCTCAAACCAAATAAGCGTGTCATTATCCACGGTGCGAATCTGGGTCGCCGCGCGATTCCAGAGCCCCTCCATGGCCTTGTGGTCCGCAACCCCCGGCACAAGCAGCGTCGGATCAGCCCAGGTATCGCCAACCCAGGGCTCATTCAGCAGGTTGTATCCGACGACGTTGGTCGTTGTGGCGTACTGTGACGCTAACTTTCTCCAGTATGCTGCGAATGCGTCTCCCAGGCCGTCGTAATTGTTGTATAGCCTCCCGAATGCGTTGCCGAGCGATACAGACGTGTAGCTCAACGCCCAGTCGACGGTGCTGCAGAGCGACTGGGGCGTGGGGAAGCCATTCGCATCCACGGGAAACGGTGTCAGTTTGAGGGGAAACGGATACATCTTTCCCTTTGATACCCAGTCGCTTTTGGCGAACCACTGTTAAGCGGTCAGCTGCGCTCCGCGTGCTCAATGACAACTGGTGGCATCGAGAACTTACATCAGGTGCGCCGTGGCCGCAAAACTGTCGAGCCAGGCAGTCCTGGTGCACATCCACCAAAACATACAGTCCGTGTTCCTCCGCCAGCTTCGTCTGCTTCTTCATGATGTCCAGAAACGTCTGGTTGTACTGGCCACGCACGGGCTCTGCGCCAGCCCAGTGGTGTCCCAGTCGCACCACGTTCAGGCCCAAGTCGTGCAACATTTTGACATCTTGCTCGCCAAACGACGATACCCCCGGCACCCATTCCATTGGCCGATACCATGGCGGTTCCTTCATCACGACGTTGGTTCCGTGGAAGAACCGCGTTCGCCCAAACTCGTCCACAATCTGATGCGTCTCTTGATTCACCTGGCTGATACGGGGCATACCAGGGTGAGCCTTGTACCAGCCCTCAGGATCCTGAGCCAACACAGATGCCGGCTGCAGGCCTGTCACCACCAACAAGGAAGCCGCACCAAGAAACGTTGACAGCATTTTGGAGAGGATCAGCAGCAGCAATAAGGCGAGATGCTATGAGCAGGCGATAGCCCGATTGAACAACACAACACCTTGGACTACCTACCATGCCGCACGAGTATTATATGGGATCCTAGTATTCCTCTGTACGGAAATATAAAAGCCCACTGCTTGCTTCTACTTGTCTTGAGAGGGGCGGCACCTCTTCCCGCTTTCTGACGATCGCGATCTTCGGAACGACATCGACATCGATGTAGAAAAGCGCCATGGGGCCGCTCGCATGTGTCCTAGGGTCGGGCCGGCCGTGCGCCAGGCGCCAGGCCTTCGCTCGGACTGCCATCGCACGCCTCCATCCGGCTTTGTACAGTATAAGCGACGATTCGGGCCCTCATGTCAACGCACCACCCCCGCCAGCCGGACATCTGGATTCTCCCGATCGCTCCGACCACACTCTTCTTGGTTCATATTCGACCCTGATTTGGCAGCTCGTAAGGTCGCCTAGCATGAGGCCTAGAAATCCTCTTGGACCATCCCCGCATTGACCGCGACTAGACGCCATGTCACCTTCCCCGCGCACTGCGCGCGAGGCGGGTGACGGTCCTAAGGTAGGGCATAATGAGCACGATTTCCTTTTGTTACGTGCACCGCTGGAGAGGCCTGAAAGCACCTTGTTTATTGAGCACACTTTACCAGGTACCCTAGGCACTACAGTGATTGCGTGCCAACCGTGACTCTGTACCGAGAAACCCAGTCTGGAGGCGAGAGACCAAGAGCACCTCGTGCGGAGTCATGTGGCTGGCTGCACTGGTGCAAGGTGGTGGGCAACTTGGCGGGTTCATGTTCGTCCCCCCATCACATCTTGTGGCCATTCTATGTCGGACTAACACGCACAGCCAAGTTCTAATCACAAGCTACAGCTCTAAAGGGACTTCGCTTAAGCACCCAAACCCCAAAGCGTTGACTGCGCGGTCGAACATCATCCCGCCGCAGACGGCATCGATCCTGCGTCTTCCGCGTTTGCAGTGTGTCTAGGGACTTTTGGAAGCGATCTTTTCGGAACCTGGACATGGGTTTGCAGAGCACCCCAATGATGGAAGAAGTGATGAGATCAGTAGCACAGCGTTTTGAAGATGCTTCTGATGCGTGCCGGCCCGCGGCAGCTGTGCGCATCGACGGTCCAGTCACCAGTGCAGCCCCGCCGGCAACCACACGTATCATGCCCATGATGTGCCCCCATTACGGTGTGACGCATGTCGGAAACCACCGCCAGCACGCCGTTGTCGTCGCCTGTGCTCTGGACCGCACGCAGATGGTCCGACTCGGTGACGCTTTTACGCAAGTCATTAGCGCAGCGACAACTGAGCCCTTTCATGGGAACGCCAGGTCTTCCATGATTGCAGTCCAATTCATACCTACGCGTGAGTCTCTAATCTGAACTCCACGGTGGTCTCGACCAAGCTATTCCTTCCAAACACTGCCTTGGAACGACTGCCAAAGTCGCAGTTTTGACTACCTATGCTATCTAGTCAAACCACCCAAACAGCCTGCTAGTGAGCAATGCTAGTACAGGCAGAAACACCCAGTGTTGAAGCTCGCCTCCCCCGGTCAGCGACCGGCTAACAAACCCGTCCACAATAGGCAGAGCCATCACAACACACAAACAGGCGCCCATCAGCTTCTCGTCGCCCGTGTTCCATATTAAAGCAAGCAGCGAGCCGACGGTCAAATTGCGGACGCCCCAGATGCGCATCAGGGCGTGATTGAGTTTGTGCGCCGCGGGATCGGCCTGGTGGCCCGGGAATCCCAATGCTTTGAGGTGTGCGTCGGGGCGCGCGAGACCGTTGAGGCCGAATCCGAGAAGCATCGCGGCCAGGCCTAAGCCGAGGCTCATCGAGTTTGGGTGTTGCGACATGGTGGTGCCTGCAGGTGCCGCTTGCAGTGTCGAGGGAGTCAAGTGCTTTCTCGCGCGGTCCGGTGATTACTTGCTGGTGGCCTAAAGAGCTCAAAGGTTTGGAGCGTTCAATGGAGAAACTTATACGAAGACTCGACTTGTACTCGGACACTCCATCAAGTCTCGAGGTTTCTCTAAGTAGTTGGAGTTTTTTTAATGAGGCAAGTGTAGTCATTTAATAAAGCCCTGAATTTAGAGTTGAGCCGCGTCATGGTGGATGTATCGGATCGCCTCGCGCTGCCGGGCTCCGCTAACTCCGGTGCCGACTTACACAACGTCTGGGTGCTTAGGAATCGACGGCACCCCAGACAGGTTAGAGGCAAGGAAGATGTTTGAACAGCGACGCAGGTGGCGCCAGCTCTATCTTCAGCGCTGGTATCCTTTGTCCTGCAGACACGCAACGCGACGTACTACATACCACTAAAACCAGGACCGTCTGGTGGTAGGCCGCTCAACCTCTTCTGTATGAGCGGGATACTGGACCACAGGTCCCCAATGGCGAAAATACACGAGCAGCGCTTAGACGCATAGTAGATTCCATGAATTATCTGGAAGTATTTGATAGGCACGCAACGTCGTCTGAACACGATGGCCCAGTGTCACTGGCATTGGAGCAAGTAGTTACTTCCCAGTTAGCGACAGAGGCACCCCACGAGTAAGGCTGAAGCCCATGCAGACCGATCACGCAGTGAAACTCATCTAACATCCTTTACCCAAGCACTACTGACCCGTCACTCATGGTCTTCGTCACTGCGAGTCGGTTGTTGGCCAGGTGTCCAGCCCGACTACCCCGCGAGGGAACTTGGCTTGGCGGACCCCGCGAGCTGCCACTTCTAGACAGCATCTTCATTGCCGCTGGTAGTTGGTTCTCCTCGAATGAACAAATAAGGAATTAACCTTCCTCTTATCGAGACACATATGCAGTGGGGGGGGCTTTCCAGTGCGCTCGCCACCTCCCCGGTTTCTGCGCATCCTCGCCACGCAGCTACCTACCCTGGCTGGACAGTGTCCATTGTAACTTAATATATCGCTTGTAGGAGCGAAACAGGATGCCGAAAAGCTTCGCGATAGTAGCCTGTCATCTCGCGCACACGTTTTTCGCGTCGTGTGAGGGAGAAACAAGAGCGACGAGTGTTGAAAACAACCTCCGGCAGGTAGGCTAGGGTAGACACAATCCGTCGTCGGCTTTGTGTGTTGGGGGGGGGGGGGGACGTGTTATTGAAACAGCGTGGCGCGGTTGCTACTCCGCTATCCTGCTTCGTGACAAGGCATTAGACGTACGGTAAGGAAGGAGGAAGCGCCAAGAGAGAGGCTTGCAGTCTTCCTACTCAACGACCCTTTACAAATCAACACTGTCTCGACTCTCGACGCCGACACATGTATCTATGTCGTGGTTGACATGACGGCGAGCAGCGGTTGCATTAGTGTACGTTGGTGTACGTCGTATTAGCCCCCAATGAATCGCGAGACCATCTACAGTATCATCCACACATTTGAGGGCGGCTGCGGTGCGAGGGACGAGGTCGACGACGCGCCTGCACAGGCCTAGATAACTTCTGGGTAACCTGTGGCTGACAAAATGGTGGCGAAGCTGCGATAGAACGTGCCTATTTCGCAAGTTCGTTTACTTCTTGCCCAAATGTCTACAACAGTTCGATCGAGAGCCTCGAAGGAAGATCAATTATATTCACTAGGGCATTAGGTAGGTTCATCAGTCCCGAACTTGCATCCCGACAGTCGAGGGCGGCCTCTCCACAATCTGTCTCGCATCAACGCCAAGCTCGCCCCTCATCATCCCTTGTTGTAAAGTCTGGGCAACGCCGTCCAATCAATTACAGCATGAGGCCACCGGCGACAGCCGCGCCAGCCACGTACACCATCATCGGGGCTCGCGTAGCCGCCGCCGCTGCCGCAGTGCTGGTCGACGATGACGCGGACGCCTGCGTGCCGCTGCTGGTCCTGGTGCTAGTGATGGTGCTGCTGCCGCTGGTCATGGTCGTCGTCTGAGTCACTGCCGACGCAGTCTTGGATCCGCTGGCCGACGTTTGCGCGGGCTGGCTGCCACCCGTCAAGGTTGTGGTGAGCTGGCTGATGTCGGTCGCTGCGGTGGCGGCGACGGTGATGCTCTGGACCTCGCCCGTGGCGGACGGGTTGTACTTTGTGCTGGTGAAGCCGCACGTCGACATGATGTTGTCGATGTCTATAACCAACGTGTCAACAACACCAAATGCCCCTGAGGCGTGCTGGGCGACGGAAAGGTCAACTTACCCTTGAGGTCGTCCCGGTCGGCGCGGTTGTTGTCATCATCGCGCCTCCTCTTGCCATTGGCGCTCTGGTGCATGCAGTCGGCACACAGGGCGGCGATCTTGGCCACGTCGAAGCTGCGGTTGGTGCAGACGCACTGCGCCTCGAGGAGCTTCTCGTCGCGGTCGATGTCGCTACGCAGGTCCGTGTCGCAGCGGTCCGAGAGCGTACCAATTGGGCGGCAGATGGTCGCGCACGAGTTCGGGACGTCGTCCATGTCAAAGTCGACGCTGGCACGCGCGACGAGCGCCAAGGGCGCCAGGGCGGCGATGATGGTCTTGGAATACATGATGCTCGGCGAGAGAGTAAGCTGCGAGGGTGTGCGAGGTGGATGGGTGCTATAAAAGAGCACAAACGAATTCAGGTCTGGAGTGCTGCTGGTGATGCGGATGGGAAGAGGGGCCTCAAGGGGTTACGGCTCGGCAACGATGGGCATCAATGGCTTTTATGTTTGCTTAAGACAATTCGTCCCGTCTTAGTCGACGACGGGAAGGAAGCTCTGATGAGCCTGGAGGTACGTACTCCGTACCTGAGAAGGCGCACGTCATGGCGTTGGTGGGAAAGAGAAGAGACATGATGGCCCAACGGGGCTTGGCCGCCCACAGCTACGTCACCTGCTGCAGCGGCTGGGGGGAGGTTGCCTCGTTGAGATGGAAAGATGGACATGGGTGCGCCTTCCTCGGGCTGTCGGGTCTCGGTATTGCCTTACGAGATACTTACCTACAGATACCTTAGTACTAAGGTACCGTGGTCGTCACCTTGCGTCTTTGCACTGATGATTGACCCTTGTGCCAAAAGGTAGCCTCCACACCAACGGCAAACAGGTGAGTGATCGGCCCTCGTCGCAAGCCGCGTCGTCAAACCAAAGGCCCCGCCGGGGCAACGAGTGACTGGATGACTGAGAGGTACAGTACTTCGTACGCAGGCGAGACGAAAGAACGAGGTATCGGCAGTCTTGTCGAGGCCACCTGCTTGCATGGCGACCACCGTTGCCTCTGTTCTCAGCATGCCGTCGGCAAGATCATCATCATTACCTCCCAGCCCCCGCAAGAAACACGTATAATCCTGTATGGTGCGTAGTTATATTGAAGGTGCTTGTTTGTTTGCTCCGTGAGCGCAGGAGCAAGTCGCAGAGACCGCCAAGTCTCGGCAAGTACGGAACCGACAAGAAAAAACTATGTGTCAAGCAGCCACTCCTCCTCCTCGCCGACAGCCCGGCCAGAAAGGCGTCTCGGCTTGGCGTCGTCAAGCGTGCGTCAAGTCCAGAGCGCTTGTTGGCCCGCCCGCCGGGAATAGCAAGTTAGTGAGGACTCTGAGGAGCCGGGACGATCAGCGTGGCGCTGCCGGCCGACACCCACACTCAACCGTGCGTTTGTTCTCGTCTGGCCTTGTTGGTTGGTAACGCAACGCGTCCGACGGTTACTGTGCGATGTAGGTACGGATCCCTACCTCCAAAGCTGCAGGCCGCCAGCCTCGAGTAAGGAGACGAGCTTCTTTCCTCGTACAGGACAGGCGGGCGACATTCAACGTTGCTACATGCGAAGTAGTACCTCTTCGTAGCTAATGCTTGGGTACTATTTTCGTGGCCCTACAGCCTGCCCCAGAATCCGTCATCCCCTTCCCCGGCCCAGCCAAGCCCGTCGTCCACGCAATGGCCGTCGTGGCGGTGTCGCCCGTCGGGCTGCGACCGAGTGCCATCATCATCATCATCGTGTCTCTCTAGCCAGTCGGCCGGCCTAGTTTAGGCCACGAAAGGGGGGCAGCAGGCAAAGGCAGGCCCCCCATGAGCGCATGGATCTTGACTCTCTAACCACTCGTCGTCGATCGACAGAGAGCTGCACCTTGTCCTCACGATGTCTGGCTAGGCCGGCCTTCTTTTAACCCACACTAACAAGCTGATGAGCACACCCACTCTGCGACAACCGGCAGGTCGAAACAGGGCAAGGCAAGGCCCCTTCCTCTCTTCCCTAAGCCATGCCACCCTCACCACCAACACAGCGCGCGATGATCCGGCCACGCGGCACGGCCAACCGCCGCTAATGAGCCAAGGTTTCTTTCACACCGGCGGCGAGCTCACGCGACATGTTGCCCAACCTGGCCAGGATGGGGAGGAACCGTTTTGTGCGTGGCTCTCATCGTCGTCAGCCACCACCACACCACGACGATCGACATCCCCAGCCACGCGCACGCACGACCCGCATGAAGAGCCATGATCTTGTCCCACAAGCAACGATGCAACGACCCATGCTGGGCAGTCTCATGCTCTCTCTACACAGTCAAGATCAATGCCCTCAGCGTCAGCTCACTCACCCCCGGCAAATGCCTCGTAAACCAAGCCACTATGCCGCCCGCCTCGTCAAATGTCAAGCGACGATGGCTGCCACCAATCTCAATATGAGGTGACGACGCCGCCAGCAGCCACATCCAAGCTTTGCTTTGACAAAAAAGCAGCGGCGGCGGCGGCAGCAGCAGCAGCAGCAGCAGCCAGTCGATCATCCAGACCAGTCTGCTATCCCACAAGGATGCGGCCTATAGTCCGATAGTGGGCGGACGCGCAAGCAAGGCAGATTTTTGTTCTCTCGGCGTGAGGCGAGAATGATGAGGGCATCGCAATGCACTGCAATGCACTGCACTGCACCCGCCATTATTACGCGCAAGCCCTCGCTACTATTTTTAAACAGCCTGCTCGCCGCAACGCTTCGCCGTCTGTTGGCGGCGACGAGCGATCATCGTGGCTCCACGCGTCCAGGCAAGTACGTACGATTCATGAGAGTACCTACTTACTGCGTACTGCGTACACACACACAATGCTTGCATTTGCGTGTTTGTCTCTTTGGCTTGCCAAGCCAGCCCACTGGCCCATCTCCGCGAGCCCATCCATAGGTAGTAGGTTGTGAGACCTCACCTGCGCCCAAACGCGCGTCCTCGGGTGACACAGGTGATATCACAAGGCGTATTTTCGAGTTTCGCTGTCTATGAATCCCTCCCTACAGTACCCTACATGCGCTCCTTCATCTCCTTCTTGATCCTCGTCACCGTACCCGCGCCACCATAGACCAATTGAGTATACACCATGGCCACGCTCGCGCCCGCGTTGAGCACCTGCAGCGCCTGCTCCCCATTGGTGATGCCTCCCGTCGCGAAGATGGCCTTTTGCGCCGTCCCCGTGCTGTGCGACTTCTCGTCCAGCATCTTGCGATACCGGCCAACCAGGTCCAGCGTCCGCCCAAACATGGCCGGCCCAGAGTAGCCACCCTGCTCCGCCAGCGCCTGCTCCTCCCGTGCCGTCAGCTTTATGCCGGAGGGTACCAGCCCCGACCGGCTCTTGGTCGTGTTGCCCACGATGATGCCGTCGACGCCGCTGAGCTGCACCGCCTGCACGATGCCCTCCATCTGCTCATCCGTGTCTTCGTCCGGCGACACCTTGACCATGACCCGCGGCGCCGTCTTGCGCGCCGTCTGCCGCGCCTCCTCCACCACGGCGCCCAGCAGCCGCGTCAACGGGCCAGTGGCCTGCAGATCCCGCAGACCTGGCGTGTTGGGGCTGCTCACGTTGACGACGAGCACGTCCGCGTAGGGTGCCAAGCGCCGTACGCAATACACGTAGTCGTCTGCCACGGCCTTTTCGTCCCGCTCGTTCGTCTCCTTGTTCTTCGCCACCTGCACCGCGAGCAGCCGGCCAGCTTGCAAGCTCCCCGGCGGCACGCCCGCCTCGCCGTTCAAAACGGCCGCCTCGCTGACATCCAAAGAGCGCGCGAAGCGTCGTAGCCTGTCGCGCAGGCGCATGGCGACGGCATCGGCGCCTTCCGAATTGAGACCGCAGCGGTTCACCATGCCGTCAATGCCCGGGACACGCCATACGCGAGGCCGGGGGTTGCCGCCCTGCGCAAGTGGTGTTATGCCGCCGACCTCGACAACGCCGGCGCCGAGGGCGAAGAGCGGGTCGGGGATCTCAGCGCCCTTGTCCAGCCCGGCCGAGATACCAATCGGATTGCTGATCGGGACGTCGAAAACCGTGGTCGAAAGGGCAGGGTCATTGAGGGAGGCGTCGCGTTCGCGGATGTGGAGGTTCAGCTTGTAAAGCGTCTTCATCATGGCGGTGCCGGAGCGGTGCGCGTCTTCGGCATCGGGGAAGGCGACTCTCAGCAGCCGCGGCACGATCCATCGGTGGACAAAGGCCCGCGTGTCGGTGACGTAGAAGTATGCGACGTACAGCGACGCAGCGAGAGCGCTCCCGTAGAGAATGACTTTGGCACGGCCGCCCTGGGCGCCAGCCGCGTTGGTCGTGGTCGAGGCATGGCGATGCTGGGAGAAGCGCGGCTGAGATTGGCCGAGCCGCGCCTTGGGAATCGGTCGGAGGCCGCGCATGCCCAACTGCGATCGTAGAGTTGAGACCGACATGACCTGCGGCGACACAAACCCGCGTTGTGTCTCAATGGCATGCGTCGGCCGGTGGTGTAATAATGGAAGCAAATTTCGGCCTTGAGCTGCAGTCGCGGCGTGAAGCAGAAGGCCGTACAGACAGTGCCTTGATGTACTATGCACGGTACTACGCACTGTCCCGACTTTGGCTTCCATCATAATAAGTGATAACACCCTCCCTGCCTTCGCATAAAGAATTGTCACATAGCGGCACTTGGCTGTTTTTTCTTTCCTACTCGAGCGCAGCCATGCCCAATCCAAAGAGTCGTGACATGGTCGGCCGCAAGGCGTGTTCGGACCTCCCAATTGACTCATACTGGTAGCATGCGCCCTTGGGTGCTGATTGACAAGCGTGCCTGTGGCGTGGCGTGCCGCGTATAAGAAGAAGAGCAGTGATCCGGGCAGCTATACGGTCAGACAAACCCATACAGCAACAAGGGGTTCCTAATTGCATCTGTCGCGACCAATCCGACACTCACCTACGCACGTACGCACCAACACGCAGCCGGCACAATGCGCGGCCCTGTCATCAGGTCCTTGTCCGTCATCGTGTCGCCCTTCCATGTTGGCATCCGGGGCTCCAAGACGGGTGCGGGGCCGCTGTTCCTGCAGCAGCATGGGCTCATCCCGGCCCTCGAGGAGCTCGGGCTGCCAGTGCGCCGAGTCGAAGTAGAGCCCGTGGACGAAACAGACGACGAGCTGGCTCGGTCCTTTGAGGTCTTGCGACGGACGGCGCGGCTCGTTGCCCAAGAGCGCCGCCGAAGCAGTTTCCCCGTCGTGCTCTCTGGCGACTGCACCGGCGCCGTGGGTGTTGCCGCCGGTCTCGTTGCTTCCGGGGCCGTCGCGGATGGAGGTGCCGTGGACGGCTCGCGGCTTGGCTGCGTGTGGTTTGACGCGCACGACGACATCCACACCCCCGACACCCTCGCCAGCGGCTACGGCGACTCGATGCCTATTTCGCTGCTGGCCGGTCGCTGCTACCAGCGCCTCTTGCAGACAGTCCCTGGCCACCACCCGTTGAACCTCGACAACCTGATCCACGTCGGCATGCGGGATGTGACCGACGAGGAACGGGCACGTGTCGTCGAGGCCGGCTTCGACGTCATTTGGGGCGACGCGGAGACCAAGGCGGATTTCAGGGATAAGCTGGGTCAGGCACTGCAACGGAAGCGGCTAGGCCAGACCATGGTTCACCTCGATTTGGACAGCTTGGACCTGTCGCTCGGCAAGGCAAACAAGTTCGGCACCGCAGGAGGCTTGTTGGAGGAGGATATCCTCGGGTGTCTGGACGAGGTCGCCTCCCAGACGAAGCCCGTCTCGCTGACGATTGCATCGTTTGATCCCTCGTATGAAGGGGCGGACAACATTGCGAGGGTCGCGATACAAGCCGTGCAGTCATTCATCGGGTCCTTGTCAAAGGCTGAGTAGGCGACGACCCGAATACCGCTTGACATGGATAATATGTGCGAGTTGCA
The DNA here is from genome assembly GCF_022605165.1 of Purpureocillium takamizusanense. NCBI lineage: Eukaryota > Fungi > Ascomycota > Sordariomycetes > Hypocreales > Ophiocordycipitaceae > Purpureocillium > Purpureocillium takamizusanense. The sequence continues at coordinate 136,750 of NC_063068.1, forward strand.
GTGCATTCGGGGCACGTTGAGGGCTTTCACTTTACGCGATGCGGCTTACACGCGTGCGCATGCTGATGACTGATGATCGACCCGTGACTCCTACCTTGGTAGTACTACTAGGTTAGTAGTATGTACGAAGTATGCGAGCTCCCCGTGTGGACGAAAGCGCAATCCGACAAATTGGATTAGAAATCGCATCCACTGTACACAGTGCCAAGTACGTACTTGATTACCTGTCAGCGCGTCGTGACGCCGTCAAAGGCAGGCAGGTGCGGTCGAGAAATCAATCTCACGCAACCAATTGTACGTACTTCGTATACTGCAGAGGGAGGGTACTAAAGCAGCCGCCCCCAAACTCTGACACCCCCACCACCATCTCGCCAAACGCCCGGCCGACGCGCGGAGCATCCATGTCACTGCCGAGGGCGACGGAGACTCGCGGTTCAAAATGCTACGGTGCACGCAACCACGTTTTATCCCGGCCCACGACGCCGGGGCGGAGCCTCACGCTATCCTCGTCGGCCCATCATCCTCCCTCGCGACGACGGCGCTCCACGGCTGCTGTCGACCGCCCACGGCAATGACTACGGCGACCGACGGCTGGGACCACGATCCTTGAGAGCCCAGCATTGCAAGCGTCAACGAAGACCGCTGTCGCCATGTTCAGCCAGTACTACCTCGGAGTCCCGTCGGCGACACCCCATCGCGCGCCCAAACTGAGCCACAAGAAGTCCCGCTACGGTTGCCAGCGATGCCGCCAGCGGAGAGTCAAGGTGAGGCGCGGTCGCCCTTCTTCTCACGGCGTCGCCCTGTTGCTGACGACGACGATAATCCCAGTGCAACGAAGCGAAGCCCGTCTGCGACAGCTGCGAGCGGCACTGCGCCACATGCTTCTACGACCGCGTCCCGCCCCAGGAACGCTGCATGGTGCCCGCCGCCCCTTTCGTCCAGGGCACCGCCGAGGCCCGCGTCGCCGCCGCCATGGCCCGGCCCAAGGACTCCGTCGCCGAGCCCGATGACCCGCCCGAGACGCGTGAGCGCCGCATGATCGAGGTCCGCCTCATGCACAAGTACCTGACGGAGACGGGCGAGACGGTTGCCATCGACGACAAGACGCTCTTCATGTACGCCGCCCTCGTGCCCAAGCTGGCCCTCGGCTCCGACGCCTTGCTCTACTGCATGAACTCGCTCGCCGCCCTGCACATTGCCGTCTCCTCTGGCGACGACCGCGAGCCAGCCGCTGTCGACGCCCATCGCAAGTACCTCTCCATGGCCCTGCGCGAACACAACAAGGCTCTCACCAGCATCTCGGAGACCAACGCCGATATCGTCTGCCTTACCTCGTCGCTCTTCCGCGTCTGCTCCTTTACGCTACTGCAAGAACGGAGCCGCGTGCCCTATGAGCCCCCCGTGGAGTGGCTCATGATGAATGCGAGCACCTCGGCTGTCGTCCGCGCAGCCAACAAGATCGTCGGCCACGACACGCAGTCCGTCGCGTATCGCATGCTGCACACAAGCCCCATCATCAACAACCTCGAGGAACGCTTCGGCGAAGCGCGACGGCGCGGGCTTGAGCACATCGTCGCTCGGGAGCCGCTTGGCCGTGATGCCGATGAACCCTGGGATGACGAAATTCGTGACGCCTACGAGACCACCTTGAGCTACCTTGGAGGTACCGTCGAGGCTGCCCGTGCTGGTGAGGAGCACGAGGTCTGCCGGCGCCTCATCATATTCCCCATGCTCGTCAAGGGCCGCTTCATCGAGCTGGTGCAGGAGGGGCATTCGCGAGCCATAGTCATGCTGTCATTCTATTTTGCCCTGCTGTCCCGCTACCGACACATTTGGTGGATTGGCGACGCGGGATCTCAGGAAGTGCGCGCCATGGCCGCGGCGCTCACGGGGGACTGGCTGGCCATGATTCGCTGGCCCCTAGAGGTCGTTAGGACGGGCAAGATCCCACCGCTGCCGACCGACAACGTTTGATGATGGAAAAGTTGAAGAGGAAGAACAATGTGGGAGTGGGCGAGGGGCTGGACAAAGCGGCTGCCTTTATAAGACGCAGCAGCTCGTTCTCGCTCTCGTTCAGTCCCTCGGCCCGCTAAAACAGGCTAGCACTGTACCACGCTCGATGTGACCAAACGAGCTCTGGAGTGCGCACTTGACCGACATGCGAAATAATGCATGGTAATCTCGATTTTAGAACGCATGGTGGGAGCCGTCGCATAAGACAGCGCCCACATAGACGGCAGGCTTCGGAGCCAGGGGACGTGGCCGCAGGTGATGGGCGCAAAAGTAGAGATATGGACGGGCGGCAAGCGCCGGGTCGATCTGTTTGGCAATTTTCTACGGGCAATTTTCTTTGGCAACGCTCGTAGGCTGTGGCTGCACTACGAGGGTGTTTGCAATTGACGTGTCAAATGCATATGGGAGGTATGTAGCTCGCATGCTTGGAGCTCCGGCAGCGGCTCACATCTCGACGAGTTCGTGCCATCGAGATCATATTGCACGACCAACAAGGCGGAGAAGCGCGATCTTTTTTGAGCCAGCATCGATGAGTGATCCCGTGATCAAGAGAAACGTCACGAGACGCCCCCTCGCGCAGGCCAATGCAGGCGTGCTGACACGGGCTAGAAATCGCGCACCATTTTTAGCAAGATATGCATGGCCGACGCTGAGACCGGAAGAAAGCGAAGCAGCTAACGATCGAGGAGCGCTGGCGAGATGGTCAAGATTGAACAGCATTCCTGAACAAGGCTTTCTTAATAGGCGGAACGAGAACGACTCAATCAGCGTCTCGCCTCGTCCTTACTTTGATGATCTGGAAGGTTGATCCACATCTTAAGCATCTGCATTTCGTCTACGCGAATTCTAGATACTGTTGCTTTACCCGAGGACAAGCTTCAAGAGTAGACTGGCGGCCAACAGCCGTACGAGCGGCGATAATGACACGCGACAGTCGAGCATCGGCGCCAAAGTTCGACCTGAGTGAGTCTGACTTTGCTGAGGAAGCAAGGCAAAGCAGCAAAAGGACAGAGGCGAATCTGACTGCCATCCTCGGCTCTGTCACTGCCGAAGAAGCATCGTTTGCCAATGTGATCGAAGCCATTGAGTTCGGCAACAGGTCCAGCGAAGGCCAGCTCCTGTCTTTACTGCAGAACGTCGCACCGGATGCAGACATCCGCAAGGCGGCGTCGCAAGCCATCCAGGCCATTGAACGCGACAGCCTCGCTACGGTCGAGAATGAGGAGCTTTTCACTCTCGTGGATGCGGCGAAGCGGAGGGTCAATGAAGACAGTCTCACGACTGAGGAGAAGAAACTATTGGACACCGTGTATCGCTGGTTTACAGATACTGGAGCCAACATGGATAAGGCAACGCGAGATCGTTTTTCCGAAATAAGCAAACGAAGCATCAAACTACGAAACGCCTTCATGGACAACATCGCCTCTGACCCAGGCGGGCTGTGGATGGCGGAAGCGCAGCTCGCCGGCCTGTCTCGCGCAAAGTACGACAGCTTGGAAGTGAATGAGGAGGGGAAGCGCCGCGTCACGCTAAAGAGACCAGACGTTCAAGCCGTCCTACGACAGTGCCACGATGCAGAAACTCGGAAAGTTGTGTTCATCGCTAGCGAGTCCATCTGCCCAGAGAATGTCGATATCTTCCGAGAGATCGTGCTACTGCGGGACGAAGCAGCACGGCTCAGCGGCTACACATCGTTTGCGGCGCAGAGTACCAGCAACCGATTGGCCAAGTCTCCTGCGGCGGTGGGCAAGCTGCTTGGGGAACTCAAGGAGAAGCTCCGGCCGCTTGTCGACAGCGAGTTGCTCCAGCTGCGGCAGCAGCTTGCACAGGACGGCGGCGCACCACGGCTCCATGTTTGGGACTTTGAGTACTACCATCAGAAGATGCTACGCGACAAGAATGTCGACCACGACCTGCTGTCAGAGTATTTTCCGGCTGATTACACCATTGTGCAGATGATGGGCGTGTTTCAGGAGCTCTTTGGTCTGAGAATTGAGGAGGTCACGGACAAAGCAGAAGGGGATACGTGGCATCGAGATGTCAAGATGTTTGCAGTATGGGATGTGGAAAGCACTGCTTTCTTGGGGTATCTATACACGGATATCTATCCACGCCCAGGCAAGTATAACGGCGGGGCAAACTTCAACATACGTCCGGTAGGTCGCCTCAACCGGTGCAAGAGAGATGATCCCTCAGCACTGACCGCTGAGCCACAGAGCTATGTCGACGAAGATGGTAACCGTAAGCCTGTCGCGACGGCTTTAATCTGCAATCTTTCTCCTCCCTCTCAAGACAGGCCGTCACTTCTGCAGCACTCTGAGCTGGTTACCATCTTCCACGAACTCGGTCATGGCAAGTGCTTCATCGCCTCCACTCCAGGGCCAGATGGTCGTCTAACCTGTTGCGTGCGCAATAGGCATTCATGACCTTCTGGGAAGATCCAAGTACATCACCTTCCACGGTCACCGCGCCGTCAAGGACTTCATCGAGGCTCCGAGTCAGCTCCTCGAGTATTGGTGCTGGACGCCCCAGACGCTGCAGCGACTCAGCTGCCACTACTCGCATCTTTCGAGCCAATGCGAACAGGCGTGGCGGAGACAGCAAAGTGATGAAAACAACGACATGCCGCCGCGCAACATACCGCATGGTCTCATTGACAGTCTCATCGCCACGAAGAGCGTGAACGCCGGGATTCTCACATCGCGGCAAGTGGCCCTAGCGCTGTTCGACATGAGGGTCCACGATCCCCCTTCACACGCGCTTCTTAAGGAAATGGACATTCCTGGTGTCTTTGACTCATTGCTTGGTGAATTAACCGGCTTGGCTCGGCTAGGAAACGAGGCAGTGTTGGGACACGGGCACGTCACTACCGCACATTTCGTGTGGGGTGTCGAAGCCAGCTATTACTCGTACCTCCAGTCAGTTTTTCTTCGTGTGGGCGCACGCGAGGAGCCTTTTTTGTGCTGACGTTATCTGTGCAGAACGCGAATATTCGCGGCAGACATCTGGGAGACGTGCTTCCGTGACCACCCCATGGATGCTGCGGCGGCGCGCCGGTACCGAAGGACGATACTGGACAAGGGAGGCAGCGGCGATGAAGCCAAGATGCTGGAAGAGTTGTTAGGGCGTCCACCGTCGCTGGAGCCATTCCTTGAGGGACTCGGTATCGCAATTTGAACGGATCACAGCGCAGAAGAGCTTGCCTGGGTAGGTAGGTATGCTACACATCAGACTTCAAGTTGAATCGCTGCCTTTGATGGCAACAGGCCTCGGTCTGGCACATTATAACCTACAACGACGGCCCCAGATACTCAAAGCCCCCGCTGTGCACAGGCACCCTGGGTAGTGGCATATAGTACATGTATAATTATGAGCTATGGAGGCCCGACAAAGGGAATAGAAAATGCAATGAGGGATATCTCTGTAAGTCAATTTCCAGTGGTCCGTCCTCCGCCAAAGCTTCATGAACCCTGAGCAACAGGCCCAAGGGAGCACTAACCAATCACTCACGTTAGTTGGAGCTCGCAAGAAGGATGTTGACCGCCTCCTCCCATCGTCGGGAAATGGCAATCTCGGTCACGGTGCGGCCAAGCTCGTCCTTGACGCTCAGATCGACGCCGCTACGCTTGCACAGCTTCTTCAGAACAGGGAGGTCACCGCTCTCGAGGGCCTGCATGATGCCGTTCCAGCCGCGGTACATCTTGTTGGGGTCCGCGCCCTTGTCGAGCAGCATGTCGATCATCTCGTCGTAGCCAGCGGCGCCCTCCTGGCGGCGACGCAAGGCCTTGACGATGGGCAGGTGCTCGCCCGGAGCGTTCACGTCGGCACCACCCTCCTTGATGAGGAAGGCGACGATGTCGCGGCGGCCCTCGCGGAGAGCCGTGGTCAGGGGCGAGAAGACGCCGCCGTTGCGATCCTCGACCGAGACGCCCGCGTCGAGCAGGAGCTTGACGGATTCCAGCTGGTTGGCCACGACGGCGCGCTCCACGACGCCCTTGAAGGCGCGCGGCTCCGGCAGCACGGCCAGGATGCGGCGCAGCATGTCCGGGTTGCGCACCGCCATGCACACGGGCCAGTCCTGCCCGCGGACGTTGGGGTTGGCGCCGCGTCGGAGGAGCTCGTCGACCATCTCGACACGGCCGTCGCGGATGGCACTCGTGAGCGCGGTGCGGCCGTTGGGCGTCTTGTCGTCTGGGTCGAGCCCCTGGTCCAGCAGCCACTTCATGGCCTCCATGTAGTTGGACGACACGGCCGTCTCGAGGATGCCCCTCGGCGTGTTGAGGGTCGCGCCGGCGGCGACGAGGGCGGGCAAGAAGCTCAGGCGGTTGTGGGTGATGCACTTGAAGGTCGGGTACTCGCTGGCCGGGACGTTGGGGTCCGCGCCGCGGCTCAGCAGCAGCTCGAAGATGTCGCTGCGGTTGTCGCGGATGGCCGTGCAGAGCGGGGTGTAGACGCCGTCCTTTTTGGCGTTGGGGTCGACACCGGCGTCGAGGAGGATGCGGATCGACTCGATGCTGTTGATGCTGGCCGCGAGCTCCATGACGCCAGGGGCCTTTTTGTAATCGGCCCCGTGCACCAGCAGGAGCTTCAGGCACGCAGGCTGGTACGTGGACGGCCACAGCATGTGCTTGGGGCCGGGGAGGTTGGGGCTGGCACCGCCCTCGAGCAGGATGCCCACGATGTCCGCCCTGCCCGAGGTGACGGCCTGGAAGAGCACCGTCGTGCCCTCGCGGTTCTTGGCGTCGGGGTCCGCGCCGCACGCGAGCAGCATCTCGACGAGCGTCTTGGGCGTCTTCTTGCCCACCGACTCGATGAGGAGGGTGCTGCCGTTGGCCGTCGTCTGCCGGGCGTTGCCCCCGTACATGAGCAGCAGGTGCGTGAGGCGCACGTTGTGGGCGACGGCGGCCACCGTCAGGGGCGTCTCCGAGTCCGGGCCGGCGGCCGAGAGGTTCGGGTCGGCGCCGTACTTGAGCAGGGCGACGGCGGCCTCGAGGAACGAGCGCTCCACGGCCGCCACGAGCGGGCAGACGTCGTCGCGGTCCGTCTCGTTGGGGTCCCCGCCGTAGAGCAGCAGCAGCCGCAGGGCCTCGCCGTCCTGCGCCATGATGGCCTCGTTGAGCGGGTCGGAGCCGCTGCTGCCCGCGTTGGGCGAGACGCCCCGGTCCAGGAGCTGCGTGAGGAGGCGGTTGTCCCGGGACCGCACGGCGCCGACGAGGGCCTCGTGGGCGTTGGCCTTGTCCGCGTCGATCTTGCTGCGCGGCCGGCGGCGGGGCATGGTGAAGGGCTCGCTCTTGAGGCGCGAGACCTTGCTGCCTTCTAGATCGAGGCTCACCACGTCGCTGACGAGGGCTTCGAGCTCGAGGCTTGGCTCGGGGATCTCGTCAAACGTGCCGAGGCCCGGCGCCACCGCCCCTGCGCCCGCCTTGCCGCCGCCGCGCTGATGCGACAGATGCAGCGCACCGCCGTCATACGAGCCCACGATGGACGGGTCCGTGTATCGCGTCAGCGGGCTGTCATGGTCCGCGGAGGAGGCGCGGCCGAAGTGGCCGCTCTCGCCGCTCAGCGACGAGTCGTGGCTCAGCGGGCCGGCCCTATCTGCCCTCGAGTTCTGGGCTTGCTGATGCTGATGCTGCTGAGAAAGGCTCGCCTGCGGTATGCTCGGCAGCCGGAACTGGTCCGACTCGGTATGATGGGGCGCCGAGCCAGGCGGCCGGTTGAACAAAGCTTGCCCCTTTTGCAGGTCCTCGGACGCGATGCTGCCGGCGGCGCGCTTGCGCCTGAGATCCGAGCTCTCGAGCGCCGAGGACAGACCAATATACCCGATGCCCAACTCGCTCTCGATCTTATCGGCGGTCACGCTCCACTGGAACATGTAGGCGCTCATCTTCAAGTCCTCGCGCGTCTTGACGAGCGACGTGGTGTGGCTGTCGAGGCCGCTGTCGCCAAACACCCGCCCGAAGCCGCGCTTCATGCGGCCCATGGCGCCCTTTCGCTCGTAGTCGAGCTGCTTCTGCACAATCTGGTCGAGCGTGCGGAACTGGTTCAGCGCGGCACGGAACTTCTTGTCCAGCACGGTGATCATGTCCAGGGGCGCCGACTGCCCCTGGCGCACCGCCTCGGAGAGACCAGCCTCGATGAGGAACAGCACCTGGGACGTGTCGAGGAGGTCGTTGGCAAGCACGTCGAAGCCGTGGGGGAGGTGCTTGACCAGCGTGGTGTACTCGGCCATCTTTTCCGCCACGCGGTCGGCCGCTGCGGCCGTGTTGCTGCATAGGTGGAGGCACTGCGTGTGCGCCTTGGACGAATGCGCCATGGTGTTGCCGCCGTGGTGGTGAGGATGATGATGACGTAGGAACGAGGGCGCGGCCGCGAGATGGCCTGCAGCGTGGTGTTGTTGTTGCTGTTGCTGCTGCTGGTGGTCCGACGCGAGCGGCCAGGAGTGCGCAGACGAGTTGTCTTGAAACAACGGTGGTGGTGCTTGTTGTTGTTGTTGCTGTAGTAGTTGTTGGTGGTGGTGCTGTTGTCCCTGCTGCTGCTGCTGCTGATAATGGCGCAAACCCAGCGGTGGTGTATGAGCCGAGGCGGTGGCAACACTACTCGTGGACGCAGACGGTGGCAGACCGAGGGCCTCTCTCAGGTCAAATATCGAGGGCTCCTTGGGCGGAACAGAGGGTGGCGGGCCCGTCGAAGAAGTACGATCGGACAATATTGATCTTCTGTCGTCGAGGGAGAGGTCCTGCAGCCTGTAGCTCATGATGGTGTAAGAGAAAAGCAAATACACACACACACACACACACAGGCGGGAAAAGAAGGACCAGGTTCGATTCGCAAAAGGAACGAAACTGAGAAATGGCACGGGTAGTTATCCAGACGTTCCTCTGGGGAGGCCGGAGATGTGTGTGTGTGTGTGCAATGCTTGAACGTTATGTCGGTACGTAGATGGAAACAACAGATGAGCAAGCGCCCCCTCCCCTCTCCCCCCTCCCCTCTCCCCGAGGTCAGATGGAAAAAGAGACTTGGCCGTGGGTAGTAGCAGTCAAGTCGCGCCCCGCGGCACCAGGAGAAGTGCGAAAAGCTTCAGGAGTTGCCACGATGGCGTCGGGCCACCATGGCTGGAAGAGTCCTCGTGCGGTATAACGTTTGCCTGGGCCCAGTCCGTGCCATGGACCTAGCCTGGCAATTCCCCAGTCTTTCCAAATCTACTGGTTCACGGTGGCGCCCTTTGCGAAGTCCAGGGTTCCTTGCCCAAGCGTCTTGTGTGTGTGTGTGTGTGTGTGTGTGTGTATACGTAGTGTACTTGAGGAGCAGCGGCAGCATCATCGACACTGGGAAAGCTGAGCGCCAGCGAGCGGGAGGGAGGGCCTCTTTCTTTTTCTCGCGGCCTTGACCTTTCTTGGAATGAGCAAGTCGCGCACTGTCATGGCATAACACATGATAACAGAACGTGGCAAGGTGTGTGGGATGGGATGGCATGCTCAGTGGTGGCTGCCCAAAGCCCCCAATCTCGCCAGACTTGCCCTGCCAATCTCGCAAAAAAAAGATAGATACGTACATTCCCGCCGTCGTGATTCTTTATTATGTCCGAGCCCCCCCCCCCCCCTTTTCCCACGTGAGGCGGCGCGCGGTGGCGACGGTTGAAAGAGCGACGGGACGGCTTCTAGGCGTTTGTGATGGCTACGATGGTGGCGTTTGACTCACCCACCGTAGTGGCACCACCACCAGCAGATGAAGGGCCGCGGTTAAGATGGCGGCCGCGGGCGGCGACGGCGCGGCGGCCGGTGCGGTTCGGGCACGGGGACTTCGGTTGCGGCGGCGGAAGCCGCACGGACGTGTCTGAGTCCCGATGGATGGATGGATGGATGGACGTGCAAACCAACCCACCCCCGAACGTAGTAGACAGGGGGGGGGCTCCCTGTCTTGTATATTGTAGAAAATGTACTGTATTGGACGCAGTTGTGGCTGCAATGGTCTTCATGGCTGGCGGAGGCGTGGGCCTTGAATGCCGGGCGGGGACCGCCACGCGTTTGATCGCCTCGAGTCCTTCAAGGCAGGGGCCGAGGGAACAGGTCATGTAACTCTGTACGGAGTAATTGGCATGGAATTCCCCCTCCTCGGGATGCTACCTACCTACCTACTGCAGTTCGCAAAATGTCTCTGGCCTTGGGTAGTTGGGATGATGTGGATTGTGGGGAACGTACATGTCGGATGCCGCGTCTCACGAACGCATATAGGGGTCGCCCTGGGACCTAATGCCCGGGTTCAGACGGCATGTATGTAAGCGGAACCTTTCTGCCTGCGCGCGCACGCACGATCAGATCCGATGTCTGGGGATAAGGGGATATTGCCATCTCGGGACTGCCGGCAGTGAGGCGCGTGGGGGTGGGTGTTTGGGATTTCTGTGATTTTGAGACATCAAAGAGCATCGCAACAACCGCCGTCGCCTTGCCTACAATGTACCCGCCCAAAACGAGGCTGCGGCCGGACTTGAAGAGCAGAAAGAGAAGCAGCACGCTCGCAAGCCCACCCACTTTCAATGTAAGGAGAAGCATTACGAGGTACATGCATGCTACTAACTTGCTCCTGGGCGGCCCGGCTAGTCATGACTCCGCGTCGCGGGCGTCGCCGACCCTGGCTGCCCACTGTTGCCGCTATCATAGTTACAAGCAAGGCCCATCCCATCCCACACCCCCGCCCAACGATTGGCAATTCTGCTTGGAAGCTTCGCCTAGTGCGAGAGCTAGTCCCAAGCACAACAGCAAAACCCCCTGCCTTGGCTGGGCCGGGCTGGGCTGGGCTGCCGGTGTGTAGTGGTGCTGCTCCGTTGATGTCGAACCAAGACCCTGGCAAGCCTCGCAAGCTTGACGAGCCTCGCTCTCTGTTGCTATCTCCACCAACGTGGAGGAGAGAGAGAGAAAATAGGTACGAGGGATATTCCGACGAGCAGCCGCAGTCAAGAGGCGCCGATGGAAGGGCACCCCGATACGGAACCAATTCCGGCGCGCGCACTGACCCCGGACTGGACTCCGTTGCTCGTCCGGTGTGTTATCGATGATGCGCTGGATGGTTGGCCACCGGCCATCCAAACAAAACAAAAGCATGAACATCGAACCCAAGCGCAGCGCCGCACCGCGTGGGCGCCCAAGTTAATCTCTGGTTTGTACTCCGTGCGCCGCCCGACATGAACCCAGTCAAGTTGAAGCGCGTACGTAGGTCAACGACGCCCATGTCCGTTGATGTGGCGGGAGCGCAGCAGCAAGGGAACAAGCACAGGGAACCAAATATTTGATGGAACTCACCGCGGGGAGCAGGACGAATACAGACTCAGTACTGACCCATATATCCGTGTGCGGTGGGTGCTGCTGCACCCCCGATGCGCTTCGGAGCAACGCCGGGGACCTTTTTCCCGCTGCTCACTCAGATCGTTCTATTAGACTTTTTGGCGGTCCGGTGATTTGCGTCCCTCAGCCATTCTTCCACCATCGCCCCATTTTCGTCGCCGGAGAAATCTTTGTACTATTGTATTTGCAAAGACAAAAAAGAAAAGGCCGACGTTTTTTGGCTCAATAAGGCGCTCCCTCCATCCTTTGGGAGTTGCCCGCAGCCGCGACGATTTCCAGTGCCAGCCGGCCGTTGGCCGCCCATCCCCCTTGCGTTATCCGGTATCCGTGTAACTTACGTCGTGAGCCGCGTCTTGCTAAGCATCCACGCATCGGCCCGAGCGTCCTACCTACCGTACCATACCAAAAGCGAGACCAAGACCCCAAGCCTTGTTAGCTAGAGGTGGATCAACGCGTGGCGACTGGCACTGCTACGCGAGCGGGCCCCATCTCCGCTCGGTTCAATTCTTGAGGAACGTCCCTGCGCCTCTTTTTCTGCGTCTCGGTACTAGTCCCAACGCCTCCCGCTACGCACAGATTATCGGTGGATATCGATATCGAACGTTGTCGGGGGGTCCGTCCCTTTGGCCTGGAAATGGTAGTGCCACAGTGCTGGGTGCCCTCATGTTGTTTGCGTGGTGCGCAGCGACTTATACTATGAACAAGCATCGTTGGAGTTGGTATTTGCAGACTCGCAAACTTCGGCAACTTCCGCCACTCCATCACTTGTGTGCCTCACGCAAAAGCCTTCCTTTTTTACTCTTGGTAACCCATTGACACCTCTGTTGGTCGTCATGAGGGCTCGAGCGCCCTGCGGCGTTGTGAATATCGGGGGGGGCTCCACTGCCCGCGACCAACACAACATCTCGGGAACGCCTCGTGTTACCAACCGGCCATTTGTTCCTGCGGGCCACGACGTAATGTTCCGTGCCACACGACAGCAGCAGAACCCCATGCGCGGGGGCCGGCGTCATGGAGCGCCCTCGCGTTGAACCACCAACGTGTTGTATGTACGAGGGTTCGACGCACATCACCTCACTCCCGTCAACAGGTTGATGACATGCGTGTAGGGATCGAGATGATCAGCGATGTGGTGGGTCCGTTTCAGGAGCCCAGCCTCGTCTCACGCAACGTGTAGGACTTCCCATCGTGCGCATCCTCAGCGAAAGCTGTGCAGAGGGTGTAGCAATTCTCACGGAAACCGTCTCTCTCAATCTGCTTCTCATCTCACCCTCGCACACGTACAATACTACTTGGGGTCTGCTCGTAATCTCCCTACGCTGCGGCCAGTGACTCCGGGCTTGGAAATGTGCCTCGCCATCCGCACGTCGATCTCGGCCGTGCGATGCAACGTGCTCCCGATCATGTTCGAGATAGATAGCTAGGATACCGTCGGCGTGTGGCTGTCGCTGATTCGTGTGGGTGAGGTCGAAAATGAGGCTGTCTGCAACGAGCGACAGCATCCAATAGCTCATACCCCATGCCCTCCATGAAGAAAAACCTCCTCGCGACCTTCCTCTCCGATGCACGTTGGCGCAAAAATATTACTCAATGGTCTACAGGGGGGGCTGCAAGTCCTGGTCTGCAAGCAAGTTTCAAGGCGTTCACAAGCTGCCGGACAGCAATGGCGATTCCACTTGACCAGCGTCTCGTGCTGATGAACCTCCCCCCCGCACGGAGGAGAACTAGCCAAACGTCCCTTGTAGCCTGCGAAACCGGTGCGATGTTTTAAAAAATCTGGGGCAGAGTTTAAATAGCAAACGGCACCGGGAGCAAACCGGAAGGGAGACCAATGGAGCCGCCCGGCAAAGGAAAGAGGTCCAGCTCTGAAACGTCCTACGCCACAGCGTGGCCTATATACAGAACGTGGTCTCCCGCGAGCGGGTTCAAAACCGTGTGTGGGCGGGGGTACGAAACAAGCGATCGAAAAACACTTACTAAGTTAGTTGTGTGCTGCATCGGCGTCTCACAAGACCAGAAACATCCCACAGTCTCAAGGCATTGGGTTAAGGGATTTGTCGGCCGGCTCTCCCGCGCATGAAGAAAGCCAGGAGATGCTTCTGCCGTACATGTAGTCATGTTCCGTTTGCTTCTGCAATCTCTGCCAAATAAAACAAAGCTTCGTGATGCCGACATTTCTCCTTTGAGAGAACAGTTGGTTCCGTGAATATGACTTCTCGCGCGGCCGCGGACCCGTACGACGGCGACAATGAAGGCCGTTGGTCCTTTGCCCGAAGGTGCGCAGCGAAAGCCTGACCTTGCTACTACCAACGATCATGTACCAACTAAGCACAAAATCAGGCGGCGAGCGGCCCATGGCAAGCTGCGACGCCGCATCTCGCGCAGGGAAAAGACGTCGAACGACGCGAATAGTGACTCAGAGTGCGAAAATGATGCTTCCACGAGGTCACATGCTCAACGGAGGCGATGCGTCCGCTTACCCGATGCTCCAAAACTGCCTGCACAGAAGTCAAGCAGTAGCGAGTCTAAGTCGGGCTCTGTGTCTGATGCCTCCTCAGATTCAGACTCGGGCCCAGAAACGACTACATCGCGGGGCCTAGTCTCATCCACGCAGGCCAGCAATACGTTAACCGGTTCCATGCGCATCTTACCCAGCTCGGTGAGCCAAGTATCCTCACAACAGTCGATACCAAGCACTGCGCCATCGCTTCAGAATCCGAGTTCGCGATTTGTTCCTTCCCCATCAGATACAAAGACATTTGCCGGGGTACCAGGGAACTTCTTCGAAACATCGTCGACCTCGACCCTGATCACGGTCACAAAAACACCCACAGCCACGGAAGCAGCCAGCGTCCCATCTACTGGTATAGGCACGTCCACAGGGACACAGGAGCCAGCAATTCCCACGAGCAACAAAGCTGAGAGCCAAGCGAGCGGAACCGCAACTGACAGGGCAGCCATTTCTGGAGGCAGCAGTCCGTCTGGGCTGAGTGCCGGCGCCGATGCCGGCATCGTGGTTGGAACTATGGGTATGGACGCTTTCCAGCGACTTTTCTACTTCTTGCGTCTCGCTGACCACCTACATACTGCGTTGCAGCTTTTGTGGCTATTTTACTGTTGCTGGGCATCTGCTGCTACAAGCGGAAAAGGAGCGGGCGACGCAACTTTGACCGTCTTGGCGACGACAAGACCCCTGCGCGACGAGTGTCTGAAACGGTTCTCGTCGATGGTTACATGCGCGCCGTCTACGCAGACGAAGAGCAGAACGGCCCGGCGCGCGTCAGGCTGCAGCAGAGCACGACCGATCCTCCCCCCACAGGTGTGACATCGCCGTCGCCTCCAAGCTCACGGTGGGGATTGCAGGATGAAGAACTAGGGCCCGAGCACCAGCAAACCTCAGGGCTTCACCCTCCCGGTCAGGTTCACATCGACAGACCTCGCGTGCAATCTACAGTGCCGACGGAGGTGACGGACACGACGGAGAGTTCCTGGAGGACGTGGCAAGTAGACCAAAGCAGAGCAACGCAAAGGAAAGACAGGAAACGATCTATGTTCTTCTGAGGAAGTTTTGCTCGCGAGTAATACTTGTTTGGTCATTGCAGAACCTTGTACTTTACGTCACCGAGTACAGGCATAGTAGCATGAGGATACGGGCTGTTCAACGTCGTTGCATAATTAGAGACGGGTCTTCGAGGGGAACTCAGAAAGTATACATGAAAACTTCGACGTATGCCTCACTTCCCGTTTCTGCTTGAGGCAATGTGGATCTAGCTTCGCCACTCCTCGTCCAACACCGTGAGGGCCGCATATCCTCCCGTCTTAATAGTTTCAGTGTCAACCACCATGATGGCCAAGAATCGGCACCGCTCCGTCGCGCTGTTGTTATCCCCCACGGTATGGTGGCATCCAGGGAGCTCCATGAATGTCTGCTCCGGCCCGTATACCCTGGGCGGGTTTCCATTCATTCCGCTGAGCATCTCGCCCTCTTGGATGAGAGCGACCACCTGTGCCCCTCCGTGTCTGTGGGGAGGCGTCCAGCCGCCAGGCGGGAGCTCGAGTTGGAGGCCGATGATGGACTTGCCGGGGCAGTTGGCGAGCTCATAGTCAAAGGCGACCTTGACTGTCTCGCGGGGGCGGGTTCTGAGGGTGGAGAGGCCGTGTTAGCAGAACAGCACACAAGGCGGTTCAGGCTCACGACTTACAACTGCTTGTTGTCGGACATGGTTGCGGCGTGTGCGCGTGCGTGCGTGCGTGAGTGAGAGAGAGAGAGTCTTCAGGAAGATGCGAGTGAGAAGTTGATGTTTTTGAGTTTGTACCACAAGACCGCCGCTTTGTGGCCTTGACGAGAGGTGTCTTTTATAGTTCTAGTGTCAAGTACAATTTGACATCGACCTTCCATGCGTAGGATCATTCATGACTTCATGGTCCGACTCAGTCCAAGTCAGATGACGTGGAAGTACTCCACGAAGATGCCGACCGACTGCCGACCCCTTGACAGATTTCCCCTTCCATAGACAGTGCTGGCAACATGTGAGGATATTTCTGTTGGGTGCCGGCTTGCCGGGTACCCGAGACGGCTACCCGTTTGGCCCAGGCCCACTACCGCCTGATGAAAGCGCGGGAGACACGGCCCCACACCGGGTCGGAGGGGACGCCCCGCCCTTCCCGAGCGGCCCGAGTACATGAGGCTACCTGCAATGGCACGAGATATACGGCGGATGCCAAGTCGCTGTCTGTATTCGGGTCGGACACCGGTTCTTGGCAGCGAGACATCCCCGCGTCTCGCTGCATAAGCTGACCTTGACCCGAAGCCATGTCACGCCCAAGCTGTCCATTCCATGTAATGGACAGAGAAGGAGTCAGTTGGTACCAGTCGTGAAGTGCACACGACGAGGCGGTTGCTGGATAGTAGAAGAGTACCCCTCTCGTAACGCCTGCTAGGTGGCCGCGACCCGATGCAGTTTGAGTTTGACCCGAACGCCATGTCGCATCGATGGCGGTTGCCCAACAAGTGACGGAGTACTTAACGGGGTGTGTCGTCGACTGATGCGTCAGCTCCAAGGGTTGGCATGAAACTGCCCATCATTATCCACGACGACGACAACGACGAATGAACACGAGCCCTCAACAAGACCAAAAAAAGACAATAGCATAGCATTTGCCCCAACCCAGCCCCAGCATGAAGGCCGTTCAGATCCTCGGCGACAAGTCCGCCCCATCCGTGGTCCTCAACGACAACATGCCCCAGCCAACGGCCACCGGCAGCGACATCCTCATCCGCGTGCACGCCGCTGGGGTCACAGCCGACGAGGTCTCCTGGCCCGAAGTCTACAACACGCGCAACCGCATCCCCGGCCATGACATCTCGGGCGTCGTCAGCGCGTTGGGCCCATCCTACGCCGGCCCACTCGCCGTTGGCGACGATGTCTTCGCCATGCTCGCCGCCGACGCGAGCCAGGGGGGCCAAGCCGAGTACGCGGTCGCCTCGCCGGCCGAAGTCACGAGGAAGCCCGCGGCCATTTCGCACGCCCAGGCGGCGGCGCTGCCCATCCCCGCGCTGACGGCGTGGGAGGCCATCTTCCAGCATGCCAAACTTGAAAAGGGCGCCAGGGTGCTCGTCACGGGCGCGTCGGGCGCTGTCGGCGTGCAGCTCGTGCAGCTCGCAAAGCAGCTTCTGGGCGCAGAGGTGATTGCGCTGGCGTCTTCGCGCAACCATTCGTTCGTCGAGGAGCTCGGCGCCAGTAGAGTCGTCGACTACAACGCTACTGACTGGGAAGACGCAGTCGACAGCGTCGATGCTGTGTTTGACACGGTAGGCGGTGAAACGCTCGCCAAGGCGTCAAAGACGGTCAGGGACGGCGGCGCCGTGGTCACGGTGGCGGATCCACCTCCCCCGTGGGCTTCTGGCAAGGCGAAGCCAGAGCTCAGCGAGGCAAAGCCCCATGTAAACTGGGTATACTTTGTCGTCACGGCTTCCGGCGAGAATTTGGGCAAAGTTGCGGAACTGTTACAGACAGGCTCCGTCAAGCCGCTCAAGGTGACGGAGTTTCCCATCGACAAGGCTGTCGAAGCGTGGGAGTTTGGACGGCAACGAGGTAGATCTGGCAAAGTGGTGATAACTTTTGTGTCGTAATGTTGGACGCTTATTTATTCGAAGCAAAAGGTCATCGAATGGTTCAGATGATAATCTCGCCAAAGCCTGCATCGGTGAGCAGCATGTCCAAGTCATCCACAGAGCCTCCAGAGCCCGTATTGTCCGTGTGCGAGACCCCATCGCCCAGGCTCTGCGTCAATGCTCCCAGCGGGTCTGTAATGAGGTTTCCGGCCCTATCACGGTTCGCAAACACCGCCTTAGCCATGAGCCTCATCTCACCGGACCACTTGCATGCTTGTGGCCACACCCCTTCAAACGCCCGCAGGATACCGAGAAACACGCGCACACGGTCTCGCGCATGGGCAAAGTCGTCGTCACGGAGGAGGAGCTCGCACGCGGACATGTGTGTCGCCATCGCCATGGAGCCCATGCACATGACGAAGGGGCTATGCGACGTTGGGGTTGCGGGCACCGTCAGGAGGTCGATGAAAGCAATAGCTGCACGGATGGCCTTGTGCGTGTGCTTGTCGTGGTGCTTCTCTTCCGGCGCCAAAACTTCTGCCGGTAGAGGCGGCGCGTACTTGGAGCATAGCAATTCCATCGTGCTGTAGTGGAGGAGCGACCTCGGCCTGTGTAGGTGAGTCGCCACACTGCATCTGTTAGCATTCTGTAACCAGGGGCGGTCACGAGACGAGTGAGACCCAACATACGTATTAATCACCATGTGCGCCCGAAAGAGCACCTCGTCGACGGACCCGTTGGGGCGGACGGGATCCCTCTTGCTCTGCGGTAGGTGCAGGTCCCAGCTCATGATATTCGCCTCGGCGTTCTTGACCAGGGCTACCGGAGATCCTCCCATGACGTCTCCGGCCGCTAGCGTGGTCCCCAAGATGCGAGCCGCGTCGATGAGGTACGTAAAGGAGGAGAACGGAACGTCTACCTCGTCGAAACCTCGGTCTTCGTAATCCAAAAGCGTGCGCGGGCACGCGATATTCTGGCTTGTGTCAGGGTGTACCAACAGAAACGAACTCGCAAGACTTACCCCGTCAATGTAGTCTGCTTCTTCCCCAGGCAGGTTCACGTCCGCGTCGACGCTCCAGAGATCAAAGGTGGGCTGGTGACGAATGCCAGCAAATAGAGCATCAATGACATAGAGGTCCCACCAAGTCCGTCGCCAACATTCCTCCACGACTGGGTTACCTTGACCGTGTCGTATTGAAAAGGCCTTCCGGTTCATGTGAATCGCCAGGGCCATCGATTTGGCCAGCCCCAAGGTTGCTTCCGCCCGCTCGTTGTCGCCGCTCCACTCCAGTACCAGGGCAAAGAGCATGAGGGCCTGCACAGAGAATCCCCCCCGTGGTAGTTGCCGCTGCAGTGACTGCTCAGTGCCTCGTCTGTACGCTTGCGATCGCCCATCGCGGAGATACAGGGACCCAATCAGGGCCATGACTGACAGCAAGTCCGCAACCGAGGCGGGGTCCCGTTGCAGCTGAGAAATGAAGGGAATCTTTGGAAGTACAAACGGATGGCCGGGGAAGAAGCGGGAATAGAATGCATCAATAGCGGAGCTGACCTCGACGGAGACGTTGGGGGTGAAAGGCTGTGAGGAAGCATCTGGTCGCCGGTTCATCGATGGTCCCTGCTGCGTCATGGCAGAGACACCGGCTAAGTCGGTCGTGGGTATGGCATCGTAACCGTCCTCATGCTGGTCTTGGGGCTCCGGCGCCGAACTCTCCAAGACCTTTGGAGCCTTCCGGCGACTCCGTCGCACGTTGGTGTACATGCAACGCTTGGCAAGTGCGCGGCATCGGGAGCACACTGGCTGAGCGGCGTCGCAGCGAAGATGCTGACTGCGGCAGGCGGTGCAAGCAATCGTCACTCGACCGTTTTGCCTCCATCCCTGGCGAGGCACTCCGGCCCGATCGAGTGTGTCCTGGCTGCCGTCCTCGTCCATGTCGCCGCCTCGCCGGGTGGTCTCGGCCGACCAAGACGTAGAGAGTCCTGGCTAGGGAATCACGCGGTGTTTAGCAGTGTTGTCTAATCCGTTGATGCTGCTCGCCATGAGCGATAGAAGCCTAGTGAGAATTGGGCGGCGGTCACGGCGTCATGGTGCTGGACTTGTCTTGGCTCACATGCACCGAGGGCCGCCAAGGTGTGATGCTGATGCAAGGTTTACGCTCAAGTCAGTCTGCTCTGTCTGGTGCCGCGAACCAGGTTACTGGGCCATGCACAGTCGGACAGCGCCGATGCGAGCGTTAGCGGGGCGCCAATCGCTGAGGAGGGGCCTCTCCAGGCTCCATTGTTCCTGGATCCTTTGGGGCGCGTAGAGGACCATGACCCGCGAAGTATTTACAGACAGTCCAGTCCCAAAGCCCTCAATATCAGTATCAACGCGAGAGGTGGAGGATACTACTACACAACTACTAATAGAGTCCATGGACCAACTTCGGCACTTATAGACCAGACGCTACCAAAAGTGCGACGCTAACTCGTTCCATTTCACTTACTCGGGCTACCAATACAGACATCAAAGTCCGTCCAAATAGGACGGTGCTGGTGCGCAGCTCGTAAGTCCGTCCAGGCAGATGCATCATGCGAGGAGCCAGTATATTGTAAAACGTAACTAGTGACTACTCGAATTGCACGAGCCGAAGCAAAACCAGTGGACAGCGCCCGTCCACTGCTCCATCATCAGTTCAATGCGCCGGCTCCCACTTACACCGCAGAACCGCGCCCGGCAGAGAAGGAATAGCGCCATCCCCATTCAAGGGGGTGTTTCGACCGATCTCCAGCTGGAGTTTATGCATATTGTTCGATGAGAAGATAATAAGCACACGTGAGGTCGGCACTGGTCGAATGCGCACCCGTGGTTCCCAGTGGATCTCCCGCATGGTGGTAGAAATGAATTGAGGACACGCCACATGCCTGCATCTGATTTGATGCACAGCTGCGAGCCCTGAAACAGTTGATTGACGTGGTAGAAAAGTGCCGTGCAGATACTATACAGCCGACTGCGGTTTACCCCGTCAACTTCAGGCTCGCCCGAGCTGTTGCGCCGTAGGCATGTCCTCGTGTAGGCCTCGATCCTGATCTTCTTGTAGTAGCACTGCCGGTCCGCAACGTCCACGAGGTGATGGCGTGCGAAATAACATGCTGGTGTTTCTCGAGCGACGTTCCCGTCTTGCCTTATTAGTGATGAGGGTTGGCTTGACTCTCCTCCCGTGTTGTTCTAGAACAGCAGCCGCGATGTCCCCAACCTCCGCTCCACCCCCGCGATTAATCGCTTCTCCAGCCGGCCCAGCTGACCGGTCGTTGAGCTCATCAAGGTGTCCCAAGATGACTTCCTAATACGTAAGAACATTTGGTGGAGAACACACCGGACGCCAGCTCTCTTCCCTGTCGACACGTTGTACGGAAGGACATCATCATGGCAAGTAGCTCTTATCATGCAGTCGTGTCAACTTCCGGCAGAGATGATTGCCATCTGGCATCCGGCATCTTGCTCGTCATCTCGATATAGCAGCTCGTACGGTACGACGAAGTAATATGCTTGAGACTTCGCGGCGGCACAGCTGCCGAACGAGTAAGGCCTAAGCAAAAAGTACAATCAGATACCCACCTGGACAGCTCGACATGGGACATGTGTGAGCTCACAAATCGAAGAGGAGTCCAGGCTCGTCGCGAGCGCACTTCAGAAAACTTGCTCATCGATGTTGATACTCTCAGCTAAGCCGTAGACGCATCTTTCCAGTAACCTTCCAATTCATCAGCGCTCCCAGCCGACGCCCGCAGACCCCATCACAGAAGCGCCCTGGTGCCGCCATATGCATCGACAGGGCACCCTCGTGGCGTTGAGCCAAGGCTCTGGGCCGGTCTGTCTAGTCTAGCATTGTATTGCAAGCCCAGGGCGTGAGTGTCGAGTGTTGCCGGCCTTGAATCGCCTCCCCCATGGTTGACGGGATTTTCCACACGTGCTGACAATCCTATTGAAGAAACCACGTTGTCGACCGTAGCTCGTTTCTACAGTATACGCGGTGAACCGTCCGCGGCATCAAATCTCTTGGCTTCAGAAATTGGCTGGCATCTCACGACAACATTGTTGCGGACTGAGAGCATGACCCATGACGGCATGCTTCGCAACCATGGTGGTAAAACAATATATGCGTCTCTAGCGCCAATTTTGACCTTTGTGTCAGCTTGAAAGCTTCTGTCTCTCCAACTCGCTTCTTTGCCACGGAGTGAAAGACGTCAAATGACTCGCACTTGGGCCCCAGCCTTGATGAGCCCGGCCACTCCCTCCGTCGACGACAGAACCTCCCACTTTATCCAGTAGTGGCAACGCCCATGGTCCCAATTACTTGTCTCATGCCACTGTGCCTGGCTACCACATCATGCACGAACCAAGGTACGGGCCAAGCGACATCACTTTGATCTGCGGTCTTCTAGGGCACAGGCATGAAGCGCGGACCGGAATTCCATGATCCCGGGGGTGGCCCGGGACTTGGGGAGCATTGTCACCAGCAAGGATGTGACAAAGGAGCTGCTCCCTGAACTGCACCAAAGTACGTGCCCCCGGCGCTGCCTCGCGCGACCAGTCATCTTCGATCTCCACAGTATGGGCGGCCTTGTTCGTCACGAAACCATGAGGAGCTGTGCGGTCAGTCTCCGTGGCGATAGTAAGAAGGTCTAGCTTCCAAGGCATGGTCGGCTTGGTTCCGTGGGTATCATCTGATGGCTGCCTAAATGCCTCGTCGATTTCACAGGATGAGAGATGCAGGCTCCTATAGGACAAGCAGAACGAGACCATGTACTAGCATAAGTTCAGGCGAGTCTCCCCATGTCACCGTTTCAGATGATCACAAAGTACATGTAGGAGAAGACATCAGCATGAACCTTTATGTCTTTTATGCAGGTGCTATTGCTACTGTGAATTCTCGAGTAATGCACATGGATCGAAATGATCACTTTGCATGGCGAAGATCAACAGTAAAAGCCGACATACCGAGCTTGATATATTATCAGCGCTATTTAATTATATTAGATAGACGGGGACACATAAAGGTATGTGGCCTGATGTGGCCATCAAGGACGCCCTGCCACGGTTAGTAAAAGGTATTACCTTAGGATCAAGACTTATAAATACGGGTAGGATCCCCGGCCTGTAGATGGACTACACGAGCAACATCTGCTACAAACCAAATATCGATATCATCACGACTAAGAACATACTTTGACGCCATCATGTACACTCCACTGTTCGCTGTTGCTATGGCCATGGCTACCGCTGTAGCTGGCAAAGCGAACCTGCCACCGGTTCGTATCATGCCGGAGGAAGATTAGCAGACGGTCCTCGTTAACTTCCTGATTAGAACTCGAGCCAGGCCGGCCTACAGCATTTCATCAACACTTATCGTAGCGAGGGCAAGGGTGACGTCCTTTGCCGCACTGTGAGTAACTCACCACGAGAAGCGACCTACACGTAATGTCGCTGACTTGCAATCGAATGTAGGAGGTGCACAATGATGACAAGAATGATCGTGTTATTTGCCGTTTGGCGGAGCCCAAGTCTGATTGGCTTGACTGGGTGAGTGATGTGTCTTGAAGTTGCGACGAGTGCTAGAAAGCAATATCTGACACGACAATATTAGGCCAAAAAGGTACGCCCTATACCGTCTCTCGTTGGGGGTAGCCGAACGGCCGTACGGCACTTCTTTACTGACTACGATCATAGAACGGCTATACCACACTAGCAGACGCCTGCGGAAACCCCAAGGACGGTGTAAGTTGACTACTCACGTGCAATAAACTGCGTGGTAGAGGCTAATCGACTTTCTAGTGCAATACATGCCAGCAACGCGAAGAGGTTCGCAGGCAGCCGAAGACGAACCATATGTCCGTTCGTGTAAACTAACGAGGGGTACAGAACAAGATTACCTGCTATAAGAAGAAGTCTGCGGGCGGCCAGGCTGCCAAAGCCAAGTGCCCTGCCGTCCCGAAATCGGCTCAGAAGCCGGGCGACGCGTGGAAGAACTGCAAGGAGTGGGCGACCTGCAAGGGCGAGGTAGACCGCAACTCGGTGTTATGCTATGTGGCCATGGAGCGCTGCCAGGGAAACAACGGCGACCTGGATGGCTGCATCAAGAAGCAGATCGAACAGGTCGACTGCAAGATCGGCAGCTCGGTTCGCAACCCGGGCGACGCGTGGCAGACCTGCCAGAAGTGGGCGGCTTGCCGAATGGAGCCAGAGCAAGACATTCCATGCTATGCGGCGATGGAGCAGTGCCATGGAACGAACCCAGACAACATGGCTGGCTGCGTCGAAGGAAAGCTCAAGGGCCAGAACTAGATGCAAACTTGAGCGCTTCTTCGCCTCGAGGCGGCCGCTGTTGGTAGGGCCACGGGGTAACACTCCTCTAAGATTGAGCTCATGGGTATGGTACTTTACGAATTGATATGCGAGATGCCCATGCTCATTTCATAGCAATCCAAATGGTGTTTGCTCCTCCAGCATAAGTCTCCATCGCCATAATGGCTGCAGATGCCATTGTAGGCACGCGTGGATATGATTGCTGCTACAGCCGCAAGGACACCTTGGGCAGGCGTTAGATCGTGGATAACTCATGATGTGGCCCGGGGTTACCATGAGGTCTCGTCATGCCCACTCCGTAGGGGTATCGTACAAAGTCAGCACTCTGGCTGTGTCTAGTAGACCATACATGCGTCATCAACACAGTCAAAGCAGTACATGAATAAGTGAGTATGACGATTCAACACATGTCGCACGCTACAAGGAACCTCGTGTGCGCTTATCTGGGAACGCAGTGGTATATCGTCCCGCGGAGATGGCCGCGGTATAACTGCATTGGGTTGGTGTCACGCCTGCGCTGCGTTGCGCTGTGATTGAATGCCAGCACTGTTCCTCTGCGACTCGTGGAACGTTGGCAGGATGCCAATATTTGGCCTTCGGCTGCTCGCCCCCACAAGCCAACGTCTTTTCTCTTCTGGAATCTTCCGACGGCAGCGGGATGCATATAACCTCAGTACCTGATTAGTGGACCAGCCAGACCCCAGCCCGACGCTGGAGCTAAGCCTCGCACCCCGCCAAATACCCCTGGAGAAGCCCCCGACCTCAGTGGGAACAAGCGCCGAGCGCAGGCCCCCAAGCAGCTCCGCGGGGCGCGCTCCGACGTCAAACTCCGCCACTCCTCAACCTCCGTCGTTGGTCTCCTTCCCCCCCCCCCTCGGCCGCGCGCAACTGCACACCGCAAACCCATGCGGTGCTGTCATGGTGAAGCACTCGCCATGCTGCGATATGGTTGACTGATCCTCGCGCTCCCTGGCAACAGTAGATCTCGGCCCAGTTTCCTTGGCCGCCAACAACGACGGGCGTCTGCAAAGAGCGGCGAGAAAACGCTCCCCCGCTTGCATCGGCGCCGCTCCCGCTTATCTGTCCCCACGGGTTGACAAAATCGCCCAGCATGTCTCGGTCACTTTCTCTCAAGGAGGAGGGCAACCGCCTTTTCCAGACAGGCGATTATGCCGGCGCCGAGAGCCTCTACTCCCGCGCGTGAGTTGCTCTTTCACCCGCATCGCCCACGATGCGGGATACCAGGAGGCCCCCCCTATGACTGACCTGCGTCTCATATTACCCCCCACAGCATACTAGTTGACCCCAAGAATCCCGCCCTCTTCACCAACCGTGCCATGGCACGCCTCAAGCTCAGCCATTGGGACTCAGTCATCTCCGACTGCATCACCTGCCTGGCCCTCGCGCCCGCCAACATGAAGGCCAACTACTACCTCGCCCAGGCCCAGCTCGCCCTCCGCGACTACGATGCCGCCCTCGAGTCCGCCAACAAGGCCCACGAGCTCTGCGCCGCCACAAACGACCGCTCCCTCGCCGCCGTCACGGCCCTCGTCCTGCGAGCCAAGAAGGAGCGCTGGGAGAGCCGGGAGAAGCACCGCGCCAGGGAGGCCGTCGATCTCGAGCGCGAGCTGTGCGACCTGCTCCAGTCGAGGCGCGACCAGCTCCTCGCCTCCGAGACCGACGACGCGGAGAAGGACTTTATTCGCGACGAGGCGGACGCAAAGGCGTCGCTGCTCAGGGACATGTTCGAACGCGCCCGCGCGCAGGCCGGGGTGCGTCGCGAGGTGCCCGAGTGGGCCATCGACGATATATCGTTTGGCATCATGGTTGATCCCGTCATCGTAAGCCGTCCACTGGGTACCGCGCGCCGGGGCACGGGACTATGCGGCTGACCATTTAATTTTTGCAGACGAAGACGGGCAAGTCGTACGAGCGCGCCTCCATCATGGAGCACCTGCGCCGACACCCCAGCGACCCCTTGACCCGCGAGCCGTTGCAGCCCTCCGAGCTGCGACCCAACCTCGGCCTGCGGCAGGCGTGCGATGAATTCCTCGAGCACAACGGCTGGGCCGTTGATTATTAGCCAGCGGCCGCCGCGGAGCCTATTCACAGTCATTTCTTGCGGATGGATATATTTGCGTCTTGGTACATGAAGCGTTGAATGGCGTTTTGGGTCGGGACACGTAGCGTTAACCTCAACACCAAAGTCTAGGCATGATGATATTTATAGCGTTTCCATGTATACTCAACGTACTCCATAGCAACTCAATTGCTCGACCCGTTCGTGAAAGGCTGAGCGCTCAGACGGCCCATGCTTGCCAGTGCTTCATCCACGATGTCGTGAGTCTCTGGGCGTTGGCAATGCTCCTTCACACGACGAAGACCTTCCACCCACGAGTCCCACATCTCCTTGGTCAGCACCACGCCCGGTTCGCCGTCCCGCCTCCCAAAGACACGCCCATACTGGATATTGGCCCACAGCCTCTTCGACCCGTAAATGAGCCACATACACGCCGTCCGCACTGCCGCGTCCGTAGAATCCTGTTGATCGAACGCCTCCTTGAACGCACGCAGCGACCAAAATGTAAAGTCCAGCTCGGGCACCGTTGTTTCCGCGTAGTCCACGTCGGCAGCAGTGCTGAGTTGTGCCAAGAGTGCTATCATGTTTTCGTAACGACGTGTCTCCTCGGAGGGTGTGCTCGCCGTCGTAACATCTGCAGAGTGTTAGCTACCCACCTTCAGGCCTACAAATTTGCGATGAGCTCTATCTACATCGACATCAAGCAGCATCCCTGTGGCTTACCAAAGGCGTTCCATTCGTCCGCGGCGGTATATCCCAGCGCAGGCAGCTCTGTCCAGAGGAGATACCCCTCACTGCTCATCTGTCCGCCGTCTCTTTGGTCATAAAGCTTTACTTTCTGCAGTTCAGTAACAAAGCTGACGAGCTTGTGCTGTGCCTGAGGCGCCGTGCGCTTCGCAATCTCAAGTAGAGCGCAGCACGTGTTGTAAGGGAGAGCACCGAACGGGGTCTCTTCGTTGGAGGGGCTTCTTGCGGCCGACGTGAGATGGGAAAACTGCTCAAGCACGTCGGTGACGGATGCTGTGGGCTCTCTAACGAGGGTACTAAGTAGCTGGAACGTGGCAGTAGACTCCATCTCGATGATGTAGCGCGGGAGCACAAATGTTGATTCGCCGTCCATGACCTGTGTAAGCTATGGGTGGCGACGTGCGACTCGATTGACGCGAAACCGACCGGAGATGGAGAGACTGGTGTCCGCCTACAGTTTTCCAAGCCCCTTTTCAGGTGCGCGTGAGCTTCCTTTTCGGCGCTCCTCGACGTTGAGTGCTCGACTTCCGTGACGGGATACGATTGAGATGACCATCAGTCACAGCGCTAGGCGACTGAAGTAATACGGTCAGCGAACTCGGCATCTGGCTACGGTGGAGCATATTGGTCGCGCCTCCGTCTCACCTCAATGACATCACGGTACATGCGCAGTGTGCCTTGCCGCGCGTACTCGGCTGAGACCTTCTCCCTCGACATGACTTTGCGAGCCGTCAAACACACGAAAAAAGCTCCGTGGGCGCCCCTTCTAGGTCGCGTATCAGCTAGCCGGGGGTTGGCTCATTGGCCAACGTTGATCTAGCATCTTCCCATGGAGTCACCTTCCACTGGTCCATTGCTAAGGATGGCAAGACTCTCGCAGATACCGTCCACGAGCCGAACCGCGAAACCGGGCCGCGTTGTACAGGATCATTGACAGTACAAGTACATCTATCTAGGTCGTGAATCGCGCCATAAGTGAGCCCGCGCCGCATGTTGCCGATCCTAACGACACCTCAGTCCTAGTAATGTGGGCGGAGGAATACAGCCACGTGAGAAGTTTGTTGCAAAAGACTGTGGAGAAAGCTTCAGATCATGACAGTTGGACTACACTCTCTAAAGTTGCATGTGGCGAGCTTGTTACCACGCGGCACCCAGACTTCGACCCTGGTAGCAACGGGCACAGAAGTCTAAGTAAGATTATCACCGTCTTCCCAATATTTGAAGTCGGCCGCCGTACCCATGGGAATGGAAGACAATCGGATATCTATGTGTGGGTTAAGAAGTGGTCTTGATAAGGAAGCACCAAGACTTTCGGAGCGAGACGCACTTATTTTGCCTCGACCGATGCAGAAACTTTTGAAGGGGCTCATAGCCGCACTGTTAAGTCTGCTTTTGCTATCTTCAAGGATTTGAAAGGAAGAAGCCTGAAACCGTGACGACATGATGGAAAGATATTCACCTGAATTCTAGGACCTGCACTTGATGGAGTTTGCCACGAGCACATTCCCGCCTACGTTCGTCTCCGGGTGCAAGTTGCGTGGGACTGAGTATATGGGTATCTCGGCGTGGTACAGCGGGGCCAAGTAGGCCTCCAAAATTAGGTACATTCTTCAAGATAGTTACTATTAAACTCAACTTCTCCAGGAACCCGGTGGTCCGTGATATGCAAGCATCTAATTCGTGCAGGAGTGTGTGATCTTCGCTTTGCGACCTAGCTTCTTTGCTGGCAACCTTGTCTCTACACCAAACATATCTGTCGCTGAACGGCATTTCCACTTCTCTACGTTGCATCACTTGGCCATCCAGACGGCATCTGCGTCATCTGCTACTGCTTGCGGAAAGGGGTGGGTGTCCAGCCAGTTCTCCACCGTCTCCCTCCGGGCATACGATTTGTAGAACTCGTCCAACGAGCGATTCAAATCTAGACAGAATTAGCATAATGCTTAGCTTCGAGGAATGTAATAGAACGCACCTTCCAGCAACATGCCATGTGACGGCTGAAGAGAAAATCTGGAAAGATACTCGTTGATGAGAATGAGATGGCCGGGAATAGGTGTCCCTGTATGACTTGCGTTAGTTGTTTAGACGTTGATAGTGTCGCGGAGAATTTATCTGTACCCTTAGGAATAGTGCAGATAAATGGACTTTCAATTTGTTTGCCTTCATCCTGACGATCGAGGACGTCATCGAAGTACTGGCGTACGAGCTCCTGCATCATGAAAGTATTCGGAAACAAGATTGCGCCGTTCGAAGCTATCACAACCACTTTAGCCCTGTCTGACAGAAGCCTTCAATCTACGTACCCGACGTTTTGCTAACAGCTGGATATACGAGGCCGTCACTCTGTACAATCACCCCTTCGTCATACATATCGTCCGGCCGGCTGTCAATCTCTTGGTGGTTAAATAAGGCAGAGGTGCGGCGCGGGCAATAGTAGTGTAAGGTGGCGGGGAACGAGGAGTATATCGCTTTCACCGAGTACTGCCGTCGAAGCAAAGTGTGCGGCTGTCGTAGGCTGCGGGCAAAGCCGTAGACGCGTCCAATCATGGCGAAATGTCAACCGTTCCCTAGCACAGGTCTAATCATTGCGTAGATAGAACAAGGGAGGTTCAATGTTGGGCCACATGTGTTATGAGAGGTGTCGCTCGGCAATAATTTTTGCCGTTTTACGCTTCGTTGTTATTGGGCAAATCAGAGCTTGGGTTCTGACTAACCCACCAGCCTCCTTTCGGGCCACAGAGCAGAAAGATCGCTGTCGTCCAGGAAGCTAGCAGGCTAATAATCGCGACAAGCAAGACAACGATAGTGGCAGGAATAATCTGTAGATATAGACCACACCTTAGGGCTCTTATATGTCCTGTTTATTTTGTTCTTGTTGTGTCCAATTATGACTGTACGAAGTATGCACGTTATTTGTCATCACCCTTTAAGTGCTTTTAGTAGCGCAGAAAGTGCCTACCTAGGCATTCGCCAATGCATCGATTCGCCAATGCATCGGGTACTGCAAACCACTTCTATGCATGCTCAGTAGCCAAGGCCACTCTTTAGTTGGGGCTTCCCCAACCAGTCCTTGATATGCGAGGTCTTATGGAACGCTATGAGGAGACGTTGGGTGAATTAGGGCCAATGGGGCGATCCAGTTTGGAGAAAGGTAGACGCCTGAAGGCTGTCGACTTGGCCAGCGCTAGCTACGACGATGCTGATTCTATATACTACGGAGTACGCAATTTTTTGGACCAAAAGGAGGCCAGCGACAATTATGCAGGTTGGTCAGATTGTTGTTGGTTCTTGCCATCCCAGCCTTCCCGTAAGCCACGGAGTACCGGCGCTGGAGAAAGTTCAATTCCGAGGACGCTCACTTGCCAGGCACCATTGCTATTGCCTGAGGCAATGCAAAAAAAAGGAAGTCATAACATTGTGACTGGAATTTCCATTCGAACCTGGATGATAGATAACTAAACTCCTTTTCTCTCACGACCAAACCAGCCTGGGTCCGACATGACGCTCTCCAATCTAATTGGGGTATTCAGGAAGTTCCCCAAAGAACTTTTCCGAGTCAACAATGGCCCTTTCGTTAAGTTGCGAGTCTGGTCACCTCAGCGACATACCTATGACATCTTCATTGAGCAAGGACTCGTCGTACCAAAGGCCCTTGACCCATCAAGCTATGTCAGTCAGTAACCGTGGTCAAGAATTGATCCCCTTGAAAATGCTGGACTAAGCCGCACTCTAGCCCCCAACGGCGCATCGATGCGACCCAATTCACCGTACCAACAATCTCTGGTATCCTGGCGGTTCCGAGGGGATAACACCATCGTATATGCAGTTCCCGAAGGTAAGCTGATCAGATAATTCACCGTCGCGAACATGTAACATGCTAACAGCCAGGATGAAGGAACTAGGCTTCCTGACCACCTTCTCCTAGTCCATGAGCGGTCAGACCACTACTCCTTGCAACCTACAACGCCAATGACTGTTGACGGCAAGTGTCCTTCAGTTGAAGATCTGGTTTAAGTCTGACACGCTGTTTAGATCTGAATGCAAGAATAACAGAGTTCTTTCGGGCTAATGCTGAAGCATTCACGAGGGAGCAGTGGCTCAAAGCATACCCAAAAGCTACCGAAAGTTCCCAAATGCATCGACCATGATGCTGGGGGCTTGGTTCACAGCTTGCGATACAGGTTAAAACGCCAGAACAGCTATTTATTGAAGCAAAATTTCTTCTCTACGGAGTCTGGTAATATGAGACGAGTCTTGCTGCAGGCCATCTATGTGTTTCCTCGCCTTGCCTATCATCTGTATGAGTCGGTATTGAACGGATATATATTAATGTGCGGCTGAGCTAGACACGGCATGGCGAGACACGGCAGAGTAGGACATGGCAGAGTAGGACGCGGCACAGCGAGACAACTTCCTACGGTCGGCCGGGACCTCACTATCGGATACGTTCCGATAATAGGGGTAGACGAGGAGTCGACAAAGATAGCTAATATCATTGATATGTCCGTGCCGTAGATCTCGAGGGAGCTGCTGTCATATATGACGACGACGTCGCGTTGGAACCTGCGATCATTATTACTTCAGGATGGCAGTGTTTACAGTCACGCGTTTCTATATTTTCCCACCTCTAAGGTCTTCCAAGCCCGGGCTACAGTGTCACACTTTCCCCTGCCGGGCTGCGGGCTACGAGCTGCAGCAGTAATTAAAGCCACCGCGGGCCACCGGGCTGTCAGGCTGCAGCAATAATTGAAGGCCTCCGGGCTGCGCGCAGTTAAAGCTATCGCAGTCTAAAGCAGGCTAGCTAGCTACGTGCGACTGCATATGAAATGGCACTATAGTCCGTTGTAAGGTTTAGGGTTATAAATAGTGAGATTCTTACTTTAAAATGGCCTCGGACGATTTACTTGATATGTCAATATTATATACTCGTTGTTACGCTAGACTAATGTTCTTAGCTGCTCCTAAAGCTCGTATAGATTGCAGCAAGAGTAACAGGCTCAGACTCTAACACGGAATCCTCCGAATCCATGCGTAACTCCGCGTCAGCAGGCATCACGCATTCGGGCAATGCGCTGATTTCCTCCCTATATTTATCAAGCGCAGTAAGTGAACCCGAGTAGAGGACGGCGATATCTAGAAAAATAGAAGCTGGCTACGTTCAGTGGCTCCCTGAATCGCCCCGGACAGCCATGCCTCTGCAAGAGTGCATAGGAAGCCGCATTCCCTAAGACTGTAAGCAATAGAGCTTTAAGAAACCGCGAGAGGTCGGTTTTTATACTCACTAGTAGCTATACTCTACGCGCTCAAAATATAGAAGTTGCTATAGATAGACAACGGCACTGACTAACCACTTGCCAATAGTTTTAAATCTAGCGCGATAGCACGGGCTTGACCCGTCCGCGT
Source organism: Purpureocillium takamizusanense (assembly GCF_022605165.1). Lineage (NCBI taxonomy): Eukaryota > Fungi > Ascomycota > Sordariomycetes > Hypocreales > Ophiocordycipitaceae > Purpureocillium > Purpureocillium takamizusanense. The sequence continues at coordinate 168,792 of NC_063068.1, forward strand.
ATTTTTGACCAAGCGGCAAAAGGTTGGCCACAATAGCGGCGTATAGCCCAACCAAGCAGCCTTCACGTTTTTAAGTCTCAAACGCTGCGTATATGTTTAGCGCGTAACGGAAAAGCTAGACCTCATAAGCGCAAGGCACGGATACCCCATGCATCCTCCTAATCCTCTCTACCAACTCGACCTAATGCCAAATACACTCGATTGCCCCGGCCCTATCGCAGCCCTGCGTGCACGTATTGGACTGAAGCTTGCTATACCATTGCTATAGCCCATCGCCCGGAGTCCGGATCCTATAGAGAGTTTACATTCAGCTCTTACGTTTCGTGAGACTGGGATGTATGGACAAGACTCACATGACCATTAAATAATGACTCCAAAAAAGGTCTAGCCATTTAAGCGCGTCACCTGCATGGACTGCAGACAAGAGGGCGCGCTTGAGATGATGAGCTGCTATGTCGCAGGCCTTTACGAATTCGACGTCCAGTCCTAGGTACAAGAAATACGCCGACCGAAGGAGCGAGAGCTGAGCCTCGAATAGGCCGTCCGCCGTAGCTCTATCAACGTTTTTGTTGAGTATGATGTCTTCGTGCTCGAGATTGTGAAGCGGGATGAGGTCTGCCAGCATTGGCGCCGGGCTGGCAGGTCCAGATATCGCCCATGCCAGGCGATCAATGCAATAGGCTAGTACCTCGTCTTCTTTATCGGTATGGCGGCTCGGTAAACCAGCTGACTTAACATTTGCCGAAACCCGGCACGTAGAAACGGCATCATAGATAAAGGGTAAAATAAACATCTTTAGTTGGGCTTTCAGTATGACAGATAGACCCTGCCGGCTGAAAGTAGCCTATGTAATCTCACTGCTTGGCATTCGCGTAAACTTATTAGCTGCGTTGCCTTGTCAGCTACGACGACGACCAACCCCTTTTCCAGATTTTGGTGGCTGCCACTTGGTCGTATTGGCCGCCACGGTCTATCTTGGTCTTCCCATATAAACCCCGTCCCCGAGGAATGAGGTCCTCGGTAGGTGAGAAAGACACGCCTGAGATGAGTCAAGTCAGGCCACTTCTTCCCCTCGCCTTATAGAATTCGATATAGATATCGTTTTGATCATCGTCCTGAATCATATATACTGAGGGGATCAAAGCGGTGAACGGACGAAATTACTGGACGGAAGCAGACCTGTCGTATGTTCACTTAGCCACGGGAGTGCTCAGTGGCAGCCCCTGACCCGTGCATAAGATTCTGTCTCGCAATCGTAGTACTCCCACCAGGATCATGTATACATATGGTGAGATGTAAATGCTGAGTCGCTAGTGAACTTGGACCACTACTAGCACCACTTCCTGCCGGCGGCGTGGGAACCCTCGGGGTCACTTGGCGGCGGATGCTTTAAATCCACGTCTATAGAACCTAAGAAGGCCTCTGTGATGAGCCAGTATATCGAGAGCCGTCAAAAAGAGATAAACCCAAGCGGAGGCCTTTGACAAGTATGTGGTGGCTTGCCAGGGCCTTCGTTGCCTCGTATAGTGTGACACATATAGTGCACATACAAAGGATCCCGATACGGTTAGATAGAGCTTAGAGGAGAAAAGCGTTCCTAGTTTACTTGGTCTCTTTTTGACAAAATACTACATCGTCCGCGTGTACTCAGTCGCACGGCCGGGACAGAAGAAACTCCAATTTCGTGGTTCGTTTTTTTTTTCAGGCCAGCAGGAAGCCAAGACATACAACGGCCTATCTTAGACCGACCCAACGGTCATATTTACGAACGGCGACTAACTATACATAGGATGTCTAGCTTACACCTACCAATAAGCGTACACAGGTGCCGTTTCTACAGGGCGTCACCTCGCGCCTGACGCTTTAGTCCATTATCTTAGCCAGTATGCGCCCGCAGACCATACGTTTAAAGTCAATATAGCTAAGCGTATAGGAGTCAGCCAACGATTAATCGTAATGCTCGATAAAGACTCGGGCTAAGGGCAGATAACGTCGTTACTTTACAATAGTAGAACACGGGTCGTAGTATCCCAACGGCAGCTCATGTGGCTGTCTAAGACAAGTAAGTCGGCGCATGTCCTTGCCCTGCGCTGTATTGTTCGGGGCTCCCTACGCCGGATGATATAAACACATTTTGGCCCTGCTTGGAAAGACTGTCTGGCTATCCAAATATCGACTGAACTACCGCAACATCAGCCCCTCCTACGCAAGCCCATTTGATGCCGAGAGCTCACCCTTTGCACCTAATGGGGCTCGGTCGTCGGCGTCCATGCGGCCAACAGCTTCCACGCCTAAGACTCCGAGCTACGGCCGTTTCTCGAGGCGATCAGTTGGCTTAAATAACTCGCGCATGTCAGAGAAACTCAGTATAGGAGCGCCTTCAGATTCGCGAGATGGCATTGACGTGATGGGTTGAAGTCGCTATTGGGCCATGTCCATGTCTTGTCACTGCCAAGAAGCCAGATCCGGGTGTGAGAGATATACTATCTGCGGCAGATTTGCATTTAGGCGTCGTCGAAGCATGACGGTTCCTTTTCGTTCTATGGATGCTATTAGTAGATAAGCCTTTATTTTTTTATTTATTTTTTTCAGTCGAATCAGAATATCTATCGATTCCGAGTTTGCAGCCGCAATTGATGAATGGCTTTCCTCAGTGTGTATGCTGTACCCTAGTCTACAATATGAGCGCCAAATCTCGCTCCACCTTTTAGTCCATGTCCGAACTGTTGCAGCCAGCCCTGCCTGGGCTATTGACCAACAGCTGATAAGTGATTAAGCAGGCCATCGAATATTTGGGGCGGCGTCGGATCCTTTCACTGTAGATGATTTGCCTAATGAGCGGCGCGCTACGGTGCACCACGCGGCACATGCCGAAACCTGATGTGCGAGGCGCGACAAAGAAAGCCTGCTTTGCAGGTGGCACGATAACAGAAATACAGCCGAAAAGATGGGGGGGAATGGACACAGAAACAGACGGATACTGGTGTGTGCAGGCGGCGAGGCCAGCAACATCATGTTCATCGTGGTCTAGATAATATCGTCAACAAACGGGTTGGCCCACCAGGCTGTCGATGGCCAGGCCAGAGTGTGAGACAGTACCATCGTCAGCCATTTTTTGCCACAGAGAACGATGCGGCGACTAACCGTATGTTGGCTTGCCGATTACCCCGGCCAACAAGGCTGCTCACTGCGACACGACAGCAACACGACGGCAACACGACGGCAACACGACAGGCTGCAATCGGTCTCTCGCCTCGTGCCAGTCGGCTTCTGCTTCTTCAAGCGCATGGCCGTATCGCAAGGCACTAAAAGACCCAAAAACCTCAAAGCCGGCTGCGGTGCCCGCCCTGCACGCACCAGCGCGACCGAGTGAGTGATGGCACAGGAGGCGTCGGACGCCGCCGGCATACTCCGCCAGTTGGCCTCGCAGCCGTTGTACATCAACGCCCTTCTTGTGACTGTGACTGCGGCCGTCGTCGTGTGGCTCTGCCGGGGCCATGCGCGGAGCCCGCACGAACCCAAGGCGAGCCAGCTCATGCCCGCCTACGTGCCGCTGGAGATTGGCCTCAGCACCATCCTCTTGCAGTGCCGCGGGCTGGCTTCATACTTGCCGTGCGTCTTCCCGATACGCAACGCGCACAAGTGGCGGCATATATACTGACTGATGCGATGTTAGGTTCGCCCTACGCCGTCGGACAGGGTCGCTGTTCGGCATCACGCGGCGACACCAGATCTTGTACAATCTGCCTGGGGTCGACAAGTTGTTTGCGGCGGGCCACCGCTCGCTGGACACAAACCCGCTGGGTCTGAGCATGGTCCTACGCGTGTTTGGTGGCCTCGTGCCGCCAGAGCTTCGACCTCGCTTCCCGGCCTTGTGCAAGAAGCTCTCTGCCCCCGTGGAGAAGGGCTTTGTCAACGACGAGGCGGCCACCGCAGCCCTCGCGAGAGCCGACGTGCCCGGCAAGGTGGGCGCCATGCTCTCGTTCTCGGAGGAGCCGGCCGAGCAGCGTCGCTGGGAACGGGCAGCAAAGGTCTCCGTCGTTACGAGGCCGGACCCGGCGGCGGGCCATGCGGGCGCCGTTGAACTGGATCTGGAGAATCTGCTGCGAGACCTGGGCGCCTGCATCTCCATCCCACAGCTTTACGGCCAGGACTTTCTCGACCGCAACGCCACGCTGCTCGACGACTTTTGGAAGTTTGACAACCATGCTTTCCCGCTGCTCGTCGCAGGCGCGCCGAAATGGATCCCCATCAAGTCCTTCAAGGAAGGCGTGGCGGCCCGACGTCGCCTTCACATTGCGCTCGGCGGCTTCTTTCGCCGTCTGAATCAGTTCATCAACGACGAGCCCGTCGACTTTGATGCGGACATGAGCGACGTCAGTACGGTTGCCAAGGAGAGGAACGCGGCATTCAGCGACTTCGACATCCCCATCGAGAATCGTGGAAGACTGGAGACGGGGACGTTCTGGGGCCAAAACGCAAACACGCAGCCGTTGGTCTTCTGGTTCATTCTCTACGTCTACGCCACGCCTGGGCTGCTGGACGAGTTACGCAACGAGGTCCAGCCTCATCTCATGGTGTCGAGAGACGCTGCTGCGCCGCCGCAGATCACGAGCGTAGATCTGCCGGCGCTCGGACGAGACTGTCCGCTGCTCAAATCGGCCATGTTCGAGACCTTCCGCATGGTGAACGAGCCGACTTCGATACGATACATTGCCCGGGCGCTGCTAGTCCCCGACGGGAAGCATCAACACCAGCTGGAGGCCGGGACGTGGATCTCAGTCCCCCACGCCGGCATCCAGCGCGAACCATCCATCTTCCCAGAACCGGACAAGTTCATCCCAGATCGCTTCCTCGAGGTGGACGAGCGGAGCGGGAAGCCGGTCGCGAGGTACGGGCGGCTACGGCCCTGGGGTGCTGGCGTCGGCATTTGCAAGGGCCGCACGTTTGCCGAGAAGGAGATTCTGCTCATAGCCGCGTGCTTCATCACACTATGGGACATGGAGCCCCCGGGCGGCGGACCGTGGCAAGTCCCGGGCTCTGTGCCTGGGACCGGCGTGGCGCGGCCCAATAGAGCTGTACGAGCCGTACTCAAGCGACGCCTGTCATGGTGATGAACGCTAGGCATAATTTTGCTACGCTGACGAGCTTTTCCCATACTCCTTCTCTTTTCTCCGGCGATCGCGTTTGCGCAGTGTTCCCAGACCTGAATGGGAACTGGAATCGATAGACCTCGTAACCTTCACTACCACCTAATCTCATATCGCAACATGCCCCTCTCAAATCCCTCCTTTCAGAGCACTTTTCAGCTGCACGACATACTTCTTCCATATATACATTGTCTATGAGGGTCTTGGCCGTGAACCGCTTGGTCTATTCACACGCTGGGCCTCGTCATCGTCGATGCATCGTCATGTCGCATACCTCATCACAGCACGTCCATTACAACACCCAAGCCAACGCCGCCGCCGCCGCGACACCCGCCGTCCACCCACCGACGCGGACCCTCCAACTCGCACTGGCTTTCCCCATCAAGTCCCTCTCATACCCCAGCGTCGAGTTCCACACGGGCGTATCGTTCGAGCTGGACAGCAGCAAGTCGGACCTCTCCGCGTCGAGCTTCCCCAGGAAACTGATGGTAATCGGCCCGCCCAAGAAGCTCCCCTCGTCGTGGTCCTCGCCCTTGTTGCCGCTCTTGATCACGGCGCGGATCTCGAGGCTCGCAGAGCTGTTGTCGAATCGCCCGCTCACAAACGGAAAGGCCGTCACGTTGAGCGTGTCGAGGTGGCTCTTGCGCTGGGACGGGTTGAGCAGCGCGCCGGCGTACTCGTCAAGAGCCGATGACTTGCACGTGCTGTAGTTGAAGCCGACGACCTGCTGTTGCGTGAAGTTGCGGTACCCGCTGAAGGAATAGGAGGTAGTGCCGTCGATGTGCGACGTGTTGAGCTGCCACGTGGGGGGTATAGTCTCAGTCGGCTTGGTGTAGCGATTCATCCTTGTAAAGTAGTAGTAGCAATCGGTTAGTTCAGCAGCCCTTTTATTTTGCCTCGGTCGCGCAAAGGGGGGGCGAGGAGCTTACGAGATGACGGATGAGATGGTCTGGATATCATTGATGGGCCCATCATCGTTGTTACTCCTCGCGGGCGTGATGTTGAGGCTCTTGTCCCAGAAGCTGAGCGAAAACGTGAGCTCGTTCTGGTCAGGAACGTAGCGATTCGACTTGACAATCGCGAGGAGCGAGTTCTCAAACGAAATCTCGACCGGGCCCCTGGCAAACGTGTCGCATTCGGTGTCGTCCATCATGTCTTGCGGGTCGATGCGCAGCGTCGTCGTCCCATTATAGTACCTAGGTAGAGGCGACCGCCGCCGCCGACAATGTCAGCACCTTTACGTATAGCGCAGCTGCTGCGCTGTCAGAGCGATGAGGCGTCGCGGCATACGATCCTGTCCAGCGGTAGAGATAGTAGATGAGGCCCGTCACGTTGCTGGGGCGCAGATTCGACGACGGGTCGATCTCCTCGGCTCGCCCGCGCACGGGGCAGAGCAGCGCAGCGAGATATACGGCAAGCAACATGACGGGTGCTTGAATGAGGTTGTGGCAGCGCTGATTTCACCATGTTGCCCCGAACATGGGGGGCGGTCCGGCCACCGCCGTCATCTTATATGGGCTTGGCTGGTGTGTGGCCGCGGGCGGCGCGCGTGCTCCACGAGCCCACACGGGCTTCATGACCAGTAGCGGAATAGCCTGAATCAAGCTTATTTTGATGTCCTGTGTCACTAGCGGAGCGGAGCGGCCCAAGGTGGTGACTGGCGACTCTAGCCGGGGTGAATTGACGCCGAAGGTCCTTTGGCCAAGACTTAGTGGCTCATGCTACGAGTTTGTTGAGTTGCCGAGGGCCAAAAGAAGGGGCTCAAGACAGACCGCAGGTGAAAAGGCGCCAAAGATGTGAAGCACCCCCGGACACAGTGCCCGCCACTACATGCGGGTGCTAGTAGTGCATTTCTTCCGTCAAGTGAGTGAAAGTGATTTCGAGTACCAGGGTCTTTGTCAACGCGTGCGGAGCGATGCCTTCCGCTTCGCCTGTTCCTCTTCTCCAGTCTGTCTTGCAGGCGTGCCTTGAAGGGCAGTTGTGTTAGACCATTTCATGCATGTGCAGTACGAAGTATACAGTATATGAAGTACGAAGTACTTAGTAACCATATCATTCAAAGTCCCGTCGGCGCCGCGGCCTGCGATCAAACGACTGCTTCTAGACTAATAAGACTCGATATTCAAGGCTGTTCCATAAACTGAATGCGATCGAACACTGACCACGGGGGAGGGCCGGCTGACTTGTATTAGTGCACGGAACTGAGTCGACACCACCGCGGGTAGCCACGGGTGGGTGCGCAACAGTGGCCTGGGGGAGGGGCCGAGTGCCAGCGAGACCCGCAGCGGTCTCAGACCCACATACACTTGATAGTACGTAATATCTCACGCACCGTCAACAAAAACAGCTCCAAGCTTGAAAGCTTCCTTAGCTCAGTTGGTTAGAGCGTGGGACTAATATTCCTTGGTCATCTCAAGGTCGCAAGTTCGACCCTTGCAGGGAGCAGCTTTCCATTTTTTTGTCTTTTGTTCCTTTTCCTCACCCAGAGAAGGTGAAGACAATACCATTGATGCTTTTTTTTTTTGGCCTTTTTTTTTTTTGAGACGTCTCTATCAGCCTTTGACCTACGGACGGGGGGGGAAGGGTCTGTCTCGTTTCAACAGACAAAGAGCACGTGGCGTTTGAGCGGACGCGGGCGTCTGGCCACGATCTGTTTTCCAGGTGACGACTCGCCAATACGTATCGTACTGTCCTCGTGGACGGGCCGAGTCGTTGTTTGGAACCTAGGGTTGTGGTGGTTTGGAAGCCGAATGGAGCCGTTGTGCTACGTAGTCCACATGTGACCCCGTCCGGACACCCATCCAGGAATACCAACTGTAGATTGTGTGGTGATGAAGGGCAATGCGACAGAACGGTGCCACGCGCTGCATGTGTGGATCAAGTCATTGCAAGCGACCCAACGGTTGCCGTTTCGGATAAGACGCCACCGGATATTCTCATCAGGGACATCCATTCTCTACGCAAAATCCCCAACTTCAGTCCTTGCGAGCAGTGCGGCAAGAGGCACTGCACGTCTTGTATTCATTACAAACAATACTGCACCCGCCTGGCCCCCCGCCTTGACGCGCAAAACGCCATCCACCACTACCGATGCGTGTGAGGCTATTCACACCAAGCGACCCCATCCATCCCTCGTACGCCTATATCTCACAACACTGCTGTTTCGTCGCTAGCCACCAAAGCGGCCGTTTTCCTCCCCTTCCGTAATGAGCGGCGGGAAAGGGCGAAAGGGGGAAAGAAAGCGAATGTGGGGGAATATCAGTCTTATAATAAAAAATGGGGCGTAGTGCAACCACAAAGACAAAAGGTTCGACGCCCCGAGCTCATTGCAACCAGGCTGGCCAAAGAAAAACGACTACTATATCCAGTTCCAAGCTGGGCGCAAGAGCTCGAGGCAAAGGGGGGTATTCTCCTCTCCGTGCGCGGATATTACTGACACCAAAAACATGATATGCACAAAGGCGGCGGGCGTCGACATCCGGTGCGCTGCGTCGGGCCAGTCGCCGTCTCGTCTTACAGAAAGTTGACGAGCCATGGGACGAGTGCACTAGAACAGGTTAACATTTGCACGCGACGTGATGCGCGTTGGACTCGACTTACCCGACCGCGACAGTGGCCCCTATGCCAAAGAGCGCCCTGTTCTTGACCCTGTCCTTTTGCACCTCGGTGGCCGTCTTGACCTTCTTTGCCCGCGGCGCCTCCTCTTTGACCTCGGCGTCGCTCATCTTCTTGCCAGGGCTCTTCTCCGAGACGGAGATGTCGGTCGCCTTGCGCTTGCTCTTCTTGGTCGACTCGGGTTTGGCCTTCTTGTCATCAATCTTGTCCTCGGCCTCGGCGCTGGCAGACTCTCTGTCCTTCTTGACCATCTCCTTGGCCGCCTCCATCATCTTGGCAATCTCTTCCGCGTTCGGCGGCTCACCTGCCGTAGGCAGAGGAATGTCCACCTCGGTCACGGTGTGCTTGGTCTCCACGCCGTTGACGTCCGTCGAGACCTCCTCGTCCACGTGGACCTTGACCTTGGGGTCCTCTTCCCTCGGCTCCAGGACTACGGCGGGTTCAAAGGCAGACGTCTTCATGACGATATCGTCCTGCTTGCCCTTCTTGGCGGTATCGCCATTGACCTCGGCAGATTCGAGCTTGGCTTTGGCGCTACGCTTGCGAGGCGAGGCCGGGGCACGCTTCGTGCTCTTGGTCGGGCTGGCGGATCGGCGCGCGCGCGAACTGCGCGGGATGGACGAGGGCGTGGGCGGGGCCAGCTGCTGCTTCTGGGCCTTGGCGACATCAAACTTGGGGGGTGCGCTGACATTCTTGGGTGGCGAGTCCGAGGCGGTCGACACGGGGATCTTGGCGGTATCGAGCAGGGCTCGGATCCAGATGTCAATGTTGTACTCCTGAGCAAGGGCAAGGGCCTGCTCCGGGGGGATCCAGATGTTGCCGGCCGTCTCCTCGGGGCTCGTGGTCGGCAGAGACTTGATGTACTTGCGCTCGGCCTCCTCCTCGGCGGCCTCGGCGTAGGGGAAGGTGGCCTTGAACATGCCGGTGGCGGAGACGTAGCCGTCGAAGCTCCGGCGCATCAAAAAGTAGCTGGTCGGGCTGGACTTGAAGATTCCTGACACGATGCCCTTGGGCAGGGGGGCTCGGAGGTGGGCGTACTCAAAGGCGCCGAGGGCGCCGGACTCTGCCTCATCGCCGCCGACCATCTTTGGGGTCAGCTTGGTCTGGCCGAGGCGTCGTCGCGCGACGAGCTCGTGGTCTGTGGGGGGTTGGAGGTTAGCGCGCACGCATACGCGAACCAACGCGACCGACCGCGAAGAAAGTGACCGCGACCTACACTCGGGGATGTCCTCGACCATGAGGGGATTGGTCCGCGAAGGCAGGCTTCTGGTGCTTGGGGGTGCCATGATGATGGTCTATGGCCGTCGATGCGACGTGGCCGGCGGAATGCGCGTGCGGGCGTTCGAGTCGCGTCGAGTCCAGAGGGAACCGAAAGCGAACTGCGACTGTGCGGCTAGCACGAACAGCGATATCCAACTCGACACACGACGCGCGAGTAACCTATAGAGCCGGCCTGCGGCAATCCGTCAGCCTGTTTTGCGGCAAGGGCGAGCGCGACGGCGAGGATGAATGCGCGAGAAAAAAGAGGACGAGGGCGCATACATACGATGCAGGGACCGGGGATCACGGATGAAGCGACTGGCGACGTAGACCGAATCGGGCGAGGCGCCAATTCACCAACCAACCCAGAGGGCGAAAGAAAGAGAAGAAGAAAATGCTGGGGCCGGTTCGCAGAGACGCGGCGGCAGCGAATGCGGCGGATGGGCCAGCTGGGGAGAGCGACGCCTGCCGTGGACCACCTACGACGTGGACGCGTGGTGGTGGTGGTGCTGCTGCTGAGCGGATGCGGGTGTGGGCGAGGGAAGGACGGGAAAGAGATTCGCGATGCTGGGGGGGGGAGAGACGGGCGGAGGTGGTGGATGGATGGATGGATGGACGGACGGGGGGCCGCTGGCGCAAATTGGTGGAGCGTCTGGTGCTGACCTCTTTCGGACTGGCCACGCTGGATGTGGGATGGGATGGATGTGGATGTGGATGTGGACCGATGCTCGGGCATGAGGTGAGAGCTGGAAGGCGCCCGGCTCCCTCTCTCTCCGTCTCTCTCTCGCGCGCGCGCGCATGCTCTCTGAGACCCCGGAAGGCGCCAACCTAGAAGGTGCCCGCCCTCCCGTCGACGGGAGCGGTCGTCGGGCAGCCCGGGGTGGTGGGCGGGCGGAAGCGCCAATAGACCAGCTGGTCCAGCGCTGGGCCAGGGCTGTTCTGGGCATGATGGCGCGAGCCGTGCGCGGGCGCATCAGTGGCTCATCAGTGGCCCGCGGTTGCTGGAAAGCAGCCTGGGCTGGAACCCCGGAACCCATGCCATGCCATTCAATCCGATGCCCGCCCGCCCTCCATCCCCTCACCGCAAGCTGGACGGAAGGTGCAAGTACCTTGCTACGATGATTGAAGGATGAAAGGGCGCACGGGGTCCCGTGCGCGCCTGGGTAAGGCGACGGCGGGCGACGCGATGAGACGACCCTCCGAAAGTATCAGGATGCGCCATTTTTGGCGCAGGGGTGACATGCCTCCTCACAACGTGCCAGGGTCTCTTGCCGGGCTCCCGCTGGTCCTTGGGACCCTTGGACCACCACTGCACTCGCTCGGGGGCACACACCTACCCAGCTGGATGAGGCACGCGGCCAGAGGGGGGGCGATGGGAGGGCCGACGCGACCCTACCCTTGTGGGAAGCAGCAGGAGGATGCTGGGCGGGGTCGTTGGAAAAGGGCATGGCTGGGCATGTCCTGCAATAACGCGGTACTCATCAAACGCGTAAAGCTTATCCTGCCTCGACGTACTGCACTATCCGTTCCATTTGCAACCGCAGCGCAAGGCTTGCAAGGCAAGCTGTTCGGGGAACTCGAGGCGGCGTTTCCGCCTCGGGCCGCCGCCTGGCTAGATAGCGCGAGGTGCGGGTGGTACTTTTTTTTTCTCTCTGACGCGCCGCCGAGAGCAAGCTCACGTGCATTGGCGAGCCTGCCAGCAAGCTACAGGGAGCACTTGTTCAGGGCCAAGTGAGATTCGAAGTGCAGGCTGTTGTCACTGTCATGCACGTTTGCTGCGACAGAGCAACGTGTACAAAGTACATAGGTAGGGCAGGCCGTCGCACTCGTTGCGCATCCAATTGGGTGCCACTGGATTAGATGTGCAAGCTGGGGCACTGTCAACGGTAGGTATTGACGGTGGGACTATTTGACGGAGAATTGCTTTGGCTCAAAGTGCGAGTTCATCTGCGTCCGTACATTGTGTCAATGCGGGACGCGCACTATATTCATGGGTTGAGGGCACGGAATATCTCAACCACTGCTACGACGAGGGAAATCTACAACCCGATGCGGCGTCGACGTGACACATAAAGATACCAACACAGTGCAACTCTCAAGAGTGCCTCTTCTTCCATCCCCAAAACCCTTTCTGACGTTCCTATCGCGCTGCCAACACAAGACGGTCTGAGTCTAGGGTATGCCACTATTCGGCACCACTATCTGTCCTTGGCAAGCAAAGCCTCAGGCATGAAGAGCGTGGGTCAGGTACGATCTCCTAGCTACCTAGCTAGGGTGCCATCACGAGACGCGCTCAGTTCATCAGGCACTCGACGAAGCTGTTGTCCATCTGCTCGTTTCCGATGCGCCCAGGCCCACACCGCGCGCCGCCCCACGTCGTGTGTCGCGACTCGTGCCTTGCCTCGCCAATTTGCCCACCGCCCGTCTCCGTGTCCAGACTCAGTCTTAGTCAGAGCCCAACAGCGCACCCCTTGTCGAGCTCCAGCATCAACGTTGTCTGGACAGCAGCAAGCCACACACGCAACGCTCAAACTCGCCTCTGAACGGTTATAGAGGAGGAGCAAAGAGAGGACTGGCAAGAAGATGCACACGGCTAGTGTCGCAACCGACCCGCATAGACGGTACTACGTACTACGAGACCTGACGCTGCTGCTCCTGCTGCTGCGACCGTGACAGACACCCGTAACCTCAGCTCCCCCCTGGGGCCCTGGCTTCCCTCCCCCCGGTGTCGTACCCCTGAGCTTGTCTCTCCGTCCAATCATGCCAGTTGCCTCCGCCCCCACCAATGCGGCGGCGAGGGCCCCTGGGCTGCAAGCCCCTCCATCGTCACCGTGACAATCGCCGCCGCCGCCGCCTGTCTCCTCCCCCTCCAACGGCGGCCCTGCTGGCTCTTGACCGATTCTCCCATCTCGTGTATTTTCTCCCTCTCCTCCTCCTCGTCCGCCTCAGTTCTCCGGTACCTTCAAGCTAGTCTACGCAAAATCGACTTGCAATCTACGTCGTACGATCTGATTACGCTCCGCCTTTGACCTTCCCCGCTACCTGTCCGCCTTCTCACCATGGCCTCCCACGATGATGACACCATGCCCGAGGAGACGCAAGGCTACAAGCTCTCCCAGCCTAAGCAGAGCTTGGCTGAGTACCAGCAAATGGGTGGGTGCATGCACTTTCTCGAGACAGACCCCGATGTTGTCTTGCAATTTAACATTAGCTTCGATGGCTCGCTCTCCGCTACGTCCACCTTCCCAGCCCCGAAGAGGGGTTGATGGTGCTTTACGAGTCCCCACCCCAGGCCTGTCCTGCGGCCAGCATCTGATCCGATACTTATATACAATCAAACTACCACTTCATGGTCAGCAGCTAACCGCAACAACCCATGTTAGATGCCGGCGATGAGTCCCTCCAGCGATACAAAGAGTCCTTGGGTCTCGGCGGCGGCAAAGACATTTCCGACCCCAACGACTCCCGCGTGTGCATCATTCTGAGCCTCACCATGGACTCGCCCGGCCGCGACCCCGTCACCATCGACCTCTCCCGGCCCGGCAGCGAAGCCACCATGAAGGACAAGCCCTTTAAGATCAAGGAGGGCTCCAAGTTCACCATGAGCGCAAAGTTCAAGGTGCAGCACGAGATCCTCAGCGGCCTGCATTATGTGCAGGTGGTCAAGCGCAAGGGCATCAAGGTGTCCAAGGACTCGGAAATGATTGTCGGTGACGCCTCGCGTCCCTCGATCAGCCTTCTCCGTGCTGACAGCTCGCAGGGAAGCTACGCACCCAACACTGACAAGCAGACCACGTACATCAAGAAGTGTAAGCGCGCCATAGGCCTCTCTGCATTCTGGCCCCAGCTGATAGCCTGCTAGTTCAAGAGGAGGAGGCGCCCTCGGGTATGCTTGCCCGCGGCCATTATAATGCCATCTCAAGCTTCGTCGACGACGACAAGAAGAAGCACCTCGAGTTCGAGTGGAGCTTCGACATCGCCAAGGACTGGTGAGGTGATGCCGGGCCCGCATCTGAATGCCACCGCTGGCATGCATTGATGTTGTTTCTGTCGTCGAGCGTCATGAGAACACGAGTATACCAGATCCTCAAGGGCGCGGAAAAGTCGGCGTGATATTTCGCCTCATCATCTGCAGACACATGCAAAGAGAATAAAGGAGCCATGTTTCATATCGCCATGACATGCTGGGTGTCGCTTTGTTCCCATGATGCGCCACCGACTGGGTTGTGCATGAAATGAACGCCCCTAGGACTATAGGAAGTAATCAGGTAGGGCGTTTCCGTCTGCCACCTTCTCGTTACCGGGCTGTTGGTCTTTGTGAAGGTCGTTTTCCGGCGCGGCGGCGAAGACGTTGAAGAAGCGCTCCCCACCGTCGCTAACCTCGAGGACGCTGGCCATGTTGCCGCACCGGTAGCAGTAGTTGGGCGCGCTCCAGACCGTGCTCAGTCGGTCGTCGTAGAGCACCTGGAAGCCCTCCTGGCAGAGCTGGTGGGCGCGCAGGATGTGCGACATGTTGTTGACGGCCAGGAACTTCTTGACAACCTGGGCGCCGAATGTGTATCCCGCTCCCCGGGGCGATAATGAAAACTCGTCTCGCTCGGGGTCGGGATCAGACCAGACGAGATCGGCCATGGGACCCTCGTGGGGAATTTCTCGAAAGCGATCAATGATTTTGATCTGGTCGATGGAGTGTATGGACGGGGACAGCCCTGTAAGGAGTCAGAAGACACAACGGGAGCGTGGTTTCGACGAAACTCACCACCGTGGACGCAGAAGATTTGGTTGTCGATGACGACGCTCAGCGTGAGAAAGTCAAACATGTCGGTAAAGTAGTGCCAGACGTTGGCATTGCCGTACTTGCGGGAGCACTCAGTGTAGAAACCGTACGACTGGGTGACGCCGCGGGACTCGTGGTTTCCGCGAATTAAATGCACGCGTTCGGGGTATCGTAGCTTTAAACACACGAGCAGGGAGATGGTCTCGACGCTAAACATGCCGCGGTCGACATAATCGCCTGCTCGTCCGTCACCCTGTCAGCTTGTCCGGTTTATCACGTCGCCCTAGGCCTGGGGCACATGCCGTAAGTCGGCACACATACCCAAGAAGAGATAGTTGGTATCCGGGCAGTAGCCGCCTATCCTGAAAATCTCAATCAGGTCGAAGAACTGGCCGTGGATGTCGCCGACGACGGTGACGGGCGCCTTGACGTGCACCACGTTGCTCTCTCGCATGAGCAGCTCCTTTGTCTTGGCGCATATCGCCTCGATGACCGACTCTGCGAGGAGTTCCTTCTTGTATAGCCGTGAGATGCACTCGTCGAGGTCGACGGAAGCTGATGGGCGGGCAGCAACCAAGGTTAGTTACTGTGGTCGCCAGGGGGGAAGGGGAATGGGGGTGCCGCGCTCACAAGGTAAGCTGGGCATCGTGGCGCCGAATGTGTCGACTTGCAAACGAGCTCGGCGAGTGTTGCCCTCAAGTCCAGGCTGGGGGTTCGGTCGCGAGCGGTCTGACGGATCGGGGCAGCTTCATCAAGACCGGCTGTGGCGCGTCTGCTCCGAGCTATGTCGACGGACGGATGGGGAGAAGAGCGCTGCAGCAGACGACGGCCTGCACCAACATGATCGGAAGCTGGGCTGGATGCGTGCAGCTTGGCGTGGGCAGCGAGCCGCGAGGAAGAGCTAGGCGATCATTGAAGAAGCGAAAAGTCCGTGTCGCTGCCGAAGGTGCTGGCTGCTTGGGAGCTCTGGGTTGCAGGTTCTGCCGGCTGGGTCGGATTGGATTACCAAGGCTAGCAGCCCTCCAGCTCTTACCACGCCGCACTACGTACTGCCTGTAGCGCCGCACCGTTTGGGGGGAGGGGGCAAACAGGGTGTTTCGTTTTGGGCGGCTTGCCCGCCAATGGTACGCGCCAGTTCGGTGTAGCACGTGACGAAGAATCGCTTCTACTCCCGTGTTCGGACGCCGCGAAATAACTAACTTCTTTCCCGTTTGGAATCTCGAGCGAGGAGGAAGATACAACAGTATGGGTATTTGAGTAGTAGGCACAGTGCGTGGAAGGCTGGCTGGTTGACTACCTACCTTAGCTAATCTACGCTCCTTGAAACCCATTGGAGCGCCCCCATGCCCCCCATCCTGGGTGCACGGTGCGGTGGTCTTTTGTCGCTGCCTTGCCTTTGCGATAGGGCAGCCAGGGGCAGGAGCACTATGCGGCACTGTGCAGCAGCCATTATGACGACCATGTCTTTTCGCAGGCTTGTTGCGCGGTGCCAAGTATTACGGACCGAGGCAGAATTAATTTCATCATGCTCCTTCGTACAGTCCTACTTATACGAATTATTCAAGTATTTCGAATGCATGTACATCGCCATGCACTCCAGGCTGAGGGAATAGCCGGTGATGGCCCACTGCCGTCCATCCGGTGACAAACCCGTCGTCCATGCAGCGACACTGACGCCTCATGAGACTGCTCAGCCACTTTTTGGTTTGTGTTGAGCGTGTTCGCGAAGTGGCGGGCCTTGAATCGGAAACGGTATCGTTTCATGTCAAGCCTGCATTCTCCCATTGGTCGCAAGGTCGCCTTTGGGATGGCACAACACCACTTGCTGATCCGAGCGTTCATTGTAAGGCTCGATAATCCACCACATATTTACTAATTCAAGAACCTAGACTATTACGTACCGCCTTTCGAGACAAATCTCCCGCAAAACTTGAAAACGAGGACCCTTCCCAGATCGGCTGCCTCCAAAGGATGGTCGTGCCTTCGGGAACATACTCATTTTTCCTACATTTATAATCCTTGCGGTGCCAATTCGCCGTATGGCTCTCGATACCTCGACTCCGGCCCGATTGGACTGATTCTACTCTCGATGCGACTCATCGTTCTCTCCGCCTTTGCGGCGGCAGCCGCCCTGGCTGCTCCCAGCTCCGACGTGTGGACTCGCAAGGACGGAGACTCTCTCGATGGAGTCCGCTGGGCGCCCCTGACGTGGGATGCCCAGGCATTCCCTAATGGCCCCAGGTTGACCCTCAGAGGGACGGTGCAGGAGGTGTACGACCAGCTGCTGGCTGTCAACCCAGACTGGGATACCGACTTCGCGCTAAACGCAACATCAGAGTCGCCAACAAATGAGAAACGCGACGGCACCTTCGCTGGCGCCGTAGTCATTTGCAACGAGTCGAAATATGGGGTACCACCATACAAGACTGTTGTTAACGCCATGAACAAATTCAACAACCGGGCTGGACCGGGGCCCATTCTGCCGCCCGGCCCCAATGTCTGCAGCGACGTCTATTACGACAGTGAGATGACTGTAGTGGTCTGCAATAATGTAAGTCTCCCCTTGGGATGGCGGCTTGCGCCATACGCAACTTCTGACGAGGCATTACCGCTTTAGCAATCGGTTGAAAAGAAGCTCGAGTCGTATTCTGAGGTCACGTCCGGCCTGCAAGCTATACGCGCGTACTGCCTCAAGCTTGTGATGATGGAGCCCTACTTTCTGGGAGGCGAAGCTTTTAACTCGGCTAACTGGAGCATCACCTTGAAGAGGACTGGGTACGTGCAGACGGAGGGCTTTTCGAGACCAGCGTCTCAATTTGGCGGATGATATGCTCGAGGGTAAATGGGTGGATTATATTGTCCCATTATTCGCCACTGGCTCCTGACCAACCGTTTGAACCGCCCCGTGCTTATAGGTTGTCGACAAGTCGACAACGGCCATGACAGGCTGCTACTCGCGTCATCAAAGGCGCCGAAGGTTGTGCCACTACGGATTGATGATTCATTGTATATACTTGTTCACCTTTACGAAGTATTTAATGGCAGTATTTCTACTCGCGGGCGAGCCGAGCCGCCTATTGACGTCGCCAGCGAAGACCTCGTTGTCACTCATTGCAGGCTGCTAGTCTATACTTCGTACGCTTCCTCTGCATCGAGTTTGGCGTTGCCAGCTGCACCGACCTAGCCTGCACACGGAACTATATGCCATGGCGAGGCGAGGTCTACTTGCGGGCTGATGTCCAACTGTCTTGGCGACGACGGCAAGCGCAGGATAAGAACATGACAGACTGCGGGACGTTGCCAGACAAGTCGGCAGTGCGTCGCTGCATACTTCGTACGAAGTACACGGGAAGATGGCCTCGAAACGATTGATCCACTGGGGATTACTCAAGGCCGTTTGACGCGGCTAATTCGCGGCCCAATGTGCACACCAAAGTCCGGCGAGCCACACCACTGGACGCCAGGCTGTGTCAGTTAGTGCCTTAGGCGACCCAGCGAGGGTATTGGCCCGTGCGCCGTCTCACGTGTTACCCCAGTGTTCCAGCTCCAGCTCCATCCCACTCACCAAACAAGCGTAACCCGACTGTCACCACCTCTCGCGCTTGTCGCTCGGCTCAGCTGCTCCAACGACGCTGGGCGTTCGTCGCAATACATGTTGCGTGCCTCGTCGCCCAGAACGCGATTCTCACGCCTCGGTTGGCCTGCCTGATGTGAAGGCCCCTGACGCAGCATCGCAGGGCATGGGAGGGCCGGCCTGTCGACTCGCCAGCTGTTTGCACGCTCACGCCAACCTGATCCTACCACGACGGCTGAGCTGGCGCGCTGCCCGACCTCAACCGTTCAACCCCAGCTCCTCCCTGGCGCTTCATCCATCCATCCGGATTTTTGATTGCCTGACGCGACGTGAGCGGCGGGGACTCTGGGCGCGACTGCGCCTCACTCTCCGCCTGAGCGATCTGGGAACACATCACTTGCGCGTTGCTCTCTCACTCATCCTCGTGCCGCGTCGGCCCCACGAGCCACGGCCATGGCAGACACCTTTTCCGGCTATGACGGTCGGTCCCATGAGCCGCAATGCTACAACTGCGGTGCCGTAGGGCACTGGGCGGTTGCATGTCCTGAACCTACCCGAGCAACGCCAGCGTAAGTCGCATCGTTAAGCTCAGGCCAACATCAGTCGTCCGATGGTAGCTAATTGTAATGCAGTGGTTTGGCTGCCTGGAAGAACGCACCTGCTCCCAGTCAGGGCATACCGAAGCATCACGGCAATTCTTCCAAAAGATCGAAGGGACCCATCATCACCAAGTATGCGCCTCCACCTCCGCCGCAGCCTCCATCCTATGGCCCTGGCATGGGCCCCTATCAGCCTCCGCCTCCGCCTCCGCTTCTCCCAGGACACCATCAACATCCTAATGCAATTCCTGGACCGCCGCCCGCGCCGCATTACTCTCAGTACGGCACTCCATCTCCGTCGTACCCCCCCGGCTACACGCCGCCGCCCTATCCGTACGCTTCGGGCCAGCCCTATCACCCCCCAAGCCCTTATGGAGCTCCACTGCAATACACTCCTCCGGGCTACGCGCGTCCAATGCCGGGTCCTCTTCCACCTGCTCCGTACCCCGGAGCGCCTGTTGCCCACGACCACAGGCCACCACCGTCTTATTACGGCCAGCAAGCGCCTCAGCCGGCGCCGGCGCCGTATGCGCACTCTTCTTCGCACCACTCTCCCAGGCCCCCGCCGCCTCAGCCTCGCCCAGCGCCGCCAGCAGGTTTCGCACAGCCGCCGCCTAAGCTACCAGGCACTAGGATGAGCCATCCACTGCCGCCGAAGCCGCCGCCGAGCCAGGACCAGACCAAAACTCAACGCGATCACCGCAACAAACGCAAACACGACAGGCAGGATAGTCAAGACGGGCGTCACAGGGATCACAGGGGTGGAAACAAGCACGCGAGTCATGGCTCTCAGTACGATGCCCATGCCTTCCCCTCGTCAGCAGGACAACGTTACTCGTCTTCTCAGGGCTCACCGCCAAGCCGGCCAAACCACAACCATCCCAAGCCTAGTTCTCAGCAATTCCGCAAAGGCAATCACTCTGAAACGCAGATCCGCGCGTCTACGTCGCCAGCGAAAAGAAGTCGATCCGAGAGGGCCGGTGGAGCGAACAAAGACCAGCCAGAGGAATCAATACAAGCCGAACCCATCGGCGATGAAGCGGGTCCTGCTCACAAGCCGCCCCAGGGGAAAGAAGCCGATAGGTCCCAGGGTCCTCTGGTGGCGCATATGCCTGAAGTGGTTGACCAAGTGCGCCTTGTGGACGAGCTCGCGGCTGACGACGCTGCGCCGGAGCGCAACACCGAGGACGAGGCTGTGGAGACTAAGACGGTCAGCACCGATAAGGAGGAAGGTGAGATTGGCAACGATGATGCGAGAACTAGCACCTCGTCGTATGAGCCTACGATGATGAGACAGCCACAACGGTCCACGTCTGGTGAACCTGGCCCGCACTACAAACGCTCGCGTAGCAGCGACGTGGAGGAGCGCCAACACCACAAGAAGCGAAGACCCGATAGCCCAGCACCGAGGAGTGACAAGACCAGCGAGAGCGGAACTGTGAATGGCACCCTCTGGGACGGACTCGACGTCCCTAGACAGGCCGACCGGAAACGCCGAGGTTCCCATGCGTCTCAGGGATCGAAGCAATCCTCTGCGTCCAGCAAGTCGTCGGACTTGAATTCTTTGGAGGCTGAGCTCTTAGGTCGGCCAGTGAAGCAGAAGCTCGTGGCCGACAGTCCGCCGCGCCAGCGTTCGGACCGGAAACCCGTGAAGGCTAAGCGTCGTCCGGCCAACGCCAACTCGGCCTATAGGTACGATTTTATCTCGGTCTCAGGCTGAAGGAGCTTTCTTTCTAACATTCGCAGCCGCCGCTGGTAAGCGACGATGCGACGATCGCCCCATCATGGCACCGTAGCGGGCGTTGCTGCCCCTCGAGCCTCGTTAATTACTCGTGATTCTCTTACTGGTCACGCCGTGGTCGGACTCATAGCAGGCCCAATGGCCCCTGAGGCTTGCCACTGCTTCTTGTACTACCTTTTGCGGTTGGGATATGTGGCCTTGGTGCCCGACACACCCCCACTGTCTGCTTGCTATCTGCACTCGTGTCTCTCTGCGTGAACCTTTTCCCCTTGGGCCCCACGACCGTCACGACCAAGCATGGAACAGGCGTTTTCATTTCTGTCTAGAAGTTCACGAAGTGTGCGTGAACTGGCTCATTTGGCACGCTTTCTCGGGTTGAGACCCGTGCCAATGGGCGTTAGGAGCGCAGCGTCGCGCGTCTTTCGTTCTGTTTGGCATGACAAGCAGGTAGAAAAAAGACCTTTTGCCGTTTCCCCCTCCACCCTCGTGTCGCCGCGGAGTCGCAGAAGGGGGGCTGGCGGTCCTTCATGCGCTCTCCATTTAATCACTTCTTCTCTGTGCCCCGTATTCCAACCACCATCTACTTGCCACGCCACCGCCCTTCGTTCCCATCACTTCAGCGGCACACAGGGACCGCAATGCCAAAACATACTTATATAAAGCCAGGTGTCAAAATTAGATAAACAAGACGATGTACAATGAGCTCAGCAGGTAAGTTCACACAATGTTTCCTCCCTATTGACGGGCGTTTCCCGTGTCGATGCAGCATCCAGTCCAGCGACTGATGCTTTTCCCGCCTCCCTTGCCTTCGAATTCTCGACGGCCAGCACTCTATTTGCAAGAAATCATGTTTACTCCTCGTCTTCGTCCTCGTCGACCTCGGTAACCTCGAAGTCGGCGAGTTCTTCTCGGCGGGTAATCTCAAAACGCTTCTTAAGGCGGTAGGCAAGGGCGCGGGCGCGAGCCTTCTCGGGCTGAGTGAAAGCAAAGGAGCCGCCAAAGGGACCGGCCGGGGTGCTATTCCTGACCATACCGACGCAGACATTGGTGGCATTGCCCACCGTGCCAGTACAGGTCATGCCCTGCGGCATCTGTACCTTGACGGTGAAGTCGGTGTTGGTGGCCGTGGACAGGCCGGCAACGATACCGGGGACATTCTGCGTGACCTGGGCAGTCTGGAAGGCGCTGGCGTCGGTGCCGCCGGAGGAGGGATCGATCTTGGCCGACAGAGGCCCGGCACCGTCCTGGTTGATCTAAGATGTGTGTCACGTCAGCATCTGGGATTGCGGGATTGCGGGTATGCTGTGATGGTGCGTACCTGACGGTAGGTGATTGTGACCTCGCCATTGTCACTGCAGGTGGGCATTCCCTGCGTTTGACCATTGCCGGCCGTCGCGGCGACCATGGTTTCGGCAGCCTTGTTGGACTTGGTGCCAGCGTTGCCACCACCGCGGCCGCCGCCATTGCCACCGAGGAGGCCGCCCAAGAGCCCGCCGAGCTGGCGCTTGCTCTCTTCGTTGCTCCGCTGTCCGATGCCCTTGAGGCCGGTGAGGCCGGCGAGGCCGGAGAGGTCATCTTCTTGGCCGACCGAGGACTCTTTGCCCTTGTTGGTCGGGGCGCTCGTGCCACTCATGAAAGCGTTGACCATCTTTGCGGCGTCAACAGGGCCGTTGCCCTGGGTGCGGCCAAGGGGGCTGGCCCGTCCGTTGGCGATCTCACGGTCGCGGATGATGGAGGTGTCGGCCTGGGAGCCACAACCGTTGCTCGAGCAGTCGCGAGGGGTGCCGTCGGCAACTATTTGACCAACACTGTCAGCTCCGCGCTCCCTGTTGGTCGCGAGGCGGCTGGGGGCTTCCGGCAGGGAGACGGCAAGAAGACGTACTGCTCAATCCGGGCATCACGACACCGTTGGCGCCTGTGATGGAGGTGACCACTCCGTGCGCCGAGGCGCAGGCGACGAGGGCCGAGTAGACGAAAGCGTAACGCATGGTGAGTGATTAAAAAATAGCTGCAAGTATTGCAACAAGTGAATAATAGACTAGCTTTGGAACAAGCTTGTTTCTGCAAGAAGACGAAGGCAGCCTCCGGGGCTTTGTGCACAAATGGTCACAGACCTGGATAAGAGAAGCACAAGAGAAGGAGAGTATTGCAAGCGAGGGAAGGAAGCTATAAATTGAAGACAAGAGAGGCTTGGGGATGAGCCAGTCGTAGTGGTAGCGAGCGAATGACTCGCAGTTATATAGACTATCGAGACGCCTTCAGACTTCTGTAGTTCACACGGTCTGTCCGGAATACGTTTGCCGTTCCCGCATGAACGGGGGGTGCGCTTTGGCTTCACATGGAGCAAGAGGCTTTGAATCGTGCCGCGACGTTCAGACCTTGGAACCGGGGAGAGATGGGGCCCACGGAGATGCGTCCCGCGAGCTCGAAGGAAACGGCTCTCACACGACACAGATGCGTAGTACATGTTTCTGGCCGAAGACAGTAGGCCTCCGACGGTCCCGTCGTTCATGATGGGGGAGAATAGAGAGGGAGCGAGCGAGCCGGGGGGGGAAGAAGGAAAGAAGGAGCGTAGTGCAAAACATTGTGATGCTCGGCCTGAAACTCGAAAGATCGAGGATCACGGCACGCGGCAACCAGAAACGGGATTAGGTTGCGATGGTCCAAACGAACAAGGGGGGTACAGAAGAAGAAGAAAGGAGACGAAGATGAAGGGGAAGAAGAAGGGGAAGCGACGCGGCATGTCGTTGCATGGGGACGAGAGTCTGTCTCTTCCTTGGCTCGCGCGCGGAACGAGCCACAGCCGAAGTGTGGCGTTTTGGTGGATGTCCTGCGGCCGAACACGACACGATGGGCGGAAGGCGAGGGGAGGCACGGACGGGAATGGTCCAGTACGTACGTAGCATCTTCAGCTTTCGACGATGCGGGCGCGCGTCGCAGGAGATACTAATCAGTCACCGGCAGATGAGTTGCGGTCGTGGTGGTGCTCGGGAGGCTTGTGGGGCCGGGGGGCAAGGAGGCTCTCCAGGGGTCCGGTTCATGTCGGAGAGGGTGACAGCGGGATAGAGAGCCTTAGGGCATCGCGTGGCTGTGAGGGGGCGCGGGAGGGCGATGATGAAACCCGGTTGGGGGGGATCGGTGATGCTTCCACCAGCCAGCCCCCTCGGTGATGACGCACTGATGCAGTGACAAGATGGGGGAACATGGGAGGTGGAAAAGGCAGCGAGGAATCATCAATGAATCGAGAGACAGCGCGCAGATATGATTGCGACAACGGCAAATGCGCTTTGCTGTGAAGCGATCGAGGCGAGCCATCTTGGCCGGCGATAGTTGCCAACTGTGCGAGTTCTACGGCAGCGAGGCTTGCGATGGGATGCAGTATCACAGAGGGCACTGACAAGTACAGTAACCCGGCCCATTCCGGCTCCGAGCGATGGCGGCGTTTGATGAAGAGAAAAAAAAAGGCCCGTGGAAAGAACCCCAAACCCAACCGTGCGCCTCACATACAATAGAGCGAGCGAGCGAGCGAGCGAGCAGCACCCTGTCGCTAGTTACCTATCGAATGCACTGTAATGAAATCTACCGAAGCAGTGGGCACGCTCTCAAATGCCAAGTACGCATATAGAGTTCTCAACGGCAAACTGCGTGCCGCAAACCGATGGATGGACATTGTACGCTGCTAATTTTGGTACGACCGTTTTGTGACGCGCTTCCCGGTTTCGGGTTTTGTTGAAAGAGGCATGGTTCGGGGGTTTGGGTGGTTCGTTGTTAGGGTACCATTGGCAAAATGTGGAGGATTAGTACGTAGGTAGTAGCGAGCGAACGAGCCCTTCCTGCGACCGAACCATCAAAGGAGAAAAGAAAAGAAGGAGGGAAAAAAAAAATTGGGCGACACGGACGGTTCGTTTGGTTTCCGGCGCGAGTCGTTTTGGATCTGCGGATCTGCGCGCGACGAACACGCGAAGAAGCGCTA
Organism: Purpureocillium takamizusanense; assembly: GCF_022605165.1. Taxonomy (NCBI): domain Eukaryota; kingdom Fungi; phylum Ascomycota; class Sordariomycetes; order Hypocreales; family Ophiocordycipitaceae; genus Purpureocillium; species Purpureocillium takamizusanense. Next base: position 193,481 of record NC_063068.1, read on the forward strand.
ATCAGTCAGCACAGATGCGGGAGAGGGGCAGCAGATGCAGTGGAGGAAGGAAACCTGCTGCTGCCCCGGGATGCGGGAGTGATCGAACTGGTACGAAGGGACTACTAGCTTGAAACACCGCCCCGACGACCCTTGCGATTCTTTCGGCGTGCGAGAGAGGAAGACTGCCCTTGGTGGTCTTGACTCTTTACGTAGGCGAGGAGGTGGCAGATGCGGGCGGCGATGGCGTGTAAAAGGCTGCCGGCCGGCAGCGTAGATGCATAGGCGCCAGTTGTAACTATCAGAGCACTGATAGTAGTAGTAGTGGTGGTAGTATGAGGAGGATTACCTAAAGTTATCGACAAGGAGTACCAAACGGACGGTGCGCGTAGATGCTGCTCGTGGCGACGTAGATGTGGCTATGGCTTCATGTTCGATACATGCGCAATTGACCAACGGACGTCTGGCCCGGCAGACCGCATCATGTCTTTCAGCACGTTGCATGTTCCCTGGGCTTTGGATGGAGGCATGTACTTCGTGCGTGCATACATACTAGGTACATACACACAGTACATGGGTATTACATACATGAATTTACGTCATGGCAGGCATGAGACAAACGGTCGGATGCTTTTCAACACGGACAGAGGACTGGAGCAGGTGCGGGCGAAACGCAGGCGGAGAGGGCACAAACCAAACTTTGACGACCCCCCCCCCCCACCGCGTTCGCCTCGAACTGGTGGTACTAGTAGTACGTCTGTGGCACTGTTTCAGCGGGTGAGGGTGGTTGGTGGTCCCTTGTTTCAGCGACCTTTGCCGATGGAAATGAACGGCCTGAAACCGTGCCACCACCGGTGCCGCGCTCGGCGAGGAGCGGCTTGCTCTGGTGTTAGTGGGCGGTGATGGACGCCGACCGGCCGACGGATGAAATGAACCGATGACGAAAGAAAGACAGAGAGAGAGAGAGAGAGACAAGACTATGTGAAAAGAGAGGAAAAATTACCATGCACCGTCCATGGCGTCGCGAGTTGCTGTATCAAATCGTGGGCTCCTTCTCTGTGGCACTTTGCAGACGAGCAGAGGACATGCATTAGTAGGTACTACTGTGTTATGGAAACCCCTTCAGAACAGCCCCGCGGCAGGACGTTCATGCATGTCTATCGCTGGAACCGCTACGCGCGTGTCCTGGCGTCCACCCCCCTCCAACTCCCAAGTCTGTCGGCTCATGGTATGCAGCTTGTTGGCCCGTTTGTAACCGGTGTCGTCCTGCACGCGCGCCAGCGGTTGAGCCGTTCTCACAACGTCGCGGGCAGGCATGCGATCGTTGTTGTTGCGCCCGTCAAGCCGTTCTGATAAGTGCCTCTTGCTTGCGCTCAGTTCCTTGTCTAGCCAGCACGCGAACATCGCGGCGCGCGGCGCACGTGCCAAAACGGGCATGCTCATGTCGTCGGTGGCGTGTACGTGCTGCCGTGATGTTGCGCGCGTGACCGGTCCGTGACTCTCTCTCTCTCTGCGCCTTCGAGAAAGAAAAGAAAAATTCCGTTTCCATGGCTGATGTGCTTGAGAGTAAGTCTAGTCTGACGAGTTTGCCGAGCCACACAACGGCCCCCCCCTAGGCGGAGCAAGTGCTGAGTTACACCGCATCCCACGCACCAGACCACATCGCGAGATGTGCACTTGTCTGAGCTACACTCCTCCGACAAGCACACGATGACAAATGAAGAATTCTTTGCTTACCTTTAACGCTGGCCCGTGTACCGTGAAACTCGACAAGACACTGGGTTTTTTTTTTTCGCTTGTCCCCGCCTCCCCCCTCTCCTCGACATACACAGACGCTCAGCAGGATTGGCCACGAACGTACAGGCTCTCTAATCAGTCCGTGTCATGGACCTGGACCCCGAGCCAAAACACGATATGCCTCCTATCGAGTGGGTTTGAAGAAGAGGGGGGGGCGGGGGGGGGGAGAGAGAGAGAGAGAGAGAGAGAGAGAGAGAAAGATTCATGGCTAATTTTGCAGAGGTCTTTGCGATGGCATCTCGGCATCGGGCAGTCGTCCGCAGCGAGGCGGAGGGCGACGTCTCATGACGCAGAGCGGCATAGCGTTGTGCCCTCGGGCGCCTGGCTCTTCTTCATCGACAAAGTTGGTCAGCCACGATGCAGAGAACCTTCTGTTCACCGATAAGCAGCCGAGAGAGATCGAGTGAGCCTATCGTCCGCCCCCCCGGGAGCCGTCGCGGCGCCGGGGCCGGGCCAGGGACAGTGCCTACGCACGCTGTCTTGTCGATCGCATCGATGCGTGACAGGCCTGACACCAAACCCGGGCGGTAGCGTGCCCTTTTCCCTGAATGGTCCGTCCCCTCAGCCCACGGCGCAGATACCAGCAGATGGCTCTCGAGATGGGGGCCGGGGCAAGGCAGGTTTGGCAATATGGGGGGGGGGGGGAGGAGCGCCACCAACACATCTTCGCGATGGGCCCCGTGCTATGGCCAGTGGCGGCGGTATAAACATCGCGTGATGCGCCCGCCACGACCAAAGACCGCCACTACGCCGAACCGTCAACAGAGGATATTGCAGTCCAGCTATATCTCGGGTTTCTTCCAAGACATTTGCTCTCTTGCAAGTCTCATATCAAGAGGAAGGAAAGAGAAAACTTAAAACCTCCCCTCCCGTTCAAGAGCATTGGTTCCGCCAGCCATGCCTGCCTACACGTTTTACAGCATCGCCCGGCCGCACCTCAACAAATGGTACACCATGAAGAAGAATGACGGCACGGAGCTCAGCCTCTACATACCCACGTCCAGGCACCAGCGCGACAAGGACCTCCTCAGGCTGCACACCGGGAAAGAGGTCAAGGGGGAGATCCTGGCCCTCGCCGAGCTGCCCCCCAACAGCGTCGGCACGTACAGGCTGGTGCCCGGCAAGTCGTTCGAGGCCGCGCCCACCGTCGCCATGTCCTCCGACTACCGCTGGGGCATGATGGTGCCCGCGGGGCCCGGCGGCGCCATGGTGTGGAAGACGTTCGTGTGGCAGAAGAACAGGGACCGCTTCGCCCCCACGGGCAAGAAGGGCCTCGACCTCGTCGACGTGGAAAAGTGCGAGGGCTGCGCCATGTTGGATTACGACAGGTTGCTCGGCTCGCTGCAGCTCGAGGTCTCCTGGGGAGACGACTTTGACCTCATGGTCTTGATGACCTTCATGGCCAAGTACGAGCAGGACCGGAGAAACAGCCAGAGGGGTTCATCAATCGATCCGGTGATCTTCGGTGGTGCGGCAGCGTGCATGTAAGGAGAATCTGGGACATGGCGGCAAAACATCCTAGCGTTGTTTCTGCTATTTGATAGTGCTGCGAGTTGTGCGTCGCAGAACGTTCATGGAAACCCGCGAGGGGCCGTATCGCATCGACTCGCGTTGATTCAATGGTGGCTTCGTCGTTCAAGGCGTCTTGATGATGATTACTCGGCTGCACGTAGCCGATTCGCATGGCTTGTTGGGGTGACACATGCATCAAGAAACGAAGGGTCATGTCATCTTCAACTGCTAAAAATACATCGGCATTCCAAATTCAGAACAGGAAAGAGTCTCTCGCGTATGTCCTTTGTTTTGGCCGTGACTTGAGGACGCACCAGCGTCCATGGCAGCAAAGTCGGTTGCGTCCAGCAAGTGCCACCAGCAGGCAGACCGTTTGCAGGGACATGACAGTAAAGAAAGAAACAGATGCTGTGTAGTCGCATAACAATAACAAGACAAGGTCGGAGTGAACCGACTCCATACTTTCCCTTCACCCCTTTTGAACACCATGCCGACAATCAATGCCCTGCCCTACGTTGAAAGCTCCTCTCGCCAAAACACTTGGTGGCCCTTGCTATACTCCCGGAAATGCACAACGCTGTTACAATGCCGTGACGAGATAAGCGGGACAGCCAAAGACAGTAAGTAGTTTGCACACCCATAAAAATGCCGCAAGTGACCAATTTTTTTTTAGACAATGAGGTAGTCAAATCCCATGGCTTTGAGATCTTTGAGCCAATTGACGCTGCCTTGCAATGGCCTGTCTCCGCCGACCATCGCGTCGTGCCGGTCCTGCATGTCCCACGTCGTTTTGAGCATCTCAATGGCCGTGAATATGTACCCCCAGGAGCAAATCTTCCAGATTGACAAGAGGCGTTTGAGCGTCCACATTCGCTTATCGGGATCACGCGTCTCGGCGCCCGCGATAAATGTCGGCCAAGACGTTGCCTTGAAGTAGGGGTCCCCCTCGTCGAGCTGGCTCAGATGCATGAGGATCTCGTCAACGAGAGAATCCGGGTCCACGGGTCGCGCCGCTCGCGCCAGGGGGAGTGCCTGGAGTACATAAAGACACGCTGCTCCGCGATGAGCCGATGCGACATGGGCCCGGCTCCGCACGTCCGTACGGAGCTTTGCAGCCCACGCGTCCATGTCGAATGCTCGCAGGTTACGGATGAGCTCAAGTGCCTCCTCGGCGGCCCCCAGAGTCAACGTGGTGCCAAACGACTCGCTCTCGTATGAGAACTCAGACGCCCTCAATATGACCTGCAGCACGGCAGCGGGACACGAAAGGTAGCTGTTGGTTTCGACTCGCTCCAATACGGGAAGCACCTCGACTGCATAGCGAGCAATGCGCGCCGCAAGGGCGCCTGAAGCAAGAGTCGATCCAAGGGCGTGGTATCTTAACAGCGTATTAGTTATCGCAGGTTGAATGGCGTTCCACCCAATCCGCATGACTTACATAAAACAGTCAGCAATGACACAGTCCCGCAACATCCTGCTCGATGAGCTTGTGGCAGCGGCAGAGGGAGACAGGACGGCTAGAATGCTCCTGGCGCCATCAAGGTGTGTGAGCCACCCCTTGTCGCCATTCCTTTCCAGGTCGATTAGGTCAAAACGGATGAAAAAGTGCATCGCTGCCAGGGCCACTTCGCTGCCTGCGGGATCCAGCGTGTCGAGAACCTGGCGAAGGTGGAGCATGGCCGTCTGCTTGGCGGTAAGGGCATCGATAAGGGCTGCGCGCGACACCAGGTCCTTGGCTCGCAGCTGGGCAAGGTAGCCGCCAGGATCCGTTAATCCCGTGGGAATCGTGGTAATGGGACGAAAGAGGTTAGACCAGTGAATGGCCGACGTGGCCACGAGGATGTGGAGGAGCAGTGGGTGCCTCGTCGTGAGTGGGATGAGCTCCCGGAACGGGTTGTTTCCAGGGCCATCGCGGGCGACGAGATCCTTGCAGACGTGGTCGGCGACTGTTCGTGGTTAGCTGCCATGGCCACACAGGCGTGAGGAGCCGCACGAAGCCCATGCAGACATGCAGAAAGGGGGCATTGACACGGGTAATTCGGGGCAACTGACAGTGGGCCAGGTAGTACCGTGAGGTCCGGTCCAGGTCTTGGAACACGGGGTCAGTCAAGGCGCTGAGGGCGACTCTGCCGCGGGGTGCGAAGTAATCTCGGCCCGGGGCGACATCGCCAGGCGTGACACCGGCCGATGAGGGCGATGGATACCAACTGGTGGCGTCCGAAATGGAACTAACGCTCCCATGATCGCGTGGTAACTGGGGTTGCCGGTTAAGGAAGCCCAGCGAAACTGTGTAGTGTCGCTGCTGCTCGCGTCTCTGTCTCTGCTGCTGGTGCTGGTGCTGAGGCTGATCGAGGAGAAGAGGCGGGTGGAGTTGACGATGCTGGAGTTGAAGATGTTGGTGTTGGTGGCGCTCGTGCTTATGCTGATGGTTTGATGAGAGCCCGTGCCTGAACCCGTGACCCTCTTCGTCCTGCAGCGGCGACATGCTGTGCTGTCCTGCTCCCGCAGCAGCAGCTCCTCCTCCTCCTCCACCTCCTACTTCGTCGGCTTCGCTACCAACAGCTCTTTGCATTTCTCCATCGGCTGCCCCTCCCGGGTCTGGACCATTGTCGATGGAGGCATCCCTGCTCTCGTGCACACTCATGGGCTCGCACCACCCCTGCGCCTGGTGCCTGGCGTCGGGAACCGCGCCATCATTGGGCCGCCACGGTTGACGCTGCTGGTTCTCTTCCTGTTCTTGCTGTTGCTGTTGTTGCTGCTGCTGCTGGGTAAAGTGTCCATGCTGCTGTTGTTGCCCCTGCTGTCGTTGACGCTCCCGCACCATCCGCTCCTGGTGGTAGCGCGAGGGGCTCACCGTCGCCGACAAGGAGCCTGCTGAAGCCGCCGCGGCAGGCGGGGGCGGCGGCCGGAGGTTATTCCCCTGTGCGTCGAGGGCTTGCGTCCAGACGAAGACCTTGCCGTACCCGAGGCATTCCTGCCCCGAGACCGCGCATTTGTGGCACGTCGGCCATGAGCGATCGCAGCGCAGGCGGCGGCGGCGGCAATTGTGGCAGGGCCTGCTGGTTTGGGGCATACGCAGCTGTGCTCCTGGTATTCTGAGATGGGTCACCCTCTCGCGGGGCTCGTTTGCCAGTGTCTCTGCCGCGGTGAGACCTGGCCGGCGGGTGCAGCAGCGACTGAACACCTCGGCCTATATTCTGCAGTCGACGAGACGCCCGAACCGTGCGGGGGATCCGCTCGAGGGACGTTCGTCGGTCGACCTTTGTTCGCCGATGCGGATGTCGGAGAGTACAGTGCCCTCTGCTGGTTTCGACGAGGCGGCGGGAGGAGGGCTGGTGCTGACGATGTGTCAAGTTGAGGGTGACGCGAGACCAAGGAGCTAGATGGTCGACCAAGGCAGCGCGGCAAAGGGCGCGCTGTCACGACGTGGCGGGCATGGCCATGGTCTTGTCGTTTCCTGGAGCTGCTGCAGCGGAGGGGGATGAGGGTTCACGCGAGCCGTGTTGGTGACGAGACGACTCTCCTCTCGAGATGAGGCCCGATGATGTGGATGGATGGCATGGCGGGGTCCCGATTGCCTGGGACGTCGAGGTCCGACGCCGCCCAGCCCCTGGTTGGAGCGCTGAGCTCGAGTGGCGGAAGCCATGTGAGCAGCAGCTCCGTCGTCTTTGGATGGCCCGAGCGAGCACAGCAGACAGGGCGACAGATGGCCGGCGAAGCGTCCGCCACTCTTTGCTCCCTCCAACCCTTCCTGCTGGACCGACCGACTGGGGCCACTGGTAGTGCGTCCACGCGGTCGTGATAGGCCACTCGGTGACGCCCACAGCGGCATCCGCTCGCCCAAGCCCGCCCAAAGCGGAAACCAGACAACACATCTTGCAGCCGATGTGTGCCGGGACCTGCAGCACTAAGGTTGCCTCCAAAGCCGCTGAAGCCTGTCGCTGCGCCGCCGTGGCTCGCCGGCCATCCAGAGGGAGCCTAGCCGCCTAAAGGGGCAATCTCTCAGCGCCCGCTTCGGCGCTCAAGGAAAAGATCCGCGCGATGCTGGATCAAACTGGCAACACTGTGCTACTGCAACACGGTCCCGGATACCTATACCATGCATGCCCGACTCCATCCTGCGGCAAGTAAACCGGTTCGCTGCGCAAGCACACCCTGGTCTCCGAGCCGGTCTCCGAACCCACGTCCCTCGAGAAGCTCCATGGAAGCAGGGATGCCTGGCTCGGCAGTCGCCTATGCCACCTGCTGGGCCAGTCGTTACCGCCGCCCAGGCGATTCGACGCAGTGCTTTACTATCTTGTGGCTTTCGGTTACTACTTAGTAATGCTAGCAGACAGAGGCAGGCCCCCAAAACGTCTGGAATGCCCTCATGACACATCGCGTCGCGGGGGTCTCGTGTCCTCATCCTCCCTTTGTCGGTCCCTGCTCTATCCTAGACCTGGATGTTGACCGCTTAGCTGCTCTAAGGAGTCAACTGGATAAGCTATGCCCCTGCTGCGTGGGCCAGGACAGCCCAGGGGCCGGTCATCGCGGCTCTTGTCTAGGAAGCGTCAAGGACGCGAATGGCACTCCCAGTTCCGCAGTGAAGCGGCTCAAAGCAGCAGGGCCACGCGGCCAAGAAACGGTGACGATGAACGCCTCGCCGCACTCGCGACGCCTTGATGACGCAGGCAGCGCTGGCTCGGGGGGAAATTTTGTCTCTCCACCATGTGGTCTCCCGACAAGTTTGAGAGCAAAGCAGCCGACAAGGAATGGACCTCCGTCACCATGGCGTCAGGCTACGGCTATCAAACTGTCTCCTGTGAGTTGAGAAAGGAGGAAAGGACATGTCAACGCGGCGAGATGATGAGCCCAGCCGATATAAACTGTCTCTGGTGGACGCCGTTGCAGCTGGCCGACGAGGGCCACGCCGAAAAATGTCTTCCAACGAGTCCATCACCACTCTGCGAGAGAGCTCCGAAGAGCTCGAGCAACGAAAAATCGACTTTGAGAGGCTAGGACGGGAGAGACCAGCCGCCTTCTCGTCAACATGGCTCGAGATAGCCTTTGTTACGGCGATGCTCGTGTCGCTGTCCATGGCGGTAAGCACTCCTCCCAAGTTCGGGCTGCGATACCGGTGCTCGACCCTCTTGCCTTCCGGCCGCATCCTTGCCAACGCCGCCACTGACCTTTGATGATCAGGAATTTGTTATCGGCGGCTTCCAGGTCGTCCTACCCGCGCTCGTTGAGCCCTTCGACATCCCCCCTTCGTCTCAGACGTGGCCCTCGAGCGTGCTGACCTTGGTGGCCGGCTCATTCCTCTTTCCGCTAGGTCGCGTCACCGACATGTACGGGGGATACATCGTCTTCAACAGCGGCCTGATGTGGTTCTCCATCTGGGGTATTGCCACGGGATTTGCCCAGAATTTCACGACGCTGGTCCTTTGTCGTGCCATGGAGGGGCTGGGAGCGGCCGCATTCCTCCCAGCAGGCATCTCCATGCTCGGCACCATCTACCGGCCCGGCCCCAGGAAAAACCTCGTTTTCGCCCTTTACGGCGCTACGGCACCCCTGGGGTTCTTTGCGGGCATCATCATTGGCGGCTTGGCGCAAGATCTGCTACAGTGGCGATGGTACTTTTGGATCGGAGGCATCGTCACTGGGCTCTGCTGCCTCGGGGCGCTTCTGACCTCGCCACGCGACTACACCGAGACACGCAAGATGAACGTCAAGATGGACTGGTGGGGGACATGCACCATGATCCCCGGCCTCATGCTGACCATCTACTCCATCACCGAGAGCAGCCATGCGCGCCGCGGCTGGTCCTCCCCGGAGATTGTCTCGACGCTCGTCCTGGGGCTGTTGTTCCTCGCGGCCACTGTTTACGTGGAGGGATGGGTTGCAACGGCGCCACTCATTCCTGCTGACATCTTTCGCGTCAAGTACATCAAACGCATGCTTTTCTGTCTGCTCCTCTCGTGGGGCGTATTCTCCGTGTACCTGTTTTACACTAATTTCTAGTATGTCGCCTTCTTTTTTCTAGAGTGAGACATTTTCTGCTGACACAGAGTACTAGCATCGAAACTATTCTGGGGAAATCGGCATTGATTACGGCCGTTTGGTTCGCGCCATGGGCGGCCAGCGGACTCATTCTGTCGACCTTCGCCGGGCTAATCCTCCACATCTTTCCGGGCCGCGTCCTGCTCATCTTCTCGGGCATCTGCAAGGTGGTCGCCGTGCTCCTCTTTGCCCTCATACCCGAGAATCCGAACTACTGGGCTTGGGTGTTTCCCGCCATGGTCTGCGAGGCAGCGTGCGTGGACGTGCTCTGGACGGTGAGCAATGTGTTCCTTACGACAAGTCTGCCACGCCACCGCCAGGGCATGGCCGGCGCTGTCATAACCATCACGGTTTTCGTCGGCGGGGCGCTGGTGCTAGCCATCGCGGACGTGGCCAAGGGCCAGTTCGAAGCTTCGGGCATGGACGTCAAGTCGCAGTACAAGGGCGTATTCTTGATTGCCGCAGGCCTTGCCTTTTTGGCCCTCATCTCCAGTAGCTGCATCAAGCTGGGCAAAGCAGGTTGTGCCCTGACGGTCGATGAGAAGGAGCAGGAGAAGGAGAAGGAGGAGAGTGTCGTGGAGCGACCCAGGCTGCAGAGGCGAGACACGCAGAGCTCGGACGCGACGGCCGTGGACTCTGACGCCGAGACCCAGGCCACCCTTGAAGCGGACAGCGAGAAGACGGCTGTGGTGGCAGTGTCTCCTCTGGACGCAGCCCAGAAGTAGCTGGAGGGGACCCTTTCCCGCCTTTCTGGGGACGTAAACGATATGTATTGACAGAAGAGTATACATGGGACACATGCAGCATAAACCGCTGCGGACAGACAAACAGACTTACAGCGGGGAGTTATATGCGTGGGCAAGCAGCTTAGAGACCTGTTAGGGCTAGATGAAGGAGGCTACCCTTTTTGTTGTACTATATTAATCGCTCATCCTCAATTACGATATCTGACTGACGGCATGTCAAACTGATGGTCGCAGAGCGGCGAAGACCCGAGTCTGTAACAACAATGGACTCAGACAGTGCGATCGCGATTAAGAGCACCACGTAACGAGGAGGCCGAATTGTACTATATCCCAAACTGGGATGCCTGCCACCGGGTACGTAGGTTCTGCTGATGACGCCTGGAGGCTGGGACGCAGAGAGGTTGAACGCCGCCATGACCAATTACACATTTTGTATAACATCGCAATGCTGATTCGGCCAAAGGCTGCTTGTCACCGAAGGAGGGCAAAGACGACTAACAACCAGGTTGGGCCTAGTCGTACTCCATATAGCATGAGTTAGATCGCCCATCATTAGCCAGGGGCCCTCTCTGGTGATGGTTGTGCCCAATTGCCTCCGCGATGGAGGGCGGGTCCCATGACGACCCACGCGCGAATAATGCCCTCGGCCCTATTAATTTGAAATACGCCACGCTCCAATCAACAATCCCGCCTCCTTGGCTCAGCGGTAGAGCGTGTCACTAGTAATGACAAGGTCGTCAGTTCGACTCTGGCAGGAGGCACGCGATTCTTCTTTTGCCTGTGTTTCTTTTTCCTTTTTATTTGCCGTTGGGCATGGTATGGGGATGATGTCGCGACCAGCTGCGGGAATTGTTGGGGTGCGATGATCCGCGATCCTGTCGGGATGCTGCCAGTCTTTGCATGGAGCCGGTATGTGCGTTTGTCTGTGTACGCCGTACTCCGTATAGGCTCGCGTTGCTTTGTCTCAAGCAGATCCGAAAAGTTCCCTCCTTGCCATTTAGCTACGATGGCAAGGATGCTTGCTATATGCTCCGGGAGACCGACGAATTCCACAGACTTTTTTGTTCATGTACCCATTCCGGCCTAGGTGCATGTAGGGTAAAGGCACGGCAAATATTCGCTTCGGTCGCGAGCTTCTTGTTATTCTGGATGAAGACAGAAAAAGGCTCGCAATGCAAACTCCAAACATCAAAACGCCCCCCAATAATCCGTGATTTAGTCTACCCGCGGCGATAATGAGCCGCCTTTGCCCTCCCCGGCGACCCTCTCCTCGTCGTATTGGTCGCTGTCTCGGTCGTAGGCCACATGCACGTCGTCTATCTCGTCGCCCACCTCCATCCACTTGTCGCTTGTGGCCGGCACGGGAAACAGGCGACACAACGCCCAGTACATTGCCGAGGAGACGCCGAAGCCGACAAAGAAGTTGAGGTTGTAGAGGTAGGTGGCGCCGATGGGCACCTTGGTGCCGACGGCTCCGGCGAAGCCGACGACGTTGACGAGGATGCCGGCGATGTAGGCGGCGTAGGCGCGCCAGTGGACGCCACACGTGTAAAAGTACGGTCCCGTGCGGCGCGCGTCGTAGAGCTCGCGGATGTCGAGGAAGCCGCGCCGCACAAAGTAGTAGTCGGAGATCATGACGCCGGCGATGGAGCTGAGGAAGACGCTATAGGCAGATAGGTAGGTGGTGAAGTTGTTGGCGCTGGTGAGCAGGTTGTAGGGGCACATGGCGAGGCCGACGGCGGCGCAGATGTAGCCGCCGCGGCGGATGTTGATCCAGCGGGGCAGCAGGGCCGTCATGTCGGTGCCGGCGGACACGGAGTTGGCGGCGATGTTTGTGCCGAGCTGGGCGAGGGCGAAGGCGAGGGCGATGATGAAGACGCCGAAGCGCTGGCCGGAGCCGCCATCGTCGATGAAGCGGTCGAGGAGCTTAAGCGGGTCCCACACGGGGGCCCCGTAGATGACGGCCGACGACGACGAGACGAGGATGCCAATGAGGGAGGTGAGGGCGAAGCCGACGGGGATGGTCACCAGCTGCGACCAAAAGGCGTCGCGGGGCCGGCGGGCGAAGCGCGAAAAGTCCGGGTCGTTGACGATGAGAGTGGCGAAGTTGGCAATGGAGGACATGACGCCGCGGACGAGCTCCCAGGCCAGGGCGCTGCCGTGGACCGTGTTGGGCTGGCGGACGATGGCACCGATGTTGCCGGCGCGCACGACGGCCCAGACGAGGAAGGCGATGCCGGCAGGGGGTACGAAGTAGGCCTTGACGGTGAATAGGTGGCGGATCTTGTGGACGGGGAACCAGATGGCCGGCAGCGAGACGAGCCAGAAGAGGAAGAAGGAGACGTAGTCGGGCGTGCTGGAGGCGGCCGGGTCAAAGGGGCCCGGCATGGTGGTGCGGTCCCAGCCGGACCTCCAGATGGCGCGGATCATGAGGTAGACGCACTGGCCGCCGATGTAGGCCTGGACGCCGTACCAGACGCAGGCTAGGTGGGCAGACGTAAGTTTAGCTTGTGGCTCTTTTTCTCTCCCTCCTTCTCTCACATCTTGTTGAGTTGAACGGAACGGGGGTCAAGAGGGAGAGTGAAAGGAAGAAGGAGAAAAGGTCACGCACCCATGGCGGCGCGGTTAAAGACAGGCCACAAACTGCCCCAGATGCCAAACGAGGCGCGGCCGACGATGGGGAAGCCAACGTGGTAGACGGCGCCGATGCGGCCGGTCAGGACGATGAAGACGGCGGCGACGGCATACCCGAGCCAGACGCACAGCCAGGCCTGCCACCACGAGAGCCCGGCGACGATCATGGACGACGAGATCATCCAGGTGTTGATGTTGAACGAGTCGGCGATCCAGAAGCCGACAAAGTTCCAGCTGCCCCACTGGCGGCGGGCGCGCTCGACGGGCTTGAGGTCGTGGTTTGTGAGCTGCTCATTGTTTGTATTAGCGGGCGACTTGCTGTGGTGGTTTTTGCCTCATTGTATTATTTCGTGGTTATGTTGGGTGGTTATGGTAGTGGTGGAGAGGAAGTAGGAGGAGGAAGCACTGAGTGGTGAAGACTGAAGCATGTCGCGATAATGGCCATGGTCCAGCGCGCGTTTCAGTCACACAAACGGGGAAATAAAACGCACCATAAGCTGGCTTGCCGTCAGTCCCGGCTCCGACTCGACCGCCAGTCGGTCGGCCCAGTATCGGAAGCGAGACTTGGCCGCCATGATGGGGCGCAAGACGACTGCGGACGGCACGTCTTGTTGGTGCTTCTAAAAAGATGACGAGGACCCCAACGCCCGTTGATCAAGAGACCTCGTGGGCGAGAAGAACGACACAGCCGTCGACAAGGGAAAAGAAAAAAAGACTGCACCCGTCGTCTCACCCCGCTCTCGAGGGGACCTGGCGGACGGGCCAGCGTTTTATGTATGGGACGGCCCGTCCGCGTCTCACTCCCTGCTATTGCCCTTCGTTGAAATGTCTTATCGCGGCCGAGCTGTTGGTGGTGGCGGGCATCTCTCCCCAGTTACCACTAGCCGGCATCGCAACGGCTCGTCGCGTGGCCCATGCTGGCTGGCTGGCTGTTTCGCCCCCCGCTCCTTTGCCCCTCGCGCGCGCAACGAGCAAGCACAAGCTTTTTTTGGGTTCGATTCGATGAGCGTGCTGGCGAGTTACTAACGTACGCTACCGACGTCTGGGTCTCTGTGTTGCCTTGGTCGTTCGGTCGAGCGTGTGTTTGAGCGACCAACGTCATGCAGGAGCTGGATCGAGCCCAGACTCGCGGGGGAAGAGAAGAGGGTGGGTGTGCAGGCGTCGCCGGCGGTACGGGCCCTGATTGGCGCTGGCAGGGAGTCTCCAGGGACGAGGGGGGGGGGGGGGCCGGTCGTCAGACTCGCTTGATAAGGGTTCCATGCTAACTATGGCACCCCCAAAACGAAGCTTGGCGCCAGATCTGATCCATCAAGACCCTCTTTGGAGATGGAATTGGCCACTGCCTTTGGCTGGCTAAATCGCTGTGTTTACTACCTATCGTCCTGGCTTATCTTCCACTACAACTTTCATGCACGCGTACTACTACCACTTCCACTTCCACCACCACCACCACCACCCAAGGTCGCAGACAGTCCAGTCGGCCATCCCCACACCCCGCGCGCCGCCAAGCCTGCATGGCATTACTCGATCTCATCGAGTCAGTGTCAATCTGCAGCGGATGACGGGCCATGTGGTGGCTGCAGCAGCTTCTCTGCTGCAGATAAGGCCCTCTATCAGCTCGCGATACCAGAGTGCCACTTCGAGAATGAAGCTCGCCCACACAAAGTGCACTCTTCCAAATCACCCGTCACACAGGTCGGTATTATCTGCCGCCGGCGGAATCTGGTATCGCAGGACAAGACGTCACAGGACAAGATGAGCATACAGCCGCCCCAGGACGCTCCCCTTCATCTGGGCCATATATCCCCCATCCCCTCCATCCATCCCGTCCCCCAATCCCATCCGGCATCTATCCCCTTTACGTGTCCCCCATGGTCCGACCCGTGGCCGTCTCCGCTTAAGTGAACCAGGTGGCCGGAAAAACGAGTTCGAAATCGGCCGGGTCCCAGTCGAACCAATGGGCGAGCCGATCTTGTTCTAGCAGTACCCTGTTGTGTGAGCTGGTGTTTCTAGGTAGTCGTTGTCGTCGTGGCCGGCGCGAGAGGGAGGGGGTTTATCATAGCCGCGCCTGAATCGCTCTCGTGACGAGCTGTCTCCACTGACCCTCTGGCATATATGCATCCTGCACAAGGGAACACCAGTGCTCGCACCAGAGCCCGTTGTTGACCGTCTCGGCCGGGTACAAGTCGAGAAGAAAGTCTCTCCAGGCGAAGCGCGGGCTGTCTGGGGCGGCCATCTGCTTCGAGAGCCAGATGCGCGCTGCGTAGTCGATGAGGGCGCAACGTTGGATGCAGATTCCCTTGTTCAGCCAGGTGGCGTAGGCGGCCGTCGTGTAAGACAGGACGGGGGTAAAAGGGCACAGGGACTGGTTGAACACAAGCTCCATGCCCTTTTTGATGACCAGTTTCGTCGTGTGGCCTGCGAGGTGAGCAGCGCAGGCGAGGACGGCGAAGTCGTGGATCTGAATGGGGGCCGGGAGCGCAAACTCGGAGAGCTTGGGGAGGCAGTCGCGGAAGAGGGTCGTCGCGTACGCAACACGCAGGAGGACGTGAATATTGATAGCGAAGATGTTGCGGGCAATGATGGGGCCGAGAATCTGTTGCGCCCGGGTGGTGACACGCTCGTGCATGGTCTTGTTGACGCAGGCAAGCGCAAGGATGTCAAGGGGGCCGTGGAGGTAACCCGTGATCTTGAGCAGGGCCGCAGTGGGCAGCTTCTCAAGCGTGGCTGACATTGTTCGTCTTCTTTTTCGATCACGCGCGTTTGGTGATGTTTGAGCTTGTGTTTTTGCTCCGCGTGCAAGGGAAACAGGACTGCGCGTGATGAGGGAGTCAAGGATGGCAACGCGTCATGCAGTCCGAACACATTCAATTTCTAGTCGAATTTTCTTGCCGGCCGGCACACTCACCTGAGCTGGCGATGGTCGACATGAACACGGCGCATGCCTCGCCGTTGCCGGGCAGCATGCTCGAGTGAACGAGACTGGGTTTCGAGGGGCCTGCACCTCTAGTGACTTGTTCCCGTTCTCCCCTTGTATCAGCGGGCATGAACTTGGGACGGATGAACTTTTCTGGGATAAGCTGAAGAGCCATAGATGTAAGACGTTGCGCAACGAACTCGTTACCCAGCGGTCCCATGAAGAGGCTGGCGGTGTCGAGAGACAGCAGGCTCCCCGTCCACTCCATCCGCCGGCATTCGCTGCTTCGGCTACAGCTTGAAAGTCTGCATTTCGCAGCAAAGAGGGGAGGCAACTAAAGAATCACCAAAAGAGCATCTCGTGGGCCAGAGCTCGGGATCTCTTCGTTTAATGTAGGGTAAAATAACAGCTACTATATATATAGTCCAGTCTTTTTGATGCCAGTGCTGTCGTAGTAGCGACGTGATGACGCGAGTGAGGTCCATTCGTGTGCCAACCGTTTATTTTAGCGAGCTGGAGGACCCCTGCCGGTCGACCCCGCTGTGCCTGGAATGCCGGGCACTGCGTCCCGCCCGCTGCCCATTGTTACCTAAACCTGCCGAACCTTGCGGTGGTGGAGCGTCGCGTCTCGTCGGGTCCGTCTCGACGGTGTGGGGGGGACCAGAGCGGCGGTGCGCGTGTCCACTATGAATTTACTACTAGGTAGCTGTGGACGCGAACTCGAAGCTGGAGGTACATGGAAGGTTCCTTCCTGGTGCTACGGCTGGTGCAGCTGGGGCGCTGCCCTGCGTCCAAGGCCAATTGAACGGAAGAACCTAGCTTAACCATTACCAGCGTGCAGGTTCGCCACTGCTCACCTAGGTCAGGTACCAAAAGGCACAGGCCAGGCCAGGCCAGGTCAGGTCGACAGCTGCCCACACGCGCCGCCGTACCCCACCACAGCTCACGCCAGGCCATTCATTATCGGAAGAATTTCTCTTATCGCGCACCCACGACTCCCACTGCCCCCTCTTCGCCCCCACTGCCACCGCCGGAACCGCCTCACACACCACCACACCAATCCATCATCACCGCCGCTCAACGCGTCTCACTCCCAAACAAGCGGTGGCACCCCATCTCCTCCACGCCCGCCACCCCGCCACCGCCGAGAGACCGCGACGGCGTCATCACCATACCGACATCACCTACCCAAGAAACCACGACATCTCCCCTCTCCCGTCAATCACGCGCCGCCCGCGCCCCCCCTCGTCGCAGCCATGGAGGACCAACTCGCGCAGCTGCTCGCCAACACGATGCTGCCCGAACAGGCACCTCGACAACAGGCCGAGATCGAGCTGAAGCGCGCCCGCCCCAATCCTGCCTTCCCCGTCTGCCTGGCCAACATTGCCTCCCACGCGTCCGTCGCCGTCACCGTCCGCCAGGCCGCCCTCACCAACCTGCGTCTGTTCGTCGAGGCCAATTGGGCCAGCGAGGACCCCAGCGAGGAGCCTCCTATTCACATCTCTGAGGAAGCCAGAGAACACGTCAAGCGGGTTCTTCTCGACCTGGCCATCGGACACGAGGAGGACCGCAAGGTCAAGACCCAATCCAGGTTCGTTAACCCTCATCCGCAAATCTCACGCCCGTGTCTGTCAGCGCTGCTAACCACCTTCTCCTCCCGCCAGCTATACCGTCGGCAAGATCGCCATTCACGACTTCCCCGAGAAATGGCCGGCCCTCCTCCCCGCCGTCTTGGGCGTCATGGCCTCGGGTACTGACAACCAGCTTCGAGGCGCCCTCAAGGTCCTCGGCGACCTCACCGAGGAGAGCATCTCCGAGGACCAATTCTTTTCCATGGCTCGCGACATTGCCAATGCTCTGACCGAGGTCGTCCACAATGCGAACCGAAAGCCCATGCTGCGCGCACTCGCCATTTCCGTGTTCCGAACTTGCCTCGACCTGATGAACATGGTCAAAGACGCCCACGCCCAAGAGGTGGAAGGGTTTGCCAGGCTCCTTCTCGAGGGCGACGGCGCCTCTAGTCCGGGCTGGATCTCCTTCTTCGTTCTAGTCCTCCAAGAGACGCTTCCTTCTGCCGATTTGAGCGAGAGGCAGCCCGAGGAATGGAACAGCATCATCGCCCTCAAGTTGCAGGTCGTCAAGACGCTCATTCGGCTTCGTCGTGGCTTTGGCAACCTGCTACTGCCTCACAGCACTACCCTCTTCACGGCCGTCTGGGACGAGCTCACTAACCTCCAAGACCCCTACGAGCAGCTGTACGTTAATGGTAGCTGCCAGGGTCGGCTTGAGGATGCTGATAGTTTGCCCTACACTCTCGACTTTCTCGTGCTCGAGGAACTCGACTTCCTGAACCAGTGCTTCCGGGCGCCTCGCGTCAAGGCCGAGCTCGACTCCCAGCTTCAGGCTCACGCCGAGGCCCGCGACGTCCCGTGGGTGGTTCAGATCATGACAATGCTCGTCAGCTACTCTCGCATCATCCAGGAGGAAGAAGAGCTTTGGGATATTGATTGCTCGCTCTACCTCGCCGAAGAAATTGCTGTCACGGCCAACTATACGCCTCGTACAGCCGCCGGTGATCTTCTCATCAAGATGGGCGAGTGGTTCAACCACAAGACCCTTGACGGCCTGTTTGGCTATACCACTAGCCTCTTCCCCGGTTCGGGTCCCTCCGCTTGGAGAAGCCAAGAGTCGGCTCTCTACCTGTTCGTCATGCTACTCAGCGACTTTCAAGACCTCAGCAAACCCGTTCGACCGGCCATCGCGGCTGACTACTTCAAGATGATTGATTACACCATCAAGACCGCCAAGGAGCCGCTGCTCCGGGCCAGGGGCTACCTGGCCGCCGGTATGCTTGGCCGCTCGTTTCAGCTGCCTAGCATCCAGCCCAAGCAGTCCGACCCGGCTGTACCTCTGCTCGACCACATGATCGCGTCCATCACGGCTGAAGAGTCCGAGGTGGTCCAAGTCGCGTGCGTCAAGGCCCTCGAGGGTTTGATCAGCGCTGAACAGGTTGGCCTCGACAAGCAAGGGCCCATCATCGCCGCCATCCACGGCTACATGAATAGCAAGGACCCTTCGGACATGGAGGAGGCCGACGAGCTTCTGGTGACGCTGGCCGAGGCGCTTCGTGCCGTTGTCGTCATGGACACCAAGATTGCGCTCTCTAGCGACCACCAGCCCTTGGACATGCTCTTCATGCTCGCCAAGCTGGGTGCTGCGAACTTTCAGGTTACGATGCTGGTGACTGAGGCATTTGAGGAGGTCGTCAAGGCGCTGGCAGGCGACAGCGCAGCGTTTAGCGCCCTCTGCACCAAGACCCTTCCGACGCTGACCGGCGCCTTCGACGTCGGTCCGCTCATCGACGATAACCCGCTGGTGACCATTGCGACAGAGCTGCTCGCCGTTCTGGCCGAGCATGGTCCCGAGCCGCTGCCAGACGGGTTCGTGGCCGCCACCTTCCCTAAGCTGAATCGCGTGCTCCTGGAGACGACTGAGGGCGAAGTTCTACGACCAGGCGCCGAGACAGTCAAGTATGTGCTCATGCACGACCACCAGCAGGTCTTCAACTGGCAGGACGCCAACGGCGTGTCTGGCCTAGAGGTGTGCCTCCGCATTGTGGATCGACTCCTGAAGCCTGAGATTGAGGACAACGCCGCTTCTGAGGTTGGCGGTCTAGCAGCTGAGCTAGTCGAGAAGGCCGGCCAGCAGCGCCTGGGACCGTATCTGCCCCAACTGCTGCAGGCTGTCGCCACTCGCGTCGACACGGCCCAGGCGGCGGCATTCATCCAGTCTCTGATCTTGGTTTTCGCGCGGCTCTCCCTCGCCGGCGCCCAGGACGTGGTCGAGTTCCTGAGCCAGCTCCAGATCAACGGCCAGAACGGCCTGCAGATTGTGCTGGCCAAGTGGCTGGAGAACTCAATCAGTTTTGCCGGCTACGATGAGATTCGTCAAAAGTAAGTGCGATTTACCGTGACTTGACGAGTCGGCTGCTAATTACTTGCAGTGTCATTGCGCTGTCGAAGCTGTACTCCCTCAGCGACGATCGCCTGGCCCAAATTAATGTCAAGGGTGACCTGATCATCAACGACGATGGCCGGATCAAGACGCGATCACGGTCGAAGCAGAGTATGTTAACCAATGGTGCTATTCGTCGTTTGATTACCTCTGGAAGTCTGGAGGGATTTGGACATCAGCTGTTAATCGGAGGCGTCTTCTTTTCGGAGCGCTACCGAGACAGCTTGTCTGCTTTTCTCAGTGCTAACGAGCCCGAATGCGCAGACCCTGATAAATATACCATCATCCCGGCCCCGCTCAAGATCATCAAGCTCTTGATCGAAGAGCTGTTGTCGGCATCTGGAGCACGCAGTGCAGCCGACGCCGCAGCGGCAGCCGTGTCCGCTAACGCGGACCTCGAGTCCGATGATGACGACGACGGCTGGGAAGACGACGACACGCTTGATCTGAGCCTCGGAATGACCAAGTCGGACCTCATGTCGTTTACGGAGGGCGGTGGCCGTCGCTACAAGGACGACGAGACGCAAGCCTACCTGATTGAGTTCTTTGTCCGATGTGGTCGGGAAAACACTGCCGGCTTCCAGAACTGGTACGGCATGCTGTCAGACGAAGAAAAGGCCAAGCTTAGCGAGCTGGCCAACTCGGCACAACAGTAGAAGTCTGCTTGGCCCGAGCCACTCGGATTGCTCCAGGAGGCAAGACTTTCCGGGGGCAGCCAGGCGCCTCTCATGACGAACTGGAATTAAGAGCGAGCGACTCATCGGGGCGGAGCATCACGTCCCAGGACTAGACATTGTTGGCGTGAGTCTTTATCGGAGCTGGCGGGGTACGTCCTTCGCAAGTGTTGAACCTAGAGCCCAGTGTCCCCCCTGTACGCACATCACATCACAATTTTTCATCCCCCAATCCATCCCCAAACCACACCACCCCCTTCATACCCTCCTCCGCGATGGCCCCATTATCACCAACACATACAGGCCCCTTTTGGTCTCAAGTTCAGCCTCTCCTGGTCCATGCGCAGCGCTGTTTGGCAGTTGGGTTATATAGCTGGACAGCGGGTGTCTATTGTCTTCACTTGCGGCGAGCAAACTGGTACTTGTTGGCACGTTTCACCACCAACCATTCTCTCCCTGACGTCACCGGCTCACACATTCACCGCGATTGAGGAACGAACGAGACGTCGTTTCGATACGTGACCACGCAGGGGTATTCTGAGCAACTAGATAGACGGACGAACGTACAAAGAGAGACAAAAGGACGAACGACGAAGCTGTTACCCCACCCTCACTAGTTCAGGGCAAGAATAGTGAACAGAAAAGTAGTAATACAAATTCAAAAATTTCGAACGTGAGCGAGGGATTACAAGACAAAGGTAATGGTACATGTGGGGGGGGTTTTTTTTTTTTTTGAACTTGTCCATCAATCTTGGGTCGTTGTGATTCCTTCATGTGATCATAGAGCGTGTGTGCAACTCGTCGGTGGTATCAAAATCGTTTACTTCGTACAAGGCAGCCTCTCCTGCCATCAATGTTCCGTTCATCCCATCTCTTCGTGGCACGAAAGCAACGCGAAAGCCTAAATGATGTGCCCGCCGCCGCCGAAGCCACCTCCGCCGTAGCCTCCCCCGCCGCCAAAGTCACCAAAGGGGTAGTTGCCGCCCCCACGGGAGCCGCCGGGCCCGCCGCGTCGCGGACCGCCGCCGGGGCCGACGGGATCCCAACGCGCGCCCGGGGGAGACTGTGGGTCGACGTAGCCGGCTGAGGGGTCGCCATCGCTCACGAAGCCGCCTGGGCCGCGCTGCCCGGCAAAGAGCGGGTCGTCAAACGTCGGGTGCATGCCCGAGGGGCGGCCCGGGCGCGGCAACCCGCCTCCGGGGACGAACGATCCCCTTAGCGGATCGTGGGGGCCGAGGCCGGGGGGGTTCAGGTCGTCGTGGCCGATGTTGAAGGGTGAGCGGCCGTCGGGAAAGACGATGCCGGCACCGGCGCGCGGGGGGCGATTCATCTCGTATTCGTCCTCGAAACCGGGGGGCGGGAAGTCGCCGACGGGGGCACCGGGACGGGGCCGGGCGAGGTCGGGCAGCGGGTGCGGATGCGGATGGGGGTGCGGCTGCTGGGGCTCGCCGCCGCGGAAGGGGCGATCCGGGTCGCGAGCTTCCTGGGCGCGACGCTCGGCCTGGGCGGCCTCTTGGGCGTCGCGGTCGTCGATCTCGACATAGCCCTCGCGCTGGAGCTTGGGGATGAGCTTCTGGACGATATTGACCTTGAGGTCGTGGAGGATGTCTTGCGGGCATGTCAGCTTGGCTTGGGGGTTCATTTCCACACGCTGCTTTCTTTCTTTGAGATGAATCAAGGCAACGCACCGACAATGGCCTGTTCCGAGACAAAAAGCGCGCGCATCTTGTCGACCAGGTCGGAGCGGTCCTCGGCGCCGTCGGGGTTCAGAGAGACGCGGAGGGGGAGGCCGTCTGCGCGAACGACGTCGCGAACGGCGCGCTCAAAGCGGTGGATGGTGTCGGCGCCGACGGCGAGGCCGCGGACCTCGACCTTGCCGCCCATGCGGTCGACGCGGATGACGAAGCGCATCGACGACTGCTTGTGGCGGTAGACGAAGGAGAGGGCGCCGAAGCGGTCGTTCCACTGGGACGGCAGACGGGGGGCGGTGGCGGCACAGTCTGCGAGCGTCGCGTTAGCAGCAATAACAGCGCCCCATCTTGGTGTTTCCTCTATCTCTTCCTCACTTCCTCGGTCCCCGCCCCCTCCCCTTTGTTCTGCATGGTGACCCGCCCGTCCTCCTTGGCTCGCTGGTCAACTTACCGACGGGCTTGTCCTCGTCGAAGCCGCAGAGCTCAAAGCCCAGAGCGGCGAGGTAGGCGTGGATAAGCAGGGCGACTGCCTCGTAGGAGCTGGCGAGGTCGGAGGAGTCGTCGTTGGGCGGGTGCGCGGGCAGGGCGTCGGCCATGCCGCCGAGGATGGCGGCGGTGCCGAGCGTCGATGGCGCGGACGCCATGGCGATGGATGGGGTGGTCGCGCGAAACGGGCGGGCGGACGGGAGACGATGATGATGCTGGCGATGGCGATGCACGGCGTTGATGATGGGACTATCGAGCGAGAGGGTTGGGCGGAGACGCAGCCTGCGGAGGTGAAGCTTGTGATGGCATATGTAGTGTAGTTGATGCCGAGCGAGGTTGAGGTGGGAGGTGGAGATGGAGATGGAGCTGGAGGGGAAGACGCTTTTCCCCGGGGGGAGCTGGAGCTCTGCAGGTGGCGGCGTAACGTCATTCCATGCTGCCTCAAGCTTCAGCCCTACAAGTGGGGAAACCGGACCGTAACTTCGTAGAAACCTTGCCAACCTTAGAATTTCATACCCTCATAACGTTTTCTCTGGTATACATCAATGCACGACCGTTTTCTTTCTGTCCAGTAACTTGACAAGTCGACCCCAAACTGCCCAAAGTGTTTTACCTGAATAGTCCACTGGCATGACCTTCCAAGCAGACCCATGAAACATCCAACTCATGAAACGTCCCATCCTTCCCGAGTGCCATCAACACTTCCATGCCACGCGCCAAACCAATGCCGGGCGGATGGGCGCTCGCGTGCCCTCGCCCACTCGCTCTAGTTGTCGCTAAGTTCGAGCCAAGACGAACCCGACTTGCCCGCGGGCGCCTTGGGGACCGGCGCGTTCGTGGGCATTTCGCACAGCTCGCCGGCAAACAGCTCGCCCTCAAACATGACGCTCTTGGTCGGCCTTGGCGCCTTGCCGGCGCGCGGCAACCTCTCGTGACTAGATAGCATCAGTTTGAGGGGTCGCCGGGTCGCAGCGTCCTTGAGAGGCCAGCCCAACGTCTTGGTGGGCCGCGGCGTTCCGTCCTGATGCTGTAAGTGCGACGCCTGGGTGGCCTGCGACTGCTTCTGTCAAGTCAAGTCAGCCTGCCTGCCTGTCTGTCTGTCTGTCCGTCCATCCAGCGGTGGGCAGTGTTCGCATCTCCTCTTTGGTTCCCTCCCTGCCCGTGCAGCCGGCGGCGCTCATCACCGGCCAGGAAAGGCCAGCCCAAGGCGAGTCGGAAGCGGGGGATCTTGGAGGAACACGCTCGCCTGCACGCACCTTGTCCTGGTTCGGGGCCGCTGTGCAGCGGCACAGCCGGAAGCACTCGGCGGAATACTTCTCGTACACATCCTCTTGCAAAGAGTACTTGTGCTCGTGCTGCTCACACTTGGCGTAGGGCGGAAAGCATTCCTTAGGCACCAAGTGCCTCGGCGCGTTGCACTCGATCATGAGCCCCCCCCCGACGACATGGGTGGAGACGTCTGCACGGCGGAACGAGGCGGTTCCGGCCGAGCCGAGCCCGCTGGCGGCCAGCAAGGCCATGATGCAGATGTTGGCCCGCATGTTGGTGGTGTTGTTGCCGTCGGTGACTTGCGAAGTACGTGGGCTATGCGAATTGCTCTGTCGGACTTATTTGGAGCAGAGGAGCATCACCGGCGACAATGCCCTCCTTTTTATGCTCGTCCGTCGCAACTTGTCACTCCAGAGAACGCCATCGTTGCTGCGGCGGATGGTGGCCTGTGCAGCCCTCTGCGAAACGACCGAACAACTCAGATAGCCGTTAAGGTCGCAAACGGGTATGTGCCTGGCCTGAAGAGGAAAGTGCCTGCGGCTTTATCTTTCTTCGTTTAATTCCTTTCAGAAAGCAAGATGGCGTCTCTGCTGCCTGCGAGGCAACGTAGTGGCTCTGGCCCATTCATGTTCCCGACGTATTACTAAATGGTTACGTATCACGTTGATGCCTCGCCTCGTCTCACGCATTTATGTAATACGCACCACTTGAACTTGAACACAGCAATCACGACGTTCAATAACTTGTTAAGATTACGTGCATGAACTGACTTTGCATGGTGATTGCAAACATCTATGTGTACGAGCACGACGGGCAGGCTCATAAATAACCAACCAGAGCCATAGTCTCCAAACGACACAGGCGCTATCTGCGATTATCCATAAAGGAACCTCGGGGGCCCCGTCAAAGCCTCTTATGGGTCCTAACAAGAATACGCAGGCTTATGACCAGCCAACCAAAAACCATTGTCTCTGAGTAACACAGACGTCATCTACACTTATCCATCAAGAGACCTTCCAGGGTTCAACATTTCGGAAGCAGAAACACAGATCCATATACTTTTTCAGATAATATAAGTGCATCTACAGTTATCCATGAAGAAACCCCATCGGTTTCAAAAAGGGAGTTGTCCCTCGACCCCCACGTTTCAATAGACAGTCCCCAATCGTGGCCAGGCAGCCATTAATATCTTACGCACCTTAATTCCTACCTTTACTAGCCTTCTTATCGTAAATGTCTATAATAAAATAAAGATAAAAAGGACATATACTATATTAACCTTAATCCTAGCCCTAACCCTAAATATTACTAAATTCTGTTGAGTTTTCTCACTAGCTATTATCGGGGTATATAAGGTATATTACGAAACCTAGGTTAACAGTCGTATGCGCTACAATTTAAGGATTTGCTATTGAAACGTGGGTTCGAGGAATAACTCCCTTTCGGAAAACGCTAGGCGGTAGAGACACAGACCCGTTCAGTTTCACAGATCAACCCAGCGCATTATATAAGTTAGAGTATCATTCCGTCTAGATCTTGAACTCACACGATCCGACCCAGCTTCTCCGGAATTCGTTCGAACTTTTTCCAGCCTGCAAGGCACTTAACCACATCGACTACGTTTCATCTCGCTAGGTTGTTCGTATCAGACTCACACACACCCTCGTTGGTAGCTGACAGCTACTCTTCCTCCTCGTGAATAGTCGCCAAAGGCCGCTTTCGCTATTCAACGTTAGTCATGCCATTGCCACGCCAGCCAAGCCCGCCCCTTTGGTCTGTATTTTTCGCACTATTTCTTCTCCTACTCTCTTCTCCCCGCGTGACAAGGCTTTTAAAACGTACTTACAAGGCTTTTAGACCGTAATTTTACCGGCTTTCTCATGCATTCGCATACACTGCATTCTATCCGCTCGGCCTCGGTCACCAGGGTCATGAAACAGAGGCTGAGAGATTTGGTGCACATGGCATTGGGCGGCACGCAAGACTCATTTGGGGGCACCTTGAGCGGGTTGCCCGATGCGTCCGTCTTCGGGCACCGGATCCAATACGGAACGTCGCCGCCTAGGTCCCACTGCTGCCAGGTTACGAGGTGTTCCGATCTGGACGTACGCTGCGTTTTCTTCGCCGCAGGAGTGTCGGTGGCGATTGCCGAGATGCCGAAGAAGCCGGCAGCCACGAGGACGAGGAGAAGAGAATAGGAGGAGGCGGGCATTGCTGGTGGAAGCCAGGAGAGTTGTACTGTAAATTGCGACTGTGGCAAGAGATGTGACTCGGGTGAGTGTTCCTGCAACGGTGACTCCCGAGGTATGACTTGAACAACTTCGGCTCTCCTCCCTTTTATACTTTTCAGGATGACCCCAGCGCTAGTGGACGCTACCAAGGCTCCTCAGGCGAAGATGGCCCGTGCAAGACGAAGAGACAGACTGCCGCCGACGACCCGGGCGTGCGATGACAGCAGATACGAGATGGCGGATGCACAAAATCATGCAGAGTGATTGCCTATTCAAGCCATCCGATCTCAGCCTGTCTCACGAGACCTGCGAGTGCGCCAATCATATCGTATCGTACCATATTCAACGAGCCATGCGCCTGGACTCCGGCACACCCGCCCATTTCTGTTGGCCCGATATGTTCCTGATACCGGTGCCATGAGGAGCCTAGTATTTCCAAGACGTCATCGTACTTTTCTGGTACATGCGCGTGATTTTTCTCAGGGGCTTTGTGGCGCTCTTGGAATCTACATGGCAGAGAAAGCATCAAGATGCCATTACGCGACAGATATCATCAGGTTTCGCATCAGCACGGGGCCAAAGGTCAGGTAAGAGAGCTACTAGTTAGTACGTATTTCGTAGCATCTACAGCATTATCTCAGACAAGTTTGTCCACGTCCCAGAGAGTGGGAGTCTAGGGTTCGAGTCGTGATATGCCCACTCATGCCATATCATGGGGAGATTATATCTCGGTCATCGTCGTTGTCGACTGATGTGCCCAATCATATCTCGAACGTTGGCGGGAGAAGGGATTAAGTCCCCAAGCGAGGCGCCGACGCAATTTCCCAAATACAGAAGTACAATGCCCGTAGCAGTTTGAAGCTATTACGTGAACTCAAGCGTTGTCTTGTACAGTATACTTGTTACGAAATTATATTGCACGAAGTCCGTGACTCAAATTATGTCGTGCAAGTCACTTAGTGCTCACGTGACAGCGCGTTCCCCCTCAACACGCCCCAAGAGCTCCCCTCTACGCGACACCATCACCTCCATCCAATCCTCCCTTTTGTTCCCTATCACTGCTATCGGAGGCGACAACAAATAGCGCTGCGCCCTATCCGGCATGTCCACCTCGGCCGCCGCCGCCGCCGCCGGCCCCGCGCCGCCCCCCGACGACTCGGACGACGCCCCCATCTCCCTCCCCCCCCCACAGACCTCCGCGCTCCTCTCCTCCTTCGCCGCCTTCCTCACCATCGCCCTGCACACGCTCCTCCGCCACCGCCGCCTCTACCCACCCGAAACCTTCCTCCTCGCCACCGCTTACAACCTCCCCGCCTACCAGTCGAGGCACCCGGACGTCTGCGCCTGGGTCCGCGACGCCGTCGCCGCCGTCTTGCCCCAGCTCCGCCGCGGCGCCGTCCGCACCGTCGCCCTCGTCGTGCACCACCCCGACGACCTCGCCGTCGCCGAGCGCTGGGTCTTTGACCTCTCGGGCTTTCCGCGCGAGGACCTCGACGACCAGGGCCGTGGTGCTGATGGTGGTGGTGGTGGTGCCGTCGGGGGAGGAGGAGGAGGGGGTTGGAACAGGAAGGGCAGGGGTGGTGTCGGCGCGGCCGCGGCGGAGGAGCGGAGGAGGAGGAGGATGGTGATGTTGTATCGCGGCATGGGTGGCGATGATGATGATGACGGTGCCGTCAACTGGACGGACGTCAACGAGGCCTTCAGGGGTGCCTTGCGAAGGATAGCCTACGCGGCGGAGACGAACCCCCCGCCTCCCGAAGGCAGCACTTTTACTCTCGCCATCGAGCTGCACGACGAGGCTCCTGCCCCGATCGAGGTTTGTCAATTCAAATCCCCCCTCCTTAGGTTCCGTATCCCTTCCATCAGGGCCACCGAGGCAACAGTAGCTCACGCGCAATAAACAGCATCCCCAGCTCTGGATTCCCTCGCAGCCTGACCTTCAGCCCCCCACACTGAGTAACCCCTTCACAGGGTCTGCTCTTGGCGGCGCCTCCACCACGCCCATCCGCGCCGTCCAGGCAGGTCCACTCTTCTTCGAGTGCCGGTACGAACAGGGCAAAGAGAAGAAGCCGACATCAACGCAGGACAGCGATGCTGTAGAAGACGATTCGCAGTTCTCAATGTATCGCTGAAAGAGCTATGGATGACGAGGTAAGAAGCCTAGTAGGGAGAGTGCACCATTTCGTAGCATAGCGTGGCGTATGGGTACTGTAGTCTGTACTTGCGACTCGATTCCAAGTCGTGGTCATTTCCACGTCTCAATTTGTGCATCCCTACAGTGACCGCCTGAACCAGACCGATCCCGTTTCTGTACAGAGCCCACCGCGCACCGCCCGCCCAGTCCATATAAACCCAGTGCCGGTCAGACTCCTATGCTGTGCGTAGACAGAACTCAACCAAGTGTACAACACTCTATACAAAGTACCCAACACAGTTCGCGGGTGCACATGTCGTCGGCACCGTCAGGAAATGCGACGCTTCACTCCAAGCTTTTGAGCGCCGCCCGCAGGCTCGCCATGTCGCGCTTCAGTCGTGCATTTTCCTTCTTGAGTCGCGCCGTCTCCTCGCTCTGGTCCTTGAGCCGCGCCAAGAGCTCCTCACTGTCATCCTTGCCTTTGCCCTTGAGCGCCTTGACAATCTTGGCCAGCTCGCCGTTAAAGCGCTCATACAGCAGCTCGTTTTCTGCCACCGCTTCCTTGTGCAGCTGGTCCACCGCCCGCATCTTCACCTCGGTCGACTTCACCGTCGTCTCCATGGCACGCTGCATTGCGGCCTGCTTGTCTGTGAGCTCGCGCAACACCGCCGGAATCCTGTTCTCGAGCGCCTTAACCGACGCGCCCAGTCGCCGCACGTCCGCTGTCTGATTGCTGCCGTCGCTGTGGTCGAGGCGTGCCATCTCGGCACCGATTCGGGACATCTCAGACTGCAGAGATGCGTCCGCGTCTCCAACCGCCTTTTTCTCCGTCTGCAAGCGCTCGCGCAGCCTCTGTGGCGATTGTAGGCGCAACTTCATCGTCGCGGTCCTAGTCGGGCTAGACGGCCGTGTTGGGGAGTCTCCCCCAGAGGTGGCAGGTCGCGCCGGCTTAAGTATAGGGATGCTCGTTGACGAGAGCGTCTTGGCGTGACTCCGACGCTTAATCGGCGAGTCCTGGGGTCTCGAAGGAGCGGGTATCTTGGCCAGCGGCTCGACCTTGGGCGCCGTCTCCGGTCGCACTAGGGGCGGTCCGATGATCAAGGGCGTGCTTGCAAAAGGGTCGGCATAGTTTTCCTTTGATCGCGGACTCTTCAGAACGTGCGCCACGTTAGGGCTCACCGGTATCCTAGAAGGTGCTGCGTTCTTGGGGCTCGTAACCGGCGTCGTCGCGTTCATCTTGCCAGAAGTCTCCCTAGTCGTCTGGAGCGGCTCGAGCGGCTCGTCATCGATGGTAGCAGACGCCATCAAGCTCTTCAAGTCGGACAGAGAGCTGCGGCGCTTCTTTTTGCTGCGCTTGGACCCTGCCGGGTTGTCCGGAGGCTCTCCAATGGTGTCGAGCGGGAAGTCGAGTCGATGAGAGCTCGCCGGCCGCTGTGGCGCCTCGTCAAAGGCCCCGGCAAGCGGAGGTCGGTCACGCGACCCAGGCCGCTTGAGCAGACCCCTCGGTATCGTGTTGTCGTCGATCGATCGTGTACGGCTCATGACTCCACGAGACAAGCTCGAAGCTTCGCCAGTAGCGGGATTCCGGTGCTTGCTGAGCGAGCGCCACACCGATGGCCTCTCCTCCTTTTGATTCTGTCTCAGGAGCATATCAAGGCCAAACTTGCGGCGCAGTGACGATGTGTTGGAAGTTATGGAGGCAGTATGTGCTCTGGGACGTGTGCCGGAGCTGATGGAGTCGATGCTAGATCCTGCAAAGTTGAGTGTGT
Organism: Purpureocillium takamizusanense; assembly: GCF_022605165.1. Classification (NCBI taxonomy): domain Eukaryota; kingdom Fungi; phylum Ascomycota; class Sordariomycetes; order Hypocreales; family Ophiocordycipitaceae; genus Purpureocillium; species Purpureocillium takamizusanense. The sequence continues at coordinate 223,373 of NC_063068.1, forward strand.
GCTGCATCCACGGGTCCTCAAAGATTTTGTCGCAGTCTTCTACCAGACGGTCGAGCAGGTTGATGTAGTTAGGCGCCGTGCCATCCGTGACCAGAAGCTCCGCAAACGCCAGCGTCAACGCACCGCGGTCGCTGTCATTACCACATCCATCGAGCAAATCGGCCAGCAGCTTGATCAACGCCGTGAACGCTCTGCGATTCTGTGGTGCCATCTCCTTAAACAAATAGTTGACAAAATCCGCAAAATTTCCGGGGACTCTCTTGTTCGCCCGCTCTTGCAGTGAATCGAGTGCCTGCATCGTCATGACTGGGCCCATCTGCTCTGCCCAGGCCATTCTGATAAAGTTTTCGAACGCAACGAATATGACTTCGGTACCAAGGTCGCTTCCTGCCTCGTAGTCGAACGGGCTTTCGATCAGTCGGTTGTACAGGTCGTTGACGGTCAGCTCGTCCACAAGAGACCTGTTCAACAGCGTGCGGCCGATGATGGAGCCCTTGCGTCCCTGGAGGGCGGCAATGTATCCCGTAAATGTCTGCTCGAGCCTCATCAGGGGGTTCTCCGGACGGCTGTCGGCTGTAGCCGGGCGCTCATCTTTGCCCCTGATGGACCCAAACATCGAGTGGTGGCTCTCAGTGCGGTGCAGCGACGGCGTATGCTGGTGCTTGTTATTCGTCACAGTTATCTCCGGCGTGTTGCTGTTCGACCCGCCTCCCCAAAGGTTGGAGAGGAGCTTGACAGGAGACGCGGCAAGGAATGACCGCGTTTTTTCCACTCTATTGGACAAACTCAATCCACGAATAGTCTTGGTATAGTATGAGACCAGCGCGGCCGTGAGGTTCATGTTGGCGAGGTCGAATTGCGTGCTTAGGAGTTGGATAACTGGCCACAATTAGCATAAATCCTTTCCACGTGGATGGGTAACTTACTCCTGCGCGACATGGTCGGCAATAAGTCCTCCAGCGCCACGTCGTCCTGATACTGCTTGCCGTTTAGCCCCACAGTGAGTATCGATACGCGCTTCATGTTGCCGCTCGACAAATTGACCACGATCTCGACGCCATAGTGTCCTACAGGCGCACCCTTGGTGCCCTTCTCGTGATCGACTACGATCCTGATTGATGCGGGCTCCCGTCGACCCTCGATGAGCTGGTGCGCTCCCTCTTGGAAGACGGCAGCGTGCAGTCCGAGGCTACTGTCCTGCATGCGCACAGAACGAAGCGTCCAACAGGGATTTTCGCGTTCCGCTTCTGAGAAACGCGCCTCCACTCGGGCTTTGACGATATCCTCTGCCCATTTGGCGGCCTTGCCCTCAAATGCCTCCTGCAGCATGAAGCAGCGAGATGTAGGTGACTTGCTCAATTTGTGCTCGCCAGTATGCGCACCCTTCATGTCCTGCGTCGACGTCATCCACACCAGTGTCCCATCAGACGACTCAGTGAAGCGCACATCTGCCAAAGTATGCCATCCCGTGAACGCAAATTCATAGGAAGCTGTCCCGCCGGCTGCGTTGGTCATCGAGATCAACAGTTCCGCCGCCGACGGCTTGTCAATCTCCCGCAGGAGATCTCGCCCAGTCATGCTGGCCCCCGTCTTCTTGAGCACAACAATGCAGTCGGAGAACAGCAAGAACATGCCTGCTGCTTCTACCTCACTAGCAGGAGACTGGAACGGAGGGGTCAGTTCCAGGAAGTCGGCTGCCAGGACCAAACGGCCTTGCGGCTCGAATTCCACGGGCCAGGCTTCAACCATATTTCGAAGTCGGCTGACCACATGAGGCTTGTCGGGTAGCGGCTCATCCATAGAACAGATATTGGTTATGATATCCCGGGCCTTCAGCATGGGCTGTAGGGCCGGATGGGTCATGGGAAGTGACCCCACAATTTGGTCGATGAGGAGACTGTATCGAGGCAGTCGCTGCACGGGCTCGATGAGAATGGAGCGAACAGTCTGTTCGCCTGTTTGGTGAACGCGCTGCCTGAAGCTTGACTGCTGGTCGAGGAACGAGTTGAGCAGGGTCGGGAAATGCTGGCTGGCTTTGATGTAGTTTTGGTAGCATTCTGTAAATTTCGGGAACCATTCCAAGAACAAGCGCGCCATGGCCAGGGCGCCGCTCGGGTCGCGTATCCGCGGGGAGTTCCCTAGCTTAGAGCCTAGGATGTTGGGCGTTGTAGTCTCCATGTCTTTGGTCGCCTCCTCCTCCGACTCGTCCATAATCTTCCGAAGCTGTTGGACAAACTCCGAGTTGACCTGCAAGATGCTGTCCGCGGAAGGTGGAAACAGCCTCCCGAGTTCCTCCTCGGACGGACTCAGGCTATCCGGTGACCGTTTCTTGGCCGACTCTCGGAAGTCACGAGCAATGTGGTGCACCAGCTCACCAAGTTTCATGACGTAGCGCTCCTCCGTGTCGACAAGCTCAGCCAGTTTCATCCTCAGCTCAAACTTCTGGTCCTTGGTGAATGACTTGCTTCGGTTCAAGGCCGTCGGCTTGGACGGTGCCCGACGCAGTCGACTTGTGGGTAGGAATACCGGTTCGCCGAGAAGTTTCACGAGCGGCGTGTAGCCACCATACTGGCGCAATGTCGGATCAAGTATGTCGTCCTCATCGTCAGGTACCTCTTCGTAATCGGTGGGTTGTAGCGGCACGATGGTGCCGGGCGGGAGCACGAAATCGACGTCGACATGGCTCACATGCTGGGTTTGGAGCGCCTCGTTGAGCGCTGTGATAACGGAGGTCGCATTTTCGCTTTTGGTCATGGTAGCGACCAAGTCGGCAGCGTGCTGCTCGCCAAAGAGCGCAGGCGCGCTGCCAGGTCGTTTGCCCCTGGTGGGATACGCATTGCGCAGGTATGTCTTGACGCCGTCCGAGAGCTCGTTGAAGTACTTGAAGAGGCCAAATGCAAGGCCACGATAGACCTCGTCGCCCTGGAATTCGCGGGGTAGGTGGTTGACGACGGTGTAGAAGGGTGAGTTGGGCGAGATGGTGACGCGTGGAAAGGACTGGAAGCCGGCGGGCGAGAGAACATGGAGCTGGACGCGGGAGCTGTTGTGCGTGTAGTTGGCCGTGGTCGAAGGCCCGTGGAAGACGAGGACGGGCAGGTGACCGAGCAGCGGGTCCGAGGCATGGTAGAGAACGACGCTCTCGGGCGAGAGCGCCAGGTCGTCGGTGACGCGAACCATGGTCCCGTCAACGGGCCGCGCTCATGCTAGAGGCGTCGGGCCGGCCTCGAGCGATGAGGTGTGTGCAGGCGCGTGAGCCGTGCCGGCTGGTATTTGTTGTCTCTGGCCAAGGGTGTGGCCCGTCGTCGCTTGGTCGCGGTCGGAGGAGGGGGCCGTCTAATCGGTCGCAGTCTCTTCGTTACGACGTGAGCGCGCGGTGCCTGTCGATGCCGTGCGCACAACAACGCATGAACGGAGCGGGTCCGGTGTGGGCCACCTCACGCAGGCGGGCGTTGAATGGTGACGCCGAGGCGTACAGGTAAACATGTACTACGTACGTATGTATGATGCGAGAAGGATTGGATGGCTCGCGTGCGAGGCTTTTGTCGATATGCAGCCCACACGGAGGCGATCGGGGAACCACGGTGGCGCAGGGCGCTCAAGCCCAGGTAGACAAGGCGCGCGACGGGGTCAAGAACAGACAAGGGCAGGGGGTATTTACAGAATAAAGGCTATGCGCGATGCCGGTGATGCCACGGGGTGAAGAATAAGATGGGTAAGCGTCCCTGCGCTGTGGTGAGACCAGCCGAAATGGGGTCCCTTTTCCTGTCCGAACACTCGCTGTATGTAGTTTACGTCCTGCAAACGAGCGGTCAAGCGAGGCAAGTACGGAAGATCATGGATCCCGGCAGGCTAGACGCGTCAAACGCGTCAGGGCCAGTGCGATCGGACCCAGCACTGACTGCAGGTGGCTTCTTGGTTTGTTGGCCTGCTAAAAAAAGCACGAGTGGGCCCCTGACCACTGAACCCCGTCCCGCCATGTAAACAACGCTGTGCCGAAAATGGATGGAGGGGCAGCAGCCCGCTTTATTATCCCTGAACAACCCCGCCGACGATGTCCTCCAGGCCCCTCACTGTCTGTCAGTATCTAGACCTCACTCATTCGCTACTCACGCCCTCGTGCCCGCTGCACTCATCATGAGATTGATGCATCACTTGTCATAGCACTGCATCTAGTGCAAACGCCAAAAGCCATCATGAGCCAGGAGCAGGGGATAACTCTCCTCCACCTGCCGCACGATGCGGGCTACCGCCTCGTCGAGCTGCCACCCGAGCTTGAGTCGTTACTCGAATCTGACGCCGCCCCGGTGTAGGTGCTATGTGATCCCCCTCCTCTCCATCTCGGGACCAACACTTTGGGTATCTTATATCTGACAACCGCAGTCTCACTCTCGAATCGTCAGAATCCGCCGCGGTGCTCAAGACGGCCGACAAATCATATGCGATGCGGCAGAAGAACACTTCGAACGCTCTATTTCTGATTTCGCCGAGCACGCCGTCCTCCAACCCTCAGCCCGGCCTATCCATCATCTCAACCATACAGGAAACTGTCGAGCTCGACGCCGTTCCTGAGTCGACCGTCAACAGGGGCCCCTTGAAAGATACGGGTAGCAAGGGCAAGTGGCATGAGAGATTTGGAAAAAATCGCTAGCCTCAAGGACCTTTATTACGAATACAATGCATCCGAAAGTAACAGCTCCAATGCAGCCACACAGGATAAGTGGCATCTATATGTGATATTGGGTTTCCTAACATGCGTCGCGTTGTATACTGTACTATTATTGGTCGTTGGCAGCGTCTGAGTTGACCCATTTGATCACTCGTCCTCATTTTCGTCCTCGGACACGATCTTCCGTCCCGCTTTTTGCCGACCTCTTGCAGGCTGTCTTCGAGCCGGCGTCTTTGTCTTGCTTTCTTGCTCTTCCTCTGATGCCTGGTCTTTGTTTGAGGGCCTGCCGACGTCGTGCTGGTGGTCCTCCATAATGAGTCCATCATCTACCGGTTCCTCTCCGTCCTCATCTCCAACTGGGAAAAAGCTCGATATTTGCTGGCTTGTACCATCTTCATTGACATCCTCCTCGTAGCCCTCAGGCAAAAATCCGCCCGCCAAGTCTTCGTCATGATGCTCCGCCAACGGCTCGTGGAGCGGGACGCCGCCCTTGTGCGCAAATACCGACACGCTGTCGTCAATGTCGCCATACTCTTGACGAATCCGTTGTACAATGCGTAGGCCCATTATAAACTTGCGCCATTGTTTCAATGACGCGGTGCGCCGCTTTTCGTCTTCCTTTCGGCGCCGCTCGGCCTCGTCCTTTTCCAGCTCAGCCATGACTTGGTCGCGGTGCTCTTCTGCGATAACGACTCCCTGTATCACAGGTACTGCCATGCGGTGCCCAAACTCAAAGTCGACGACAGCCTCAGCATAGTCGATCTGTAGCCTCTTGCAGACACGCATGGCACCTCGAAACGGCACATGGACCGCACCTTTGGGACACATGTGTTCCGCAAACAAATCAATATTCCTATGCGATGGTAAGCAATAGTTCTGGTAGTAGTACAGGAGCTGGCATATATACCCATATTCATTCTTCGGGATGACGCCATCCTTGATTGGAGGTGGTATGATCCAATCGGTCTGCTCAAAGCTGTACAGTCCCTGCAACACCTTTTCACCGGTGGCTGCCTCCGCCTCCAGGATCACACGCTTCCGATTCAAGGTGGCAGCCCGATAGGGAACCCTTTTCAGCGGCTGCTCACCAGGGATGGGAGCTCGGCCCTGCTTGTGCCATGTCTCAGCGCTCTTGACATTGACAACGTCTGCGCGTAGGAAAACATCCAACTCCTCGACTTTGCCGCCTTTAAGCTTGTTCGTGAACTTCTTAGCAGGGGCTGCGTCAGGCTTGAGAGCTTCTTCTCGCCTGAGATGTCTCTCCAGCACGAAGTCCTTGGATTGCTTGTAATATTGTAGCGTTTCTTGGCCTTCCTTGACTTCCTTCTTCTCGGGTTTGGCAGGTTTTAGATCGGTGGTGTCCTCCTGCTCATCGACCTCAGTGATAGGTCGTTTCCTGTCCCCTCGTCGATACCCCGACATAGCGGTCTTGAACCAGTCATATAACTCATAGCGCTTGACTTTGCCGTGACGATTATAGACCGGGATCTTGTCAGGAGACAAACGCACACCCTTGGTTCGACCAGGCATTGTTTGCCGCTTAAGATATCGCACTGTTATGTCCTTGGCTGTCCCGTCAGGGGAATATCCGACTATGTAAGCCATGATCTCTCGAGCCCTATCCGCCTTTGCCCCCCGCGGTTCGAATGACTCAACCAGGTCGCGGTTTGTTGCAATGGTCGCTTTGATGGGATCTACCGGCAAATACTTTTTGGTGACTGGGGATAGCACTTCAGTCCAGTAGTGGGGAAATTCCAAGTCGTTGTCGAACTTTTTTAACGTCCGTGTCTTCTTGGGCGTGATCTCCACCTCCACAACTGATTCGTCATCAGTGTCCATATATTCCAGCTTAAGCTTGTCGTCAGAGTCTTCCCGCTTGACTTTGTCAGATGATCGCACATTTCGCTTCTTGTCTGAAACCGCCTCCTGTGACATTTTCGGGGTTCTAGAGCCGTTCGCCTTTGACTTTCTTGATGCTTTGGTTGTCACGACTTCCTCGGCTGTCTTGTCGTCCTTCTCTGGCTCGGCATCTTCCAGTTTGTTCCACCCAAACCCGAGGCACTGCAAATTAGCAACCATGCGCGCTTCCAAGCCTAATCCCCGCAAAAGCGCCGTGAAAAGCTGTGCTCCCACGTCACGACTTCCACGGCAGTCGATGGCGCACTGGCGAAATGAATTTAGATCGAGTATCCTCTCCCCGAACCGCGCCGTGTCCTCGGGACGATCTTGAAATCCTTTGGTGAGTCGATCCAGCCGCTCTAGGTCCATGTAGCCCCATTTTCGCAAACCAGGTGCGGTAATTCGGAAACGCTGCTTCCACCAGGATACCAAGGTCTGCATCAGGCGAAAAAGAGGATCGCCATGGCTCATGTCCACGACACCGTCCTCCAGTCTTGTTGCCTCCGAGCTCCAGTCCCTAGCCTCACGGTCGGACGGCGCCTTTCGCCTGCCCTGGCCTTTGGCGCGCTCTTTAGGCGGTGGTTTAGCCTTCGACGGCGGAAGGGCCTTGACGAGACCAGAGTTTCGTCTCCAGCGCTCAACTTCGCCCCAGAGTCTGGGAGGGATGTGCGAGACCATTATGGCCTGAAGCTCGGCATCGCAAAGCCACGAGTTCCGCACTGCGTTGTGCCAAAGCAATGACATGACGTGCACGCAGTGGGTCGCATTTCGGACTTTCCGCTCCCGCTTCGTAGGACCTTTCTTCTCGCCAAAAGGATTCGTAAGCGAGATACGAGTGTCCTTGTTGAGCGTCAGTTCGAGGTCGCCCGACACCGTCGGCACGGCTGTTGAGGACACGGTCGGCGCCTCGACGTCTTCAAACTCAATATCGTCTTCATCGTCGGACTGTTCGATTCTTGGCCGCTTCGCCGCGGGAACATCTTCAAACTCTTGATCCGAAAGAGACGTCAAAGAGCTGTCGCTATCATCCTCATCAAAACCCGACGCAACTGACGTGAATTGTTTCGAGGACGAGGGGTGTGCGGTTGCGTCGAGGTCATCGTATAAGGTGGTTTTTCGCCGACTTGAGCCAGTCGAGTGCCCCTTCGGACCGGAGCCATTCGGGCTCTTCTCAGGGCTCGGCGATTCGCGCAGCCGCTTTCGCGGCACGTGGGGAGGCATAACGTTGCGCGAACGCCACGGAACGCATATTGAAAGAACGGTGGATGCGACAGGAGTGGGCAGCACTCTGGGTCTGCGTCATTGAGTCGCGAGCCAACACGAAAGCACGTGACCCCTTAAGCCAGGCGATCAACACCAACTTTACTACCCTGAACCGAACATCGAGATCCGAAGACTCAATATGCCGTTGGCCATTTGGTCATTGAGACGATGAGTGCTCTACTCTATATTACAATTTGATTCCACAATGGCTGATTAAATTTGAAGTGCTCTTCATGTACCTCGTAGCCAATAATGCCGGCTTCCCATGCCTCTATAATCTGGGTATTGATGCTCAAGTCCTCACAATGACCATCGCCTCCACACTACTTCCCCGTTAAACGCCGACAAAAACTCATGGCTCCATCAAATTCGGGGGCGGTCCAACGCCCCTGAGTAGAATGACGGTGTTGCCGCTCTGCAGTGACGACCCGATCTTCTCGTTGAACTCGAGCAGCCGGCCGCCTTCGACGTGGAAGACACGCAGCTTGTCCCTCTCATCGGAGCTCTTGTTGTTCATGTTCTGCACCTGCAGCTGCTGCGCCGCATCGTCGAGCAAGCGACCGACAACCCAATCCTTGGAGAAGAAGAACTCCCCCTTTGGAAGCTTGGCTTTAGCCGTCTCCGCCTCTGCCTCGACGTAGAGGTAGATGCGCTTGTCTTCGGAAATGTCTTTGCGACCCTTGGCTGTCTTCCTGAGCTTGGCCGTGGCGGCGAGACGCGCCGCCGTGGAACTGGGCTTCGGCTTTGGCAGGGCGCGTTCGGCCTGCTGGCGCTTGGCTGAGCCCCAAGCGCGCAACTTGTCGAGTGTAGTTTTCGTCTTCTGCGCGACGGCGTCGATCTGCGGCGAGGGACGGGCCCCGATGGGCACCAGGTTCTTGCAGTCGTGGTCCTCCCTCAGCCGATGCTTGAGGCAGTAGTCGCGATTGCACGTGTCGCAGTGAACGCCCGGCGTCAGCGACGTGCCCACGACCGTCTTACAGTCGGGCGAGGCGCAGGGCTTTTGGGAGACGCGGTCTCGCAGCGTCTTGCCCTGGCCGATGGACGGCTTGGCGAGTTCGGCCTGCCGCTTGCGCTGCGCCCAGGCGCCCGGATTGGAGCACTTGTGGCCCGACTCGGTGCGGTGATCGAGGCAGTAAGTCTTGCCGCATGACTGGCAGAGGAAGGGGAGGAAATCGAGTTGGTTGCAGTACTCGTACTGGCAGTGCTTGCCGACGAGCGTGGCGTCTGTCTTGTCTCGCATGACGTAGCTGGTGCCGTCGGCGTCGGGATTCGATGAGGACGCCATGGTAAATCTGCGGAAGCTTCAATTGTTTTATCCCTCGTCGTGACTCGGAGAGCGCAGGCACGGCCGCGTCGTCAGTGCTGGCCGGCTGTGGCGGTTGCTCAGCGAAGCGGCGAAGCCTGGAACCGTCTGGAAGTCTCCTCCCACCCGACGCTTACGCAGGCTTCGGCGTTGCCGCCCCTGAGCTCGCGGCGCGCAAAGGCCAAAGCCCTGGAATGTTAAATCCGGCTGCGATATTGCGAGCCGTAATGTTCAGGTACAAAGGAGCGGCTTGAAGCTTATTCCAGGTCGTGACTAGCAGAGAGCGATGCTGAGTGTAGATTGAGGTTACTACGTAACTGTAGGTGAGCTGACAATCGAGGCCGCCTATCGTGGGGCAACGACAGGGACCCCAGGCCCCAAGAGACCCCTCAACCCCTCTCTGTCGGCGACTCGCGCACTGGCCAAGCCACGCACACAGCCCCAGAGAGAACGTGAAAGCCGGGCAGTGGCCGTACGTCGCCGACTCGCCGCCAAGCTGATGTATCCACCATCCGCGTGAACCATGAGGTATCATCATACCTCGTACCTTGCAGTGAATATGTATTGCATTATGATCTGCAGAGCGGTCCTGGTCTTCATACCGAGTGAAAGAGTCGAGCGTCCTGCGCCTTCAATGCCATCAAATCAACGAGCGCCTTATACAACATATACCTAATAGACACCAACTGCTGAAACCAAGGCTTAATCTACTCATCCTTGATCACTTTTTGGTTCAGCACCCTTTCCCGCCCAGTTCTGGGCGCGTCACCCACGGCCTGCTTGCCGCCAAAAGCCTCGAAGCCGCGGTGGAAGGTCCACTCGACCGCGTGCTCGACCGGCTCGTCGAACATGGCGGGCAGGAAAGGAACAATCGCCAGGCCGAGCCCGATGGGCGCCCACGTGCGCAACGTCACGTTCTTGACGTTCTTCATTGCTCGCCCCGAGTAGCGCACCACGCTGTGGATTGTGAATGCCGGTAGGCCCATGCTTGCTACGCTCTGGAAGATGCCTCGCTGGACCATGACGGTCCGCCAGTCCTCGAGCGGCGACACCGTCCTAGGTTTCGCGTCTTTGGGCGCCGAGCTCTCCGCCGGCAGGCCGGTCACCTTCTCCTGATGCGGTGTGAGCTGTAGCTGCGGGTTGAGGATGCGCTGATTGTGCCAGTACGCCTTGTACCCTTCGTACGAAACGTCGCCAAGGATGTACATCCACGAGATTCCGTACGCCGTGCGCACCATGTACGGATGCGCCACCGGCCGGAAAGACTCGCCAATGTCGGACGTATACGCGACATAGCGATGCGCCGAGAGTAGTATGGTCCGTAGTCGTGTGGCATAGGCGGCGTAGCGGAGGTTGGTGTCGGTGGACGGACGAGCGCTGTAGGAGTTAGCTATTGGGACATAATACGCACAGAAGATCGCAGAACTCACTATCCCTCGCGCAAGTCTTCATAGAGCCTCCCATCCTCGTCGGCTTTGTCGACAATCGTCTGGAGCCCCTTGGGAAGCCGCTCTCTTGGGGGCAGCTTGTGCGGATCGAGAGACGAGCTGGCTGGTGTGCCATCTTCCTGAGCCTGGTCAGGCTTGGCCTCCTCCTTGGGCTTGCCCCACCAAGGCATCGCGATGTGTCAGTGAATAGTAGCTGGAGCTGTCTTTGGAAATGGGGCGACGAGAAGTTGTCGACGCAGAGTCAACTGCGCAGTGGCGAGGGGATCGAGGTAAGCTGTTTGTTGGGTGCTGTTGTTGGTTGGCTACTGGTACTGGAGTATCGGTATTCGGTCCTTCGGGGTCGCGAGCGAACTGGAGGTCGCCTTGACGTCAACAGCGGTGCGGCTAGTGTAAAGTTGCTTACCCTGTAGTGGGGCGTATCTTCACCAACCCCGGCCCAATTACACCCGTTCCACCCGGCAATTTTTCGGCCTGCAATTCCAGGCACTGCGGTCTCTCAGGGCGGAATTTGAGATCGAGAGCTCTCCCGCGACCATCGTCAACAGAGCCACTCTCGTCGCCTTGATAGCCTCCCCGTCGATCCAATCCCCGACCCTCCACACCGAGACTCAATCCATCAAGATGGCCGGTGTCGCTTACTACAACGTCGCGGGCCTGCGCCTCGGAAGCCACCACGTCCGTCACCCTTCCTACCTGTCGGCTTGCCCCCGAACACCAGACTGACGATTCGTCACAGATTGCCATGGGTTGGCTGGCTACCCTCTTCGGCGGCACATACTACGCTCTGTCCGGCCCCAAGAAGGCGGCCGCCGACAAGGCTACCCCTCCGATCAACGCCTCGAGCTCTGATGAGGCCGACTTCATCAAGTGCGTGATTTCGATTTCCCCGACGAACACTGTGGCCAGACGGATCACTGACAAGACCGACAGGAAGTTCATGGAGGAGCAGGAGAAGAAGCAGTAAGCGGGTGCAGGGAGGTGACGAATTGGGCATTGTACGACACGACCGGTGTACATATAGAGGCATGTGGCGATCTGCTCGCTCAATACGAAGTACAGAGGACTCGGCCGATCACGCATTGTCCATGTATGACGTGGCTTTGGAATTGACTACGAACGCAAAGGCAACGCAGTGCCCTTGTGATTCGGCCTACATCAGCAGTAATACCGAGTGTGCGGCTCCTCGTGTGTGAGGGCAAACGTGATGCCTGCGCCATCCCCCCCCTCTCCTTCTTCCCGCGCTCGCCGGTCGACGATGGCGCCTTCTGCGAAGTCTCGCCAATGAAGTATTTGCTTGTGTCTTTAGGTACTCATGTGCCTTATACGTGCTTTCTGGACTCTCCACAGGCATATGCTAGTATTTTGTGATGCGATAGACTGGCGCTGCAAGACCTCTGAGGGTCAGTCAAGGTATTGATCGACCTGCAGTCGCGCCTTTATCAAGTAACTCTCCCGATGGCATGACCAACTCATGCAAAGAGGGAATCTTGAACGTAAACTGGTGGCAGCGCCTAGTTCTGCCCCCCCCGAAGTGTTTGGTGGGCTTTGGCTCTTCCATGCCCGTGGCTTGATCTGTCTCGACGCTCACCGCAGCGCCTCTCGGGCCAGATAGGTACGCTAGCAGAGCCAATTGCATCAGGCACAGAGACTAGGAGATAGGGACATGCCTCAATTCTTGTTATTCCAGGATGCCTCGGAATCGAATAACTCAAACACGCAAGGGGCGCATGCCGATCAAGTTAGCCGACCCGACATGTAAAAGCCGAGTTTATGCCTGTGCGAGACACAAGATCACGTGTTCAGGCACCTCATTGTTGCAGAGCTAGCCCGGCGCCCCCCCACCTTCACCCGTCTTCCCCCAGCGTAGTTCATCGCCGCGTCCTCCTTAATCGAAACAATCCCACCTCGCCTTGTTCGGATACAACGATTACATCCGGTAGAGCACCAACCCCCCCAAGGGACGCCCCCGCCGTGGGGATCATCTAAAAGGAGAGCCGGAGCGTCTGGTCTAATGCCATGACGGATGTCACGACGGACCCGGCGCTCGTCGCCGCCACGGCCTCGGACCTCGCGCAGCAGCACGCCCAAAATGTGGCCGCCGCGGCGTCTGCCGTCTCCTCTGGTGGTTCAACAAACCCCAAGGAGCGGCATTCGCTGACCCTCGACCAACGTCGCGCCCTGCGTCGCTGGGCCAGCGCGCAGCCCGTCCGACCTTCCCACAAGGCCTGCATCGAGTGGTTCTGGGCCCAGTACGGCCAGCAGATCAGCCAGTCGACCGTCTCGCATTCCCTCTCTCCCAAATACTCGCGTCTCGACGGCGACAACCCGCAGCTTTCGGGCTCGCGTCTGCGCTTTGGTAACTGGCCCGACGTCGAGAAGCTTGTCCTCCTATGGTATCAGCAGGTTCAAGCATCCGGCCGCCAACCCACCAACGAGGAGCTGGGCGACAAGGCAAAGTCCATCTTCAGTCAGCTCCCGCGCTATAAGGATGAGAACGCTCCCGAATTCTCTCCTGGTTGGATCCACCGCTTCAAGAAGCGCTACGGCCTGCTCATTAGGAGGCAGCGGCGCCACGGCGATGACACAGTCGACCCGGCAGAGGATATCGAGTATCTGGCAGACTGCGTGCCGCGCGTCATGGCCATCCACCCCGACACGAACCCCTCTGCCATCAAGGAGCAGGTTTTGCGCGTGGTCGGTGTGGAGGCCACGCTGAACACCTGCGCTCTCGTCCGCGACGAGGTCATCCGTAGGTTGGGAGGCACCTCCGCGCATGCGCACGTCGCGCCTCCCATGACGCATCTTCCCCCGCCGCCCGACCCGCCGACTCCTCCTCCGCCTCCGCCGCCGGAACAGCCCATGTACGCTGAAGACGACCCGGAGGTGGTGCTTCAGAACGCCCTCCGCCAGCTGCAGCAGGAAGAACAGGCTGCCGAAGAGCAGGCCGCTGCGGTACGCGAGGAGCGCGAGCGCCAGGAGAGGGCAGCAGGGATGCAAGTGCCACCTCCGCAGACCATGATGTCTACACCTGGTCCCGGCAGGGCATCCTCCTCAGACGCACGATATGCCACGCCGGCACACGACATGGGCACCGACCTGACCCTGACGCCGATTCATTCCGACGGGCCCGTCTCCAGTCATGAACGCCCGCTGCGCTGCCCTTTCTGCGTCAACCAGCGAATGCTCCGCACCATTAAGGAGGCAGTCGAGCATATGTCCACGCATGTCGTTGTTTGAGGGAATCGCAGTTATTGCTAGGACTTAGCTCTTCGTGCTTCGCGATGTCGGAGCGGCGTCTCGTAGCCAGCGGGCCCGGTTTCGTTTTCCGACAAGTGTTTGAGGAGCAAAAGGCACGGCGCTTGTGGAGTTCTGGGAGAGATTTGAGGGTCAATGCATTTGGCACAGCCACGAAGTCTGTAGGCAGTTGGCCTTGGGCCGACTTCAACGAGCACAGCATGGGTTGTGTATCCGCCAGAGTCTTTGTATTCAGGGCGGCTATTTAGTTGGGCGCTGCGAGGTCAGCATAACCTGGTGCACCTTCATAATACATGTATGTGCTCTAATTTGTTTTCGATTCGAATATGAAAAACGGCATGACGGCCACACTATGCCTCTTGCTTGAACTATGATATGCTCCGTGTATGTCCTGTGTTGGTCTATATAAAGCCGCTCTCCTTGAGTGAGCGTATGACGGCCTCGGCATCCATCTGCTGCTGGCTCTTGGGCGGCCGCACGTCTCCAGTGTCGATGTAGTTCTTCCAGAACTTGAGCCCCTCGATGCCCTCCTCGCGGCACAGAGCGCCCTGCTCCTCGGCCATGAGCAGCTCCTCCTCAGCGACGCCGATGCTCCAACCAAATCGCTCAGCCGTCTCCTGCGCGGTAACGCCACGCCCGAATGCACGCCAGTCCCACAGCACGTCGCGTTCGGGCGGGAACTCGTGCAGGTCTTGCAGCCAGGACAGGAGCGCCCGGATGGTTGTCTGGTCGGTGCGATCGCGGCCCTGCACCACCATGACGCCGCTGCGAAAGGTGCGCAGCCGGACGGGTAGCTTGAGGCTCTCCCATAGGCGGGCAGCCTTCTCGAAGTCCATGGGGCTTACGAGCTCGACGCCTCCTCGTGCGCGGTTGAACATGGCCCACAAGTCAACAAGTGTGATGATGCCGCCCGCCTTCTTCAAAACGCCCCTCGAGTCATCGGCTAGGAACTCGGCCATGTTGCGGGCCAGCTCGGACAGGTATAGCGACTCTGAGCCGCCACCGCCGACGATGTCCTTTGTCGTAATCAAACCGAGCTGGCTTGCAGACTCGGCCAGAATAGCGTTTTCCTTTGCGGACACATCGCCATTCGCACCGTTCTGCCGGGCAAATCGTTCCGCCAGGGCAATCACCTCCTTAGCAGAGGCCATCAACGCCTCCAGATCCTCGAACGCGCTGCCGATCAGCAGCTCGTTGTTCTTGCGCATATTCAATCCGAGCTGCTCCAAGCCCGCGATGCCAGCCGTTTTCGTCCTGGCACTCGGCTGTCCGTGGCCTGACCCGTTGCCGAGGGGCTCATTTACCATGCGACTGCCCCGTGGTGCTGGAGGTGCATTTTGGAGTAGCCACTTACGCTGTGTCATGGCACCCTTGAGTCGCTCGTGGAATATCTTTTCCCCACCGCCTCGGAGAGAAATCTTCACGCTGTCGGAGACATCGATTCCTCCTGGCCCGTTCCTTCCTTTCGGGTCCAAGACTGGCCCAGGAGATTGCGTTCTGATCTCATCGGTGTGCTGCCCCGCAGGAAGAGATGAGACGTTACGGGATACCAAAGAAGCACCGCACATCTCGCAGGCCAGAAGAGATGGGTGGTTTGAAAAGGTGCATCGCGGGCACTGGAACGAGGCACCGGATTCGGTGCCGGGTCTTGCGGCGGCTTCTGTTGATGATGGAAGACCATTGTTGAGCGTCGGCTGCAAGACACTGTCTGCGAGTATCGGCCGCAGTGCAAGGGCGGTCGAGCTCTGCATTGAAGGCGTAGAGGTCGGCCTGTTACTGGCGTTGGTGATGGCCGCCTTCAGTACATGTGAGAGCGTCGGCTTGATACCACAAGCCAGGCAAGGCGGCAGCGGCGTGTGGGCATTGGCAGCTTGTGGATCAAAATTCACAGGGATGGGGTTCGAGAAGCTGCAGATTGTACAAACCCACGTTGCCGTTGTTAGTGGAGGTGGTTCCGACGGTGGTCGATAGGCGCTGTCCCTGCGTGCTGGTGATGTAGAGTCGGTCCTCGACGGCAAGGCGACATTGGATACGGCACGCCCATGAAGAGAGGACCGCTTAGAAGGCTTAGGGACGATGGTTACCTTTGGCGAGGACTTTAGAAAGCCAGCATAGAATTCGTAACGGTCGATCTCTTTTAGCTCCAGTGCAACCGAGTTGGCGCGGGGCTCGAGCTTGTCGACATAACATATCCGGTGCGAAGTCAGGTAAACCTGGCCATTCTGCTGGTTCGGAAGTTTGTATTTGCTGCGCATGCGAGGTTAGCCGCCGTGCTTGACGCAGGCGCATCATCTGTACGAGCTCGTGGGCAGCATACCCCTCGTAGAGGCCGACATTGTCCTGCACAAACAGTAGCACCTCATCTGGTAGGTAAGAAGGCCGCAGAGCGGTGGTCAGGTCGATATGTTTTAGAAACATTCGTCATGTCGTGGAGCGAACGCGCATCAGATGGGAGATAGAGGGCCGTCAATCCGCGGCGGGGAAGCACATTAGACGTGGCATGGATGAGGCGCAGAGCAATGACGCGACCGGGCGGGCTCGTGCAACAGTTGCGCAGCGGGTGACACGTCGCGAAGCTATAGCTTCAGAAACAGTGATGGAGTGTATGTAGCGGGCTCTCCGATGTTGAGGGTTGGTGTGGCTGCGTCCTATATCGTCACCGTTGCAGAAGCCATGCAACCTCCATGGTTGTCGACTCGCCTGGCCCCGCCATTTAGGATAAGGCACCCACCCCTGTGCGTGAAGTCACCAAACACGGGCCGCAGGGAACTTACCTTAATAGCCGAGAATTTGCCGGGGCGTGGTCACGGGACTGGCTTGTGCACCCGCCCCCTTGAGTGAGCCCTGACAAATAGCGCTTGCGCTTCCTCAACTATTTCTCACTCCGCAACCACCGACATCGTCACCGCCACCACGACAATCCGGCATCTCACCCGCGAGCCTCTTGCATCTATCGCGACGCCGGCTGAGGCTCGAGCTTCTAACCGCCACTACCGTAAACCACTAACCCCTGTCCTGGCAGCCCGGTTGCCAAGATGATGCCCGGGTGGCCAGCGGCTGCCCAGCAAGCGCCGGGCGTCCCTCAACCATCCACGCCCGCGTCGTATGCGTATCCCTCCAGTACGTCATCTCCTCGCTTCTCATCATCAGCATTGCTGCGGAAGGCCCCAGCTGACATGGAGACAGATCCAGCCTATGTTCCCGTCCAAGTTCGCCAGGGCTTCGGCCAGTTCCCAGCCGCAGTTCCCCCTCCACCGTTTACTGGCTACCCGCCTCCACCTCCCCCCGCCGCCGCAGCTCTCCAGCAGCCTTCCCCAAACCCACCAGCTGCGCCACAGCAGTCCAAGAGCAAAACGGACTGGCCTGATGCTGTCCGACGCTATGTTCAACGCTCCTTCTTGCCACAGAATGAAGATCCAACGGTTCCCCGTGCAGAAGTAGAGAATAAGTTGAAGGAGACCATCGGCGTGGCCAAGGAGAATGGCACACTGTATACGATTGACTGGGACAACACTCCCTTACCTCAGGCCCTCGTCAAGGCTGAGCGTGATGCACGCTTCAAGGGTGACGCCGTGTCCGGAGCAGCAGCACCCGGAAAATCTCTCAAATCCAAAAAGAGAAAATCATCTGAATATGCCGAGGGAGACGCGTCCAAGTCGCCGTGGCGCACTGCTAACCTTCGTGGGTCACTCGAGGACCGCGTCTCATATCCGGCTGCCGACAAACGCTCCGCCGCGGAAGTGTCGGCGAAGCAAAGTAAGTTCTCGAAGGACGCGGCCAGCAAGCGAAAACGCCGCTTCGAAAGCGAGTACAAAGCCGTGTACCGCTCGCCAAGCCCAACGCCACCCTCATCGGGACCCATTGTCGGAACCTGCGAGACGCTGGAGAAACGGTACCTTCGTCTCACGGCTCCGCCCGTGGCGTCCAACGTGCGTCCCGAGGGGGTGCTCCGCCAGACGCTCGATCTTCTTAAGAAGAAGTGGCGCGACGAGGGCAACTACTCGTACATTTGCGACCAGCTCAAGTCGATGCGCCAAGATCTGACGGTGCAACGCATCAAGAATGATTTTACTGTTTCTGTCTATGAAATTCACGCCCGCATTGCCTTGGAGAAGGGGGATATCGGTGAGTATAACCAGTGCCAAACGCAGCTTCGATCCCTCTACGGCCTCGGCCTCAAGGGCCATCCCCATGAGTTCAAGGCGTACCGTATCTTGTATTTCATCCACACGGCCAACCGCTCCGGGTTGAACGACATTCTGGCAGACTTAACCGCAGCAGAGAAGGAGGAGCGCCCCATCAAGCATGCCCTGAACGTGCGCTCGGCGCTTGCTCTGGGCAACTACCATAAGTTTTTCCAGCTGTACCTGGACACGCCCAACATGGGAGCATATCTCATGGACATGTTTGTCGTACGGGAGCGCCTTGCGGCCATGAGCAACATTTGCAAGAGGTGAGTACTGAGTCCTGTGAGGCCCTGAAGCTGCGCACGTGCCTACATGTACTGACAATGTCACAGTTACAAGCCCGACGTCAAATTGCGCTTTATTACTGAAGAGCTTGCTTTTGAGTCGGATGCCGATGCTGCTCAGTTCATCATCCACCATCAGGGTCAGCATCTCCTCGAAGATCGCCAGGACCACATCGCATTTCTGGCCGGCAAGGCCGGCCCTCTCTTTGAGAGTTTCCGGGCCGCGGCCTTCAGCAAAGTCGACATCAAGGGACAAATCTGAAGTTTGTCGTCTCTCTCTATCTCTTGGCCCCAACTCCCCCCCCTTTCTTGTCTGGCTCGACATGAAGCCGTTTTCTTGTTGGACTCGGTCCGCTTCGCGTAATGGGCGTTCGACGATGTGCTTTGATACCCGTGAACGACGGCTCCTTTTTTGTGGCCGAGGCCGTGCCAGTGTCTGGAGAGCCTCGGCCGAGAGCAACCATGCAACAAAAGCGATTTCTCACGCCCGCTGAGACGTGACAGTCTTGGACCTGACCGGTCTGCGTGAACGAGCAGATTGGCGGAAATGAATATTAATAAACAGCAACAGAATACGTGAGGGTAGGGGGGATGAGCGGCATCGATATCGACCGTAATGACACCTTTCCGATCCGACACGACGACAATCGACCCGTAGCAGGGTTTCACGACGCTGAGGCATAGATGGATTGCATGACGGGCGTTTGGAGTTTTACCGGGCTCGCATTCTGTTTGGATGTAGCGAAGAATAGTCTAGCTAGAGCAGACAGTGATTCTTCAATCAAACATGACAATTGAGCAGAACGTTGAGCATCGTGCCGTTTGGTAAGGCTCACATGGTGTGGTGCAGACACTGATTTTCTAATCTCTTGTTTGGTGATGGAGGAGAACATTTCACCTCTGCAGGGTCTCGGTATACTGTCGTGCTGTTGGGGTTTTCGGCGACACATTGATCGTGCCTGATCCCGGCTGTGGAGGCTTCCAAGACCACTACCTAAAAGCTCGGAACCAGTTGCAGCAGATGGTTAGCATGCGGTTTCGACCATGGCCGTTGCTCAGCAGCGTGGACGGATGCTCCGCCTGGCAAAGCCGCCCATGTATGGCAATCAACAGGGTTGTCTTCCCGGTTCGGGATGCGAGAGGTTACCGTAAGACGGAGGAATTTTGTCTTGCAGACGGGCCCCGCTCCGCGCAGCGGGATGCAACACCGCTTAGGCGTGGGCTTGCAGTGGACCGATGCCATGTCGCATAGGTAGTATACGATGGGTTCTCTGGCTGGCGCAGCGCATTACCGGATGAGAGGGGGAAAACCTCGTCGGCCACGCGGGCCTGATACGTTTCCACTTGGTACGAGCTGCCGTTCTCGGCAATGGCCGGCAAGGTCGTCCAAGCAGAGAGAAGCGGGCTGGCCGTGAGGGACATGCGACGGGGGCGTTGATGTGATGTGGTACTTGGCCTGGTGGCGGGTAAGGTAGTTCGTACGTAGACGAGGCGATGTAATGGGTGGGCAGAGATTAGATTGATAAAAATTTCTAGCGTGCTTTGCGGCACGGTGGAAGCACCCGTAGCGCCCCATCCCTACCTAGGTAAACCCCGGCGCGCGGCTGCATGCCACGGTGGGGGAGGCTGGCGGGGGGAGGGGCATCCTCCAGCACTCACTCGCTGTCCCAGAAACCAGCACCTCCACTGGGGTCCCGGGCAGGCATATATACCCAGTCCCATGGGCTGACTAGTGTGTCTCTGCGGTCGGCCCATGTGCGTGTGGCTTCTGTCACTAGCCTTCTCTGCTCCGGATGACCCGTCTTGTAGTTATTGTGCTCGTGGGCCTGGCGTGAGAGCGAGGGATATTCCAGCCGAGTTGTAGGAGAGTAGGTAGGTAGGGTTGAGTGGCTGCTTGGCTACCCGTAGTAGGTGGACCATGCGCAGTCGCGGTGTAAGTCCGTCAGGCCGGCCGGCAACCGAGCAAGTGCGCCTACGATGAACATAACACGGGCGGCGACCACCCTTCTTTTTGTGCGCAGGAGATTCTGTGTCCGGAAAGTAGACCTCTGTTCGCGTTTTGGAAGACAACGGGAGGACGACTGTCTGCTCTGAGCGCATCTCAAAGTCGAGCCTTTGCGGAATACCCCTTAACATGGCAGAAGACGACGACCATGGCATCCGCCCGCAAGGCGTTGATGTCGCTTACGACGAGCCACAACAGCACCACCAGCCCGTCGACACGCCCAGCGAGAAGAAGAGCACCGTCGTCGTGGATGTGGAACAAGACGCACATAGGGACCGCGATGGGGACCCGGCTGGAGTCGGTGGCGGCGATGCTGCGTCCGAGTACAGCGAGTCGAGCTTCGTCCAGGCGGGCGTGCAAAAGGCAATGATCCTGAAGAAGGCGTGGTCGCGCACAACGCTGCTCATCGCCTTTAGCAGGTGCGTGTGCTCGACTCCAAACTGTGCCTCCGATGGTCCCAGCGGTCGGATTGCCTGTGGGATATGACAAGGTTACTGATTCCAAGGGGGGCAGCCTGTTCCTGACGACGCTCATCATCACCTTTTCCGACTACTCGCACATGGTGCTGCAGCCGTACGTCACGAGCGCCTTCAAGAAGCACTCGTTCATGAGCGCCGCGCACGTCGTCATCAACATCACCCGAATCGTGGCGTATCCCATCATTGCAAAGCTCAGCGATGTAAAGTCTCCCTAGGAAGCTCGATGTTGGAGACGAGGCCGAGGAAGACGGTTTGTGGACCATGTGCTGACGCCCGAACCTCCATTGCCTTCTAGGTCTTTGGTCGTGCCGAAATGTTTACTCTGTCCATTGTTTTCCAGACGCTGAGCTTCATCATCTACGCCACGAGCGTCGACATTGGAGCCTACTTTGTATGAGGCTGCCAGGCCCGCCCCTCCCCCCTTTTTTCTACACCCCTTAAGCACATACGGTGCCAACACGAAAAATATATTAATGACCCTGGACTGATTTCCGGATACACAGGCAGCGGGACTTTTCGACGCTGTCGGATCCACGGGCTTCGGGCTCACGCAGCAAGTCTTCATCGCCGACGCCACCACCCTCGTCAACCGCGCCTTCTGGTCCACCCTGCCCGAGTCCATCACCACCATCCCCGCGTTGTATCTCGGCAGCCTCATAGGCGAAGGCTTCCTTCAAAACGCCGGCTGGCGCTGGTCCTACGGCGCGTGGGCCATCGTTGTGCCCGTCGTCGCCGTCCCCCTCATCGCCACCATGGTGGTGCTGCAGCGTCGAGCTCGTCGCCACGGCCTCGTGGCCAAGTCCCCCACTAGCGTCTCCGGCTGTAGCCCAGGCAGCAGCAGCAGCACCCCCGCGTGGAAAAAGGTCCTGCACCTCGTTTGGACGGAGATTGACCTCGCGGGCCTGGTGCTGCTCGTCGTGGGACTGTCGCTCATCCTCATCCCCGTGTCCCTGACCGGCTCGTTCAACCCCAACCGCTGGCGCGAGGGCAGCTTCATCGCCATGCTCGTCGTGGGGGTCGTGTGCTTCCTCGCGTTCCTCGTCTGGGATATTCGCTTCGCCAAGAAGCCTTACATCCCGGCGCACATGGCCAACCGCACCGTCATCGTTGCCTGCTTCATCCAGACGTTTGACTTCATGGAGTACAGCCTCTTCACCATCTTCTTCCCAAGCTATCTCCAGGTCGCTGGGCACTTTTCGCCGGCGAATGCCACGCGCATCGAGTACGTACCTCTTTTGTCCACTGACTGCCCCCTTTTTCTTTGGCTGGGTCGGGAGATGTGGACGCGAAAGAATCACCAAGCGAGCAGGCAACATGGGGAAAAGCGATTTGACTGACGTCGATTTGCCTACAGTAACTCGCTGCGCGTTGCCTTCCAAATCTCGGGCCTCTTCGTCGCCCTAGGCATGAAGTATACCAAGAATGCGCACTACTGGGCACTCGCGGGCCCCCCGCTCGTCATCCTCGGACAGGGCATCATGATATACCTCGTGGACATGGGCGACGGGCGGTACGGCAGCGAGGCCGCCTTCATCGCCTCCAAGGTCGTCTCCGGCGTCGGTCGAGCTCTCTGGCAGACGGCGGCGCAGGTGTCGGTCCAGGCCGTCGTGTCACGCCAGGAGGTGGCCGTGGCGACGGGGATCTTCCAAGCTGCCAACAGCGTGGGCGCCGCAATCGGAACCAGGTGAGTCTTTCTGCTACCCTTCCCCAATCCTGCCATCTATCGTCTACGAGGCGGCGTCGTGAAAGAGCGGGTAACGCAATAATGAATGGATTCTTGCTTATATGAGCAACACATTCTCCAGCATCTCGGGGGCCATCTGGCGCAACACCCTCCCCGATAAACTCCTCAACTATCTGCCGGAACAGGACAAGAAGAACGCCCTACAAATCTTCCAATCCATCGTCGTCGCGCAGAAGTACCCCGCGGGGTCACCCGCCCGCGCCGCCATCGACCAAAGCTACCGGGAATCGCAGCGCATCCTAGGCATCGTCGCAACGTGCATGTGCGCGCCGAATCTCTTCGTCATGTGGTTCATGCACAACGTCAAGCTAGAGGAGGAGGACCGCAAGGATGAGGAGGGGGTGGCCCGAACGATTGCCAAGATTGAAAAGACTCAAGAGAAGGACAAGGCCCTTAATGGGAACTGACAGGGGGAACGCGCATACACGTAATTAGAGATGCTGGTCATACGCCTTGCACTGCCGGCCTTTCATAAAAGACGTGTGAAAAGAAGGTTGCTTGAGCCAGTCGTATACTCATGGGTGAAACATCTTGCTCTCTTGATGATAGTCAGACGTTTTCAGTACCAGGGGCTCTGAATGAGCAGTGCAGTGGAGGGCAAGGAGGATGCGTGAGGCTAACACGGCATGGGACCTACGGCTCTTCGTGCCTGGACACTGAGAAGACAGATGAGACAAATGAAGAGAGAAATAAAGAGATGAAGATAAAGAAACCAAGCAACGAGACGAGCATTTGCGTGAATGAGAGGCCGCCGTTGCTGATGTGTTTTGTTCATCGGATACTATCGGGCCGCATTGCGTCCCTACCGCCGCTGGACGAATGCGGATGCGTTGCAGCCTTCACTTCAATGGCAGCGTTCCCCCCTAATCCACTGCACGGAAACCTCAAGTTTGGAAAGATAGTCGTCAGTTTCCCGATCTTCATCGTCCAGGAAGGGTCGTGCTGCATTAGCGGCCACAAGAGGCTGCCAGCCAAGTACAGACCTACCTAGGCACATCTGTTGCCGCCCATATAGGGGCCGTCTAAGCGCCCACTACCCTACATGCATGTCTGCGTCCGCGGCGATATCGAGCACTTACTGTATTTGAGCACCAGAGTTCCTCTATGTTGTTGGGACCGGAACAGTCCTGGTTCAAGCCATGACCCTGAGTGACGAGCCGAGCCGACGTATCCTAATCGAAGCGGCATTCGCGAGGACAACTTCACGGGATCACCCGAAACGATGTCCCGGGCGGGGGGATGGCAAAGCATTCCCCTGGAATGAACTCAGGCATGTTGTCAGTCATGCGAGTCATGTAGAACAAGGGCTAGGAAGGCATGTTGAAAAACCGAGGATGTATGGCATTAAAGGTGGCGGACTCCGCTGCGGCGAAGCAGCAAGCGTTTAGTTGAGTGTGATGTATACGACCCATGACAGCATCCGCAGTCCGGGGACTATGGGGCCAGTGGTCTAGGCTGTGCTGCGTGAATGAAGCGGAGGTTACTACGAAGATGGGCAGGAGAAAGCTAGGGATCCCTGGTCATCCCGAGAAGGGGACGGGACGGCTACCAAGGGAGGCTTTGGAGAACTGGTAACACAGCAGTGCAGAACCACAAGGAGCGCAACAGTTGGTCGAGATAGCTCACCCAGCATTGAGCGGCTCCATGGGATGGCGGCAACTGCTTCTTCGTACCTAGAGGATCCTTGACCCTGTGAGTCTGTGGAACTTGGGGTTGCGCTCGAATGTTCTGGCCATGGCGTGGCGCAAGGCGACGTTCCCCTCCCGGCGGTTGGACGGCATCAACGAATGGGTATACGAAGCGGGTTGCGCTACGTATCGTAACCGCTCGAGCATGGTGGGATGGAAACTGTTGACACAAGTCGTGCCTGGTGGCCGCTTTGGTGCCTTCATCAGACCCCATTGCGCAACGCTGGGAGTCGACCCCCTGCGCAACCCAGCTCGTTGCGGGGTCGGTACTTGTGGTGGCGCAATCTACATGGGACGGGCGAATCGGCGCCGCGCGAGTTGGCAGGCAGGAGGATGGCATCTAGGCTGGGACGGGAGCATCGAATCGGTACTACTACTAACATCAGCGGAAGCTGGCTGGCTGGTTGGAGGGGGGCGGCCGGGTTTGGGCGATGATGACGATATATACACTACGTACCATTGATGAAAGGGGATGCGGAAGCCGAGAGGCGGAAGCAGGGAGGAAGGGGGGTCGATGCATCGATCGCCCCAAGTCTCTCCAGAAGGCGGGTGCGGCATTCGCTGCCGAGCCCCCCCGCGCCAACGTCGATGCACGGTGCCCGCTGCAGGGCAAGGCGCGGATGCTCCCCGGGATGCGTTTCATGGGCATGCGAGCGCATGGATTGGCAGGGCTACGCCTTCAAGGCCTTGTCGGGGGTGGTGTGGTGCGGTGGCATGTTGCTTCGCTCGAAGAAATAGAGGACAGGGAAAGGCTTGCAAGGCGGAGGAGAGACGATGGGGAAAACGTGATCAAATTGGACGGGGCAAGAGGCAGGAGGAGGGGCAGCAGCAGTCGTAGCGGCGGCGGCGGCGGGGCGGCGGGGTGGGGGGCCACACGGATCCTGCACGGACCGTCCGTCCTGCATCGCCGGATCCATTGACAGCAGTACTACGTACCTATCCCGGAGGTAAATGCCAGCCTACTGTATATCTAAGGTGGTTCAACGAAAGGTAAGAGGTATGTTACTGTACTTTAGGTGGAGGTTCTTCAAGCCCCGAAGACTGCCAAGCACCCAGCATCCGAGTTGGTGCTGAAGGGTGGGTAAAATCGCATGTTGAAGTTTGGTACTTGGGACCGGCGTCGCACTGTCCGTTGTTAGTAGATCCCGAGGGGGGGGGGGGGCCTCCACTACCAGGTACCTATGTAGCCCTGAAAGCTCTGTTCACCAGCCTGTCGCGTCGGGGCCCCGCTCTGGGCTTAATGTCCAGCATTAGAGACTTGGAGAATGCAACTCACGAAAGAGAAGTGTGCTGAAGAAGATCTCGGCGTCGATCGCAGACGCAAGTCGCGCAGGGCAAAGCAACGCAAAGCAGGCAACGTACCGTACGTTTTTCTTCTTCTGGAACTTTCTTTGCGTGAAATTCGACGGCCCAACAGCGCGCGCGCGCCATGAGCCCCACGACCGGATGTCAGCCAGGCTCTGCGCGCGCTCCATCCGTTGCTGGCTGCATTGACGGACGGATGGATGGATCCATCATCAACTAATAACTGCAAGTCGCGCAACCACAACGGGATCTTGTGTGGCGTGGCGCGACGCCCAGCTAGGTAGCGTCGCCGGGCGCCGTTGCGCAGAGGCAACACGCAACGGCACAGCAGCACAGCATGCCCGGCATGGTACGAGTCACATTTTTGTCGCATATACATAAAGCAGGAACAGGAACACGGAACGCGGAGCAACACAATCACGCGAGCAGGGGTCGCGGTCTCGGTGGCCCGACGTTGATAAGCGCGGGCAATGAGAGACCTACTAGGCACTGGGCAGCTACGAATACTCGGCTGCCCGTCATTGTGATCTTGCCCTTAATACTACTAAGGTACTTTGGGTAGTAGTACCCTACTAAGGTACAGGTACTAGCAAAGAGGAGGCGCTGATAGAGTGCCGCAGTGCACCAGCCCTAGCATCAGACGCTGCGTGGGCGTCTGTGGCGCCCAGCTCGTTGGCCCCCACTTCAATGCCCTGCGCCGCTGGTACCTACCTACCTATGACCCCATTGAAGCCCCCCATAAACCTCCCCGCCAATGCGCCCGCCGCCCGCCTGGGACGGACGCCAATTGGCGGCAGCGGGGCGGGCATCATCCCAGCGGCGTGGGCTGCTGGACCAGAAAGCGATGAGAGCCCCACTCGACTCTGTCCAAGATTTTCCTGGCGCACAACGACAGTTGGGAGGGAGGTGGCCTCTGCGCCGCCTGCTGGTGTTCGCGCTCTCCCAGGGGAAGCGGCTCGCAGGGACCGCATGAGGAGAGGCGAGGCGAAGCGAAGCGAGGCCGGGTCTGGTGTCATCTAGGTGCTTGAGCGCGCACGCGAAAGTCATTGACAACTTGGAAGGCAGTGCCAGAACTGGAAGTCATGCCGAACCTGGAAGAAGCTACTAATAACCCACGCAGAGTGCCGGGTAACGTACCTTGACCACTGCTAGTAAATGCCCTGGGCGACAGTGGAAGAGCCGGTTCTTGTTGGGCGGGCAGCATCCATCCATGCAGACAGGTTGCCCGAGGCGAGCGAGCAAGCACCCAAACCCCCAGCTGCATTCGCCTGCAGTGCTGATATTGCCCAGCTGTGCTTCAATGGTACGGTACCTACATACTCCGTACGTACCTACAAGTTCAGCCCCGGGGGGCGGCAACTGCATGCTCCATGTGCGGGCATCCACCTATCCACACACCCACGCCCACCCTCATCAGACACAGAAACGCACCGTCCACCACCACCACCCCCAACCACAACCACCAGGATTGGACCCCTGCCGCCCTGCTTCGGCTGCGCTGATGGACTGTGCGGCTGCTAAAAGGAACGGATGGGACCAACCTGGATAAGGTGGTGGTGCAGTGACGGGCCCTGTCACTGTGACTGAGGAGGACCAGCAAGTAATAAGGTAAGGTACCGTACTGTCCGTAGTACCTAGGGGGCAGCAGCAGCGCACCGCATTATCAGTTGTACACTCACCCGTCACCACCAGGCCATTCACTCCCCCTCCTTCACCCTTTTCCCTGCCGTCTCTCCTCCTCCCTGCTGCCGCTCCATCTGCCTCCATTTTTTGCCCATCACCCGCCCACTCGCCGCCCGTTTGTGGTGGCTTTCGAGCATCGTCACCAGCGCCGCCGGGTCCATCGCCCTTTTCCCTCCTCCCCGCTCGCTCGCTCTCCCGCACTCGCCCGTTCACTCCCTCTCCCTCTCCCTCTCCCTCGCCAGCGACCGAACTCCCCTTCCGACCACCGACAGAGACAAGACGAGTCCAGGCCCTCGACGACCGACTGGCAACCGGCAAATCGATCGAGCACCCCCTCCCTGCGATTGCCCCGCCCCAGGGCTGACGGCACCGCCCCGAGGCATTTGTCGCAGGACAGGCAGGACGCTTGGTATTCAGTCAGCTTTGTGTGTTTGTGGCGTAGCCAGGCTCTCTCCCGCCTACAGCTACGGTACAGCTGCACCGCGAAGATCAAAGGCGGATTTGCGAGTGTTGCGCGTCGACGCTCTTCTCATCGCCTGCGACCGAGACGCCGACAAACGACGCACACACAAGGCCTGCGTCGTCCGCCGCCCACAACGTTTCTTTGACGACGCCTCCGTGTCGACACTGCCGCCACCCGCTCCTCTGCAACTGCACTACGCTGGAGGCTGTCGCACAAGATGAAGGTTCGTTAGTTCTTTTGTTCGCATTCGGGTCGACTACAACCCCTATTGTCATCCCTCTCCCTTTCCTGCTCGACGCAGCACGGCGCTTCGGCATGTCTTTTTTGTCCAACCTGTCGACGTCTCCTAGTACGAAATGAATCGTGCGCGCACGAGCACGGATGCGCTTGCGCTTCCTGCCGCGGCCGCCCCGGGTCCTTCTTGCATCATCACGACCCCCCTCCCCGCACTGTTTCCCCAACGTACGACGTTTCGCCGGGCAACGTTCGAACCGCATGCCTGCATGGTCGTTTCATCCAAGCTAACCGCCATGGATTTGGTCAAGGCACTACGTCGTTCTATGAAGAGCGAGAAACACAAGCCCAACAGCGCCTCCATTGGCTCCAAGTCAGCGCTCGCCATCGTCCCGCCCAAAAAGGTTGGTCTTTACTGCCTCGGCGCAGCCCTCCCGAGCGCTATCGCTCGCATGGCGTCCTCGCTCATCTATCGACGATTCGTTGCCGACGAGTGGCAAAAAAACGAGCCGGTGCTGATCTCGTTGCATAGGTTATCCGGGCCAACGATGATTACCAACCCGATGAAGCCCTCGCTCAAAGCTTTGCCAAGGCTGGCGTTCAAATCCTCAGCTTCTCCAAAGGAGACTTCTTCCACGTCATCGGACGCGAGGACGACGCCAACTGGTATGAGGCCTGTAACCCGGCGCTGCCCGATGCCCGTGGCCTCGTCCCGGTAGGCTATTTCCAGGTGCTCGGCCGCACCGAGCGCGACAGCGCGCAGTCCGACAGCAAGAGCCAGGACCACGACTCGGGCTATGGCGAGGCTGCTGTCCACTCCACCGGCGTTAACCGAGCCTCCAAACCTACCAAATCAGGTGGCATCGTCAGCGCCAAGGTCAAATACTACTTTGAAGCCGCCAAAGGACGCCCCGATGAGTTGACAGCCAACGAAGACGAGGACCTCATCATCATTGCCCAATCAAACAAGGAATGGGTTGTCGCCAAGCCCATCCGCAGGCTGGGCGGACCAGGCTTGATCCCCATCGGCTTCATCGATATTTTTGATGACGACTCGTATCGCACGAACCCGCCGACCCCGGTGGCGGATCCCCTCGAAGCCCTCAGAAAGGCCAACGTCCCGACAGTCGAGGAGTGGAAGAGGATGGCAGCACAGTACAAGAACAGCAGCATCACCCTCGGAAAGTTTGATGGATCTAGAGGTCCGCAAAATCAGCCGCAGCCGCAGCAGCCACAGCACCAGCAACAGGCGGGGCTTGAACAGAACATGACGCGCATGAGCTTGCAGCAGCAACAACAACAGGTTAACCACAACGGGTCTCAGGTAGGCTTTCTCACTGCGGGTCGTAAATGCCGGCCGCAAACTAACGGCGCAAACAGGCCATGTACGCCAACGCCGGCGGGCAACAGCCGGTACAAGACAACTCGGAAGAATCCGCTGCCCACCTCTACGCCCCGGTGTGGGCTCGAATACCCCGATACTGCTATGCCGAGGAGAAGTACTGGTTCGTCATCGAGGCGGAACTGGAGGATGGACGCTCCTGGGAGCTGTCGCGCTACTATCAGGACTTTTATGATTTCCAAATCGCCCTGCTCGCCGAGTTCCCCGCCGAGGCTGGCAATACGGGCACGCAGAAGCGGTCTCTCCCGTACATGCCCGGCCCCGTCAGCTACGTTACCGATGCCATTACCGAAGGCCGCCTTTACAACCTCGATGCGTACGTCAAGAATTTGCTGAACCAACCTCCGCACATATCGCGCTGCAAGTTGGTCAAGTTCTTCTTCGCCCCCCGCGAAGGCGACTACGAGATCGACAACAACGCGAATGGCGAGGAGGAATACCGCCTGTCACAAGGCTCGCATCAGTCCTCCGACTCGCCGGCGAACGATGCCTCTAG
The DNA here is from genome assembly GCF_022605165.1 of Purpureocillium takamizusanense. NCBI lineage: Eukaryota > Fungi > Ascomycota > Sordariomycetes > Hypocreales > Ophiocordycipitaceae > Purpureocillium > Purpureocillium takamizusanense. The sequence goes on from NC_063068.1 coordinate 253,177, forward strand.
ACAAGGGTCACGCAATAACCTGAATGGCTACAATTACGGAGGTCTGTCTGCGACACCGCGGCAGGGCACCTCGCAGCAAGGTAGGACTCGAACCGCTGCGTATTGTTTCAGTGACCACCTACTAACGGTTTGCAGCCGATGGCACGCAGAAGCAAGCCGCACCGATGAAGATCAAAGTACGGTTCAAGGACGACGTGTTCGCAATGAGGGTGTCGACAGACATCCAGTTTCAGGAGCTGGCCGAAAGGATCCGAGACCGCGTCAAGGCCACTGCGGGTGAGCAGGTCCAGCTCTCTTTCCAAGACGAACCCTCGGGCAGGCGACAAAACCTGGCGAACAACGGCGACCTCGACTACGCGCTGCAGCGCAACGAGAAGCTGACGCTTTTTGTCGAGGTTTCCTGAAGAGGGAAACCACGGCTCGAGCGACCTCGCATACCCCCAAGGCGTCGGTGACAGGCTGCCACCGACCCTTCTTATCTTCATACCTCGCAGGTCTGGCGGTCGACCTTCGACCGCCAAAGCCATTTACTTTTTTTTTTTTTGCCCCCTTGTACATGTTTGATTTGGCGGGAACCTTACGGCCCCCCCTTCACCTAACTTACAGAGGATGGCCCGGGCCGAGGAATGGCGTTATGGAAGCTGGGTCACGTATGGATTTTCGCCCCGCAGTCACGAGGCATGTTGAGGCTTGATACCTTGTTACGAAGACGCGTGTGAAGTGGAGAGGGATTGGGCGGCGGCAGCACATTGCTTCAAGCATGAATGATGAATGGGGAAAGACGCCTGGCGGAGAGTGAGGCGACGTGAGACGGGCGGGTGGGCTGGAAGACGCGGTTCAGCACTGCGAAACTGATGCAAAAGATACATGTCTGAGCAAATAAGCAGATGGCTGGTGATGCGGCAGCGTGACCGTCCTGTCTTGTCTAACCCGTTCGTCTATATGATATCCAATGTACTTCATGACTGCGTCTCGTGGCTGATGCTTTCCAACCTAGGTGATCATGTATACTGTACAAGAAGAGACAATTAAATGCGCTGGGACGCCCAACATGCAAGTATCAAGATGCAATATGAGGCGGCCCCCCCCTCACTCGAGGCGCTCCATGAAGCCGCGCCGGACCTTTGTGTTGACGACGCCGCCGACGCCGAAGGCGGGAACGATGCGACAAACCCTGGCCGCGGCACTGACGAGCCAATTGGCTCGAACGGCGGCCCAGCGGTCGCGCCACGACGGGGGAGGAAGGTGGCCGGCGGTGCCGCCGGAGGGACGGTTATATAAGTCGAGGCCGAGGAGGTGCAACGGCGTGGAGACGAGCTGGACGGCCGCGGGGGCGAGGAATTGCGCGGCGGTCAAGCCGGAGACGTGGCGGCGCAGGTCGCTCGAGAGGCGGTGGTCGATGTGCGGGGCGAGCAGCGGGGGGAGGTTGAAGGAGGCGAAGATGGTGATGCAGTCGCGGAGGGTGAAGAGGGCGTAGCAAGGGAGCGGAACGGGTCGTGCGGCGGAAGCAGCAGCAGAGGAGGAGACGACGGCGCCGAAGAGGCGAACGAACTGGCGGTCCTTGTAGACGCATAGGCCGACGTTGGCGACGGACGAGGCGGCGAACTTGGCGGGGCCGGCGGACACGGCGGAGGCAGGGCGGCCGCGGGCGGCGGAGGTGAAGGTGTCGAGGGCGTTGGCGGTGAGGTAGGTTCCCGCGTAGAGTAGGAGGACGAGGGAGGTCGGACGGGAGAAGAGGACGGAGCGAGGGCGGGTGAGGAGGGCGGCGAAGGAGGCGCGGAGGGAGGCGGAGAGGGAAGGGGCGCGGCCCGAGGCGTTTTCCATGATGGAGCTATATATGAACCAGAAGAGACGGTCAGTCTAGGGGCTTGAGCAACAGAGAGGAGCTGTATGTCTAGTAGGCATGTATGACGAGGTATAGAGAGGCTACTGACCGGTCGATGATGGAGATGACGGGGGCGATGAGGGCGCCGGCGGTGAGGGCGCTGGCCAGGTCGGCGGCGAGACGGGCGGGCAGGTTTTTGGTGTTCCAATGCTTCTGCTGCAGCTGCTGTTTCGACGAGGGTGACGATGGTGGCCCGGGCGACGACGAGGCCGCGCTTCTGCTGCTCGCCATTACAGGGACCGTAGGCGGCTGCGCCGGAGCGGCGCCCCCAAGACCATCTTCATGGGTCGACGTCTTCATTTCATGGGAGGGTTGCGGATCTGATAATGCCGCGCGCGCGCGCGCGGACAGAGAGTGATTTAAAAGTTAGAAGCGAGTGGGGGTGAGCTTCTGCCGCACACGCAGCGGCAGGGCCTGGCGGGCGGGTTGAGGTTTAAAACGAGCCCCTCTGGCGAGTACAGTACACACGTACGACGTATTTTGTACGAGGAGGGGCAGCGGTCTGGTCCGGCGGCGGAGAAGCGCGGCTAGAGCAGGCAGAGACGCTGGAGCTGCGGCGGACAGGACGACGACGACGATGATGATGACGATGATGAGGATGACGCTTTGGGCGATCCGCAGGAGAACGGCTGATGACGGCGCATTGCTTGCTGAGTATTTATTTCTTCGTCGCACACTGCGGGCGCGAGCGCGCAGGCAGGCAGGGTTAAGGCAGGGCCGGGGTTGAGTTTTAGAGAGGTTGCAACGGGGGCTGCAGCGCTTGTGTTGCAACGGCTGTAACAACGAAAAGCAGACGAATTGACCGCGTGACGAAGGACGCGTCTGCGGTGTAATGTGAATGCTGCTGTTGTTGCGAATGGGTAGGCGACGGTGTCGTGATGTAGTACTAGTTACTAACGTTGGGTATCTGGACCGCGCGCCCCAGGATGATGATGATGATGATGATGGCTCCTCCGTCAGACGGGCAAGGTAGTACGAAGTAGAGATGGCCGGAAGGTCGGCCGGACGCCCCGAGATCGGAGATGAAGATTGGGCGGCGGGCGGGTGGGCGGGAGCGAGGGCGGCTACGCCTAGCCTAGGTGAGACAGACAGACAGACAGACAGACAGGCAGGCAGGAACGGGGGGCGGCTTCTAGTGGAGACGGGCGGACAGGACGGCGGCAGTCGTAGGTGTGTCGTGTCGCCCTGCTTTCCCGCCAGCAGGTATACTGTACTTCGTACTTCGTACTGTTGCTTACTCGCATCTCGACCATACCGTACTTCCCCCTTACCGCCAGGACCTCAAGTGGGATGTTCTGGAAAGGGGAGGGGGACAGTGAGAAGCCAGGCACTGGCAATTGATAAATGTACGATTATGTACCTCATCAGACTGGTGTGCTGGTGGCTTGTCATTAGGGTACGTGCTGAGTGAGGGACTGATTCCATAGATCGTGCTAAGACCAACAGGCTACATGTGGCATGTCTTTGACGCTGACGAGTCCTTAATTACGTACATAGTAGTTATAGAATAGCCGCCACCGGTTTCAATTTCGCGTCGGATGGCATGCCGTTGGGGTTCTAGTATCATTGAATAATACACTGAGACCTTTTTGCTCCAAGCACGTGTGACTATAAACGGAGAGCAGAGCACAATCGCGACGTGCATCGACGGTGCTTGGACTCGTTTCAATGTGCGGCCATTCCGGGTTGTCGCGGCGGCGCAGCTTTGCTAATGAGCGCTACTACTACCTGCTATGCTCAGAGCACGGGCTGCCTGTCGGTCTGACCAACGATTAAGTTATTAACTACCGCAGCGCCCCGGCGATATGCCTGTACTGCATCTTCGCCCAGGCACAGCCGGCAACCCCTGACTCCAGTCCCTGAGTTAGCAGCGAGGGGGCGACAGTTGAGAATGTCAAAGCCGTGAGCGAGTAATCACACCGAGGCAAAAGGTATTTGCTCTGATTGTAATACACCTACGTCACTAAAGCATGGGCTGTGGCGATGCAAGTCTGTGCAGTTTTGCGACCTCAAAAGCATATATAATGGCGTGTTGTAACCTAGTAGGGTTGTTCTGAGTCTTTTCGTCTGCAACTTTGTACGAAGTATTTGTTTGTTCATATACCCTGAAGTCGCTCGTCTCTTTGTTTTGCGCGTCAATTGAGTCGGTAGCAGCAACAATGAAGTACGGTTCCATCGTCGCGGTGCTCTCCCTGTGCAGCTTTGCAGCCGCTGATGAGGCTCGCCACCCAGGGGTAAGTCGACAGCGGCGCCACAGCCCACAGGGGGCATGAGAGATGATGTAGTAACGAAGGGGACGCTGACAATGACATACAGTACTGCGATCTCAGTACAGCCACGTGCTGGCACCCGCAAACTCCGTTGACTGCCGAGGAGGTGGCTCGCTACGCTGACCGCGCGTGCCACAGCCTCCATCCCGTAGGTGCACCAGACGACGTTGCCTCCAATCACCATCACCACCACCACCACTGATGCCGTTGCGAGTGCTAACACGTGGTCTTCAGTGCCCCTGTGGTGGCGGCGGCTGCTACAAAAAATCGGCAGACTGGGAAAACCAGGAACCAATTATCGTTTGCACTGACGACGCGAACCCGATGGGCTGACATTGGTTGAGAAGACATTTGATGGAAGCGGGAATGTGAAGGGGTCCTGTCCTATCATCCAAGAGCAACATGAATTGAGAGGGTTTGACGTGGCGTCTTTTCTTCTTCATTTTTTTCTTTGAGTTGGTGCTCGGACCGCTGCTTTGTATTACATGGCACTCATTAGGCGCTAAGTTGGCAATGCTAGTAGAGGAGTGTTATACGAATACCTACGAAGTATGTAGCGATATATCTGCCTGGCGCAGAAATTGCATTGGATCTTTATTTTGCGATATTCAATAGTTACTTGAGGAACCGAACTTGGTAACTACCTACCTAATGCGGGGTTCATGGCGGCCGCGACGGGTCACCTACCCGATCTGGAGGGCGCCCTAGTTGATGCCTTAACCACCAAGGCCGATGCCTCGTCAGCTCTTGCGTGGGCATTCTGCTCCGTCGTAAATTAAACACACGGGCCATTTTCGAGGCTCTGCCGCTTCATAAGATCTATGGTCGTCACCTAAGGTATTCCGACCTTTACACAAAAGGAAATAATCTGGCCCTCTCATTCAGCTACTTTACAACCTGCACCAGAGTGCACCCCCGGTTACCAGCATCATCATGGTCCAGGTACAAAAGCTGACAGCAGAGACCCTCCTCGGCGCTCCTCGGCGCGGTGTCGCGGTCCCGAATCACGACGGCGCCCTCGCCCTCTTCACCCTCTCCACGCACAGCTTCGACGACGGCAAGACGCGCAAGGAGGTGCGCGTCGCCGACCTCACCACCGACGGCGCACCCTCGCGCCAGCTCAGCGACGACGACAAGGTCCACGATGCCGTCTGGATCCCCGGCACCAACAACGTCATCTATCTCAAGTCGGAGGACAAGGGCGTGACCAAGGCCTTCGTCGCCAGCGGAGAGCATGTCGGCGCTGAGCACTACCTGGTCGCCGAGTTCGACGCCCCCGTCGCCAACATCAAGCTACAGCGGCTCGATGATGGTGGTGTCGTCTTCATGGTGACGGGCCTTGTTGGCACTCAGGGGGAATTGTACAATGATGAGGTCGTCGAAAAACGGTCTACCGCACGCGTCTTTGACACTGCCCAGATTCGCGTTGTAAGCCGCATCCTGTGATGGGTCACTCCTCCAGACGAGATTCGGCACTGACATATGTTCATCCAGTGGAACGCGCTGTACAAGGAGCAGCGCTACTCGCTCTGGTACAACAAGCTTCAGCTCGAGGACGGTCGTTGGTCTCTCGCCGGCCCGCTGCTCAACCTGCTGACTGACGAGCCTAACCTCGAGGCCCCAGCCGGCATGTATGACGTTGCAGAGCCGCTGAGCAATTTTGACATCTCGCATAGAGGCGTCGCTTTCTTCGCTCGCGACGTGACCCGTCGACGCCCCGACGAGGGCATCGTCACGCTGCCTTTTTTCGTGTCGATCGACTCGTTCACCCTACCACCCACATCCAAGCCCAAGCCCATTGTCCTACCCTCCGACGTGCGCCCCTGCATCGGCGGCAACATGCGCTTCTCGCCCGACGACGCGAGCAACGTCATGTTTCTCTACTCGCAGCCCGGCGACCTGTACGCGAACCGTCTGTATCTGGCCTCGACGGGTTCGCTTGCCGCGTTTGATGTCTTTGCTCTCGTCACGCGCACCTTGGGCCCCAGCGGCGAGCACGGCAGCGGCGGCGATGGCAACGTTGAGGAACATGACCCCCCGGGTGCATTCGAGTTTGCGGGTAGCTCGGATACCCTCATCCTGGAAAGCCAAAAGTGCGGCCGCACCGTGCTTTCGACCCTGAAGCTGCAGGACGGAGAACGCCCTCACTTCGTCTTCCGCGAAGGCTCCGTTTCTGGATACTACCCATTGCGCGAGGGCTGCTGGGAGAAGCTCTTGGTGTCGAGCAGCAGCTTCGTGGACAGCAGCACGTGGCAGTTGGTTGACATTTCTGCATCATTCGGCCCCCATGGATCGAGCGACGACGTCAGGGCAGAGAGCGGCGGCAGCGACGTGCGCGTCATATCGTCTGCGACCAAGCACGGCGCCAAGTTTGGCATTTCGCGCGACATGGTTTCCGAATTTTGGTACGAGGGCGCGCAGGGCGTGTGCCTGCACTCGTTTATGCTACGACCAACCGACTTTGACGAGACGAAAAAGTACCCCTGGGTTTTGATGCCACACGGGGGCCCGGTGTCTTCATGGTCGGACGCCTGGAGCACCAGGGTTAGTCTTCCGCGGCTTGAACATACCAGACGCGAGTCGACCTTGAAAGAGTGTGACTGACCATACTTGGTTTCGTAGTGGAACATGGCGGCTTGGGCAGAACAGGGCTACGTCATTGTGTGTCCCAACATCACCGGCAGCACCGGCTATGGACTCGAGCTGGCCAGGGGTGAGTATGTTGCCTGCTGCTTGGGGAAGCAAATGTGCTGACGAGCCAGGAATCAATGGCCAATGGGGAGGCAGGGCGTTTGAGGATCTGGTGAATCTCATCGCCTACCTCGAGAAGCTGTCCTATCTGGACCAGAATAAGGCGGTCCTCGCCGGCGCCAGCTATGGCGGATACATGGTCAGTTGGTTCTTTGGACAAGAGATTATCAACAAGGCAAGTCCCACCTCCCCATCAGCCTTCACTCTCCGTGCAGTAACTGACGCCGAGTTTCAAGTTTTGCTGTGCCGTATGGCACGATGGCATGCATAAACTGCCCTCCTTCTTCCTCCAAAACGACGTCATATTCGACGACGGCTCCTTCCACGGGCCCCTGTACTACTGGCAGGACCCGGCGGCCTTTGAGCGCTTCAACCCGGGGCGGGCAGAGCTCCTGCGCAACTGGGGACGCGCGCCACCGACCATCATTATCCACAGCGATAAGGACTACCGGTGCCCCCTGACGGAGGGGCTGGCGGCCATGAACACGCTGCATGCGCACGGGGTGCCGACGCGCTTCCTTACGTTCTCGGACGAGCGCCACTGGGTGCTAAACCCGGAGAACAGCAGAGTTTGGCACAATGAGGTGTGGGGATGGGTTCGCAGATGCGTGGACGGTGAGATAAAGCGTGGAGATGCCTCATGGTGAGATGATCTGGCCTAGTAAGGGGTGGCTTCTTTAGTGTTTGTGCTATTCTTGCGCAACTAGGCACATTCCTGGCCCTTCTATTGAAGTGGTATGACGCGCGCTCCTTGTATCAGTTCTACAATGCAGTCACTGTGGCATCTTACGTATGGAAGTTCAACTTAGATTAGTCTTGACACGTACGTGTGCAGTCTCAAACGCATGTACGACATTGGACCATCTGTACATTGGAGGCTAACAATCATCCAATTTGGTTTTGACGAGAGTATCACTACCTACAGATAGTACGGAACTTGCGTTGACACATCAAGGCTTGCCAAGCCCGGCCCACTGGTCAGGTCCTAGAGGCGCGAGGACGGAAAATGCGCACCACATGTAAATAGTGCCGCTCTTCAGAGTAAGAAATGTCGGAATGAATGTGTCGCGATGTTTGCCTCAGGATGAGATTCAAGTCCAAGCGAAGAAGGAAGCACCCGAGCTATACATGATCGAGTCCCACCAGCTTTGAAGATGCCATGTGATGCCCGTGTTGGTCACCGAAGACGTGCTCAGCCTCAGTCGCAAGTTTCGGGTGTGGTCGTAGTCCAGGGTGTTCAGAGCCATGATTATCTTGGGCGGCTTCGAGAAGGCTGTAGGGAAATTGAAGACGCCGGAGTTCTCCGCCTGAGGCTGGTTCCAGGGCCGCACATCTTGGGTGTTGAAGGTGCCACTGGTGACGCCAGGTTGGTTGGCGGGATACGCGAGCCAAGTAACGCCAGCGCTGTACAGGATAGAATCGGCCCAGGAGTCGGCGTGGATGGTGAAGCCTGTGTTGTCGATGTCGCTGGGATACACCTTGATACGCCAGTTCTTGCTCTTATCCATGTCCAGTGCCTGGAGCCAGGTGATGACCTTGGGCGGAGAAGAGAATGGCGTGGCGAAGTTGATGCGCTTGGACTGGGTGAGCTGTGGCTTGTTCCACGGGCGCGTTTCCTGCGTGTTGTAGACGCCGGTTTGCATGTAGCTGAAGGTGGAACTCTTCTCCAGGTAGGTCATGGAGGCGGAGTACAAAATGGTGTCCGCCCAGCTCTGGAGAGAAGCCTTGAACTTCTCCGTGGTTGCGTCGCTGGTCAGAGCTCTGATCCGAATATTGGCAGCGCAACCGATGTCGAGGGACGTAAGGCCGACAGGTAGCTCTGGGACAGTATCGTACTTCTTCTGGTAGTAGATCACTTTGTCGTTGTCCAGCTGCGGCTTGTCCCATGGGCGGACTTCCATGGTGTTGAACTGTCCTGCGTCGAAGTCACCCTTCGGGTAGCAGAACTTGGCATAGGCCTTGTCCAGGTTTGAGAGACTTGTGTTGTACTTGGTCCCCTTGCCGTTCGTGGTCCAGCTGGCAGGGAAGTAATACAGCATGACGCTGTCGGGGTCAAAGTCGGTAGCTTGGGTGTCCTGCAGCGTGTACAGGGTGAACATGTTTTGGTCCACCTTGGCCTTGTCCCAGTTGTTTGGCGGCCTGCCGAGGTCCTTGTAGACCTGGTCTTTGTTCCAAGGGATGTTGGCGTACGGGCTCTCGTGCTCGTGCACTGCACCCAGGGCGTGGCCGAACTCGTGAAGGATGACGGAGCGCAGCTCGTCTTCAGAGCGGTTGTCGTTGATCCATCCCAGGTTCATCGACGGGCGGTTCTGCGAGCTGAACCACGAACAGTCCGTTCCCAGGTACGACCAAGACCCCAAGCCAGGGTTGAACGCAATGAGAATGTCTACTTCCCCAGAATCGACAAATGTGAATCGTATGTTGGCCCATTGAGTCCATTCCGGTGCATACTTCTTGACTTGTTCCTGATATGTTGTCAGTAACCCTGCATGTCGGTGTCATGGTGGCCCGCGAGACGAAACCTTCTGCCATGTCGATCCTCCCTGGAAGTTAATCTTCAACTCGCGACCGGGTGCCCAGAACTTGCGTGTCATCATAGCAAGCCCCAGAGGGCCACCAGGGGCAGTCGGGGCGGGCGGCAAGGTGAGAGATCCATTTCGCGGATTTTCTCCGATGGCCAACGAGACACTCTCCTTGGGAGGAATACTGTCATCATCGTTGACCCCCAGGATCTTGGTGAAGCAGATTGGTCCGTATGACTCCATCGTGGAGAGGGTGAGTTTCAAACAAGTTGCTGTGAATATATTTGTCCAAGTGTGTATGCTCGGGCTAGCTGACTGACTTGATGTTCAAATCGTTGATATTGATCTGCTTGACGACGATGGCCAGCCTTTATACATACAGGGAAAGCCTGAGAGGCAGCACTGGGCTCCAAATTATCATTTCGGCTTGGTGTTCATTCATCTTCTGTGTGGCATCCCGAGACGCAAATCCTGATGATCTAGACCATGTTTTGGCGCTGATGGCTGGCTGAACTTTTTACTCAATCTGACCGGTGTGTGAGTGCCAAGTCGCATGCTCTGCAGACGGCGTTTCACAAAAGCGTTGAAGCAAACTGCAACCGAGGACGGCACGGCTCAGCCTTAGGAAATTATTGGCGATGATGCGAGCCTCGACTGAGGTCCACGCATGGCGGGCTGCATGTGGCCCACGACGGATTACGCGGAAGCTGAGGTTTGTGGCGTTCGCTATCGACGTAATGCTGTGCAATGTGCACCTCACAGGTCTCAGATAGCCCTGGAACTTGCTTGGCCTCAATCGCCCGCTTCGGAGGCACCGAGTCGCAGGGATCGATCATGGGCATGCGGGTGACCTGTCGGCACTTCATAGGGCTGGTCGTGCTCATCAGTGGCTATAAGCGGGGTAAATAAGCGGGCGGGCCAAGCCGTACGTTACTGTACAAGGGCGACGACTAGTTCGACAGTCTGGGACCTTGCAGGGAACGCTTTGGTCTCAGGCGCAGCTCATACTTGCTTGGCACTTGGCACGCTGTGGGATCGTCCGTGGGATGGCAGTTGAAGACAAACGCAGATCTGTGACCTCACGTACACGAATACAGGCATGTGCACCCGTACACCGCAGGTTCTTGACATGGCCCGTTGAGATCTTCATTGTCATTGGTGTAACGCGAGTACGGGAAGTTGTCACAAAGTGCATTCTGGAGGAGGCGGAGTCGTCATGGACCACCGCGCTTCAGCCCATGTACTGACACGCCAAGGACTGCTCCATACTATGTCCACAACATCATGTTGAATGACTTCCCCGGCTTTCCCGTGCATCGGACTGCCCATCACTTTCAAAGCTCAGCGTGTGTTGCATAGCCTTTTCCCAAGTTAGCGATGTACATTGAAGTGCATAGGCTGAGATGGACCACGGCATGAATGCGTCGTGACGTATTACTTACCTAGCAGCTTTGGCCCGACTGGTACGCGGGGCCGCACCACCCGGCAGGGCAGGTAGGCGTGATCCAGCACTGTCCATTCGAGCACCACGACCCAGCAGCGCAACCCCGTTTCTGGAGAACTGCATCCTCCGCAGGGGCAGGGGCAGGGGCGGCAAAGGCCGCAGCAACAAGGGCGAGGATAACCGTGGTGGTCTTCATTTTGATGGGTTTTGCGGTGGTTGTTGCTTTGTGCGGAGAGAGACGAACAGACGATGAGAGTTCTGGATGATCTTGAAGAGTCCTATTGAGCACGGTCGAAAGAGGCGACGGTCCGAACCTCTTTTATACATTTTCAGGATTGTTGACCTCCAGTCTCCAGTCTTCGTGCCGTCGCCGTGTCATGGAAGGCAGTCACGATAGAGGGTCAAAGCACTCAGGCTAAATCATGGAAACTATCGCCAGGTCAACTATTCTGCAGCTTTACGGCACATTCGTAGGTTGTCGGTTTTCGGAGGCGCTCCCCGGCTCTGTAGGGGTGGGCGAGCTTCCCCGTTCGCTACGGTTGTCATTGATCTTGATTGAACCAACCATCACGGTCACAGGCTCCTGGACAATCATTGCCACATCTGCCACATCATTTGCCACCTGAATCTCTGAAATAAGTTGAATGCAGAAGAGCCGTCTATTGCATTCGAAGACTTGCTGAATGCACTTACACGCGCAGCCCTTCGGAAGTCGATGATACCCACACCAGTCGCAGTCTGCGCTGCCTCCCCGCAATCGTCGGCCCGCCCCCGCGCAATGGCTGCCGTCCGATCCATATGGAATCATTTCCGAGCCCTGAAACCCTGCAAGTCAATACGCGTTCGTGCCTAAAACATCGCGGCGGGCCGCCATCCCGCTGGCCTCCCCAACCGGCAGGTATATTCCAAGAGGTGCTCGGGAGAATGTGGCTATCTGTGATTTGATCGCAATAAATGAAATGCATGTCTTGTCGTGATTAGCCGCGTTGGAGGCAGATACAACCCAAAGCTCTTCGAGTGAGGCACAGCATATACCCTTTAGTTTAACCGGACTTCTCATGGTAGGACAATGAAGCTGCCATCCAGAAAACCATGGTAGCCCGTGAAGTAACACAGTGTAGTGTCCCATAACGATTGGTCGGCTGATTCAACAATGCTACACGTGGTCTACCACATACGGTCCGTCGTACCGCTGATGCGACCCCTTTGATGTTGCGACCCGTTGTAGGGGGGAGTGAGAGCTGTCACTCCTACCATAATGTCTTTAGCCAGGACTAGTCATATCGTTATTGAAAGCACAGCCGCCCAAGAAAGCGGGAAGAGAGACTCAGTTGTGTGGCAGGCCCGGCATTTTCGCCGGCACGGGTGCGAAGCCGAAAGCGAAGCGCGACTAAGAGGGCGAGTAAACATTCATCCATTGGGTCGGAGTTGGACAGTACAATGTCGCATTGGCAGTCTATTTTTAGGACTGCTCATGTTGTCAGGCGTGGCGACAAGAACAGACATCCATATCTCATCGCAGGTGGAATAAGGCCCTTTGCTCTTCCACTGATAGGAGACGAGGGCGTCATGGGCACTGGAAACTTAGTGATTGGAGATAACGGAGTGCTTACTCTCAGAAATAGGAAGAAGCGCTTAGGTAGGGCAGAATATGCAAAAGCGCATCCTCATGGCATGCCTTGATGAACATAAAGTCATGTAAGCCACAGGCTAAACAGCACCTGCGGCTTCTGAACGGAGACACGCCACTGACTTTGACCACACTCCCTGCACGGAACTGAAGTAAGGTAGCCTATAAAAGACGTTCTATCACCTATTCTGAGCTGCCAAGAGGCTGGGCTGAGAGCTGTTCATGGTATACCTGACCGTTGTCACAATGCAGGCCTTGTAACCTATTCGCGCAAAGTCAAAGCAACTGGAAAGTTACACAAAATATGACCGGTATTGTGAGTTGCTCTCCACTCCAGAAATGTTTCCAATGTATCAATGTGGGCCTAACGTAGGCCTTGTAGCAACGACGACGCCCACTGTCGTTACTGGCATACCCAACATCCCAGGAGAAACAATCCGTACAGGACGATTGAGTCGCACGTCGCTAGGAAGAAACGAAGTCCCGAAAGGCCTCTGTTTGGGACATAACAACAATAACCTTTGACACTATTCTGTGCAGCTCATAGGAGCAAGAGGCGAGTGTGGCCGCAGAAGGACGAGCACCAGATCTGGGTTTCGCGGACTGCCTGTCATACTCACAAGAAGACAGCTTTGATCTTTGCAGGTGTCTGAAAAAATTCTTCTTTATCAGCGATGATGTTGCTAATTGGAGACGGGCGTGTTCCTTCTCGGAGTAGCGGATGCCTCCCCATTAAGTTGGAAGCAACGAGTCGCCTTGCTAGGATATGGACATGAGAGCCTTGATGACAAGCGGTCAGCTAGATGTCAGAGAGCAAATTCCAATTTCGGCAGTTGCTGTTCGCCAATGGGATGCTATGTCACTGATTCAACATCAGTCGTTTCGCTAGCGCTGAGTGGCGACGGCACTGTCGGCAGCATGTCTCTACGTTAGCAGGCCTGTGATATTGGCAACTATAAGTATTCTACGTCGACAGTCGTGCTTTTGACAAGTCTTTAGATCAGAACATTGAGCGATCCCGAGTAAAGAGATCTTGTGCGCATTATGGCTGACACGAACACTTCCTACGAGTTCCGGCTCTTCATCAACAATGAGTTCGTCGATGCAACATCAGGTCGAACCATCAGCGTCCGCAATCCATCCAATGGCAATGTGGTAGGAAACGTCCAAGTTGCGGGGTCGGCCGACGTCGACGCGGCTGTTGAGGCGGCGGAAGCTGCGTTCAAGGGACCCTGGTCGAAATTCACAGGTCCTCAGCGAAGGGACTGCCTCATCAAGTTCGCTGAGCTCATTGAAATGCGTATCCCGGAATTCGCAAAGGCGGAAACTTTGTCTATGGGTGCAACCATCATGCTCACGCAACATGTCTTCGGGCCCTGGACCGTTGCCACCCTCAAATCGTCGGCGAGTTTCGCCGACAAGATCGAAGGCCAAAGTTTCACGGACCAAGACGACGGCACGTACAAGGTGAGTATCCTACTGCGCCTTGCCTGCGATCAAGTTTCTAATGTTTCACTAGATTGTCGAATGGGGACCAGCAGGTGTTTGCGCCGCCGTGAGCACTTGGAACGCCGGTCTCGTATACTTTGCGTTTTACGTGGGAGCAGCGATTGCTTCCGGCAACACTTTGGTATACAAAGCCTCCGAGAAGTCGCCATTTGATGCTCTCATTATCGCGGACCTCATTTCCGAGGCAGGCTTCCCACCAGGCGTGATCAATATCATCTCAGGCGACGGGGAAACCGGCGCCCAACTAGCAGCACACATGAAGATTCGTGTCCTCGGATTTACTGGATCAGCTCCAACCGGCAAGAAAGTCGCGGAGCTCGCCGCGAAGAGCAACATGAAGAAGACCATCCTTGAGCTAGGCGGGAAAGCTCCTGGCGTCGTGTTCGACGATTGCAACCTCGATAACGTGGTGCAAGTCTGTGCCAGCCACTTCCTTGCAATCAACGGCCAAGCGTGTACCGCAAGCACCAGGCTGCTAGTCCAATCGTCGATTGCAGCGACTTTCACGCAAAGGATGAAGGAGGCCTTTGAGAAAGTGGAAGCTGATCTCCCTCGAGACCCGATTGACCCTACATCAGGCATCGGTGCGCTCGCGGACGAGAAGCAGCTTGAGCATGTGCTTGCCGGTATCGAGGCTGGTAAAAAGGACGCCACGGTGCTCACCGGCGGCTCTAGAAAAGGGACCTCGGGGTGCTATGTGCAGCCGACAATCTTCGTTGATGTCAAAGAAGGCTCCCAGCTCTGGAGGGAGGAGGTCTACGGCCCGGTGGTATTGATCAAGACGTTCGAGACGGAGGAGGAGGCGATCGAATTGGCAAACGACACCGAGTACGGCCTTGCGGCGCAAATCTTCACTCGCGACATTGCAAGAGCCATTCGCATCGCACGCAAGATGGAAGCAGGCGTGGTGACTATCAACGCAGGCGGGATCGGGGATCTTCAATCGGCATTCGGAGGAACGAAAGGCAGTGGCCACGGGCGCACGGGAGGCTGGTACGGAGTTCGAGAATTCATGGAGCCGAAAACGATCAAGATTAACATGAAATACGACGGCTGAGCGGCTGAGGCAACCAGGCAGGGCAGCGTGTCTTGTTAGTATTTAGTTAATTAACTAGTGATTGCTGCACGTTGATCACGCGGGTCACTCTCTAATAAGCTGACAGAGCCGCAGCTGGTGGGCAAGCCGGGCCTTATGCTCGGTGCAGTCGTGCGGTGGCTAAAATAGCTTCCGTTGATATAGCATTGAATGAAGGACGAAAGGCAAATGCTGTGCATGAATGCCGTCGGACCCTTCATTCTTCCCGGAACACAATTGGGGGTTTCGAAAGGCGAAAGGCAAATAAACAAATAAATGCTGTGCATGCATGACTGCCGTCGGAACCTTCAGTCTTTCTGACAAGGGACAAGTTACAAGTTTGGGTTTGTTTTTGACGGCAGCGCCAAGAGATCCCTGGGAAAGATGCCCATTTCCCGCACAAGTGCTGATGCTGACTGCTTTCCCCCTCGACTCAGCTGCATGTCTGCCACCGATTCCATCCATCGCCAAACTCTTAGGTACATGTACGTTGCGTCACGTCAGGTCGGAGCACAAGACTAGCCGCAGGGAGTGGAAAGTGTTGAATGAGAAGGATTTGCGCTCAGCTTCGGAGCGGCAGGCGGCTCTGTGCTGTGACGGCACGACATACATATACTACGGGATCATGTACCCCCTGGCTGTGATACATCTAGGGTCTGTGGGGAGTCGAGTCGTCCCCAGAGCAGGAGACGGTGGAGCCGTCTGTGACGCATTCAATGCCTACGAAGTCGCTGCCTCGCCAAGCTCCCTTGTCAGCCCATTGAGTGTTGATTAAGTTGCTCGCCCGTCAACCCTTGTGCGCATGCTGTCGAACTCGGGCAAGTAAGGGGCTCTTCTGAAGTTTGCAGTATGTACAAAGTAAAGCTGCACGTGGCCTCCTGCTACGTGCAGTCTTCGCGGCACAATAGGTATTCGAAAAGGCATTCCGTACTCGGTGCGTTTTCCGCTGGACCCGTCGTAGGGCTGCACTAACTATCGCGTGCGCCACAAAGATTCCTGGTCTAGGAGACGTGGTGGGCACGAAGCTGGTGGGTACAGGGCGATCATGTTCATCTTACCCATCAACCGGCCTTTGGGGCAGCCTCATTCCGCCCGGTTGTCCTTGAGTGCTCACACCACGCATCCCCTGAGATCATGGTCTTGCATGATTGCATGAATAGGAGGCCGTTACCATGGTATAAGTCGAGGTATAAGTCGAGGGTGGAATAGATGGAGACTGTGGGTTGGCTTGGCCGGGCGTCTCGTGGGGATGCAAAAGTAACAGAGGTGCGGTTGGGAGCCGACGTCAGCTGTGGGCGCCGTCGGCCACTGGACAAGCCAATGTTGCCCCTTTGTTCTTGAATCCAAATCGCTTCTGTCCCGCCCATGCCGCCCTGACGCCCAGCCCCCCCATGCCCCCATGCTGACGGACCCCATCAAGGAGAATTTGACAGGCCGAGAACCCCGTCTCTGGCAGCCAACCAACCAACCAGCCAGCCAACCAACGCAGGGGCTACGCCACCCAACCTGGAAGTGTCCGAGGTGGCGCAGGGATTTATGTATTTCTGTACCGTTGGAGTAGTCGTATGACCCAAAAAGGGGCTAGACTAGGCTGATGATTGGTTCGACTCGGGGGGTCACATACTCGCGTGCCGCCGGCCCCAGTTCGGCCACTGTCCACATGGGTACCTCCCCCCCCCCGGTATGCGGGTGTTGAAAACAATAACACAGAACACACCTTGATACGACTTCTACACCACCTGGGCTTGCACAGGCGGTGCTTTTTGTTTTTGGCACCTACTTGCCCGATGTTGGCCATCATGGTGGTGCCGTGATCCGAGCTGCCTCGTGTCCGTCTTGTCTCTCCCACCGCAGGCATTCTACTGCTACGTACGGAGTACTGTACTTGGTACTTGGTACCTCGAGGGGCGAGGGACTCGCAGCAGGGAAAATTCAATTCGCATCGAATATCGGACGCATCGGGAATCTTGATGTGGCTGCTCTTTGGGCCGATTCAAACGTCGTACCGTCGCAACGTAGTAGGAAGTAGGTCCTCGTACGCGATGGACACGCAGCCCCCTCCCCGTGAGAAGAAAAGAAAGGAAAGAATGAAAGAATGAAAGAAAGAGCCAAACCCCGGCGCCACTGTCAGGGGATCGGTTCAGGGGAGGCAGACTGGTGCGTTTGTTGGAATCCATCCTTGCATTTGGCCAGTGCACAGGAGTAAGCTTGACGAGCGCGCCCGTCACACCCAACAGTGGCAATTTCGTGCCCGGTGCCACCACTTCACTTCACTGGATGTCCTCGTGTCTCCTTGCCGCACTGGGGCTAGTCAGGTTCTCGGTTGTCACCAACTTGGGGAGGGTCTCGCTCAGACTGCGGGTTGCGCCGTGCCGCCCCTCAGCCCCAAGCGAGAGCCGCCCGCCGCCTCAACTTCTCGTAAACGGTCAAACAAAGTCTTCCCACCCGCGTCGGATTCGCAAAGGCAACCGCGTCAAACTTGGGTCAGATGGTCTGTTGACGGCTTGCAAAATCGACATGGCCGTCGACCTGATGCTTCGGGGCGCGCGCGTGCTCTTCGCGGCCCTCCGACTTCTCGCTCTTGCCGTTGTCACTCGTTTGAATCGCAGATTTCTCCATGGCATCGTCACTCGCTTCGCTTGCCGCTCCTTCGTCTTTTCTGTCGCAGCTGTCTCGACCCTCAGCGCCAAAGCAGTGCACATCTACGCCCACCACACAGCACTAAACGCAACCGACCTGCTCTTCTGGGGCTTTTCCTTCTTCACCCAAGACACGACATTCCTGCTCCTTGTGCGACTCCTGCTCGACGAAAAACTCGCTGCGAATCGACGCTGGCTCCGCGTGCTTGGCGTGACTCTGGCGACTATTCTCGCTACTGTTACCTACAGCCTGGCATCGGCGAACATCTCATTCTTCGCCGTAGCGGGCTCCGAGGTTCACTGGCGCAACATTGGCTTCGTTGGCGACAAATCCTCGCGCAAGGTGCTGCTCTCCGGGCTGGCATCGTCGATCCTCGTCGGCGTCGCCTTGATTGCCCTGAGCTGGATTGTGCAGGACTACTTGTTTGCCGCTGCCAGCCTTGCCCAGACCCTTGTCGCGTGGCCTTTTACTCGTCTTCTCTCCCTCATTCGACGTTTCCTACCGACCGGCCCGAAATATACCTACCTCCAACATCGTGATGATGACGACGATCAGGATCTTGAGTTGAAGGGCGAGCTTGACCACGAGGGCGATGCTCTGCCATCCAGCTCGAGGTGGCCAAAGATCGCTCTTGGCGCTGTAATCATTGTGCAAGTGCTTTCGTCCATCATCCGGCCCGGGGAAAGCTCTTTGGTGTTCTTGTCATGGACCATGATATTGCTTCCGTGGGTCGATTACGCCCACTCCTCACCAAGTCTCGCCGGCCTGCTCCCATTCTACGGAAACGGCATTAATCGCCATTGGGATGACCGCACGGCGCTTACGAAACCGCCACCGTTTTCTTGGCTTCCCAAGGAGGGGCCAGTTGCCGGCTTCGAGGACTGGTATTCTCCGAACAGTGAACACTACAGCGCAGCGAAGGATCCGCTCAAGATCTCGAATCTCGAAGACTCTCTGCTACCACAGCTCCGTGGACAGCTAGCGGGCATCAACATCCGCCATGTGCTACTGTTGAAGCTCGAAAGCACCAGAAAGGACGTTTTTCCAATCAAGAAGAACGGCTTCATCTGGAACAAGTTCGCCAACACCTTCCCGGACAAGAAATTGTCTAAGAAGGCTGAGGAGAGACTCGCAACGCTGACGAAGACTGCCAACTTCCTAACCGGGGATTACAATGATGGCTTTGAGCACAAGGAGAAAAAGCGGCGCGGTGGCATCAGCTTCAACAATGCCTATACGACAGCGACTTATACTCTAAAGAGTATGACTGGGACACTTTGTGGCATCACCCCTCTTGTTGCCGACTTCAATGTCGAGTATCAGAACCACATCTACCAGCCTTGCCTGCCTCAAATCCTTGATGTGTTCAATACGCTTGAGGGAGCCAACTCCACGAGTGACTTCACCTCCTTGAAATGGAGATCCAGCATGATTCAGTCCATCACCGATACCTACGATAAACAGCACGAGCAGATGCCCTTCCTTGGCTACAAACCAGAGAACTTTGTCTACAAGGAGTATCTACAGAGCAAAGATGCGAAGTTCGGCGCCGTGAAACTGCCCGAGATCAATTATTACGGCATGGCCGAAATCGCCGTTGAGGACTACATGCGAGACGCGTTTGTAATGGCGCGAGAGAAGAACGAACGGGTTTTCCTATCACATTTCACGAGCACAACACATCATCCATTCGCAATCCCCGAAGAAGAGGAGTACGTCGAGCTTTCGAACGATGGTCTCGGAGATCTATCACACTACGTCAACTCCGTTGGGTACGTCGACCGCTGGCTGAATCGCATCATGGGCATCCTCGACGAACAGCATGTCGCAAACGAGACGCTGGTTATTCTGGTGGGAGACCATGGAATCTCCGTAGCGGAGAATAACGGCGTGACGCCCTACTTTAACCCGAATATTGGCAACTTCCACGTGCCGTTAGTCATCTCCCACCCTGACTTGCCGCATATCGACATCGATGATGCAGTCGAGTCATTGCAGATTCTTCCAACTATCTTGGATGTGCTTCTCGAGACGGGGTCGTTGTCGCATGCGCAAACCAAGGCTGCCGAGGATCTGATCCGCAACTACGAGGGCCAGTCTCTTATCCGACCCCTGCGAAAGGTTTCCGACGAGCAGTCAGGAAGCCATGGGTACTGGCAGTTCACAGTCATGAACCCAGGTCGTGCCATGCTCGCCGTGCGCGATGCCCGCGACTCGAATCGGCGATTGGTGGTGCCGGTGGTTGAGAATGTGGAGTGGCGGTATACGGACCTCGGCCCAGACCCGCACGAGGAGAACCCGACAGTTGCATTCGACTTCTTCTCATGCTTGCAAAAGATCAAGGAGAAGCATGGTATCGAGTCGGCGAAGTGGGCGGAAGAGGCTGCTTTCATGGCGCGCTGGTGGGTGGAGGAGAACAGGAAACGATATAGATACGACTCGGCATATATCCAGAACAACTAATAGATCTCTGGTTTAGCGTTGTATTATATACATTCATTTATGTCGTTAATCCAATTAAAAAAAATGCGCTCGTGTAAAATATTATTACTCCTGGACTATTCGATTCACTCTTGCCTCTTTCACCCTACTCTGCTTATCCAAGAGATATGACCATGCACGTTGGCGCTCACCCACTGCATGACACAACCATCGAAGTGGTTGCCCACATAGGACCTTGCTCAACACAACGAGTCTCTGTACATCGCCCAAGGATCGATCACCTTACAAGCGCAACCGCCTCTCCTTCAAATATTCGTAATCAGGCATCGCGTCTCGCACCCATTTCTCGAGCTGCTGAGCCCGCGCGAGTCCAAACTCCTCCACCCACTTCTTTGCCTCGGCAGTGATGCTGATGCTAGCGGCCGACTTGTCTGGTATGATGCCGTTTGAAGCGTTCAGTGTCGACAGCATGATCTGTCCCCTGGCCGACAGCCTTTCCTTCTGCTCTTGCGTGATCGGGGCCCAACTAGACCGAACCCGATCAGGATCCAGTCCGAGTAGAGCAGCAAACGTCTCGACAACCTGAGGGTTGGCTATCACATCATCGGCGTCAAGAACCAACGGTCGTGAGGAGATGCCATTTTCCGAAGCCGCGCCATTTCTGTTCCTCTCATTGAGCTCTGTCGCGAGATCGTATAGTCTTCGACTCCACCTGATTGTCATGTACACGAGCAGGTGGTTTGCTGCCCCCTTCGGGAACTCATTGTCTGGCATATCGTTCAAACGAATCCTATAGAGCGATGGGAATGCCAGGGCCGGGTGCCTCACGATAAAGGCAAGCGTCCATTGCCGGAGATATGCGTCGGAGAACATCGTGTCGTTCAACGGCGAGTACCCGTCTGGTGCCTTCATGTTCTCAGAGCCGGTCTCGTCGATACGCCATCGCTTTCCCTTTGCATTTGCTTGTCCAAAAATGAAGTCGCTTATGACGTTGGGGTCTGTCAAAAACGTAGCATGTTCTTTGATAAAAGTAATCTTCCCTTGGGAGTCACCGGCAGCCCGGGTCTTCTCCAATGCGTCGAACCCGTCGAGGGCGGCTTGTCGAAGGCGCTGCTCGTTGTCACCCCACTGGCCAAGTGGTTTGTCCCATAGATTTCCTTCGAGTGAGAGGAGAGCCATCTCTTTTAGATGGTAGCCGCGGCTCTGATTTCGAGAAACATCAGGCTGGTCGTCCAGGCCTAGCATCCGAACCAAGAGGTTCGACGCTGATCGCGGATACGAGATCAACAATACCCGTCGTGAATCGGCCATTTTGACAACTCGGATGTGGTGAAACCGACTTTCAGATCGTTGCGAAGGGCTCCTGAGGCTTACATGTGCCGATGAAAATGCCCTGTTAAACCTCGATTTCCTCCTCCAAGTAGTGCTGGCAACTTCTTTGCTGAGTAATCATAAACACTTACACCAAGAAATGAGCAGATCTAATACATGAGAGAGACAAGTTGATTATAAATCAATGTATTACCCAATCGTACAAGGGCTTGTCCTTCGTCGGCTGCTGGGCATACGTGTCAGTCGACTTCGTGGTTTCAAGGTCAGACCTAAACGCATACAGTACAAGCTTGCCTCTTTTCTGTGACTTTGCGCTTGCTATTCCATCTCACAATTCCCGCCAAAGATGTAATCTTGCGAAAATGTCATGGCGGAAACCTGAGTCCGAATTGTAGCGAATGTTCCGCTGGCTGGCACCAGGTAACGCCACTTGTGCCACCAGACATGCATGAATCAACAACTTTTTGACGGTAGCTCGAGTAAGACGGGCCGGTAAAACCGGAAGAGTCGGCACAAACCGAAAATAAAATTCGGGTCTCAGAAGGGGCGCTTTTTCATGTCGCTCCGTGCCCGCTGGCCCATCAAACACATGCAGGCTGCCCGAGACACGGACTTTTTTTCTTTGTCAAGATTATTGAACCTCAACACTGGGTATCGGCCCCGCCATCAAATAAAAATACAGAGCTTCACTACAAACTTCCGTCTCCCCTGTCCCTTCGCCACCATGGCATACAATTTCACAGACCTTGTTAGCCATGGGGCTCGAGTATGCCATTGGTCCTGCCATGTTAGGTGAAAGCGACCACCCCTCCCACCATGGCGGCACAATCGCGCGATCGTTCCAGTGAGTGCGATATTATAGCCAGGACGCAAGGACAAGGAAGACGCCGATAGGCAAAGCCTGCTGTCCTGTTTACAATACGCTTCCAAAGGCATTGTTTGACCTGGATCCTTGTCAAATTGAGTGCGAAAGGAAGGGGTCAGGGACATATAAGCACATGTCGCGAGTGAGGTGGATCGCTCAACAGTTGAGGCATAAGTTGAGGGGCACTACCCCTCTTGTCAGTCAATCAATCAAGCAGTTTTCGCCATACACTACTAGAGAGTCTTGACCCTATAAGCTCAGCTACTAGTGATGCACGAGCATGGCGCGCTGAGCCTGCCGGTGGAGGACTTCGCTTGTACGAAATATTGGCCCACAACCTCATCGCGTTGGACAAAGGCGGGACATGATTGGGCTCCGGCAGTTTGGAAGACTGTACCAACACTCCGCTCCCAGGATCCTTTCCCAACTTCTTGGGCGACAGTGGAGACTTCTAGTTCCCCCCATTCCCTGATTTAGACCTGGTTTAAGTTGGGATCGAGATGGCGAACGACACTGCCAAATCTTATTAGTATGGCGCTCGGCGCCAGTCGCAGCCAGGATTGCCGTCTGCTTCTCAGCACTCACAACCGAGCACTACAAGATTGGTTGCGTACCTAGATGCGGCTCGGCCCGTCACGAAGTAGACACCATGGCGCGACAGAATGCAACCCCCGAAAATATGACGATGATGCAGGGGTTTGAGTGGTATGTGCCGGCTGATCAAAAACACTGGAAGCGCCTCGCGGAGCAAATCCCGCAACTGAAGGCCTGGGGCATCGACAACATTTGGATACCTCCTGGGTACGTGCATTCTGCCATAACCATTAGGCTAATGGCTAACAGCCCAGGTAGCTGCAAGGCTTCCAGCAAGGATGGCAATGGCTATGACATTTATGACTTGTAAGGGCTTTCAATCTCCTGGATCTGCGCAGTAATTGACGGTGGTTAGATATGACATTGGCGAATTTGACCAAAAGGGCTCCGTGGGTACGAAATGGGGCACCAAGGCGGAGCTTGAGACACTCTGCAGGACCGCGAATGACAACGGCGTTGGCATTTACTGGGATGCCGTGCTCAACCATCGCTTCGCTGCTGACCACAGAGAGAAGTGCGAAGCAGTGGAGGTCGATCCCGACGACCGAACCAAGGTTGTTAGTGACCCTTATGAGATTGACGCCTGGGTGGGCTATGACTTTCCCGGCAGAGGCGACACGTACAGCAAGCAAAAGTACCATTGGTATCACTTCAGCGGCGTCGACTACAATGCAGCGAACAAGAAGTCGGCCATCTATAAGATTCTCGGTGAGAAGTCAGACGGGCAGTGGGCAGAGACGCCGGACGTCGATGACGAAAAGGGCAATTAGTGAGTCCCAGTTGGACATACAGCCATGTTCCGGTGCAGCATCTGACAGTTGAACTCCAGTGACTACCTCATGGGGTCAGACTTGGACTACGACCACCCGGAAGTTGAGGCGGACGTCCTGGCCTGGGGTAAATGGTTAGCCGACACTCTGCCCCTCAAAGGCATGCGCTTTGATGCCATCAAGCACTTCAGCGCCGAATTTCTTGAGAAATTCGTGAAGCAGATGGACGAAAAGTACGGCAAGGGCTGGTTCTTCGTTGGCGAATTCTGGAAAGACAGCCTCGAAGACATGCACAGCTACCTTGACCGGATGGACAAAAAGTTCTCGCTATTCGACGCGCCTCTCGTGCACAACTTTAGCGCCATCAGTCAAGCCGACGGTGCGGACATTCGCCAAGTGTTCGACAATACCCTAGTACAGTCCAGTCCCGTGAACGCTGTCGTGAGTGCTGACCTGTATGCCGCGCTGCACGTGTTGATCGTGAGCTGACACACGCCTAGACTCTCGTTATGAACCACGACACGCAGCCCTACCAGGCCCTTGAGGCCCCAATCGCCGATTGGTTCAAGCCCATCGCATACTCATTGATACTTCTGCGCGGCGAGGGCTATCCCTGCGTTTGGTACGGCGACGTCTATGGCATCAAGGGCGAGCACGAGTTCCCACCTTCATGTGGAGGCATGCTTCCGCACTTGATGCTCGCGAGAAAGCTCTACGCCTACGGGAAGCAGGCAGACTACTTCGACTACGCTACATGTTTGGGCTGGGTGCGATACGGCACCCACGACAGGCCGGCGGGAATGGCGGTCGTACTCAGCAATGCGGGCCCTGGAGCCAAGCGGATGCATGTCGGCGAGATGCACGCAGGTGAAAAATGGACTGATGTTTTGGGCTGGGCAGATGGTGAGGTCGTCATTGGAGAGGATGGCTTTGGCGACTTTACATGTGGGCAATGCAGTGCGAGCGTCTGGGTGCGGTGCAATGCGGCTGGGCGGGACAGGTTCAACGAGACAAAATTGTGAGTTTGCTTCAGCCGAGATCTTCGATGGATCATGCATCCGCACTAACATAACACTTGCAGCAACAGCAGCATTTACGAATAAAGGGGGATCACTTCTATACGAAGCACAGACGTTAAGGATTCTTTATCTCCACGCCACAGCAGTGGGCATGCCAGACGAGAACAAACCCCGTGCGACAGTTAGAGTCTACGGGATGTGTTCACAGCGCAGGACAGGGCCTGAATACCAGCAACACACGCGCGCCAACGGCGGCCTTGCTCATCTCCACCAGGCGGTGATGACCTCGATGGGTGGCGTACTATAGCCTAGTCTGGCAGCATATGCTGGTGTAATAGAGTGATGCGTCCAAGAGCGTCCCCGTCATTTTCTTTCGCGGTCAAGTCCATGTGCCAAATGAGTATCATCATCACCATGCGATATCTCTGCCAGGTCTAAGTTTCTAGATTACTGGGAAACAATATAGAATCTACGAAACATCTCAAAGTCGAGGGCTTATTCGCAAGCTATACGGGACCTTTAGAATAAATAAACTAGAAGATAACCCTCCGCAAGCGCCTTAGGTTCGGAAAAATTAAGCAGACTGATCACAAGGCACTAAGGTTTGCAAGTGATATCCGAGGACGTGATTTGGGTAGAATATAGGCGACAATACTGTGGCATACCTAAATGACGCGTAGCTTTGATCGAAGAAAAGTTTCTAGAGCAATATTTCAAGAACATTACACTGATATATTGAATATTTTCTTTCATTCAAGGTTGTTGGCAACATGAATGTTTTGACCGAAATCGTTGTTACGCTTGGCGTCGCGACATCATGCCCTGGCCGTGAAGCTGAAAACGTGTTGATATAAGAATATGCCTTCCTTCGTGAATGTCGCGCTATTCAAGAACTCTGATGTCCATCGCCTTCCTTGATTGACTTCTCCCAGCGGCGTTGGCAGTGTCCAAAAGAACCAGACGGGAGAAACAGATCACTCCCCGCGCCTCTCTCGTAATGTTTTGGTCCTCCACCAAATGCTACTTGAGGCATAAGGCAAGAGTGGCTTTACAGAAGAGACAAGTCTCATCCCAAAGGGGGGCAAAATGATCATGTAGGGGGAACTGGACCGAAGATTTTCACCAAGCAAATGGCTAGTTATTAAGTACGATTAAATAAATACAATATGGTATCTCTCAACAAACCATTGCAACTAGCAAAGGGTTCTATAAACTCTCTTCCATAATGGCCATGCTTTGTAGCGCATTTCGTCCTCCGCAGACAGCGCGGGAACTCTGGTAAAACTTCGCCCAGAGTCGATATCCATGTTCTTGTAGCTGACGATCCCCGTCCTGAACCAGATTTTGTGGGCCAGGTAGAAGAGGAGAACCACAGGAACCGCCATCATTTTCAGGAAAAAGCTCTTTGCAGTTCCCGTCGGCGTGACTGGAGCGTCATCGGTACTGATGGGTGAGACGGCAATCCAAAACTGCGAGATCAGGACAAGCAGATTTCCCCCTAAGCCGATACAGGCTCCAATCACGCCAGCCTGCGACCTGAAGGGCAGCTGGTCCAACGTATGACCGGCGAGTGCCCACGCGCGTCGGAAGCGGATGTGGCAAAGGCAGATGCTTGCCCAAGTGAAGAGGCCCGACAACCCGCAAATGGCGAATAGCCAATCAAAGACTTGATTGTGAACATTGACGGCAGCCATGTAAGCAAGGAGACCGAGGGCGAGGGCGAAGATGGTGGCCACCAAGGGTCGACCCTTGCGGTCAACGTACGCGAATATTTTGGGCGCATGCGACTGCTCGGCCAGCGCGGCAAGTGTTCGTGACGACCCAAAGACGGCAGAGTTGCCGACGCTCATTACAGCGGCGAGAATAACGCCATTCATGACGCTCGGAAGAATTGTCTGCCCGGCGCTCTCAACGGCAATGACAAAAGGACTGGCCGTGGCGTCCACGGAGGTCCGGCCCCCCAAAAGACGCGGCTCATTGTATGGAACAAGCAGGCCAACTAGCAACAACGAAACGACGTAAAAAATAGCGATGCGCCAAAAGACCTGCTTGATGGCGCTAGGAAGGGACTTTTTGGGGTTGGAGGCTTCGGCGGCTGCGAGACCAACAAGCTCGGTGCCCACAAAGGAGAAAGATGACGTGGCGAGCACGCTGCAGAAGCCTTTGAACCCGTGGTTGGTAGGGCCAGGGTCAAGCCAGTACTTGCCGCCAATGTACCCGTCATGAGGGCTGCCGCCAATGTTGATTACGACTCCGAGGAGACTGGATTGCTAAGGTTAGAAAGTGTGTTCCAAAGCCCATAGTGGGTGGGGGTGTGGTTTGCTTACATGAAGCCGACGACGGCTGTGACCTTGATGGTCGAAAATATAAACTCGGCCTCACCATAGCCCTTGATGCCCATGAGGTTGATACCGGCTAAAACGAGAAGGAAAATGGTGACGAAGATGGCGGGGCTCAGAGATTGGTTCCAGTACTGGATGGTGAAGGCACCAGCAATGAGCTCGAGCGGCATAGCAAAGAGCCATTGGAGAGCATAACTGCAGAATTGAATGTCAGATGAGATTGCTGGATGTCGATCAAGGGCACATTGCGAAGACGCGGTGTGCGCGAGCATCTTGGCATGGCTCAGGGATCAGGGGTTCACTCACTTCCATCCCATGGCGAACCCCCATGATGGGTCCAGGAAACGTGTCGAAAACACGGAAAAGGAGCCCGCAATGGGAAAGGTTACGACAAGTTCGCCTAAGCTTTGCATTGTGCAAAACTGAAAGGCCCCGGTCATAATATAGGCCAAGAGCATTGACACTGGTCCGCCCTGGAACAGCGCCATGCCAGAGCTCACAAACAAGCCGGTTCCTTTGCGCGCGGTGTGAACAACAAATTGAGGCCATTTGTGCTCTTGGGGACGTGGACATACCAATAGAGCCGCCTATGGCAATCATCTGCAAATGTCGCGACTTGAGGTCACGGGCGAGGGCCGAGTTGGCCGTCCGCGCATTGGCCGCGCGCAAGTCGTAGAAGCGGTCGCCAACCTGGGCCGGGTCCGGCATGCCGTCGTTGACATGGTAGCCTTTGTGGCCGCCGATGGGCACGCCCTCTACGCGGCGGAAGCTGTCGACCCAACGACGGCCAAGTGATGCCGTCGAGGTCGGCTTGCGGCCGGACGAGTGCGCAGGCCGGCCCGCCGTCGAGATGGAGTAGGATGTAGTAGTCGTCGCGAACTGCCCGCGAGACTTGTCGGTCGAGAAGTCGCTCATCTCGACGACCTCAAAGTCACGCGTATACGTGATGCCTGGCTTCATAGGCCTGGCGCCCTCGGGGTCGTTGTTGCCAGCCATGATGGGCGTCGGCGGCGATGCAACGTCGAAGCCTCGTCGCGTGTTCAGAAGAGAAAGATGTAGTCAAGTTTATGCATGCGACTCAACGGCGAGTGTTTCCGTGCGTGGTGCTTCGTATGCTTAAGGCCGTGCGACCCAAGCGGGCTCTCGCAGTGTCGATCCGGAAGCTGCGTCGCATTGATAAAAGACTGCCACGCCTGTCTTGGACTCGAACGACGAGGAACGGGGGAGGGGGGAAGCAGGTCCCTGCCTGAAGAAGAGCCCTCCTCGGGGGCGGGATCGGATCATGTCATATCGAGGCCGCCGCCACACACATGGAAGCCCTGCTTCTTCACAACGCGGACAGCATGGGACTCGGCCAACCTGCCTGTCATCCATGCCATCGCACCGTGGTTGCCCGGCGTGGCGCACCAGACATGATGGCAGTCGAAGAGCCCGTTGACGATCCCCGTCACAGTGCGACAGTGCACAACACCCTCTCTCTCTCCCAGTCGCGCACACTAGACGCCACCAGACGCGGGACCCATGGCTGGGCGTCAGGGGTAGGGGGCCCAGGGGAGGTGGAACGGCACGCCCAGACAGGAGGACAAAGAATGGCCTCGTTTCTGGAACACCACCACCATCCACCACCACCGACCTTGCTGCAAGACGCGTGTGGCCCTTTTCTGCATTGGCGTCGCGGCGTCCCACAAGACCCCCCCACCCCCCCCTCCCCAAGCCGCCTCTCTCTCCCTCCCTCCTCTACGTACTACAGAGAGCCAGGCCATGTGGGACTGCAGTGGGCAGTCTCCGCAAACCTGGGGTTAGCCTGCTTGGGGCTGATAAGACGGGATCCCGTTTGGGCAGCTCTCAGCTCCCGCAACTCTAGGTTGACCAACAGAATCGCGTCAGTGTCAAAAACTACCTCGTTGGCAATTTTGGCTGGCTGGACCGATATGTGCCCTGTCCGGGTTTGCTTGGCTAGCTTTGCTCTCAGCGGTTGCAAGGGTTGCTGTCGCGCGCTGCGCTGCTTCACATTGCTCGTCTCCTGCAGTCGAGGAGGAGGAGGAGGAGTAAAGCAGGCTAGGATCCAGCGGCAAGCAGGCCAAGCTGGAATCGTCTCAGGCAGGCGGCTGGGAGGGTGTAATGGTGTCTGAGCTGCCAATAGCCTAATGCACCAGAATTAATGCTATTTCGCGTACACTTGGCATTGGGTTTGTTTTCTAAGACGATGGCCACAACGGACGTATCAATTAATCTATCTTCGCTGCCCAGCCACGACAGCCGGGCTGGGAGGTCTGGGCTCCTCTCCCGTGGTCCCTCGCGAGAAGATGCCCTGGGTTCCCTGCCGGATGAGCGAGTCATGGCTGTTTGTTGGGCTGGCACCACCGCCACCACCACCACCCCTGCCTTCGCTGTGTTGACGAGCCTGGGCGTCGCCGCGTACGTCAGTGGTCGTATTGGAACGTTCCTCGTCCACCCAGTCGTCGCTGTCACTCCTATTGCGCCTCGTCGTCTCCGTCTCATACCAATTACTGGTCGAGGGCTGACCCTTCTGCCGTGATCGCGACCCCGTGCCGCTGCTATGGTACTGGGGCCGGAACTTGGTCTTCCTGACGCCGCTGTCTCGTAGGAAGGATCCCAAGGCCACGAGATTGGCGACTGTAGTGGCGGCGAGCAGCTCGATGGAAGCCCACATGGAGCGGGCGATTTGGTCGCCCTTCTGATCAATAATTACGGGGAGGCGGTAGGCGGTGATGCCGACAGTAAGAAAGCCAAAGCAGAAAAGCATGACGAGCAGGACTTTGCGCTTGGTCGCGATGCGAGTCGAAATGATGATGGGAACCGGGAAAATGACGAGAATGGCGTCGAGAACGGCGCTCGAGACGCCCATTGTGAGGAGCTGGGAGAAGCCCTGGCGACATTTTGGCCCTGGGTCCGGCACGACCTGCCAGTAGTTGGCAAACGGCTGGCACTCGGCTAGGTCGCTGGCCACAACGGCGACAAAGGTGGCGATGAGAACGACTCGCAAGGCGATGATGAGGCGTTGATAGAGCTTCTTCATGGATGCGCCTGCGAGGCGGCCCAGGAACTCGAGCGTGGTAAACTTGAGCGTCCATAGTCTGTGCTCATCGCATCAGCATTCAACACCATGGGACCCCATTCATATACAGGATTTCCTCGCGGCAGCAAAACTTACGTCGCGGCGTAAAAGACTCGCGATGCCAGCACCACGCGGCTTCCAGTGACTCTCTTGTCGAGATCCACGGGTGATAGTCCGCTTCCTTCGAGCTGTGCATTGTTTGTGCCGTACAGCAGGACCATGTGAACGCACACGATGCGAAGGTAAAGTGGTATAAGCGCGCCGGCTGCGATCCTGTCCTCGACAAAGAGCTTCTCGACTCGAATATAACGCCCCGCTAGACGAAGCAAGATCAGGCAAGTGCAAAACAACGTCGTCCACCAGGCCACGAGCAGCGTGGGCTTGGCTTCGCTGAAGTCCCTCAGCGGTGGTGCCGAGGAGTAGAATGTCATTTTGCTGGTCGTCTCAGGCGTGTGGTGAATGTCATGGTTGTCGAGTTGTCAAGTCGTCGAGTGGCGGTCGTCTGACAGTCAAGAGTGCGATAAACACAGACAGCGTGAAGCGATTCAACGACTCTCTCATAACGATGCAAAAGTCAAGCTTGCCGGATGAATGGCGAGAGCAACTTGTACTACTATTCGCAGGTCCATGCCGTGCCACGAGGCTGCGTCCATCCAGTGCAGGGCAGCGAGTGGCGTACCGTGGACCACCAGCATGCAGGGGCGGGCACACTCCCCATTGTTCAGGCACACACTGTATGCCCACAGGTCTGGTCTTTCTCGGCCTGCCTGAATAGTGAGACGGTCTTTGACGCCGCATCTCAGCCCAGTCGCCCAGGGCTCGGGCTTTTGGTTCTTGTCGACCAGGGGTCCTCGCCGCGGAGCCGTCACCAAATCACGCCACCTAGCGCATGGTGGAGAGTCGGTGGTGTGGAAGGGGAACTGGGTTCTGCTAGACTTCTCGATGCTCGCCCGCGCGGAACGTGGCGCTTGGAGCGATGTGAAGCGGGAAATTGGCACAGACGATTCCTCGGCTCAACAGGGGAAGCAGGTGTGTCTATCGATTTGCGGGGAAAGAAAATCGTCAGCAGCAGCAGCAGCAGCAGCAGCAGCAGGCGTTGCCTGGCCCCCTGAGACAGCCAGCCGATAAGCGAGCCTGGGATTGATTCAGTTCCATGCATCATTAGCCGGGGCGCGTTGATCATTCCCTGTATCGCAGGCCGCCATCAACGCCCCGGACGGATCCGTCCTGCTGATGGCTTCGACTATTGAGGGGTGCGACTGGCTGCTGTTGCGTCCAGAACACCTTCAGTGGCGCGACCCAGGCCAATAGAGGTTTCTTGCGCCGAAACAGATACATAGTAGAGAGTCACCCTAGGTCTGCGCCTTCTACAGCGTTGAGATGGACCGGCACTATTGGGGGACAAGTCTATTGTCTCGTGGAGACGTGACGGCAGCACATGTCAATAGTTGACGCTTCGCCGTCGAGGGCCTTCCTATCGCACCCGAAATATGAAAATCCACCGGTGGTGAGGTCGATTGCCTCCGTGATCGGAGAGCCCACCGAGCCCGCCTTGGAGATCGAAGCTATCCCATCTGGCGCGACAAACAGGGGCGTGATGTTCATTATCAAGTTTTTGTTGATGAATCGACCCTAACCTTCAGGGTGCATCCCTCCAAGCCGCCGCTGCCTGAACTGATCTGAGAACCGTGTTCTACGTACTAGCATCAGCGGGTTCTGCCTTGGCAAGCCTCGGAACCCTCACCACTCTGGTCCCCATCACTTGACACAGCATACAGCTTCTAAAGTAGGGAAGCACCAAGTTTACGTACGGTGCGGGGTACTGTGCGCCGCGACCCGGTTCCTGTCCCGGAGATACGGGTGAGCCGTGTTGTTGTTGGTCGCATGTGATGAGTGAGCCTCTAACCGAAAACACGCGGTTGTTTCCAGCGGTTAATGGTTACGTTTCATGCATGACAATTGTCCTCCCGGCGCTCGTCGGATCCGCCCCCCGGTTGCTGGCAGTCTTCATCAAATCGCAACTTTAAATAGAGAAACCTTGTCGCGCACAGACGCAATGGCTCCCTTCAGTTCGTGAGCCCTGTGCTCGAGCAGCTGGTGAGGCACTACTACGCTTGGTGTAGATACCAGCGCCAAGACGCGCCATGCGGCGAGCTCGATGCGTGGAGGAGAGGGTTACTGTACTGCTAGCTGTACCCCTGACGACGTGCATGGACAAGTGAGTGGACAGGTCTGGTTGCTAATAAACAGTAGAACTTCGCAGAATAAGCCTCACCTTGGCAAGGCGCACCTCTGCGAACGCGGTGGCTGTAACTTCATGTTTTTATGCAGAGAAAGCCAAGCGTCAGTTACCCTTGCGCACGTCAGGGTTGCGACATGGAAAGTCAAAAGAGTACAGGAAATGAATCTACTATACTTCGTAGAATACAATAAAGAATATGCACTCGGCCTGCTGCAAGTTGGCTGCACGGTACTTCGTACCGTCAAATCGACTGCACCTCAACGAAGCAAGCGTGGTAAATTGAGGCTTCGCGCCTCCACATCATCCATCATTCATGCTCGCCATGGCTCTCACTTACTCCGGCCCAGATATAGTTGTCCATTGTTTGTTCCGCGTTCCCCTATTCTTGGCGTTTATGCAGTGCGACCTTGCGTTGGTGATGTGCGGCCTTGAAACCGGGCCAATCGTTTAGGCCATGTTCCCTGGATGCGAGCGCAAGCTTGCATGCAGGCTCGGACTTTGCAGGCAATTGTCCCCTAGTCTCTCTCTGGCAGATGATACCTACCGCCTGCGCCGCGCACAGTGCTCCAATACGCACCGACTGGCCTTGTGTCTTTTTGTTCCTTGCTTGATTTAAGCTCGAGCTCTGTGACAGGAGCGACTTCTGTGGTCAATTTAATTGGCACACTGCACTTTTGGGTGGTCGGCGCGTGCCTGGAGCTAAAGATGAGTGGCACCAGCCCAGCCCCGCGGCACAGGGCATAAGTGCTGATGATGGCCACCCCTCAATGCTAGCAGCTGTGCCGTGACGATGGCTACGACGCAGCGTCAGCCAGCACGACTGAGAACGAGCCCTCGGGTCGAGCGCACACGTTGGCAGTGAGAACAGGTGAAAGGAAAGCGCGGACAGCCTGCGCTCGCACGCGAGAGCCATTAAGTTCTTGAAGCTTGCATTCTAGGGTAGTACCTGTTCATACATAAACTCATTCGTGCGTCGAAGATCGGTGGCTTCAGCTGCCTGCAGCCGGCTCGGTATTACCCATTAAAAGACTCCTTGCTATGTTCAATGAGATGGAATGCCGCAAGTGCCACAAGCGACAGTTGCGCTCAATTGTTAAAACCAGCGGGCGGCCAGAATGCAGGCGCAGAAGACGGGCACAAGAGCGATTAACAGGAGCCACCACAGCTCGACCGTAAACTTGGCCTGCAGACCGGCTCGCCAGCGGTTCGGCCTCCGGAGCCGGTGTGAGCAGGCAGGTGTGCCGTAGACGACGCAGCCGAGCCCCGGGCGCGACTCGCATTCGATGTGCTCGCGGCGACGGCGCATCAGAAGGCTGTTAAGTCCAAACCACCCCTGTTAGTAGATGTCACCGACTGGCCAAGGCAAGGGAGGGGGCCCAAAGGGGACAGGCAAGAACGTACGGTACGCTCCCGCGGCAGAAACGCAGGTCACTGCCGAAATCGCAGCGGCGGTCGTTGGGACACTCGAGGTGAAGGCGGCGCCGCTCCAACAGCCAGTTGATCTTGAGGTCAATGCCCGTGTCAACGATGCTGTAGAAGTGGCGATTGGTATGTTTGAGCGACAGGGCGTCGGGGTAGATGAGGTACTCGGAGACGGCCAGGTGAAGCTCGGGCGGGAGTGACAACAGGTCGACCCGGGCCGTAGGGACCGTGTCAGACGCGGAGTCGCGCCGTCCAACACCGCAGGGGGCCGGCACCGGCTCGGAGGTAGTGGGTCGTCGGCGGCGGAGGACGGCCGGAGCCGCATCACTCGTCGTTGTCATGATGCCAGCGCTGGAGGGTTACGATGCGGAGATGAGCTGGATGCCCAGGACAGGGCCGGGAAATGGGAGCTGCGTGCGCGATGTCTGGCTCTCTTATGCATGCGGCGAACTTTAGTGCTGCCTGGGAGACTGCCGGCACTCCGAAGCCAGGCAGCCCTCGTATTCTCAATGTCATCATCAGCCACGGCAGGCACCGGTTTCAGGGCGGCTCAGCCCCGCGCATCCCATGACGGGACGACGGGACGGGCCAGATCGTCAACCGCAGACAAAAAGTAGTGATGGGGAGAGCGGGAGTGACGATGGGGGATGTGGGAAGGCTCTCCTCTCAACTCGGCTCCATTGGAGGTGCTGGCGGAGAGCTGGACAGGGGGCGCAGCTTTTCGTGTCACGCAGCATCGACGCCTACTGACAAATAATCACGTCAGTTACTGGCTGGGAGGCATGCCGAGATGCACGGCGGCAGCGCCACCAGCGCCCGCTGGCTGGATGTTTCAGGGCCGCTGCAGGCCGCCTGCGGTGACCGAGAGAAGGCTGGTTTGGTTCGGCCACTGCGGCAGCTTCCATGGGCGCGCAGACGACCGGGAGGAGCGCTGCTCTGGTGGACGATGGACGACGCCCGCCGCACAGCTGGTCCTCGTTTTCGCGTGCGTGAGTCAGTCGCTGTTCGTGACGCCGAAAGGCAACCATCGGCCCCCGCTGAGGCGTCAAGACGGACACGCTCATCCATGCGCCGACGTCGAAGCAAGACTTTGCCCTCTGCCTGGAAGTCCTTGGTAGATACCGTCAAGCCACCTTTGAATTTCTTGGGCCGGAAGAATGTCACTGACCAGCCAGGCTGGACGTCCGCCATCCAGCGGCTTGGCTGCCTGTGTCTGGACGTGTCTGCCTGCGCGACCAATACTTTGTACTGCCAAATCACCGTGCATACCCCCCACGTGACCCCGCGTCTTTATCGCGTCTTTCCCGATTCGATCCCTCGCATCCGGCTCCTGCTGCTGCTGCCGCCGCCTCCTTCCCTCTGCATCAGCTCTCGTGACCAGTCCCAATCCACTCTCCGACATGCTCTCGCAGACATGAATCACTGTCGCGGGAGCCATGGCTGCCGTCGAGTCTCTCGATAGCGATAGCGACTATGGCTACGATTTCACGCCCGAGGAGGAACTCGAGTTAATTCGACTCGCCACCGACGCCGGGCCCAGCCTCGCTCACACGCCCCCCGCCTTATGCAAAGACCCGAGCGTACGCGCTGCGATAGACGCGATACCAGATCATGCAGAGGGAAGCACTCAACCACGCGGCTCTGAGGCCCCTCAGTGCACATGCTCGCGTCTCTGCATCGTGCATCATCAGGCATCTGACAGCCGGCTCGTCCCCCCGGCGTCTACTACTACACCAGCCGCCGATGAGGACATCAGCTACCCGGATCGTAAGCCTCACAGTTTCACCATCTGCCTCACCTGCAGCAAGTTTTCCACTGACTGACCGAAGCGCCTAGTGAGCCGCGCCCTGTCCGAACTGGAAAATGTCCAGGTTCCTGCTCAGGAGTCTGCCGACGTCGACTCCGGCGACCTTGAAGACCAGCGCTCACCACTCCAACGCTTCCGCTCGTATCCCCGCAAACCCCTCACTGTCAGCGACCTCACCTCGGGCGCTTGGTGCGAGCTGCAGTACTGGTACACACTGACCCGTCTTCCCGGAGGGCGGCGCACCCGAACCGCCGCCATGCGGCAGGGGTCCAAAGTCCACCGGAAGCTCGAAGATCAAGTCCATACCACTGTGCCCATCGAGATTGCGAGCAAGGAGGACGCATTTGCTCTACGGCTATGGAACCTAGTCCAGGGACTGCGGACGTTGCGACAGACGGGCCTGACACGCGAACTCGAGGTCTGGGGGACTGTCGACGGCAACCTGGTCAATGGTGTCATCGATGGAGTCAGCCACGAGCATCCGAACCCCGAGTTCGAAGAAGAGCTGTCCAGCCAAGCCTCCCAGCCTGATTCCAAGCAATCTGCCCTGACAGACTACTTCCCATCCAAGAAAAAGTCAGCCCTGCCCAAGGTCTACCTCACCGATGTGAAGACGCGCGGGAGTCGTGCCCCGGTATCCAAGTCCCTGCTGCGGCCGGCAAAGATCCAGCTGCTTCTCTATCACCGCTTCCTATCCGACATGGCTTCCGAGAAGCTTGATTTTCTCAAAGTTTTTCGAAGATACGGCTTGGACCCGGACGATCGCTTCACAGACGCGTTCCTGGCGCAGATTGGGGACCTTCATGACGAGGTGTTTTACGACGCGCCGCTGAGCCCGGCCGACATGGAAGACAACATTCGCGGCGCCACCACCGCCTCTCAAGCAGACGATCCGGCTAGCCATCGAGCCGCGGGACCAGGTGCGATCCTGGGTGATGACCTCATTCGCTACCAGACCCTACGCGACATGCTCCGCCTCGTCCGAAAGGAGATCAAGCTTGCCTTCCCCGACGGCGCCGATTCCCTCGGCGACATGCTCCGTGTGCAGTATATGCTCCGATCCGACGGACGGATGCTTGACGTCCACGACTTCCCCGTCTCGGCGCAGGCCCTCGACAGCTACCTGGGTAGCTACATGGCGTGGTGGCGCGGGGAGCGGCGCGCCAAGGGCGTGGACATTGAGGAGGCGTTCAAGTGCGGCACTTGCGAGTTCGCCGCCGACTGCGAGTGGCGGAACGCCATGGATGAGGAGCGTGTGCGCAACGCTCGTAGTAGAGTCCAGGGGGCTGCAACCTACGACTCGTGAGTTGATTTATCACGGGGCAGGTATTTGCTTCATGTATGGGGAAATGGGTATCTTATGTAGCCATGCTTACACGATGATGACACGACGGGTGTATGGATATAAAATCCGTCATCAACTAAGCCAGCCGATGGCGCGGCTTCAATATGTATGGTTATGGCCAGATACGCGGAGTACACAGCTAGTTGAATGTTCATCTTTTGATTGGTTTCCATTGTGCAAAGACCAAAACACCTGACATCGCTCGTGGAATGCCCATGCACCAATATGGCACCGCATGGCCTTTATTCGGTTTAACTCAGTTGGCAAGGTGCCCGCCGCCCGCGCCTGCCCTGGAATCAGTTCAACTCCGTAAGCATGCATGCGTGTCTCTCGATCGATTCCCTTCGGCGCGCCATTCGCGAGACAAACAGACTCGTCCAGTTGACGGTCAATCTACATCAGTCGTTCTATGCCTCTCCCGCCTTGGCGGCATTGTGCTCCTCGTAGAACTCTAGCGTCAGCGCCGCCAGAAAGCCCGGGATGCAGCCCTTCTCGCGGACCCAGAAGCCGATCTGGTCTGCTATGCGGCGGGCAAAGGCGCTCCGGGGCCCGCCACCGACCTTCATGGTCCCGCGCTCGCCGTCAAAGACAATCGAGTTCTCGTGCTCGTCCGTCTGGGACGGGTAAAAGGTGCTCTCGACGCGCATCTTGCCGTTGGGGATGAAGGTGACGGTCCAGCCCAGCGTGGAGAAGATGGCCTCTTTGAACTCGTGCGACTTGGAGCCCCAGACCTCCTTGAGGCGCTGCGCCGACTTTTTGGCCGACGCCGTCTCCGCCTTGGCGGCCGCGATCTCGCGCTCCATGGCGCCGAGCACCGACGTGGGGATGACGGGCACCGATGGGTCTGGATGCCGCGCGCGCAGGTTGGCGAGCAGGTCTCTATTCTCGTTCTGGAGCGCCTCGAGCGTTGACCGCTTGATCGCCTCGTGGTCCGACGTTGGGTTCGAGCGGAGAGACAGGACGCGCGTCTGGCCGCGTTCCTTTGCCGCCAAGAGCTGCTCCCTGCTGGCGGCGAGGTCCTTCTCCAGCAGTGACGCTTTGGTTTGCAGCGATGTCAGCTCGTCTTGGAGCTTCCGGTTCTTGCGCGAAAGCTGTCCCAGCTGCTCCTGCGTTTCATCGTCGTCCAGCCGGGACCGTTTTGTCCCGGCAGCGGCGGGCTGCGGCGTGCCCACTTGCGGCTCTCGAGACGAGAGTTCGGCGTGCAGCGTCTGAACCTCGGCCTTGTAATCGTCGACGATGCTTTCCAGCGCCTGCACCCGCGCAACCCGAGCCTCGTCATATTGACCCGGCTGCATCGTATGATCCTCCTCGTCAATCGCCTTGAGCTGTGCGCGTAGGTACTCGACTTCCTTCAGTGCCAGAGCGCGCTGTCGGTCGAGCCGCAAGCGAGCCTTGTCTGTCGCCGAGGTACTCGCCGTGTCCTTGGCCGTCTCGAGCTGTTCTTTGAGCTGCGTCCGCTCCTCTTTGAGCGACTGCGTCGTGTTTTCCTGAGCCGCCATCTCGGCGCGGAGAGCGCCGAGCTGCTCCACGTACGACGCCGTCGTCAGCCGCTCCTGGACCAGCGCCCGAGCCATGGCCTCGGGCGAGTCGAACACGTCGTCATCGGTCTCTGATGCGTTTTGCAGATACGACGTCCACGCACGGCGCTCGTCCTCCAGTCGCTGCCGCTGTAGCCGTGCCTCGGTCAGCTCAGCCTCCAGTGTCTCTGCAGACTCGAGCCTGCGCTGGAGTGTCCGCTTCTCCTCTTCAACAATCTCAACGGCTTTATTGACAGACCGTAAGTGTTTGAGTTCGGACAGCTGGTCACGATTGGTGGCTTCCAGGGCGCGGATGTGCTGTACTTGCTCCGAGAGCTCTCGTTTGATAATCTCCATGGTCTCGGCGTCACCGCTCTGTGCCTTGAGACGGAGGACGTCGGCCTCCAGCTCTGCGATGCGGCCATCCCTGTCGGCCAACTGGGTCTGAGAGTGTTGCAGCGCATCGTCTTTTGTCTGACCCTCTTGCTCCAGCACTTGGATAGAATTCTGGCAGGCGGTGATCTGCATCTGCAGGTCTGCCATCTTCTTCTCGGCTATTCGGGCGGCCTCTTCCCTTGCGGAGGAAAGGTCATCGAGCTGCTCCTGGAGAAGACGCGCTTCGTCTTGCGCCTCTCGCGTTTTACGTTCCCAGGACTTTTGCTCAGCTTCGGCCTTCTCTCTCAGCTCGTCCAGCTCTCGCCGCACCGACTCAGCCTGTTCTGTGGCTTTGGCGCGGTCGGTTTCCGCAAGCTGCCGCTGCTGTGCCTCATCTTGTTGGCTTCGACGTGCCTGTTCCAACTTGTTGTTCTGCTGAGACAGAGCGATTTCCTTCTCCTGCTCGGCGGTCTGCATGCGATACTGCAGGGTACCAATTTCGGCCTTCAAAGACTCTATCTCCTTTCGGTATTTCTCGTACTCGTCCGCGTCGGGCGGCGCCATGTTTTCCTTGGAGCTTTCGCGTGAGCCTGGACGGACAGACTCTGCCGCGTAACTTTGCCGCGACGAGGGTCGAGAATTGGGCTCCGCGCCGGTAATGAGGTTATAGGTAGGCTGCGTCGCGCGAAATGAGGAAATCTACCTCCTGGTTAGCTCTCCCACGTTCCCCGTTCCATGGCAACGTTGATTTACTCTTGTCTCGCGCAAGTTGGTTTGTGGCCGAGGCAATGCGGAGGTGCTGGCGCGCAACCGGCTTGTCAGGGAGCCGCGACGGCCACCAGGACCGCTGCGCTCGCCCTCCTGCGGTGTGTGGCTCCGCATCGTAGCGTTGAAGACGACGCGTGAGCGGGCTGCGTTGGCGCGATCGAAGCTGCAGCGCGAGTTGACGTTGTTGATCGCAAGACAGCTCCACGGTCACGTGATGTTGCCTACTCGTAAGGGTTCACCACGGGAAGCAAGCAAGCAACCAAGATGCCACGCAGGACAAAGCTGCTTTGTGAATCCCAGCACATCCCACGGATCGCGCGAAGATTTCTGGTGCAGTTTGAGTGACGTTCATGATGTGAGTATGCGCTTTTCTGCACCCGGTCGTCTCCCCCGAGCGACGGTAGTACTTGATGTGCGATGAAGAGGTCAGAGATGCTGTTCGCGTCTGGCCAATACGGGTGTCTCTGCCATTCATGGGAGTTCTGGATATGTGTATGGATGCCTCCGGGATGCCATAGGCTGCCGCATGTTCGACGAAGCTCTGGACCACATCTACACCTATGCGCGACGCCGATTCTGGGCGAAGACGACGGGAATTCTCCATACAATGACAACTCTTACTATCGAGATCCTACTGCACAGATAGCGGCGTGCCCAAGTGAAGGACTGACAAATTTTTCGTCATGAGCAACATCAGCGATCCCATATACTTTACAGTTTCTTCTCATTTTTGTGAGCAATGTGGCGGTGCAGGGCTGGACGATTCATTTGGCCTTCGTGTTCTCGCCCTTACCCGTCGCCTCTTGGGATGCCTCGGGGCGCTTGGCTTTGAACATCCAGTACGCCCCGAGCGCGAGCGCAGCTCCGGCCGCCGCGAGCATGCCCGGTCTGACGTCGACTTTGTTAGCACTTTGATATCTTGAAGCTGTTTGAATAATCGCAAAATGCGCGCTGAGGCGGCATTACGAATTCTTCGCGCCCTTTGGGCCCCTCCCCGAGCTTCCCGGCAGCGGCTCGCCACCGTCACCGACGAAGTCACCGCCCTCGTAGATTGGCTGACGGGGTGGCGTTGCGACAGCCCGATTTGCCGTTGTTGATGAGAGAAATCTTCTGCTCGGGTACAGCAAAGTGCCCCGAAGAGCGGGCGATGCGAGTGGTCGAATCGACGACATTTCGGACTATTTGTGTTCAATATTTTGGATATGTTCAAGTACGAATAAACAGGCAAATCCCAAGGCGACGGGACTCAGAGACCTCGGTTACATATATATATATCACAGCTGGCGGGGTTTGTGAGACGGCTGAATACATGTATCTGTGGGCGGAGTGATGTATGAATGACGCATGTCAGTCGTGCATGTGGCGTCTCGACATCTCGCCCTTTCGTCAAATAATGTGGCTCCTCGCGGCTTTTCTAGAGGCCGATCGAGGTGCAGCAAGTTCCATCGGGAAAATCGTCTCGCGGTTGTATTGCAGATACCGGGGTTTGTGACACAGCGAGGCCAGCTTCAGTCTTGCCGTTGATCGAGCTCACATCGAGGGTGTCAGCTGTACAGTCCAGGCTTGGTATTATGACAAGTCTCCGATCTGGTGTCGGTCTGCAATGCACACGTTGATCACAGCGTTTCGTTGATGTAAGTAAAATCGATTTTTTTCAGTTAGAATCCCAGTTTAACGCATTGAACAGCGCGGCGTGTTTCCCACAAGCTTCATCTCGTCAATTGTAGCCAGAGTGTGGTCGCAGCAAAGTAAGGCCAGTACAAGCCGATGGTCAGTGCCCAAATTTTTTGGCCAAAGAGACAAGTCTGCTTTTCAAGTCTCTCGACTTGAACGCCTCGTAGAGTGGTTTATGCTCTTCGTGAACGTTGTGTTCAGAGTCATAGTCGACGTGCACAAACGCTCTTTCGACATCGGCCAATCCTTCGAGCTTGCGCTGCAGCGACTGGCCGACGTCATGGGAGATCTTCAGCGGTGTGTCCGCGTCCATGACGATGTCGATTTCTACAAAGTATCTCTGCCCGGCATGGTATGCACGGCACTGTCACATTAACAGCCGTTAGTATGAAGGGTAGTATAGCCGGGGGGAATGGAGTGTCATGGAGACCTGCACTGACCGTGTCTACCTTCAGGATGTGCGGGCTGTGTGTCAGTGCCACATAGATGAGCCGAGAAACGTAAGTTCTCGGCGCGCCTTTGCC
Organism: Purpureocillium takamizusanense; assembly: GCF_022605165.1. NCBI lineage: Eukaryota > Fungi > Ascomycota > Sordariomycetes > Hypocreales > Ophiocordycipitaceae > Purpureocillium > Purpureocillium takamizusanense. The sequence continues at coordinate 295,020 of NC_063068.1, forward strand.
AGCAAGCAGCCACACCTGCTCAAAAGCATTTGCCGCCCATGAGAAGAGGATGATAAGGGCGATGCAGATTGCTCCCACGGGGTCCAGGTACCAGATGAAGTGGTCGCCCACGATGGACATGACGAGGCCGAAGATGTTCACGACGATGTCGTTGCGATGGTCCACGAAGAAGACTTTCACAGACGGAAATCGCCTGTAGAAGTAGCAATATATCATCAAAGAGCTCTTGGAAAATACTATAGTAATTCTATTAGCAGCTTTCCTTTTCACCCCATTGAGCGCTGACCACATACTGGCCACCCCAACGAGGGTTAGAGGTACAATTTGCAGAGGAGTCGATTCTCGTTCTCCCCCGGCAAGTGATCGAGCCGATTCAATCTGATGGTATTAGCATATCACAGCTTACTCTCGTAAATCCATGATCAGGTATAATAACATACCAGCAGTTGCACGGCAACTGTAGCCATCAGAGCGCAAAAGACAATGATACCAATGGGCTCAATCCTTGTCCGGCCCTGTACTGTTCTTCAGTGACACCCTCAGCGGAATGGGTATAGAAACTGCTTACAACTGGAAATTTATAGACGCTCGGTCGCTGTGCAAGTTTCGATGTGATCAACATCACAGTGGACGACACCAGATCCATAAAGGCATCGGCAGCCGTTGCGAAAAGCTGTACAATCACTATGTCAGCCACAGCAGGCATAAAGAGAGGTAGACTCGAGTAGCGCTTGACATACAGCCAAGGATCCCGTGGATATAGCAGCATACAGTTGAATGATGAAGAGACAGACGTTGACAGCAAAGGAGGCATAAACGGCGAACTTGATCCTCGGTCGCATGTGTATCTCTTCATCTGAGGCGAGACGTTCTTCATCTTCGACTCCGAGAAATTGGTCTATCAGTTCGTTTTGGTTGGCATAGAACTTCTTGATCTTTCGTCTCTGACGAAGTCGATGATTCTCCGCAAGCTTTTTGATATGTGTATCATCGAATTTGGCGCGTTCAAGGACATCGCGGTGGATAACAATCGGTGCGGCGGCAACTTCTTCTGCGGTACTAGGCGCCAAGGCATCGACCTCTTCACGCTTCAAAGATATGTTATTCTGCAAAGAGACACGTTTAGGTCACAAGCCCCTGATGTGGTGAATCGGGATGCAGTCAAATATGTAATGAAAGGTGCCTTGGGCGTTGCTTACCTGCGGAGTACCGGAGCGAGGATCTGACTGCTCGGCTGGCGTAACGCAGCCTGCGACATCCTGTGGGTGGATGGGATCTTGCACTTTGCCGTCCACATCGGATCCGGGGCCGTGAACATCCATTGCTGGAGATCGACGTATGATGGCCCTCTATTGCGGGATACTAACCTATCGTGGGTCAAATGGGCGGCTGCGAGTGTTGCAATGTTGCAATATTGAGATGAAACGGAAAAGTCCTCCTTAGGTATGTCAATCTTCGGATGGACAAACGGGTCGAGCTCTCGGGCTCTTTGTGCCACCGAACCCCTGCTTCAGGGCGCCTTTTCGCACGTGGCCGACAAGCTAGCAACAACAATCATCCAGCAGGATAAGCGATCAAGAGAGTCTGATCATGAGAACTTGTGGTAGGGAAATGTAGAACAAACTTTCAGCAGTCTCTGGGAGCTGTGGATGCCTTAAGTTGTCGGGCGACTGGACTTCTTTACCCTGGCCTTGGGGTACAGTGTTGGATGGCCAAGGGCGCAGAGTGCCGTATAAAGTCAAACAGTCTACTACTGCGTCAATTCTCAAGTGAATCCAACGATAAAAATTGTCATTGGTTCAGCAGGCTTGAAAATACGATAACAAGAATGATTTTAGTGCAAAGGGATAGCGTATGCCCTCATTGAGGCAAGTGTGCATCTTGGACCCTGGCCTCTCACAGTGCGGGTGTGAATCCATCACAGACTGCCTTCTGATCGGGCATGCGGCGATACCATAATTAGCGCTTCTGGGGTTCTCAGGAGGTCTCTGGAGTTTGTGGCATCTTCTGCGAGGGCTGAAGCAGTTGCCGACTCAAATGCCGATCACGTTCCCTGACGAGCACCAGATAAGCACCACGCAAGAGGCCTCCAGTCCACCTGCTCGCCTGCAAACCCCGCGTCAGTGAAACGGTAGGTGCACTGCTGTTGTAGATGGCCTACGAAATAAGGTACAGAAAGTTAAGTGCCGACTCCTTGTCAGCGCGGGAATGAGCAACCAACAAGCCATGTGTAGGGGAAAGGGGACTTTGTGAAACATGAACAGTAGCCGATCTGCCTCTCCAACATGATACAATGCTAGAGAAGCCGACTGCACTGGTATAACACACAACCTTGTTCAGCCACCAACAAGTTGGTGGAACGCCCTAAAAAGATGCATAAGATACACCCCTGTATCGTCCCCAGCTCCTGGCCAACTAGTCCACTGTTCGGCAAGTGTGGCCATGGAACCGCCCGTCTCGTTCCTCACTGAAGTTGCGTTGCCCGCCGACCAGGCCAAGGTAAATCATGCAGCATTAATAGTCGATCTTCCAGGCCAGCACCTCGGGGCTCGTGTAATGGGGAAGCGACACGATGACCCTTTGGCACAATATTGCAAACCCAGATACGCACCAATGCGACAATGCGTCCGTTCACTAGACGCAGTGGTGGATCTGGGAGAGCAGCATTTGGTGTGTGCTTAGACTCAGGCGTCTTCGGACGGGCGGTCAGGGCCTATGTCCAGGTCGGCCCTCGTCTCCATCGAAGTCCTCGCTCCCGCATCCGTGAAGGGGGCATATTCTTCCGCTTGTTCCATCGGTCCGGCCCATACGGCGCTAAACCCGCCGCCACGCTCCTGACCCCATCGCTGCACCCTGATAACCATGTGATGCAAGAAGAAGGCGAAGGTGAAGAACGTGTGGACGACTCTGGTAGTTCAGACGGGTAAGCATATGGGCGATAAACGCTATCCTGGGACACGTACAGGTTTAGAAGCAGCAGCACGGTGCCATATGTCCCCAAAATAACGAGGGAGTTGTTGGTCGGGTCTCGCCAGTGCCGTTGTGATAGTGTTATCCAGCTAGGGATCAACACGGCCAGATAGAGAAGCCCCAGAATGAAATCCGCAATAAGAATGGTTTGCGCAGCGATGCGGTGGACCGGTGACCAGACAGCCATGGTCTTCTGACGGCGCAGACTCACAATTGCGAGCAGAGCAGATCCAGTCAGAGGGAGGAGCCCGAGGGCCGGGACGACATGGGCAGTCTTGACGCCATGGGCGACGAGGAGCGCAACGCCAATCGGCAAAGTGGCCGTGGAAAGATACCGCAGCAGCCGGGCGACGATGTAAGAATCGGGCTTGGTGGAATTTGGAGGAGTCATTTTCGGTTCGTTATGTTTTATTTCTGATGCTTCCGTGTGATACAGTACAACTCGTGGTCGAGAAGAACAGACCAAGCAAATGGACAGAAGGGGGTATTTGGACCAGGTCTTATTGTCTTTGACATTGATATGGTTTATTCGACCAGAGATGGGAACATTGCGCCTCATCAATGCTTGCGCGGTAGCGCATCAGCATCAATGATCCTTGCCCCTTCGGGACGTTCCCGACAGGGTTACGAAGCTGGCTGACACTAGCAAGAGTCGCCGCATGCAGTCGACAAGGGTACTCGACAGCTTCGTGCTGTGCATTGTATCTCAAAGTCGCACTTAGGCGGGCCACAGACATTGGGAATTAGGCAGACCTGCGAGGCACTGGAGAAAACATCAAAGGTTTCCGTGGAATTAAGAATCAGCGGCCAACCACCGGCGCCCAATTGTCGAAGTGGACGCTGCATTTGCGGCTGCCTGTTTTCATTTTGGAGCCTCCGGGGTTGTTCCCGCCGTGGATGGTGTGAAGCCGCGTCAGCTCCTGTTGTTTACTTCCTCGAATGCGGTGCTGTTCCTGGTGACTGAACCGCTCGACTGATACCATATGCGGTGCCAGAGGCGCCAGAGCATCACCGCCATTGGGTCCCACAGCGATGCCACTTTGGAATCCTTCCGAGCCATGCTCCTGAGACTCCGCAGAGAGCGTCATCGTTTCACTCCCCGCGCTACAAAAGAATACACGATCCGAATCCCGACATTTGGAATTTCCTCTCTCAGTCATTTTCCTGAGCTCCCGCCGCTTTACCCTAAGTAGCGCCTAAGCAGCCTAAGTAGCGCCTGATTAGTGCCTGCGTAGCGCCTAAGTCGCGCCTAAGCTGCCTCCCTGAGATACCCTCCATAATTAGGTATATAGGGCGCCTAATTGGTTTATAACCTGGTAGGTGGGTCTTCACACCGGCGGCTGCGAACGTAGCATACCGTCAGCGCTATATAGCGTTTAGGAGCGAGGGATTATTCTATATAAGTACGTCCCTCGGGCTAATAGGCAATTATTACGGCCGCATGCGGCATTAGTAGCCTTAATTAAGGTGCGGAATATATATTAAGCTACGTACTAGGAATGGCTAATAATAGTAAGAGTGCGTTCCGCCTTATTTATTTCTCTTGCGGCCGGTTAGTAGCGATTCCTCTATATCTTCTATAGTATCTACTATTAAGGCACGAATATATAGTATATTAAAGATAGCAATATTTATTAGTCATGACTACTTACTAGCCGTAATATAAGATATCCTCTATCGCGGGCATTATAATAGCTATGCTTTAGTATGAATTCTTTACCGTAAATCGGTATATGCCTATATATCTAGTATGACTCCTACTCGTTAATTACTCCTTATCGGCCTGCCCTAGCTCTACTAGAACCGCCGCTATCTATTATAACGCAAGGCTAAATAGCTAGGGGATAGTATAAGCCCCTTTAGAGTTATCTATATAAAGTTAGGGGCTAATACGCTTAAGTATCTAATAATATAGTACGTTAGTACTAACCTAGCTATAGATTGCGCTGATCTCTATAACGTTCTAGTAGGAGCTCGTCGGTCTATAGGTAACTAACGTATAGCTCTAGTAAGGCCTGAAATAACTAATTAGATACTAGTAAAAGCGATATAATGGGATAGATCGCTAGACCCTTATTAGCTCCTAGTATAAATGCGGAATATCGCTATAGGTTAAGCCACTAACGCTGACCTCGCCTAGCAACTAAAGCTCCGAAACGAAGCCTTAATAAAGCATTAAAGCTTATTATTCTTAGGAGGCAGCCTAGGCCTAAGAAATCATAGAGGCGCGCTGCGTAGCTTGCATTTATTATTTAAATGAATATATAAATTAGTCTGTGGAGACCTAGCTATCTATGCTTAGGTAATGAACAAACTAGTTCCTCTGGCGCTCTAGGCTCGACTTAACTACAATTTACCTCAGTAGCGCTCAGGCCATTTAAGAGGAGTCTAACCGTTTTTGGAAAAGGTTACGTTACCTAGAGTACTCCTCTAGTAAAAGGCCTGAGGATCCTGTCCCAGAATTACACTGCTCTGCGGCAACTTTATATGTGTTTTATGCGTATCTCTGTGGTTCTAGCAAAATCACAATTCATTAATAACTATATTAAGATATATCGAATACATCCTAACCTTTAATTAATCGTATATTGAAGTATTTTCTATCTAGAGATATAAGCTCTTAATATCCGCATAGCTATATCTTATAGAAAATGCTAATTTATAGTAAGCTAGATCGCGTCCGAATTATTATCTAGCTACCGTTGCTAGGCTTATAGTCGAATAAAGCTAGAAAATATGCGTTAGATATAATATAAACCTCTTTTAGGCTAAAATTTACGCTAATGTCTTATTATTAAGCGCGTTATGCGCTATATTATGCGAAGCCGGGCGAGCTTTCGAAGGTAGTAACGAGAGACCGTATATAACGTATGAGATCTCGTTTACGATACTAATGGCATTACTAGTATAATAGCTATATAGCGACTAGTCGAAAGGGTAATAGACGCACCTAAGGAGGTATAGAAGGGTATTATCCGGGTAGGTCTAGAACGCTATCTCTATTTATTCGAACCCTATTAGAAGTAGGTAGATACTATATAGTATTTAGTATTTAGAAGGGAGGACCTTCTTTTAGTAGCTAAGTTATCCTTTAGTAAGAGTATTATATTCTAGGCTATGCCGCTATTTTATCGCGGTAATATTGGCCTTATTATCGTCCCTTTAGATCGAATTAGATAGGAGTAGTGCATTAAAATCTAAAGGCTTCTGGGGGCGTAATGTATATTTATTAATGGTAGGACCGATAAGACCGACGCACTAGCCTAGGATATCGAGACGGGTAGATATACTTATCTTATTATAGGCCTAGAGATCGTAGCTAGTTAGTTTCGATCGATAGTAAGTAGCCCGGGTTTTAAGAAACGGGTCTACGTCGTCGCTATAGATAAGCTCTATTTAGTTGCCCTTTAGGGAAGTAGTATCTATCTATAATACGTATAACTCTCTCTCCTTCGCCGAAGGCTAGGAGGAGGTATTCCTTAGTTTAGCTATTCCGCTACTCTTGACCGGACGACGTTAGAGACTACGAGGAGAATGACAGGCTTTTAGGTTAGCTATAAGTTCTTTCGATCGTCTATCGATAGGCCAGAGATTAAGTTAATCGTCGAGACGATCCTACTACGAATAATAAGGAGATTTACAAGCCTCTACTTTATTCTATAAGACGCTACTATAAACGGCTCCCCGACGCTATAGAGTATTCCGAAGACTATTATCTTTATCGACTCCCGGCGCGATATCTAAAAATATACGGAATGTCTATAGGAGTAGCTATAGAGACTATTATATAGGACTATAGGAGCCCGCGATTATAAGTAGATTATCTAAGTCTACTACTTATATACTACCCTTAATAATAAGAATGCTATATACGACGAGTTTTTTAAACCCGATTCTAAGATCCGAATTATAGTAGCTATAGAATTACTAAGAACTAAAGTAGATCTATCGGATATTATACGAGTTATCTAATATAGCCTCCCTCTAGAACGACTCTTATACGTTCTTATCTAATGGTTCGGCCGTATGGCTAGGATAACTAGTATTAAAGGCGAGGCTATCTTCTTAGTAGAAAGCTAGGCTATAGGCGACTGAACTCTAGCGTAAAGGCCGGCGTTATCGGGCGCTCCTCGGAAGCTATCGTCTTCGAGACGGCTTCCCGATACGAGCCGGTTAGCTTAGTCGCACTCTATAGATCTAAGAGTAGATAGTAATATTCTAGACAATAAATCAGATATTACCGTAGACGCCGCTACTAAATATATTATACTAGGCGACGAATATAGCCGCAAGACGGAGAGAGAACGCTAAGCAGACCTATATAGTAACTACCCGGCACTATTTAATTGCGTTAATCGATCTGCATATCTCTATATAATCCTAATAGATTGGCTATAGGAGAGTCTATTAGACCTGGCGTCTAGGTTGCCGGCTCCTAGATTATACGACTACTATAATGTCTGTAACCCTAATTTAGCGCGAACGTTACCTTTCCTATAGGATACCGCCGCTAGTCTTCGGATACTATAGACCGGAACGGCATTATATATGTTTTTCGACTGCCTAATCCGCTAGGGAGATAACGTTATCGATTCGACTTATTAAATAATGAGGCCGGAGCTTTCTATGCGGATATTTACGTAGAAGGGTGAGTAGATATTAATGTCGATAGAATATACGAATATTCGCTCGGCTACTAAGTTACTAAAGTTTATAACGTCGACTTAGATAAAGGACTATTTAGGCGAGTTATTTAGAGAGTTTAACGAAATTAAGCGCTATATAGTAAGGAACTGGCCCGGAGGCTATAGGCTAGGAACTATAGCTATAGCTTAAGTTCTAAGATAAAGAGCGTTATTAGAAAGATAGGCTTGTCTCGCTGCCGAATGGCTAGTAATTTAATAAATAACTCTAAGGAGAAAGGCGTCTATTAAGATAGAGACTCTAATGACTCCTAACTAAGAGCGTAAAGTTCTATTATTCGCATAGGAGCGAGAAGAGTACGCTTCCTTACTAGAGCGAATTATTACCTAGGCAAGAGAGGCGTTAGCTTCTTACTCTCCCTATCTACATACTCTAGTAATACCTATCGCATCCGCGAACTCGTTATTCGTATATATAGATAAGTCGATAATATCGCTAGAGGTAGATTATTCTTCTACCGTATTAGGTATTCCCGAAGACCGTAAGATTGAGGTAATTAGAGAAATTAGCGGTAATTAGGTCTCGAAACGTCCCGTATCGAATCGAGGGAAGGGGGTAATAACGAAATAGGTTGCCCTCGGTATTCTTAACCCTAACGCAAGGAGAAGCCCTTATAGTAAGAAAGGGAATAATAGCGGCTACGACTATAGTAAGTAGGTATTATAGATAGGTTACTTTAACTCGGTATCTAAAGGTAAGCCCTATTCGCTAGTTATATCTCTATCCTTTAAGGGCTAATGATGTCTATTAGTATGAAACTAGAAACTCTATAAGTATACGTATATTAATATCGCTATTATATCGCTATAAGGATCTAGATTAGACGTAGCTCCTCTCCTCTTAAAAGGTAGTACGACTATTCGATCTTTATCCTTTACGACTTTCGTATTAAATGCCTTTAGTTTTTTAGTTACTACTCTTTCGAGCCCGATTATATATATATTTAGCGCCTAATATCTTACCTTCTTACCGTCGTTATAAAATTTAACCGAGTCGCATACTAGCTTAAATGCTAGTATATAAATATTATCCGTCGGGGAGGGCATAGAATATATTAAGTTATCCTTCCGGGCGAATGCCTTCTTTATCGACTTATAAAGACAAACCGTATATTCCGCTATTAATAAAGTCGTCTTAAATAGCGTATCTAATCTAAAAGTCGATATTCGACGGGCCTAGAGCTCTCTTTTTAGCTCTAGGTTTAGATATTCGAGGCTATAGTCGACTTCTTACTAGGTATCCCGGCGGCTATATAGATTAACGAGGCTATTCGAGAGGATAGCGCGCCGAAGCTCCTTATCGTAAGCTTTAATGCTTACGAGCCGCTTTAAATAGAGTATCTCGAATGCGTAGTTCGATTATCTAGTTCCCTCGAAATAAAAGTAGTAGATATTAAGGACCCGATCGATAAGTCCTATATCTTTATTCTTAAAGCCGTACTTTAAGGTTTTATAGATAATTATCTATTAAAGGTATCGAGTATAAGCGAGGAACTCTTCGTTAACCGTATTATTAGCGTTATCGTATAGTATACTATACAATATATTTATAGAGTGAGTTTCTCGCAATCTAGGTATAGCTTTCTAGCGTTATACTACTCGCGACGTATATATAGGGCGTCGCTATCCCTTAAGTGATCGCTAAGAGTCTCGTTTAAGTTATGCCTTAATGCGTATACTTCTTTATAATCGGCCGCGTAGCTATCGAGTATATAAGCTTTCGTCTATTAGCCCGCTTTAGTACTTCTACCCGTTCGTAGATTAACGTCGTTAGGATAACTTCCGCGCTCCCGCGCTACGATAGCGATATCGTCTAGCTATCTTATTTATTATTCTACCGTTCGGGATAGCTTTTTAGTACTTTAGGTCTCGATTTACTATATAGTTAGCTTAGTAACTCTAATATATATATTGCCTAGGACTTAGATATCTATTATCGTTATTCGAAGCCTATAGTAAAGGACTATTACTACTAGGCGTAACCGTTAGATAGTAGTTCCGCTATAGGTAGAAACTAATAGTTCTCGTATCTTATAGTTTACTTTCTATAGCTAGATTTTTACGTAACGTAGACGCAATATAGCTACCGCTATAGTAGTTAGGCGTACTTTAATATATAGTATAATGTCTAACTATGCTTACTTTACTTACGTTTTTTTTTTATTTCGTGCCTAATAGGGACGTTTAGGTCTATTATTATCTCTAATACTTACTAGGACCTATCTTTATCTACTCCGTCGAAATTTAAGAATAATATCTTATACTATAATACTTTACCCCTAACCTACGTTTAAAGTATCTTAATACCGTCCTAGAAACCGTAATATATTCTTTTAAATTTAGTAAGGCTATAGTTAAGGACGTTCTTTTCTAGCTCTTAACTTATACTCCTTCTTACCTACTTAATTAGAAATAGCTCTATCTTTTAAGTCTTCTATATTATAAGTAAGTATTCAATAAGGTACTCGGGCTCTAAGCTTTATAGATTATCTATATTAAAGTAGGATCGAAAAGCTTTATTAGGTAGTATATAGCTATTAAAGTCGGACGTATTAATAGCTTATTAGATAATTATCTCTATAGGGATTATAGTTAGTATCGTATTAATTAATAAGAATTATCTTAAAGAGCTATCTATAAGCGCACGATAATACGCTACCCTTTATATATAAAGGAAAGATTTGCTTTATAGTATAGAGTCCCTATAATTAAAGCTATTATTCCGATATATATAATTAATATTTAAGCTTTAACCTTAATGAAGTTAAAGCATAACGTATATAGGCGCTCGACCTTAATATATAGATTATTGTATCGGCTTACTGCGGATAAATATTCTAAGTCTAGATATTTTGTAATTAGTTCTCTATGCGATAGTCTTCTTTAACGTCCTTATAATACTCTTAGAGGCACGCTCTCTAGTAATAAAGGACTAGGTGTTATAGGTACTAGCTACTTCCTATATAAATTCATATTACTATACGTAGTGTAATATATAATAATATATATATATTAGGCTCCTATATATAGTCGTATCCGTTTATATTATTATTAATATATAAAATTTTTCGTCTGTATACGCGGTATAGCGACCTTCCCCCCTCTCGCCCTCTATACCCGAGCGAATAGAGAATAAATAACTATAGGCCCCTACCTAGTTTTAGCTAATGCGACCTCCTCGTATTTATATATATTAGTAATATTTCGCCCTATTATATTATTTGCCTAATGCTAGCTTTCGTTCGGCTAGGCCTATATTACTGCCTTAATGCTACTTATAAGTCGGTTAGCTCCCTATCTATTATATTTGCATATTAAAGGAGTCTTCTATAAATAGCCTATAGAGTCGTTTATTCTATAGTCGGAAGGCTCGATAATATCTCGCGAAGTATTATAGCTAATGCTACGCGGTAAGCGGTAGACTCTCCGCTGGCTTAGCTAGTGCTATAAGCCTATCGGATATAGACTTTATAGCGTTAAGTATATCGAATAATGATAGCGATAGACTAGGTAGCTATAATATTATTAGCATTAAAGTAAAGAAGTATATTCGTATAAATACTTCGTACCTACTATCTACTTCTTTTACTATACTATTACTTCCTAAGCCTTCTAGCTAGTATTAATTGTTCGCTATATATTAAATACCGCTATTATCGCTAATAGGCTAAGTTTTAACGCCGTAGGGTAGCTATATCCGGTTTCTAAGATAGGGGATATAGTTAGCTATAAGTCGGTAGCCGACGCCGCGAATCTTACTTTAAAAGCGACTATCCCGATAGCGTAAGCCTGCTTTACCGTAATAAAGACTTTCGCTGCCTTATGGTAAATGGTTATAGTCGTAAATCTAGCCTCTAAAAGGTTGATTAACTATATAGTTATGTCTCTATGAGCTATACGAAGCTTATCATTCCCGACTGTAGCTCAATATTAGTGCTGTTTATCGAAAACAGCACTATGCTAGGATACTTACCAGGTTGCACCTATACCGATGAGCTCTAATTCCGCGGCCTCTGCGACCAGACTATTAGGCGGGCATCCTTAATAACTAGCACCCTAGGGCTAGCGGGGCACACAATTTATATTTGCTTTATTAGCGTATTGCATAAAACCGACGGGCATAGAAAGTGCTTCTCTAAACTCTTACGGGAATACTACCGTAACTCTCTATTGCGGGATATTCTTTATTTGCAGCATCTCTGCCGGCTACTAGGACCTAAGGTTAAGTAGTTTATAGCCCATATACATATACACTAGGTCATTTATAGCACCCTAAGAGCCGCAGGTATCGTCTAATAGGCTTAAAGGTTATAATGCTACCCGATTATGCTATATTATATTACTATACTTCTTCTATTTTCTACTATTAATAAGCCCGTTAGAGCGGCAGTAGAGCTAATAGTAGTCTTAAGAGTCGTAATAGGGAAACGGACGGTATTTAAGTCGGTCTGTCACGAGGGCTGCGACTATGCCTTTTAGGCTATATCGTATGGCTTTATAGTTTTTTTCTTTATTCTAGGGCCCCTTATTGCCGTCTCGCTTATTATTATAGCATTTTGCTATATGTTTGTTTGTAAATAAATAAAGATCGTTCGTTATAGGAATAGGCGTCTTAAATAGGTTCGCTAGTGGTATAGGGCACGGCGGTGATAAAGCTGATATCTAGGTGAGAGGCGTGTAGCGCTCTTACTTAGGCTCTAGAGCTAGACTCTCGTCGGGATATGTTCGCCTAGCGTCGGGTAGATGGATAACGATTGGGCTGCGAGTGGAGAGTAGTGTCGGTTCAGTTTGACACCGTAGATCGTGCCCGTTGGCGAGAACTGGAACGTGGCTAGCGTTTTTCGGAGAGAAACTTTGATGTCTGACCGGCGCGAGTCTATTTGTTCAAATCTCAAAGAATCCAGAAACTGGCTCTGACGCTGTTGCAACGATAACAGGGGCGATCGCCGGTGTGTCGAAGAAGATGACGCTTCAGGTGCTTCGCATGGAGGTAGGTCTTGGTGCAGTGCGGGCAAGGGAACTTGCCGTCCGAGTCCTTGACGGGGATCACGGTGCTCTTAGCCGCGGTGGTGCCGGCAGGAGAGGCGGCAGGCCGTCCGGGAGCGCTGGGCAGGATGCCGCGGCGGCCCTGGGAGCCCACGACGCGCTGAATGAGAAGTCTTCAAAGCTTCTGACCGAACTCTTGTTGAATCGTTTACTGCTCGTCAAACCTAGCTTACCTCCTAAGCAACAGCAAACTCTTAGGACCCTATCTAGGCTCCGTTACACCCGGATGGCAAAGACAACAGCCATATGCGACTCCCGAAAGTTGCCCTGGCCACTTTCCTCTCTCGTTCGAAAACCTGAGCCGTTGCTGCTTTAACTGAGCCGTGCCTGAGCCGTGCCTGAGCCATGGTGGGCTGGCGGTTATATGACTGCGGCACAGTCACGGATCCCTGGCTGGCTCCACCCGCCAAAAATAGAACCAACAGGACCAATAAGGTGAGGGGGCCAAGGATCCGACGTCCACCCGAGGCTGATGTCTTCCATCTTCCCCCTTCAAGTGCCTCCTCTGATGTGGATGTCGACCGCTCTCACGACACACCCCCGAACACCGCACCGCCAGCCAGCCAATAGCAAAACGCCGCATTAATCAGCGACACGCGCGGCACCGTCGTCACGCTTGGCACGTAGCTCCACGTGCGCCCCTTCAAAAAGAGTCTGGCCACGAAACTCTACGCCCACCAGGACCGAGTTCACCTCACGTTTCGTTCTTCTGCTACTAAGCCATCGTCGAGGTACTACTAGGACACAGCGGGGATCGATCAACCGACAGAGCGGCTATGAATGACACCGACTACGAAAAGAAACTCGTGCCCTGAGAGCATCTCTGCGGCCGGAATACGATAATAGGAGGACGCGTTTAACCCAGGCGGCTGTCACTGAAGTGACGGGGATGGTCGTGATGCAGCCAATCTCCTTGATGCTAGCGACCATGACCTGGGCTCAGGAGAAGGTCCTTGATTGGTAATTCCGCCTCGTTGGCCGCCTACGCGGTCAGACGCGGCGGCCAGCTGACACGACGGATGGGGAAAGGAGGGGACAGTTAGGGTTATATGAGGACCCAGCTGACAGTTCATCAAGGACGCCTTGGAGGTCTGCCTCGCCATGTTTCGTCTTGGCCTACTCCAGGATGTGCTGCCACACGGACTTACGCGCTTCTTTTCCTAAGGGTTCGTAGTGCAGCACAAGGTGGATTCGGCTGACCATCGCTTCGTCACATGACTGCACTCGGTTGGTTGTCAGGCCTTCTGACGAGGTGTCCGACGTGCGTCACATCCACTGTGTTGGCTGAAGAGTGTCGGCAACTCGACCTGGATAGTCTTCTTTGGCGCCACCACTTTCTGTTGAGCAAAGAGTGAAAACGAGGAGGAAACAAATGGGTTACTCAATGGACCAGCTCTGTAGGCTGCTGCGCGCAAACAGGCAGGCCCAGCTGGCTATGCAGAAGAGGAAGAGGCAGTAGGCAGTAGGCAGTCGTAGTAATAGTCATCGCCATCATAATAAATAGGCTCTCAATTACAAAGGAAACGCGTCAGGGCCGCTGGTTTAGGTCGGCCGTGGTGAGGGGGGTAATATTCCAATCTGGCCTCTCCTTGTCCGTTCTTCGTGATCCTGGAGTTCAGTATCTTCTCAGTCATCCATTCTCTGCCCAGCCCCGAGCGTTCGGGTTCCAGCCGAACGAGTACAGTCTCTGTTGGGTGCTGATGCGGGAGGGGTTCCGTAGCTTCTGCACAGAGCAGGTTTGTGTGGAAAACGTTGTGAATCTCCATCGATGGTGGAAGTTTAAGTCGGTATGTGACCGGACCGATCACTTGCGAAATACGGAACGGGCCGATGTGTGTCTAGCCATACTTTGTCGTCTTGTTGATAAACTGGGGCAGGTGATCGAGATTTGTTGGCTTGATTCCCGGGAATCATCAGGGGAACCCTCAGCTTGATCTAACGCGCCAAGGGTGCTCGGAATTTGCCCATCCCCTCAAGCATTCTCCCAAACCTTTCATGTCGTTATCCTTTGTTTGCTCCACCAGTCCGATGGTCAACTTCGCTCCTTCTATTCTCTCGAGTAGTTGTAAGAAACAACGCAAGGAATGTAGACTCCAGTACTGTGGCTAGAGATGTCTGGGGTCAGTGGACGATGTCTGTGCTGCAGAGGCCATAGCCGCTTGAGAAGCAGCTCGGAGGTCCCTTCTAGCCGCACTGAACTCCTCAGCTATCTGCCGCTTTTTGTCGTTTGACATGGAGCGATCGCCCTTCGCAGCATCACGAATTGCTGATATCTCGTCGACTATTCTCTGGTAGTCCGCTACACTAAGCGTGCCGGCAGGTCGATTGATAGACATTGTGGTAATAAATATAACCTGAGATTCGAAAGGATGCGTAGGGAGTCAAGTTGTTAAATATGGCTCCGAAGTGGATGTCGTGGAAATTTGAAGGTTTGTTAGAAGGTTTCGTTAGAGCTGGTGTGGGGTAATGCCTCCCTTTATAGCTGAAAGCTGTGAAGCCTGGCGTCCCTTGTGTGTGCCTTAGGCACGTACTGGCACCAACTGTCAGACCGGAAGGGGTCGGACCGAGATGACTAAGGAAAGAGGGGTCTTGAGATGTCTGAAATGAAGCTATCAGCACACATCACAAGCATCAAGAAGGCCATCAATCAAGGCCACAAGAGGCATCAAATAGGGCCTCAAAACAAGGTCTCAAATCGGCCTATTTGATCATCAATTCAATAGCCTATTTCTAGGCCCCTCAAAGCACCTATTTCGTTGCTTGTGCCGTAACGCACACCCAGACACACATTCCAACTCGGGCCGCGACTCCACTAAAGCTGTCACGTGGCCGACACCAACTTAAGAGGGGCACATCTGCAGAAACACCATACACTACTGGCCCGCGATACGTCCATATCTAGGTTCCTTGCATGTCACCTTAGAACAATACAATATGTCACCCTCAATTCGTTATTTTGGAGTGTTTAAATGGGTTGATGAATGCGGCTTCAATGTGCCACCGGTCATGAAGCTGAGGGCCGTCGCTGTAGGGGCGCCTAGCATGGCCTCCAAGAGAGTCGCCTTGAAGGGAATAGAAACTTAAACATAAACTATAGGAATAGTAATAACAACAGTACTCAATTTATGACCAGTAACCCATTGATAGCAACCTAAACTCTTCAGCGATCCCCATGACAAATTCAGCGTCTGGCCTTATACCTCCGTACCCAGGCCAAGTCTTAGCGGTCTGGACCAGACCAAGACCAAGACGGACCAGACCAAGACCAAGACAGACCAGACCAAGACCAAGACAGACCAGACCATTCCGATCACTGCAGCGCGGCTTCTTCTATACAAACACGCCTGATGATGAAGCTATATTGTCCTCCCACATATATCTTGAGCTCGTTCTAAAGGTGCAAAGGGCCCGATTCCGTCATTCTGCGGTTACTCGGGCTGGTTATTGGCGTTGGCCCAGGGGTCAGCCATATCGGTTGGCCAGGGAAAAGGATCGTTCGGATGTGGGTCGAAAGCCCACATACAAGTTTGATCGTTGAAAGTTTGGTTGTTGCAGCCCCAGCA
Organism: Purpureocillium takamizusanense; assembly: GCF_022605165.1. Lineage (NCBI taxonomy): Eukaryota > Fungi > Ascomycota > Sordariomycetes > Hypocreales > Ophiocordycipitaceae > Purpureocillium > Purpureocillium takamizusanense. The sequence continues at coordinate 311,302 of NC_063068.1, forward strand.
GAAGTATTGATCATCTGGGTGAGTGTAATTCAGAACACCACAGGCGCACCACCAGCCGTTCCCTGCGGGCTCGCTTGATGCGGAGGATCCGGACGACTTGCTGGATTTGCCGGATTTGCCGGATCCGCTGGACTTGTTAGATTTGCTGGACCTGCTAGAGTCGCTGCTACTTCGACGGCCATTGGATAGAGATTGGTGGTAGCCCCTAACATTTTGCTCCAAAGACTTCTTAAGCCTACTATAAGAGACTTGTTGGTCATACAGCTCCTGCAGTTTCAGTCTCGCAGGATGCCCATAAACAGGATGATCAGTCTGTTTTTCCCAGTGGCGGATGTTCTGCGCGATTGACCGGAGTTCGTTGTCCAATTGATTGATTTGTGCCTGAATCTGCTGCAAGCCAGACGACGCAGACGATGAGGACTTGGGTTTTGGCATAATTGCGGTGGGTGTAATTCGAAAAAATATGAATGAGAACTGAAGATGCTTTAGATAAGACTCGATGTTGATTTACCTGGCATAAGGGTTCAGTAGAGAGTTTGGGCGACTATTTATACCTGAATAGCGTTGTATTCTCTTCCCTCTCTTCCCCTCTCTTCCCTTGTTGCCGGTCTATTATTAGATTGACTAAGCATCCTAAACATGGGAATGATAATTAGTTCCTGAACTCATTGGCTTCACAGCTTGCGCCAAACCGCCAAGATGGTTGTTCCGAGAGCCGCGCGGCAAAAACGAGGACTTCTGGGAGGTGTTATTGCATCCTATGAAACGACCTACCAGTAACCGCAAAGTGGAAACTGCGGTCGACTACTTTCCATGACTCTTTGTGTATTTCACTTCGCGACCTCGCCTCATTGGTGGCTGGCCCAATTTGACGCCGGCCTAAAGGCCGGCGTTTACTTGTTGGTTTCAGGCTTTTGTTTGCACCATCAATCAAATCAGGGATTTTAACCGCCGGCCGAGATGCTTTGCTGCTGGCCCGAGATTTGGACCGATGAGGAGATCTCCAAGTATAGAATCGAGGCCATCGACCTGATGGTTGCTCCTTGCGAGAAGAATGACTGGCTAACGCCCAGTCCTACCCAACCACCACTGGCCCAAGCCGTGACCAAACATCCCGCCGTAGAAATTACGCTAGGCAGTTTGAGGATGTGCTTACTCTCTGCTGCCATCCCCTGTTACTAAGACCCCACACGTCCGTTTAGACCTATAATATGACTTCTATGACGGATCGTATTATATGCTCTAGCACGTAGCCTAGGGCTACGTAACTAATATAGGGTTTTTAACCTACCGTAGCGTACTAGGCGTAGCCTCTTATTTTTCCTCCTTAATTTTAAAGTTCTTATTAAAATATAGTTAGGAATTATGCTGTGGCTCTAAGACGCAAGTTGGTCCATGGGAATATACTGCGGGGTTGACGTCCAGGCTTCATACACTCCTAAACCTCAGTGACTCAGCCCTGATATAACATTGAAATAAGAAATAGAGGGAAGTCTGGCTAGGCAACGGTCTAACGACTCGTTAATGGAATTTTGCTCACGTCTTGAACACTGAAGCACTCTAGCTCCGCAGCTCTCCCCATCGGCTGTACGCGCCAGCCGAGTTTCCCGACGGATCTACGTTAGAGACACGTAGCACGCCGGGTCTTAGGCATGATCTTGCGACTGCCCAGAATGCCACTGCTTCCTACGTGCTTAATTGTAAGATTTCTTAGCTGTCCCTGTCTTGTATATTGCTAAGCATTATCATAAGCCAACGCGCAGAGTAACAGGTGACTTACTTTCTGGTCATCATCGGTCCCGAGCAAGGCAGTTACTTGTTCGCTTTACCAACTACTTGCATATAGAGAGATTGCAGGACATCCTGGCTGACCATTTACACGACTAAGTAGTCGGTGGTCGTGACATTCAGCCCCAGATAGATACATAACCCGTCAAATGGTGCCCCAAGCATGTCAGACCAGGTTACCATCATTGGAACACGACGACCACAGATTCTCGCGACAATTCACCACCAGATTTGATCCTTCTCCAACTTTAAATCAACACCTAAGCCACCAAGTACCGGAATTTCTCGTGCCTCATTGCCTTCCTCCGTTTACATGCCAGACATGTGCTGGTCAGCTCCAACACTACAGCCAACTATTGTGGTGAGCCCCCGCCGGTCCCCGCGAGAATGAGCAAGCACTCACGCAGACCCGAACATGAGCAGCACATTGCGACAAGAGGCTCGATGACTTGCAGAATCAATCGCAGGCTACTCGCTTGGTACTGTCGTTGCGTACGCAGTACTCCCCATCGTTTGAGCACTGCGTTCACCTTGCGTTAGCGCGAGCCAAAGCCATGAAAAGAGTACCTCTGCTCACTCGGCCCGTGTCGGTGTCGGGACATTTCTCTGTGAGCCAGTAGAATGGTGGTCCGACAGCTGATCTCCGTTGCAGCTTGGGGGCTGGAAGCCCGTCACGCCACTGCTTGCCATCGGTGAATCCATGTTTCACCTTGAATGTGCACTCATTGGTGGCCTGGCAACAAGTCTGATCCCATTGTTAGCTTTTGCCCACTCTCACTGCCACTTTTTCGGGGCGAGTGCGCTGTCTAGAGAGCACAGAGATCTTTCACTCACCCCATGCGAAAGATACTGTCAATCGCTCCACATGAGCGGAATACAATCAGTATATTCCCAAAAGTAGAACGGACAGGGATCATTACCGAGAAATCTATTCCCCTAACTGCCTGAGTTAGGAGGAACAGGATCAGAGCGCCCTGAGATCTCATTTTGCTGCTTCTTGCTTCATTCGGCGTATCGGGTCGCTTCAATTTCATAGAATGGTTCGAGATACCCCTAGATCATATATATGGGCCGCGATTTGGCTGGTCATGACCATGCTGCTGCAGCATAAACCCCGCAGCCCTCACGTGGTTGAAAGAAATAGTCACGACGTCGACTAATGATACATGTAGGAGCTTTCCAGCAAGTAAGCTCCTCTGATCCACGACGCGTATTGCTGGAAGAAGTGAATATCGTGTGGTCATATCAGACGCACGAACCTTCGACGAGGTTTTTTTTTCTCTCTTTCTCAAACGTAGCCCTATGCACGTCCCATAATCTTCTATACGAATCGCAGCCTGCTAACCTGAATGGGATCGTCGAGTCTCACCTCCCAGGTTCGTGGCTATTAGTGACGTGGGCGCTAGCTCTATTGCCTAGTTCAAACATGGTTTGACCAGCATCGGGTCAAGCTATTGCCTCGTTTGTGATCGGTGCGCCTAGTGTTTTCAGATGCGTCGCCCGGGGTGTCTCATACAAGCTTAGGGCGTCCGATTATGGGACGAGGCCGAGCCTATATTCGTACTGCACATTGAGAGCAGAAAGTGGCAATGACACACGTGTGGGCCTGGCAAACAGTCAACTGGGTATTGTTACTTAATTTTTAGTATGTTCTGCTCAGGGTCGCACTATTCGTCACGGTGACGCGGATGCAGACCTTGGGTGCGTTGACCCCTTGAGGATAATTGGGAGCCTGTACGGCCGGCCATTGGGAGTGCGGGCGCGGAGCTTCGCGGGTTGAACTTAATGTCCCACGGCGCAGCTCGTGGAGCGCGTGTGAGCATCCGACCTTGTGGAAGTTGGTTTTTCAGCCTCACGAATCGCGACCCAAAGGCTGGCCACGACATCGAAGTTCAGCTGTCTCTAGTGCCACGGCGCCCGGGTCTCGGTTCAGAGCCTTAAAGATACTAACTCAATGCATACTTTAAGCACGATGCGGCAGGAAATAGCCTGAATCGTCAAGCTGCCGTCCCGCCGTTGTCAGCGCTTGTTCGTACATTATTCCACCAGACATCGTGTGGCGTTCGGCAGAGCCGGGAACTCGAGACTAATGCCTACTTCCTGGAATATCTCGAGTTTTGGAGGTTCTCAAACCACATTCCATGGCTGTGAGGAACGGACACCAACTGATACACCACAAAAAGCAAACAATGGCATCGACCTCAACCATGACCGCCATCTCCGTGGAAGGGGATAACGCAATTGCCCCCGCTTATGAAGTTAGGCTGCAGCTTGATCCACTTGCCGTCTTGGACGCGGGCCGCAATCTCAAAAGCAATGTCCTGTCCGCACTTGGGCTACCTGCAACCGCCACGCAGATGAACGTGGGGTTCCTCGACACGAGCTGTACTGAAATCTACAACGCGGGATGGTGTGTCCGAGTCTGCCGAGTTGAGTGCTCATCTGGCTTGAAGCTCACGTATGAGAGATGGTCCGACATCACTGGAGAGGCCATTGATGAGGCGCTTACTGCCGCAAATGAGAGGGGTTTCAAGCTGAACGAGAAAGACCACGAGATCCAGGTCATATGGGGTCATAGGACACAGACACTCGCAATACGCTGCAACAAAGAGGCCGGACCGACGGATGGTACGGGCGTGGACTTGCCGAGCACAAGAGACGCGCGCAGACTACTAAGGGAGCAGGCTCCTGACCAGTTCGACAATTGGGGCTGCAAGAAATGGGGGACCACAACGCTGGCAGCAACAAGATTCTTTGGGCCAGTCATGGTCGGACGCTCGATTGGCGACTGGGAGGGGATGGAGCTGCAAGTCGAGGTATGGCACGTCCTGGACGCCGAAGGGACCGGGCTCGAGTGTATCGTGGAGGCGTCTTTCGAGACTGACGACCGCGTGACGGCTGCAAACGAGGGAACGCGGCTCCAACAATTCCTGACGGGCAAGGGCTGGTTCCTAGCGGAAGACTCGTCGAAGACGCAGCTCATCATGGAGCGCTATGGTTGCTTTCCCGGGCTGGAGAACACGGATCTGAAGGAATGCTGATTGTCCTCATGAGACCGGCTTGGGGGCGATTGTCATGCATGCCTAGTAGCATGCGAGTACCCTCTTTCCTTAGTATCCTTCCTGAAATGAGGAATTTGGGCCTGTTAGGAGTTGCCGTCGCAGTGAATGCGATTCGGTCCATAAGAGACGACTGGCTGTGGCCTCATGCCGTGGTGTGATTTGAAGCTCGTGGTGTGAGATCCCGCGCCCCCGTGGGGAGTGCTCACGGACAATTGAGCCCAGCTGAATCCAGGAACGAATTGAGGGTGACGTGACAAGCAACCGTAAATGGCAGGTCACCAGACGTGATGAAAAGTTTAAACGGCTCACAAGCGCCCATCGTCTCCCAGTCCCCGTTGTGGCGTGCGGGCACAATGTCATGATGCACATGTGACATCAACAGGGTCCTGCGACCGAGGGGGCCACGAGGGACATGGACAAAATATCTTTATCCACAGCTCCCGCCCTACAAAGGGCTGTTGTCTCGTGTGTGAATTACAGTGCAACTCGCTCAAGATGACAGATGCACACACAAGCCCTTCAAAAGGCGCGCGCGACGCGCCCAACGCAGCACCAGTGGATGCCCAGCGTCCTCCTCCTCGCCGTACCAGCGCGCCCGTGATCAACGAGGCGGCCATCCGAGCGCTGCATGGCACAACGGAATCGCTCGCGGCGCGGCAGGGCTCGTACACGGACCCGGTGCTCGGGACGTACGAGGAGCACTCGGACTTTGCCACCGTGGAAGGCTGGCGGCATCACCGAGAGACAGTGGACGCGCATGGGGCGTACCACGTAGTCGACATTGACCTCAGGCGCGACGGCAGCATCCACGTGCACAAGGAAGACGAAAACCCGGCGACGGGACAGAGCTCGGTCAGGGACTATGAGCACAGTGATAACCTAGGGCGGCGGCTGTCGGACATGGCTGGCGACGGACGTGGCACTTGAGGGACGCGGGACGTGCGGGCGAGCGCTGGGCGTTTGGGCGGATGTGGGAGCGATGATGGCTGATTGCGTGTTGAGTTGGCCTTTCGACTGTGGCCCTCGGAATGCCATGGCAAGCAAGATGAGGGAGCGAGCAAACTTGTTATTTGTTTGCAGGCCAGCCCCGCGGTAGCCGCCGGAAGAACGGAGAGCGGGCAAGGAAGGGGTGACGACAGGGTGCCCATGTCAGTATCAGCCAGGTCAGTTAGTACCTTGATGCCTAGTACTACCTAATAAAGCGAATTGCATTTTTTACAGCATGATGAGCAAATTCGGACTGAGTGCCTGCCCTCTAGGGCCTCTAAAGTACTGTTCTCTACTAATAGGCAAGGATAGTAACTTAGTACTAATGTAGAGAGCCCTTTGAATTTCATGGAAGGAAGCACGAGCGTTTCTCCGCTCCGAGCTTCACGCAGGTGACATGGGTAGGTACTAACCTAGGCAGTGACGCAGCTCCTTCCTCGGTTGCTGCTGGGACCACTACTTCGTACGTAAGGTACGTAGTAAGGTAGGTACCTTAGTCACTGGCAAAGCCGGAGTACCGGACAGGCAGGCACCTTCCCTTGCCTTGCGGCCCAGTGCTCCACGCTCCCATTCGTCAGCTGCAGCCGGCTTTCTGCGACCCACCTCAGACCCTGCCGCGTCCACTTCCTTGGCTCCGAAATGCTGGTCACCCAATGTTCAGCGAGTCGAGCAACTTCCGACATCAACATCAATCCAACTTGCACTTCGGCGTGTCTTTGTGCCTCAACGACACCACAGACAGCCTGCGCACGCGTAACGCCAATTGCGTCACCACGGCTTCACGACAACACATTAAACGACCGCAGCCTCGTCAGCTCCCGCGCCACCTATGGAAGCTTCCCAATAGCCCCGACCCTTCGCAGCCCAGCTGCTTGTCCAGAACCATCCCGAAGACCGTGCGCGAGAAACTGCATAGCCCCCCGCTCGCTGTCGGCGCGTCACCATGGTCGTTCTCGAGCTCGGCCTCGCAGTATGTCGACCCAGATGCTTCGCGCCTCCTGCCTAACTCCCGCCTAACCCTCACCCGCGCGGCCCGGCTGACATGGATAAAGATGGCGGCGAGGCCGATAGTCTCAACAATTGCCATTCGTACAGGCCCTAGGTTATCACCTTCGCGCGCGCAGTTGATAATCAGATACCGCCGCCTCGCGCAAGTCGGCCAGCCCCGATGGAGCTCAAACTTCACCTCCCGGGAAGATGCGCCGAGCTCTTCGCCCGGATCCTCGTCAGCTTCGCCGTCCTCCGCACCTCCATCCACAGCGACTAGTACGTCTTCCGAATCGTTCGCCTCTGGACGGAAGAAAAAAGAGTCGGCGGGCGGCAAGTTCAACCTCTACGGCGACGACTGGGAGGACTCGGTCGACTTCGCTATCAAGTCCTTCGAAGACTTGCCTCATCGTCTGTTTGGCGTCAATCAGCACATGATTATAAACTACGAGCTCAAGGAGGCCCTGCGCATCATGCTACGACAGTTCAATGCACCTATTGTGTACTGCTTCGCCTACGGCTCAGGTGTGTTCCCACAAGAGGACACGAGCGGCCGTAGCATCACCGAAGCCGAATTCCGCGCGGTGCATCCCAAGCCTCCCGAGGCCCTGGTCAAGGCACAAAAGGGTTCTCCCAAGATGATCGACTTTATATTTGGTGTGTCGCATACGCAACATTGGCACTCCATAAACATGAAGCAGCACCGGGACCACTACTCAGGCATCGCCTCCCTTGGCTCGGGATTCGTCTCGCGAGTGCAGAGCTGGGGCGCCGGCGTCTATTTCAACCCTTATATCGAAATGAACGGTATGCTTATCAAGTACGGTGTCACCAGCATCGACAACCTCGTCAAGGACCTCTCCACATGGGATAACCTGTATCTGGCGGGCCGCCTTCAAAAACCCGTCAAGATTCTGCGCGACCACCCACAGGTTCGCCTCGCCAATCAACACAACCTCATCGCCGCTGTTCGCACCGCTCTCCTCCTGCTCCCGCCAGACTTCACCGAGACGCAGCTCTACAGCACCATCGCGGGGCTCAGCTACCTCGGCGACCCGCGCATGGCCCTGCCGACGGAGAATAAGAACAAGGTTGACAATATTGTCAACAACAACGTCGTCCATTTCCGCCGACTCTACGCACCTCTGATCAAGACGCTCCCCAACGTAGCTTTTACTAGCCCGGTCCGTCTCGACGATGAGGACTGGGTACTTGACCCCTTGGCCGACACCAAGCTTCAACAGGATATGGACCCCGTCAAGCGCGGCAACATGGTCAGGCGCCTACCTCGCAGCTTCCAATCCCGTCTTTACTTCCAATACCAGAAGAAGTTTCACATGCCTCGCGAGGAGTTCAACCGCATGATGGAAGCATCGTCCGACGACGGCAGCTCCATCAAGCGTCGACAGGGCGGTGAGTTCGAACAGCGCATCGCACGCGATGACCCAGCGGACCTGCAACATATCGTGCGCCAGGTTATCAAGCAGACGGTCAACTGGCCGAGCACGACGCAGAGCATCAAGGGCCTGCTTATGGGCGGCTGGGGCCGTACTTTCAGATACCTGGGCGAAAAGTACGCCAAGTGGAAAAAGGGCCGCAAAGATGCCGCGGCTAAGAAACCGGAGCCTCAGGACCAAGAAAGGGCCAGTGGCCACAGCAGCAGCGAGAAGAAGGAAGAGTAAGGGCAAGGCAGCGCTCCCTCTGTCCCCTGTACATATTGATCTGTATTGTAGCATTACTGGGCATGGCACCACAACAACCCTTGGCACGCGTATGGCACGCGTCCTGGTGGGAAGATCGCGGTGGACTTTTCTTCTTCTGCAGGCTACTGCGTCCGGGACAACTCGCATTGCCTTTTCGGGGCTCTTTTCTTTTGTTTGGGTCTGACCTCGCCGTCGGAGACGCTAGGCGACGACTGGACAGGGACGAGCATTGGGTGGAGGGCACGCATAGGTTTGGGCATGATCGGAGTTTGAACGGTGGAAGTCAACAGAACAAAAGCCAGTGGGCACCACAGGATAGACAAAAGAGACAGATATCAACAAACGACTAGCACGATGTCGGAGGACCTTGTCTCCGCTGTCGGGAGATTCGGGCTCAACACGGCGGACGTCGGCGCCGCGCAGAGAGAATCGAGTTGGTCCCGAGATGGGAGTAAGAAAGCCGTATTTGTATTCATACAACCTACTACTATTGGACGCGAGGTCCCTGATGCCTTGTCATAACCCCCCCTTGCCATCCTCCCACTTGTTACTGCTACTGCTACTGCTACCGACTTCGTAATGCCCTACTCGACAACGAGACATCGTACTGTACGTATTGTTGCTTTGTAGGGGAGGAGGAAAACGGGCGGGAATCAACTAAGATATCTGTGCGGGTGTCCAAACTTCTTCCAAGCTGAATCAACCTCAATCTTCGCCGTCGCCTACTCCACCAACTCTCCATGTCTCTCCACCTGTTCTTGGTCTTCGTCTTCCTCTTGCTCTTGGGCCCTCCTCCCTTCTCCTCCTCTCAGCCATGGCGACAGCTGTCGCTGCCGCTGCTGATGCGTACAGCGATACCTCAAGAATCTGTGACCGGTAGAATGGTTGCAAGAAAGATAAAACAAACGAAAAGATGAAAATGGTTGGGCTGCCCGCGCTTCTTAAAGACGGACAAGAACAGAGGCATAGTCGCCAGGCCAGCGGACGCACAGGGGACAACTCCAGGCGGGATGCGGAAAATGAGAAAGAACGTAGCTGGGCATGCATGGCCAGGAAGAAAGATGGCCCAAGCATCTCCATCCACGGTACTTGGAAAGGCTCTCTCTTCTCACTTGCCCTCGTATTTGCCGCTTACAAGCTTCCGCTGCAACGGCACGTCGACCCAAGTTTCCCCCCCGGCTGCGGCCGCCGCAGACTGACTCTGATCAGCAAAAGGGTCATCATCGGACGGCGCCGCCGCCTCCTTGCCCTTTCCCTTGCCTTCCACAAGTCGAGAGATTGAGATGCCGCTGCCGACGGGCTCGTTGCCAGCGGCCGTATACTCCCACCGCGCCTCGACATGGCCTGGTGTTGGGGTGACGCCCTCGGCGCCAACTATGCGGCACACAATCTTCTGCATCTCGTTTGTGAGTGTCACATCGCCCAGCCGCCAGTACACAAGGTGCTTCTCCTTGAGGTGTGTCCCGCTAGGCTTCGTCTGCGCGCCACTGGACTTGCCGTCGTAGGTAGCGACAAAGACGACATTGTGCAATGTCACGGGAGCTACGAGCTCAGACAGCGGGTTCAGTTGGTACTGCAACAATAGGCCGAGCTTGTCGCCCTGCGGCTTCCATGCAGGCTTCAACAGTAGTGGTGCGTACCGCCCAAGAGCAGGCGTCTCAGCCTCCTCGGCAAAGACGCGGTACGAGAAACCGATCGACGTCTTGCTGAGATGGGACAGGTCGAGGCTGAACCGGTCAGGGTGCTCGGAAGATGCATTCTGGACGAAGATTCGATTCGGACCGATGCGCTCGAGGCTGGGGAAGCTGTTGATACGGATAGTCTCATGTGCTGCCGACAAGTCAGTAGAAGCACTGGACTCGGTTGCAGGAAGATGCTCACTCTTGCTTCCATCGCTGCCGTTATTGACAAAAGCAACCTCTCCCGCGATTGAGGTGCTCTTAATGACACCATCTTCGAAGACGGCAGAGACGGTTTCGATGATCGAGGTGTTGAGGCCCGGACCCACCATTTCCGGGTGCTTAGCATGAGCCAGGCTGCCCAGCGAGTTCCCCGATCGCACAGATTGGCTGTCAGAAGTTCCCGCAACACTCGCCTCGGACGCCAGGGCCTGCACCGCGGGTGGCCGCGTGAACGACGACGCAGTCAACGGAGGCGAGCCGGGGCCTGAGGGCGTCGCGCCATCTGACTGCCCGATGATGGTGCCTACCGGTGGCACATACATTGTGTTGCGCACGTCACGACGTCCTCTTATGGTGCCGGCACGGCGAGTTGCGGGTCCCATCTTGAGCGTGTTGGCCACACTTGACAGGGCAGCCTGTTTCGCTTCCGGATCCTCGTCCTCGACTGGTTTATTCTGGATGTTGAGCTTGAGAAGCTGGTCCGCTTCGTCGCCGGCGGCTTCACGCTGGGCCTCGGAGATGGGATCGTTCATCGGTGCTCGTATCGTGAAGCCCTCAGAGTCCTTGACGCCGGAACTGTCGCCTTGCTGCTGTGACGGCGGCGGCCCCGGCGGCGGAGGCACGCTGGCTACGTCGGTGCCGTTCACGGCGGCGGGAGTCGACGTATCAACCAGAGTATGACCTGTGACACCATTGGTTGTCGCCTGAGGGTGGTCGCCCCGTGTGGCCGGTTCATCCTGGCTCGTCTGGTCGGGGGTCTCGGCCAGGGACGACAACCGCGTCGACTCTTGGTGCAAGTTGCTAGAGGACGCTCGAGGAGACACACCGCGGCCGTGGCTGCTTCCTAGCCGCCCGAACGTGGTGCCGCCCTTACCGGGGGAGAGCTGGCCGAAGCCGCCGTGTATGCTTTGTCGTCGCCGCCCACCAAACATTGTCCCAAGTCGGCGCAATTTGGACTCTATACATGTGTCAGAGCGACCGGGGCAGGGGCCACAGCAAATCACGTACCAGGCTTGACCTCCGGGGGAGGCATAGAGTTGTGTTCGCTGGCGTCATCATCGGCGGGCGGCTGAGAGGCCGGCGCCTGCGGCGGCACGGACGACGCCGTCGTGTTGTTGGTCGCGGCGGTGGGCAGCGGGGGCGGCGGCCCAGCAGACGAAGAAGGCGGCCGACCCGTTGCCATCGATGAGCGCCTCGTCGACGTCCTCGTCGGTACGGACGGCCGTCCGGCGGTGGTGCGCTGGGCAAAATCTTGTATCTCCCTCTCGGTGTTGATCTCGAGCATTACAGCAAGGGTCTCGACGGCGATGTCCTGGGAGCGTTGTGCTTGGTCGGACTCGTGAGTCTGGTACTGGGTTAGAAGATCGCGCAATTGGTTGATGCGCGACTCATCGAGGGCCTGAAGGGTCTCGAAAATGAATGGCGCCTGTGACTCCCACTGTTGCGTCGCCGACTCGAGCCGTGAGGTCGCGGCGTCAACTTTTTGGGCGCTGGCCTTGCCGCCCTTCTTGTTGAGCTTGTCGGCCTTGTCCTGCGCATCCTCGAGATCCTTGGCCATGGCGCCGAGGTTGCTAGAAATGTTGTGCATGTTGAGGTAGTCGGGCCGCTGTTGAAAGACGCGCAGAGGGCCCTCGACGTCCTTTTCGATGCGTTCGGCGAAGACATGGTGTGACTTGGCGATGCGCTCGACCGAGTCGAGAGCCCGTGACCAAGGGCTTTGGAAGACTCTGTAAAGCCATCGTCAGCTTCCTGGGAGTCAAGGGAGTACTTGACCCAGCAGAATGCACGCACCCGAGCTCTGATGCCGCGTTAGGCGCTTTGGCCTGAGCAAGTTTGCGCAAGCCTAGGACATATTGCTCCTCGACTCGACGACGCTCCTATAGTACAACAGGTCAATTGGCCGTGCCGCTATAGATTGTCGCCGTCTCCATACCTGAAGCCAGTCGGCGATCTCGAGGTTGATCTTGTTGATGCGCTTGACTCGGTCGTTGAGCGTCTGCACGGCCTGGCCGGGCTGCAGGTTGGCCTGTCGATGGTCAGTCAGTCAAGTCCGCGCGGCCAATGCGTAGGATGGGCCGAGCGTGCAGAGGGCCGAAGAGGGGGGTTGCCGCTCACCAGCATGCCGGGGTACTCGGCCCTCGCCACGTCCTCCATGGTGGCTGGCGATGGGGAGAGAGCTTGCTTATAGCTGCGGCTTCGACGGTGTACGTGGGAGAGGGGAGGTCAGGGAGCAGAGAGAGCGAGGGTGAGCGCTGGGCGTCGGGAGAGGTGTCTGGCGATGGTTCAAACGAATGCGCGCATGGCGCTGAGACAGTCAGATGGAAAGGGCGGCGGCGCGCGCTTGCTGGCAATGGCGCATGACGAGACTGGCAGCGGGGCGTAGAGGTGTTGAAGTCGTGGCGATGGCAAAAGGTGGTGAGAGGACTTGGTGGATTGGAGATGACGGATGGCACCGTGACGCCGCCACGACGACGCTGCCGCCGCCGCCGTTCACGCGCAACGCTCGGCTGGGCTGGGCTGGGCTGGGCTGGACTGGACTGGACTGGGCTGGCTTGACTGGGCGGGGAGGCTGGGTTGGGGCCGCCCGGGTGCACCAGTCAATTCCATCAACCTTGGAAGGTTCCATGCGTCCGTCCCTGCCCGCTGCCCGCCCACCCGTCTGGCAGCGGCTCCGCCCACCGGGAGCTACCAGTGCAGCGGAGCCCAGCCTCAAAGCGCCGCCGCTGCGGACCCCCGCCTGTAATTAGCTGGTGCTAATAATTACCTATAGTACGGTAGGTAATCGGCGCTACCAACTTTAGTACTTCATGCCTCCAGTCTGTATACTGTAAGGTACTGTACAGGTGGCCACTGGAACTTCCGCTCGGTTGTCGCAGTGAGATTGAAGGCCCAAAAGCTCGCGCTGGCATCCAACACATTCTCCCTCTGCGCACCGAACCTTCGGTGCAGCCATTGGCTGACGCTGCCCAGACCCGTGCAAGCCGTCCGTCACGCCCCCGCCGTTGGCAGCCCCAACCGCTCGCTTGCCCTTGCTTGCCCCGGGTTCATGCATGGTGGTGCCTGCCGCAGCAGACCTTCATCAATTCGTCCCGTTTGGCGTCGCATGGAGCTCGCTCCTCCAATCCGCCCGCGCTTCAACCGGCCTACCCGGGAGCCAGCTGCGCCGAGCTCGGCTTGGGACGAAACTTCAACCGGCCACGTCCGCCGTCTCGATATACTATCCTCCCTCTCCCGTCCCGGAAAGCGCATGAAGCGCCCGAGGCTTCCGCTTTCCCCGCCGGCCCCGCCGTCAATTGCCATCGGGCCTTGAGGATGTGCATAGCTTGCCTGCGGAGTATAGTATTGAGTCCTCGTGCTTCTGGCTACCATGGCCGGGATGGAATGGAAATCTGCCTTGTCGGCACTAGATCGATATGAAGTCATACAGACATTGTGAGATTATTCATGACGTTTACACAAACGGCCACGGAGTCACACGTTCTCACCAAGAACTCAACAGACAGACGTCTCTATCAGCCACTGCCCAAGGCGACGCCGTCGCCATCGAGCAAAGAGCGTACAAGGATGCAACCTCACGAGCAAGCCGCCCACAGTTCGCTCCCCCAGAACCAACACACAAAAGCTGACACACATGCTCAGGAAGAATATGAGACAATCTGGAAGGCGGACCTAGCTACTCACTCAAGCCCCTCGTCGTCAATCTTACCAGCATCCACACCCTTCGAGGCAGCTCTCGACGAGGCAACCTCGCACCACGCCTCGGGCGACCAAGGCGGCATTCGCATCGGGGCGTACACGAATTGCACGCCTATAGCCGAGGGCATCACGTCCCAAGTCTTCCGCTCCGGCTCCAACGCCCTGAAGGTCATAACCACCCACCGCAACATTGAGCCGCACAATCCCCGCCGCGAGGCCAAGATCCTCGGCCTCCTGTCGGAATGCCCCGAGATCATCAGGCTCCTCGACGTCTTCCACGACCAAGAGCAGCACATGGTGCTCCGCTTCCCCTACATGCCACCAACGCTCACCGACGTAATCGCCCAGGTCCAAAGCAGCAGCACCGGCGGAAGCGGGAACAATGCGAGCAAAGGCCTGCCCAAGAGACAACTGGCTGTCATATTCCGCGACGTCCTACGCGGTCTCTCTTACATCCACGCCATGGGCATCATTCATCGAGACGTCAAGCCCTCGGCCGTCCTGCTTGCATCTCCAAGCGGTCCTGCGCGTCTATCGGACTTTGGTACTGCGTGGCACCCCACTCTCTCTGCTGCGGCCGAGCCACCTGACGACAAAATTCTCGACATTGGTACCGGGCCGTACCGCGCGCCAGAAGTGCTGTTCGGAAACAAGTCGTACGACGCTGGCGTGGACATGTGGTCTCTGGGCGTCGCCCTTGCAGAAGCCGCAACGGGGGCGCCGCCGTTCGAGTCGCGCCCCGCCAGCGAGGATGGGAGCCAGCTTGGCCTTATCCTCAGCATCTTCAAGACGCTTGGTACCCCAACGGTGCAGACGTGGCCCGAGGCGCAAAGTTTTAAAGTATCTCCATTTGAGTTATGGACAGTGTTCCCGCAACGCCCGTGGAGCGACATCCTGCCGAACCTGGACCACGAGATAGGAGCTGTCGTGGCGGATCTGCTCAGGTTCGACAAAAAGCGGGTGACAGCAGTCCAGGTACGTCCTTCCAACTCTTCAAATCAGGTCAAGATGACTCGCTTACCAGAGTGCGTAGTGCCTCGCATTGCCTTTGTTTACTCATCCTGATCCTGAGGCACAGCGATAACCGATATTCTTAAGAGCAAAATGGCTGCCCTGCTTACTAGGAAACAACCCAATGTAGTACGGCCCACAACCCTGATTTTGTCCTCTTAGACTATCCCGCCGTATGTGGACGCCCATGATGCAATCGTCTAAATACTCCCCCTGTCCAACCCAACGACCCAATACGACAATGACGACCAGCTTCCTCAGAGTCCGTATCGAGGGTCCTGTCTCCGTTTCGCCGTGTCCGCCCCGAGATAGTCGATCGGATTCCTGCACAAAGGACATGTGTTCTGGTTGCTGGTCTGGAACCACTTGTACAGACAGGTGCGGTGGAAGAGGTTCTTGCAGGTGGTGCAACGCTTGTCCGGCGTGCGTTTGTCGGTCGAGATGATGCTGTAGCAAATGGCGCACTCGCTCTGACCCTTGAGCGCCCCTATCATGTTGCGCTTGAACACCTGCAGCCCATCGATTATGCTGCCATTGGAAAAGGTGATCACTCCTTGCGTCGTCATGATCCAGCTCTGCCACCTGCGCTCCGTCACCGCCACGCGGTGCAGGCCAGAGACCGTCACCCCCTCTATGGGGTAGCTTGGGGGCAACTTGATCGCGATGGAAGCTTGCGACTCATCCACGTCGTAGGCTGCTGTGACCTCCTTGGCCGGCTTCGAGACCTTGACCAGGAGCTCTTGTTCGTCTCCCGCCGGCGGTTCCTGCGTGTCTGCCCAAGCTTGCACACCGTCGAGTGTGTCGGCAATGATGAGCGACGAGAAGTACTTCGTCGTCCATGACTCGACCGTGATCTTGGTCTGCTTCGATCGACAGTCAATGTACCAAGTTCGGAACAGTCCGGGAATATACTTCAATGTCAGGTAATACAGGTGCACCAGCAGCCAGTGCAAGCTCTTCTCAGCCGGTTCTGTCTCGGCCAGTTTGATGTCATAGTCGCAAATTTCGTTCGGCCCAAGACATTCCTTGTCGAGATTCAAGGGATGCGCTGCCGAGTGTCCAAGCACATCAAACAAGAACTCCAGAAACGAGTTCACGTAGTCACCCGTCTTCAGGTGTTCTGTGTAGTCATTTCGTAACTTGAAAGCCGCGCCCGAAAACGCATCGAAAAGAAGCTTCCATGTGAGAAGATAGCAGCGGATGCTGCTAGGAAACTCGGCCAGCGCCTCATCCGAGTACTTGTCGAGCGTCGGTGGGTCCAACAAGAGCGAGAGAAGCTCATCCGGAAGTCGGGCATCTATAAATCATCAATACACGGGCTACGAGCATCCATTCTCACCAGAGAGACCTACCTTTCTTATCGAGCAGAGTTTCAACCGCTTCTTGTTCCTGCCGTTCGGGTATTTTCTTGTGAAGCATGTTGAAAGCGGCAGTCTGAATGTCGCGCGAGTCAGAGGCAACCAGAGGGAACAAGCTCACTGGATCCGGTATCCGCGATACGGGCATCTTCTCCAGCTCCCGGCACAGGATGGCGTCCACGATCTCCAGTGGCTGTGAAGTAGAATCACGAGGAAGCTTCAAGAGTTCCACTAGCCCTCTGGATTTGGTGGTCGAGAAATCCTTCAAGGCCTCTTGAAGGTCGTCATTTGATTCCTGGATGCCCTCGAGCGCCTTGTATAGCTTGAGCGACGAGTAAATGAACGGGAGGGCTTGGTGTAACACAAGCTGCCCAGCACGCTCCCATAACCCAGTGCAGAGGTGTAGTGCCTTCTCCCAATATGAGCCGTACACTTCCTTCATGCAAGGAAGCAGCCAGGTAAGTGCACGACACATTTCCGCGCAGAGATTAGGATCCAGTGCGTCGAGGCCGTCTACCCAGGACGTGATTTGCTTGGCAGCGAATACAATCCGGTTATTAGCCACTGGAAGCTCGCCAATGTCATACAATCGCGCGTATAGGGTGAAGAGAACGAGCGTCATGTGTGTGCTCACGCCGCCCGTGACAGTGGCAGCTGCGACATCGCTGACAAGACGATTGCAGAAGTTGCCGACGGCCTTTGATGCTTTCAGGTGCTCGCCAAACCCCTTGACCAGTGCCGCGGCTCCAAGAACCGTTTCAGGCTTGGCCTTCAGCAAGTCTGAGCGAAGAAACCGCTCTTCTATGCCCACCGGAAGGCCATGAGCGTCTGTAAGCGCTTGGAGCAGCTCGGTCAAAATTCGAGCGCTGTATAGGCCTCTGGGGGAAAGGTCAGTCGTCTCATTCATCGCTAGGTCGATCAAGCCGTTAATGACGCCGGAGATACTATCATCCTCGGAAGAATGCCATCGGTCTGCAGCTGAAGCAATATCATTCAACATTCCCCTGGATGACGTGACAAGCTCCTCGGCTTCGATGGCGGCGTCTCCGACTTTCAGGTTCTGCCACATTCCATCGGCTCCCGCCAAAGTCATCTGGTCCGATGCGAGCTGAAGCGATAGGCATTGCAAGTAGAGGAGTTCGATGTGGAATTGCCGCGGAAGAACTATGTCTTTGGTTGCTGCTCTGAAGAGCTCACACGTGTATAGAGCCATTCGGACAGGCACGCAACGCCCCTTCCGATCGCGTTGGACCCGAATCTGAGAAGATGGCAGGGCCACATCTGGCTGTGGAAGGGCAACGGCGCCTTCAATGCTGCAGGTGATGGCCAGAGAAGGATTCAGAGGCTGGTCCAAGAACGGTGAGAGTTCTGCCATCCAAGCATTTGTGCTAGGAAGAATGTCCTCCCAGGGCGTACCGCTCTTTGCAGCAGCCCTAGCTTGGGAGACGAGTGTGCTAATCCTGGAGAGCTTGTTAGCGATACATGCAGCAGCATGCAACCGGGTCGTCTGCGAACATACTCGAGTGAGTGCGGCCCGACTCGTTCCAAATTGGACTGTATAACATCGACCACGGGGAGCGAGCCTTTCGCCTGTACATCGACCAATGATCGCAATCTGGCCGTCTTTTCCGACACGGCGCTGCTCGAAAGCTCCGTGAGCCCGAGGAGCAGGGCGACAAGTTGGGTGCGGATGGCCTCATCCTCGGCGAAGAGATCATGATCAGTTGCCGCAACCGCTTCCAAGACCTCAAGGACCCGTTCGGGATGCTGGGGTTGTGTGGATAAGAAAGTCACTCCATCCTTTGCTATCTTGCGGCGCGCGTCCAACCCGACTGCCTTGCACTCCAAGGCCGCTCGCACAAGGGCGAGAGAATGGCTTTGGGCAATCGGGTTCGCCTCTGCCGCCAAGTGAGCCTGTTCCACAATTGCTTCTTGGAGGCCAGAAATGCTATGCGCCAGTGATGTGGCCTCTGGGTGGGAGACGAGATGTGTAAGGGCCAAATTTCGCTGCCCTGGATCTGGCAGACTAAGAGATGCCAAAGCCCACACTCGCCATACTCTCTGGTAGCATTCCTGGTGGCCTGGGATGCTACCAAAGATACGCAGACAAGCAAAGAGACTCTGCGATGATGCTGACAGCAGCACTTTGTCCATGCTATCCTCAGCAGCCGACTGAAGAAAATCGCCGACTCGTCGACCTAGATCGCCTTCGAACAGGTGAGCTGCTGTGCTCAAGGCATACTCGAGCACCTGAGCAGCCCCAAAGGGCTTCAAGTTTCTGCTTTGAAGGATCGCGAGACACTGCGAGATGATCTTTCTGGAAGGGGCTGTAATGTGAGCGACGTTGGTCGTGTATTGCCGTTCGTCACGAAGCAGCCCGACGAGACCAAACCAGCGCCTTCCTTCCTCAGCAATCTGAGACTGCGATGTCTGATAGTCTTTGGAAACCTCCGGAAGCGATCCGGATATATTTGTGCAGAGCTGAGTTGCCAGGCGATCCCACTCGGCAGTCACGGCGTCAGCCAAGTGGGAGGATATATCCAGGAGGCCAATATCAATGTCCACGATTACAGACATGGCATTGGGCCCCATTGGGATCGCGGTCTGTTTGTCGGACACCCCAAAAACAAAATTTTTGAAAAGTGGAAACAGATGCTCTTTTGCGATCTCGAGCCGCTCATCGTCAGACAGAGGTTTCAGGCATCGGTTGGTCGCATCGACGAAGCATTTCCAGGAGAACGAGGTATTGGTGCGCGGCTCGTCGCGACTTGTGATCCCGGACTTGAGAGACGACAGCAGACCGGAAGCAGCCTTGACCGTGAGCATGCTGGCAGGCAGCTGTGCCAGCAGTTGGTCAAGATACTCCCAGAATTTGGGTGGACTACCCTGGGAGCCCTTGGCAACGAATGCCTGCAGTCGCGTAAAGGGGGACTTCTTGTCGTTAGGGCTGCCTTCCCAGATGGAAGGGTTGTGTTGAGCAAGCTTGGTCAAGGCCCGCACGTACTCAAGCGCAGAACCTGCCTGGCTCGTCTTGAGACCTCCTGTCACGAAGGCTCGGCGAGCCCTGGCAGAATCGGCGTAGGGGAGCTTGCGCTCGAGACAGATGAAGAGAAGCTGACAAGCAGCCTTCCTGACTTGCTGATCTTGGAAGGTGACAGCATCCCAAACAACGTCGTGGCTAAAGTAGTCGTCATACTTTTCGCTCAGCTCCTCCAGACCGGCGTCGCGAAGCTGGAGCAAGCCAAGAACCAGGGAGATGCTGGCTGTAACAACCCGAAAATATTTGGCTTCAGCTTCCTCGGCCGTGGTGGATCGTTCGTCACTCAAGGTGTCCTTAGTCTCCTGTATTGCTTCGGTCGCGTAGTCGAGGATCTGGCCGCGGCACTTGTGCCAAAAGCCAGACACCTTTTCAGGCGTGTTGAGGAAAGAAGAGAGGCCATCGTTTGCCGCACGGGCGACGACGCGGTCGCGGTCGTAAAGACCGGAGAGCCATGCGCCAACAACCTTGGGTAGATGGCGTTCCATGCGCTTCCGGGCCGACTTGAGGAGCTCGAGTTGCAAGGTGTGCGAAAGTTCGCGGACTCGTCGGGAGTTGTCGATGGAGATGCGCGGATAGATTTGAGTCTATAAGTCTTGTTACACGCAGCTCCATGGTCGCGCGGGTACGGAGGAAGAGACGTACCCAGACATCGAGGAGAGCATCCTCGACACCGCCTCCTTGCTCGTGGGGGCGGGCCAGGACGTGCTGCAGGAGATCATCGAGCGCCTTCGCCTTGGTGGTGCTATCCTTCTTGAGCACGTTTTTGAGGGAGACGACGATATTCGGATCGGAGACGGCGGCGAACGAGGGCGGCTCGGCGAGGTACGACAGAGAGCTGCCCGTGGCGGCGCTGCCAAAGGCGGAGCGGGCGCCGCCGCCCTTGCCTAGTGGGGGGCGGCTCATGATGACGGATCGCACACGACGTGAACGTAAGCTGCGGGCGTGTCTTCGCTACTTCTATCCAATGTCGTGGGATTGAATCGAGTGTCGGAGGTGTGTATGAGAGTATTGAAAGTGAGGACGAGTGCAGCACCGGGCAGGCGGACGGAAATATTTACAGATGATGTCAGGCCGGGAAGGAGTGGAGGGGTCCCTCCCCGCGAAAGTTTGCCTCGCGCCGAACCTACAGTTTGCGCCCTGGCGGTTCCAGCTGGCCTGGGCCCCGCCAGTTATGAGCCACAGTGACTGGCAGCACAGGTAGTTACTAAGGTTCCCATTTGATGCGCGCTGGCTGACACTCAAAGGAGAACCCGGCGTCGACGTCAATAAATTCGTCTGTGCGGAGAACGACCCGGCGAGCCGAATTCGGTTTAAGACCAGCGGCAGGGTTGCCCTTGATAAGTACCGACTGACAGCGAACAAGAACGCAGCGTCGCCATGCATTAACTTGAGCCCCGATAATAAATGGCCGGGCCTCAGGTTCCAAGTCACAATGAGGAGATGCGAAGCGAATGCATTCGATACACGTCGGGGCGGGCACCGCTCCGCCGGCAGCTCAGCGAGGCAGACAGTCGTCTTAAAGTGAACCAACAAGGGTCCGATAAAGACTTATATATACATGGTAAGCCGAAATCAGCAAAAATCAGCAAGTCGCGTGCTTGCAAGATGTCTCGAGAGAACGGTTACGTCTTGCTCTTAGGCCTCCAGATCATCGGCCAAATTGTCACGCCTTCGCCGCCATTCTTGCGCTCTCCATCGGCGCCGACTTTTCCCTTGCCTAGGACGATCCCTCCCAGGTCCTTGAAGCCCAACTTGCTGTACAGCCGCCTGTTCCTCTCTGTGGTGGCTTCGAGCCAGACCGGTAGTCTTTCCTTGGCGGCGAGTTTCTTCGCCTCCTCAATCAGCCTGCTGGCCAAGCCACGGCCTCTGCCTTCTACCGCCGTGCCGATGAAGAAGATGTAGTAATACTTCTCCTTGCCCAGCTCCCGCTTCTTGGCGTTGCCAGTAAGGTTGGTGAACTCCCAAATCATCTTCTTACATCCTCCAAAGCCTATTCTTCTGAGCATGTCGACCAGACCCGCCGGGATCAACGTCCAGGGGTTGCCTACATCCTCCCCGGGAGGCATGACCACCGAGGTGCATTGCCACGATGCTGCCTCGTAAAACACGGCGCGATTCAGCGCGGCGGCTGTGAGGAGCGCGGTGAAGTATGCTGGGAGGTATGCGATGCGCTCTTGGCGAGGGAGTGAATTGAGCACATAGGTGATTGCCGGGTCGTCCTCGAAAACAGGAGCCAGCACCGCAGCTGCGGGTGCCACGAGGGCTATGGAATCGGGAATGCACAAACATGTCAGCTGTGGGCAGTATCGCAGCCATCTCGCGCATGGCGCCACGCACCTTTTCCCGCGCCGGAGCTTGTTTCAACGTCGGCCATGTTGATTTGCTTTGCAGTACGTAGTATGATATGGATAAGTATTCACATGAGCGAGATTGAAGCAAAGAAGGGGTTGACGCGTCAAAATTAAGCCTACGCCACCGACACCCATCAAGCCACCGTACAAACACCCATGCAAAGAAAGGGCAATCTATCTTTTGCCAAGTTTTAGTTCGCTCCGACGCCTCCGACGGCACGGCGTGTCTGATGCCCCGACCGACTGATGGGTTTCCCTCTCGACCATTGTAGTCCTAGTAGGATCATTTAATGCGGAGTACACGATTTGTTCAGTAGCAGAAGGATTCGTCTGCAGCGCCCTGTCGTCGCCAACTAGATTAGATGGCACGGTCGCGAGGCCGTTTTGAGTTGACGGCAAAGCTCCGTTCAGGTAAGGAATTTGGTCGGTCGTCCAGAACTTGCCGCCAAGATGCCCTTCCTTCCATCATTGTAACCTCTTACTCACAAGCATTCCACCCCAATGGAGGCACACTGCGCTTCAGGGCGCCTTTTCCGTTCGTAATTCGACTTCATTACTGCGATCGCCGAGAGCCTCGTTCGTGCAACCGCATTGAAATCTTCTCTGGCTGCTTTGCTGCTGTGGCAGCTGGTCAATACTCGCAGCATGGGTCGAAATCCGTCCCTGAAACGCATTGCTTAATCCACTTTCGTCGCTGTCCTACCAGTTCGAAGAATGCGCTCTCTTGTGTACCATCCTAGTAACAAGGCACTTCCAGGCCCGCAAATTGCGGTCGACACAACGGCAACAGTCCCAATCCGTGCCCATGATAGGCGCGTCCGGCCGGCGGCTTTCAAGTCCTGGTATTGGTACCCAAGCCAACAATACACTGCGCCGAAGGAGCAGACGTAGTCGTATTGCACGATCGTACGAAGGGCTACCATTCCGTCCTGGGGATTCCGAAGGAGGTATTTGGGTACGAGCGCTTCCAAGAGGGGAGCATCAGCGTTGAGGGCCGCGTACCAGTGTGTTAGTGTACCGACTGCTGCGAATGTTCCCACGGAGATGCGTAGGTAGTCGGTAGACCGGGTCGACGGCAGTAGAAAGCCCGCGAGGCCCGATCTAGCAAGCAGCAGGAGCAGCAACGAGCCCCAAACACCATAGAGTTGCCATATCCAATTCCACCAGTGTCTGTCTTCCAGAGATGTAGACCAATATGATCCAAAATGGGGCAGGTAGTAGGCGAGGAAAACCGTGGGGAGGACGGCAGCAACGACGGCAGGGTCGAGGCGCCCGATATCGGGTGAGTCAAGAAGTTGGTTCAGCGGTGCCAACACAGACAGCGCGAAGTAGTATATGGGTCCCAGTAGGCCGACGGGGATAATCTGTGCGAAGAATGTTAGGAGTATGGGGCTTAAAGCCGGCAACAAACGTTAGCAAACGACTGGATCGCGTAGTAGTATTCGAGACCACATTATCCGGGAACACGTACTAGCGGAAGACGGTCGCGCGGTACATGCCGCGAGACGATTCAAGCAGTAAGATGGCGTATATCCCAGCAAAGTCCGTGAGGAAAACCAGGGACTGCCAGTAGGCGCTCGAATCAACTCCAAATTGGAGAAGAGCAAAGGCCGCCGTGATGGGACTAAACAACTCGTCGATGAGTGTCACGCCATAGAACCGCCTCGTCAAGGCAGCGCTGGCGTCCCTAAACTCGAATCGCGAGCGCTCATGCATGCGCTCAATGAGGGGCCCGGACGTTTCGGCCATCAACACTGCTCTAGCCATGAGCAGCGCCAACGCCACGATGGGCAACGCGCGAATTGCTCTGTTGGTCCTCGACGGAGCCTTTGCCCCTGAGCGGCGAGTAATGATGACCGTAGCAGGCATGATTGACGGCTGTAGTTTGAGACAGCGCTCGACGACGTGGGCATGGACTTCGTGAGCCTTTCGACGCCTTCAAAGAATGAAGCCCAGTTCGAGACTCGCTCGTGAGCGTGTCGCAACGCGCGGCGAGTTTTGCGAGCGGGGACACAAAGTCCGGGGTCCGTCTGACATGCCTCCACTCTGGTCCATGCCACCGTGAAAGAGTGGCGAGACCATGACAGCTTGGCAACCTCTAACGCCCATTCCCCCCCCCAAGTGGTGGATATCAGGTATGCATGAACTTGTCTTTATGTGTTTAGCTGACGCGGAGAGTAATTGTCTCTCCGCCTCAGAGCGGGCAAAAGAGTCGAAGCTTGGCGAAGAAAGAAAGCACGCAGTGACAACCCACTGGGCGAACAATCGACACACACTGCAGCTTGCAGCCAATGGCGGGGAAGAACCCTGCCGTGCCGCGCGCCATGCCGGCTGTTCATTGCTTCATTCCGACAGGACGCGACCCGGCGGGTGCTGGGCTCCGTCCAGAGGGTGGGTGGTGGCCCCTTGCCTTGCCGGCCCCGTGGGGCGCAACAACCAAAGCCACTCGGCACGCGACTACCTTTCCGTGTGGCTGGTCCTATTACCGTACTTCAACACGACGAGGATAGCTTCATGTTATAAAGTGCCAAGTTTATGCCAACATCTCTTGACATGCTCACTCACATCAAATGGCAACCCGCAAGTGAGACAGCCGCGAGGGCGATACGCGTTCGAGGTGGTAATGGTAGCTTAAGCTTGTTCTTGGTAAATGCGACGTGTGGTTGCAGCGGCAATGTCTTACATTTAGGCTCTTGCACGGCCTAGCCGTCCGCCCTTGTTTACACAGTTACCCGCTCCAGTCCTCTTAACGTCACGATGCCAACCCCTACCATCCGTGCGCATCTTCTCCTCAACGGGCAAGTCAACCCTCTTTGAGCCTCAGTCCACGGGAGCCAACGCAGTCTTGGCAAGATGACCGGCTGCCTTGGACCCCGGAGGCAAGAGCAAGTCTCGTGGGTGCTCTCAGCATGAATGACCTGATCATATGGGCGCCAAATCCAGCGTCTCCACGCAGCGTGACGATCGATTAAGCACCAAGAGCAACCCCACCCCGCCCACGCGACTTTAGCTTTGCATGCTAGATCTTGACGGAGTAGGGTTGCGGCCGATGGGGATAGCGTCGCGCGCTCGGCCGGCCTTCTCCCTTGTCATAATACCGGGGGGACGTACTGCAGTAGTATAACAGTCGCATGAATCACACTACCCCAAGACAATTCTAGCCTCATGCACCCCTGGAGCCTTGTGCAGGCACCAAAGGGGCAACGGCATATGCGGTCCAATCGGCGTTGCTTGCCCGCACAGTTTTGTCATCCGCGATGCCTGCAAAGGATGTCATGGCAAGAGTTGTTCCTTGGACGCGTGACGTTGGACAATGGGCCTTGCAGGCATAGTCCAGGACACGACCGCCGACATGACACCGGCATGCTAGGCGTGGTGTCTCACTGATCGACAATGTTTGATGACACTGTCTTCAGACTACGCCGAACCAGATCGTAAGGAACCCCTTGTCGCCAAGGAAGAGGGGCTCGGTCATGCGAGGGAGAAACACGACAAACGCGTACGTATTTAAGACAGAGCCGTGGCTCGTAGTTGTTGTTGAGTGTTTGCAGATCTCAGGCGATAGAGCTCCATCATCCAGCGTCGGGGTGTCAAAGTCGCGCGCGCACGAATTGAACGAAGAAGGTGATTTGCTTCTTTGCGTCTTTGCACTTTGTTGTTTCCATTGAAGCCCTTCACGATGCGTCTCACTTCTGCGCCTGCCTGGGTGGCTGCGGTGTTGCTCAGTTCTTTGGCAACAGCATCCACGGCCTCCAACGTCAAGCGCGCCCCGGTGCCTTACAAGGTTCAGACGCCGCCTCTGGACACGGATTGGACCTATGAGGTCGGCACCGATCCCTGGCCCGAGCATCCTCGCCCGCAATTGCGGCGCGATAACTGGCAAAGCTTGAACGGCATTTGGACTTTCCGAAACGCCGGTGGCGACGATGCCAGCGACCCTCCGAGCGGACCTCTGGACCGCGAGACCATGATTCCCTCATGCATTGAGAGTGGTCTTTCTGGACTCCAGGAGCTCAACGTCACAAATATGTGGTTCGCGAGAGACTTCAAGGTCCCCCGCTCCTGGGGCGGAAAGTCGATCGTTCTCAACTTCGAGGCCGTCGATTACCAGGCGACCGTGTTCGTCAATGGCGTCAAAGTCGGCACCAACACCGGCGGATATTTCCGCTTCAGCATCGATGTGACTGAAAATGTCAAGGTCGGCCAGAGCAATAAGCTGTATGTCCTGATCTCTTGAACTTCAAGAAGGGTCCGCATAGTAACCGACTGACGCATTCGCAGTGTCGTCTATGTCTTTGATCCTACCGACGCGGACATCATCCCGGTAGGCAAGCAGACCAAGAACCCCAGCCACATCTGGTACCGGCCGTGCTCGGGCATCTGGCAGACCGTGTGGATGGAGGGCGTCGCCTCAAACCATGTGACCCAGCTGGACGTTGCTGCCGATATGCATGGTCAAGGTAGGATGGGCTCTGGCTCTCGACGAATGAAGGAAGATGCAATCGCTAATGCCGCGCTTCAGTCACTGCTTGTGCTCACACTTCCCAGAAGGGGAATGCAAAGGTCAAGTTCGACGTCATTGACAGCCGGGGCAGAGTTGTCGCGACAAAGTCGGGTTCAGCCAACACCGAGGTCAAATTCCGTGTCGAGTCCCCTAAGCTGTGGTCTCCTGCATCGCCCAACCTGTACAATGTCACCGTGACCATGGGTGATGATAAGGTCCACAGTTATACAGGCTTCCGCAGCATCACCACCGGGGTCGTGGAGGGTGTCCAGCGCCCGCTGCTCAACGGCAAGTTCAACTTCCTTTTCGGCACTTTGGACCAGGGCTTCTGGCCCGACGGCCTTTACACGCCACCCAGCCGCGAGGCCATGATCTACGATCTCAAGATGCTCAAGAGCCTGGGCTTCAACATGCTCCGCAAGCACATCAAGGTGGAGCCGGACCTGTTCTACCAGGCTTGTGACGAAATTGGCTTGATGGTCCTCCAAGACATGCCCAGCCTGCCCGCCGATGGTAACAGACCCCCAAATGATGCTCAGCAGGCAGAATTCCAACGCCAGCTCGAGATTCTCATCAATGAGCACAAGAGCTACACATCTATTGTTACCTGGGTAGGTCGTATAGCATTGAGCCAAATGTGGGCCGAAACTTGTCTAACGACTCAACGCAGGTCATCTACAACGAAGGCTGGGGCCAGCTGAGGACTCAGCCCTTTCCGGAGGAGAAGCTGACTGAGATTGTCCGCGAAATTGATCCCACGAGGCTCATCAACTCGGTGACGGGATGGAACGACCACGGTTTTGGCGATTTCTCGGTAAGCCCTCGTTCAGCCGCGAAGTCCCCAATCAATTGGTAGTGAGACTGACAGTGGACACCACCAATCTAATATACAGGACAACCATCATTATGCCAACCCTCAGTGCGGCACGCCGTTCTATTCTCTGGCGTCCTCGCCCTACGACCCCAAGCGAATTGGCTTCCAGGGCGAGTTCGGTGGCATCGGACACAATGTGTCATCTGAGCAGTATGTATTTCCTGTCATCGCCATACAATTTGCGTCAAAATTTGTGCAAGTGTGACAGGAGCTGATCAAAGCCGCCCCTTCATAGCCTCTGGAAGGTCGACCAAGCTGTCAACAGCATCAACCAGACCTACGAGATCAACGAAGATCTCAACGCATACAACTATCGCGCAGGAGTTCTCTTCAGAGAATTTCGAGAGCAAGTGGAGCGATACGCGTGCAGCGGTGGTGTTTGGACCCAGACAACTGACGTTGAAGGAGAGGTCAATGGCTTATACACTTACGACCGACGCGTGCTTCGGCCCGACGCGGTACAGTGGAAGTCCGATATCCAGGCTCTGTACAAAGCAGCTCGGGGTAGAGGCGGGGTTTAGCTGGTACGCTGGCAAACCCAATTGTTTGCTTCAGGCCCTCCCGTTGCGTCATGCATATGGACACACCTTTATTAGCTACATGTACATACTTGCGACCCTTAGCTATACATATAGCCTTCAATGCAGAGACATGATCTACCGATCCTTGATAACGAACGTAGTTAGTATTAATTCACGGCACAGAGGCCACCAGCTAACTCTCCGCACATCAGAAACGTTTCAACAACGAATCGTGTTTCACGCGTACAGGGTAAGCCGTGAAGGCTTGGTGTGTTCGTGGTGAAGTCGTGGTGACACTAACAAACATAACAAATCAATGCGGGTCTCGATGCGACCAAATTTTCTGACACACCACGTGCACTTGATTCTCAACGAACGGGGAGCCGACACCCCACGATCCTTCTGCGGGAAACACTGGCGACTGCACGTGGGCGGCGTCCAGGCGATATGGACTTCCCCATGGGGACCGTGATGCTAGTTGGGGTGTGCCGCAACACCAAACGAAGCCGTAGCGACCCCCCCCAGTCCCCGACTCCCCGCGCAGGGCGGAGGCCGGCCCGGTGGCGTTCCGTACGCCGGCGACGAGGGGAGTGTGTGAGCCGATCGCGGGGTTTTGGGGAACGAGAGCTTCCCCACAGCATGGGGTCACGTTGCACTTGGCGGGGAGCCGACTAGGGTCCTTCTTCTGCGACTCGTATACTGTACGCGCCGTCAGTGGTTCGCTGATGGGCCCGCGGGTCGCGGCAGGCACCAGCAGGCGATAGTTGGGGTTTGCGGCGAGGCGACTCCGCTGGTTCGAGTCAACGGCGCTGGGGTCAAATCGGTACGGGACCGTGGTGGCACGATGATGTTGAGGAGCTCAGTCGAAGACCCTGCATCTCACAACGCTCGGCAAGAGTCGTTTTTGACACTCGACATTGTCCGTGCCTGTGCTCGGAGACAAGCCGTGCGACTGACGTGACGCAATGGGCTCAAACATCGAAGCGGAGCTTGTTGATGGAGAATACGAACAGGACGACGCATTCGGATCCCAGAATCGCGCCGATGGCCCAGGGAGCGAGGAAACACCAGCGTTTGTGTCCTTCCACGTGGGCGTCGCAGCAAAAGCCCTGTCTAACGGCAATCTAATCGTTTTGTTCTTGTTTGCAATAGATGCCAGTCCTGTCGCAAAAAGAAGTCAAAATGCTCCAGGCAACAGCCGTGCTCACAATGCGTCAAGTCCGGTAAGAATAGCAAGTGACGGATCCAACCTGGCGCCCGAATTCGTCTCGCTCACAGACCCATACAGGTGTCGAGTGCACATACGAGGACAAACGCCTCAAGGGCGGCATCAAGACTGGTGTAGTGGAGCGCCTCAACCAGCGGATAGACGCGCTGGAGAGCATGTTCCTCGGCCAAGGCATCTTGATGCAGCAGTTCATGGACGCCGGTCGGAGTCGTGTCGGGCCACCGACTTCCCCCGGCCGGTCGAACAGCGAGGGGGAACACCCGACGATACTGCGCATGCACACGGACCGCTTGAAACAAGCGCTGCAGTCGGCGGCGGCAAATGCGGATTCAGATCACGACGGCCAAGGGGGCGGTCGACTCCCCGAGCTTGGAACAAAGCGGAAGCGAAGCTTCGAAGCGTACGCAGCGCCGAAGCGTATCCACACAACGTCGACGGAGGATTTGTGCTCTCTGAACCCGCTTCCGAAGCAGGTTGATGACACCCTGACGACGTACTTCAAAGTGGTGCATCCATGGCTGCCGGTCCTTCATCCGTCGACGTTCCTTCGGCGAGCGCGTGACCCGAACCGGTCCGATGGCGTCACCCTCATCATCCGCGCTATAGTCGCCGTAGCTGCCAAGCACGTGGTCAAGACCGACGCGGAGGAAGTGAGTGATCTGAGCGAATACGCTGAAGTCTGTCGCCAAGGGGTGACCTCTACAGCGACAGAGGCAAACTCGATTGAGGCTGTTCAGGCCTTGCTGCTCATCACGTTCGACACTGTACGAAGTTCATCATCATCACGACCAGTCTGACGAGATGTTGTAGCTAACTGTTGCTCCAGCTTGGAAGTGGAAGGAGTTCGTCGCCGTGGTCTCTCATTTCTCTCGTCACGCGCAAGGTCGAGGACCTGCAGCTCAATGCTGAAGACTCGGCGAGAGGAGACTCCTTTGCGGAGTTCTTCATGACGAGCCCCCCTGTACTACAGCCAGCAACTACGTGGCTTGAGACCGAAGAGCGGAGGAGAGTGTTCTGGGCGGCTTTTTTGATGGATCGCTTCTGCAGCATCATGACGAGGTACGACTCTGTATACCCGACTGAAACCTCATGCAGGTGATCTAACGAGAGTCGTTACAAGCACCGCTCCGGCAATATCCAGCAAAAGCATTCGAAGACGCCTGCCATGTGACGGGTGCATGTGGGAGTCCGATCAATGCGTTGAGACCTCGTATTTCAAGCTGGACGACCAGCCGCAGGTGGAGGATAGCGCGGCACCGGAAGAGACATCGCCATTCCCGCCCCCGTATGCGACAAAAGAAGGACCAAACGGTGTTGGTGGTCTTGCATATACCATCGAAGCGACCGAGTCCTTGTCTCTCATCACCAAGTTTAATCTGCGTCACTCGTTGGAGCACGGGGATGCCAATCGACTGTCGGCATGGTTGACCCGCTTCCGCCAACTCGACTCGCGTCTGCTGCAGTATGTCATCCCTCCACAAAGCCGCCCTTGAAAGGAGACTATTTCGCAGAACTGACTGCTCGCGTAGATGGGAACTGTGTTTGACGCACCGATGGCGGGATGTCCGAGTCGTAAACGGCTACATCGATCCGAATCTGACGTTGGCACACATGACGCACAACGCCGCCATCATCATGCTGCATCGTAGACTCGCTCACCCCCCGCCGCAGTCCAAGGCATGGCTTTCGGGGCTCGTCTCGGCAGCGTCAAAGGAGGCATGTGTCATGGCGGCGATGAAGATTGACAAGATCTCGCGACGATATCTAGCTGTGAGTGAGGGAATAGCTCCTCATCAATTTACCTTTTGCCTGTTTGTCGCCGGGCAAGTATTACTAGGTATGTTCAGCGAGAGGTTCACGCCCTGTTGGCTGGCGATTGAGGCAGAGCGACTAACATGGACCACTACAGCGCAAGCGTCCTACTACGCCGTACGACCTCCTGATGAAGTCAGCTCTATCATTTCGTCCTTGAATGAAGTATCTCGACGCCTGTCGGCCGACTCTCAAGCTAATAACATCTGTCCGGAGAGCCCGGCGACGAAGCTCGCCAGAGCGCTTGCCGAACAAAGAGACCGAGACCTCCCGTCATACCAAGCCGAGCCGTCGGCATCGAGGCCGCCGCAGCAAACACCATTCCCCGACTTCTACAACATATCAAGCGCAGCCGATATCCCAAGTGTGCTGCAACACTGTGCGACGTCCCCATCCAGCGGCATTAGCCCGGGTGGGATCGCGTCCTTTGGCGCCGATAGTATCAACGCGCTTGGCGAGAATGTTGTCGACTTTGCGCAGTCATTGCTGCCGGCTTCTCGTACCGGTGGCTGGCCGATGACCGTGGCTGCAAGTGGTCGCTCAGCGGCCGCTGAGGGAACAGAGATGGTTGTCGGCTCCGGGGCCAAAGATTTCGACTTTTTCGCCGAGCTGAGGAGACTTGAAAGCCGGGCAAAAGAATACGACAAGCGACCTAATCGAGATGGTGAAGTGGCTCAGCGTAAAGGGGCGCAGGACTCTAGCTGAAGTATGCTCTGGTCGTGCCGAAATTCTTCACGAAGTCATGCCTGAATTTACGAACTTCTGGATTCCTGAAAATGGACATGGACGAACACGCAAACGCTTTATCTAGCCCCATTGACGCTGCAATACTTAGATGCCCGGCCCCTCATAGGCACCGCGATTGGGCTTCTCTGTTGCCGAGACGGCGTTCCCATAATAGTCCCTTCCACCATTATCGGCAACGATAGCGCCATTGTGCAAGGCCGGTGACGTCTTCTTGAGTTGGTAGCCGCCGACTGAATCCAGGGTGTTGCCTCCCTTGCCTGGGTCAACAAAGAATGGGTTTCCGGCGATGCCATTGTTGGTTGGACGGGCGACATCTTGGAAGACATTCCACTCCCAGCTTATCCCACCGCGTGTGGGCAGCGTCGATTTGCTGTTGCCGACAAAGATGTTGTTTGTAAAGTGCGTCGTCGGGGGCACTTCAATCTCAAAGTCTTTATCCGCGCAATACATGACATTCTGGTAGAAGTAGAGCGTGGGCTTATCGCCGTTGCTGATCATGCGGCAATCGTTCTCGAAGATGTTATACCGCACGATCTGGTCCGCGCCGCCAGACGTGCCGCAGCCGTCGCAGTTTAGGAACGCGCCGCCGGCATTATCGCGACTGTAGTTATACTCGACAGTGCAGTTTCCGGTATTGCCCCAGTCGCAATCGAAAGCCTCGCTATCGTATAGAGACATGATGCTGCCGTAGACGACGTTGTGCGAGATGACGGGATTATGATCGCCTAGAACCCACATCCCCGCGAAATTACCACCAGTCCATGGATAGGCTCCGGTGCCGAGGTTGCTGGCTGTATTATAGTCGATGAGAGGCTCGTTACCGTAGGAGATTAAGATTCCGTCGCCGCCGCAAGCGTTAATGTTGTTCTTGGTGACGTGAGGCTTCTGGCCCAAGTTTGTCGCCTCGCCCACTCGCACCTTGATGCCACCGCCTCCACAATCGTGGACATCGTTATTCTGGACCAGTACGCCATCGTAGCGGCTGCCTTTGTTGGCTACGTCCACGAGGATGCCGGCAGAGAGAATGAAATCCGCAGAGTGCGTGGCTTTGTTCGTTTGGCCCGCGACATTGTAGACCGTATTGCCATCAATGGTTATGCCCGTGTGTGTCTTGCCGTCACTAGACGTGGCGTGAATGCCTTGCCTGGCGGCGAGGGCAGAGGCCGGGTTGGTGACGGAGAGCTTGGAAATAGTCCAGTAATCCTGGTTGGTCAGCGTGACTGCGGCAGCAGCCCCGTTGCCATCAATGATGGGGTTGCTTCCGGAGCCGTAGCTGGTGAGTTTGATCGAGGCCGACGCTGTGCCGCTGCCTTTGGGCGACAGAACCCCCTTACATGTCGTACCGGCCTTGATCGAAATCACGTCGCCCGCCGCGAACGTTGGCGAGTTCACCTGCGCGAGACTGTTCCATGGACTACTTTGTGTCCCGGAACCGGCTGATGATTGCGAGCAATCCACGTAGTAGTTTGTTGCCAACGCCGGGCTGCTCCATGCGGCGACGGCGATTAAGGTTCTGCTGATTGGAGCCATGGTCGAGTTGCTTGTTGAAAGGCAAACCGCTCAAAACACAAGGCTTCGTTCCTGATTGTCAACCTCAATTATGGAATGAGAGTTATGTACGGTCACAAATGTGAGCCAGAAGAAGCCTGGCGGGGAGACTGCCGACTCTTCGTTTTTACGATTCTGTAGTCAAGCTTTTATAGCACGACAGATCAAGGTCATGGTTAGAACTACGGTTCCTGCAACAAGCCACCGGGGGGCACTTGTAGTGGCCAGCGGGCATGACCGGGACCCCGGCCACGAAAGGCTTTAGTTGATAACCGGCTGCGCTTGTTGACTGGTGCACCGAAGCGACCATGCTTTGCGGAGTCGATGACCGAGACCATGCCGACGTTCTCGTGCGTTGCCATCGTGTCAATCGCCCGGGAGCAGGTCATTGGAACATGGCCTGACGGCAAGTGAGCCGATTACCCCACAAACCCCTCGCCGGGGCTGCGACCGCACCGCTGCCGCCCCCATCACCAATGCCCCATGACGCCGACAGCCGTCCGGACGCGCGGACAGCTACGGTGGTTTTGTTTGTGGGCCACGGTAGCCGTCCAGTGGCAGCCCAGACGCCCACCTCCAACAGCTGAGATCTAGATGGATGCCTCTCGTGGTATTTGGGGAATTGAGACTGGGGCCGAAGAAAAGGCCTGCTTGGATGCCCACTCAGTTGCACTCAGCAACATTTGCCCTAGTGAAGATTTCGGTGCTGTCAGGGAGACGCACCAGAAACGCTCGTTGAACCCGGGCGTCCGGGCGTCTTGAACTACATATGTCGTGAATCAGGGGTATTGTCTGCATACACGACGTGTAGACAGTGGCCCCGTGCTCGCATGAAGAATGCAGCGGATCGCTCCTGTCACGTTGTCTGGCTGTAGGACAAGGATATAGATTAAAAGTACAACTAAATGACCTGCCTAGACTAAGCCAATGCGAAGTGGCCGCCCTGATCCCAAGAGATCCTGGGCGTCTGCGCCCATCGGTGACCGAGGTTGTCCGTGGCCCGGTGCTTAGGGCCTGGCTTCGATGAGATGGCGAAGACAGCCGTAGCCAAGACAAAGTCCTGGGTAAGAGTATCGCTGGAAGCCTTGCGAATGATTGGCAGAAGAGTGCGCGGCGTCAGTAGATTGGTATTGGGATCCGTCTTCATCACCTCGCCGGTTGTGGACTCAAAAGGTCCTGGGGGTGATAAGTCCATGATGCCGCTGGCGCCGGCTGCAGACAGGACGAAAGCCGCCTTCGATGTTTCGAAAGCGCCTTCACTGCCGTCTGTGATGTTATAGGCACTCAACGGCGTGTCCGGCCCGCCCTGAGCACGGCCATTCCATAGGGAACGGCCATCGGAGCGGCGTCGGCCATCAATCGCGAATCCGCCTTCCACAGCTGTAAATGATTCGCCTTGTCGGAGCCCAGAGCCCACAGATCGCACGCGGTGTACACGCACATGCCAATCAGGCCACTGACTGCAAGGCGCAACGAGGGTCGTCTCTACCTCTAGGGCTCTCTTCCGCCATGGCCGCCAGCGATTCACCATCGCGGGGACCATCTCGCCGTTTACGGGCACCTCAATGGTGGTGGTTTCTCCGACAGATATCCATCGCACCGCCCAAGTATCGCCATCGTCAAGACTCAAGGCAAGCGTGTTATCGGGCGCGATCTGATTGATGGTGCCGCCCGCTGGGACGCTGAAACCAAAGGACGACGAGTATGCAAACTTGGAGTACTTGGCCTCTGGCACCTTCATCGGCCACACGGCAAATGGCCCCGATGAGAGCAGGAAATGGTGACTGCCGCCCTCGTGGTTACAGAGGATCTGGCGCGCGGGCTTGACCAAGTCTACTCCGGCGACATGAACTGGCGGCTGCTTGCCTGTGTCGTGTAGAAGTGGGTGGGCGAGTTCCTCGGCGGCCCAAAAGGGGTGCGCGGCAGGCAGAGCGGCCACGATTAGCGATTTGAGCGCCCAGTATGGCGACTGAGGGGAGTTGTAGGGTTCGGCCATGTACATGTTCGGATACACGAAACCAATGTTGAGCGTGCCGTCTGGCCAAAAGATGCCCTCGGAGTTGGTAGCCCACCAACGCAAGTTTCGGAGCAGCATGCCCTTGATAGCGCCGTGGGACATCAGAGGGTCACTGTCGTCACAAAGCCCAGCACATGCAAACGCGGCATAGAAGCCGCTCATGGCGAAACGGTAAGTAAGGGACCTGCCGAACGGGATACCAGCGCCTGCAGGACCGGACAATCAGCACATCGTGGTACGCATAAGGAACGATGTGCCAAAGCGGCACGGGTGCTTACCATCGCAGTCAAAGTATCTCCAGAACGTGCGACTGAACTGCCTAGCCCTTTCTCGATACTTTGCCGCCCTGCTCGGGTCGAGGTCGGCCGCCAACTTAGAGTACAACAGCTGGCTGAACTGGATGGCGAAACTGCCGGAATAGTAGTCGGCGTGACGCCCGTAGGCTGCACTCGGTCCGGCTCCCTCATCCTCTGGATCTTCTGTGACCGGTCGCCATGGGCCGTCGGCCGACCATCCATCGCCAATGTCAAACGAGTCGAGGGTCTGGAGGTCCCTTTCCATCAACGGCCACAGCTGCTCCTTGGAACGGCCGCAGACTTTGATGAGGGCTAGATTCGACATGACGCGGAACCAGCGCCAGTTATTCTCCGGCATCGCTTTGCCGTTCAAGCCGTACAACCAGTTGGCCAAATGCTCTTTGCAATCATCCGATAATGGGTCGTAGAGAGCACGCGGTGCCGTCAGGAGGGCAAAGGAGATGATCTCGGCTTCGACCATCCTTTGATCCATGTCGACAATGTCCCCCCAAAACTCTGGGGACGACGGGTCGACGCCATATTGCAGCCCGTCTATCCACGGCTGGAGCAGCGAATTGTGTGCATCAATCCCTCCAGTTGCGTCTGGTTCCGACAATAGCGCTCCGACAACCCATAGTGGCCGCGCATAACCCTCTAATTGTGCGGCTAGATCGTCGAAATGAGCTGCCGATTCTACTGGGATCCTGACGCGCGCGTGGTGCTTGGAGAAGTAGGGGAGCAGGGGATGCAGAAGAGCCTCGCATGCCCGGGTGATGTCGGTCTTTGTGTGCAGCGGGTTGTCCGAGAAGCCTGCGAGAGTCGGCATCGTGATTCGTAACGTCGTGTAGCTTCGGACACTGCACGACTCACAGTGGACCGAGGGTCCAGGCCGCCGTTCATCTACACGGCGGTTAGGTTGGTCAACTTATAAGTTCCACCGCCAGCTTGTCCAGCCCCACGCTGCTCTTCAAAGTACCCGCATCAGCTGTACCCAACCTGTGGTCTTTCTGTTCGCCCCTTCACCATCGCATTGTCCAACCTGAATGTGATGAGTTGTGAAACGAAATGGCGTGGGTCAACGCCGAAATACCATCACTTTTTTTTCCCGTCGCGATGACAATGATTTGTCGACGGCGTCTTGGCCTGATCATCCAACCGATCGACGACAAACCGTCACTGACCCGTCTCACTCTGTGAAGGCCAGAAATGGCCCCCACGTTGCAGCGGTGCACCGGCCTGCGGAGTGCGGACCAGCTTCGGCGCCGCCTCCGGACCAACTCGCCGTCGATCTTGCTGTTGCACCTTTGTCCATGTTCCACCTCCCTCGACGCAACAGCGCTGCCAATGGCTCCTGCAGCAGTAATCCGCGTGCACCATCCTGCTGCGGACCAAGTGAAGGGCCGACACAGACTTGATGCCTCCAGTCGGGAAAGGGGACCATAAATGGAGCCCTAGCAGATGGTAATGAGGCGAAATGCAAGTGAAATACCTTTCTACTTAAGCTGCCGAGCTCCAGGATTCACAGCCCCGACACAGCGAGCGCCCTCACTTGCGTACCTGTATAACAAAGCATACTCGATTGAAGAAAATGGGCAGCCTCACGCCTTCCTCTCTCAATGGCGTGGCAGCCACGAACGGAGAAGGAAAGCAAGTCAATGGCGGCAAGCTCTCACGCTCCGTCGAAGCACGAGCCGATCGCAACGGCGCAACCAAAATTGCGACTGTTCCTTCGCAGTTGAGGAACCTGTACTCCGACAACGCGATCCTCAAACTTTGGAAGACGGCGACTGAGCACCTTGGACGGAAGGTTGGTGTTTCGAACTGCGGCACGACTTCGTGTACAGAAACACCTGTGAACTAGCCTGGCTGACATTCGCGTAGAATCCCCCGGAAACCTTCCCCGAAACCGTGCCGCAGTCTGGACCCGATTTCGGGGTGTATCAATATCGTGACGCCGAGTTCTGGACATGCGGGTTCTTCCCGGGGAGCCTGTACTGCCTTTTGGAGAGGTCGATCAAGTACCCCCAGCATTTTCTCAAGGGCGGCGGCGACGGCAATGACACCGTCACCGCAGAGTCGCGACAACAGCTCCGGGAGGGCCTTCTCCAAGTGTGCCGCGACTGGGCGCAGCCGCTGCACCAAATGGCATACAGAACCGACACCCACGATATTGGGTTCATAGTTGAGCCGGCGCTGAGGCGTGACTACGAGCTGACGGGGAATGTAAAGAGCCTGGAATCAATTCTGACCGCAGCCGAGAGTCTGGCGAGTCGCTACAACGAGAAGACTTTGGCCATCAGAAGCTGGGACACCTTCGTGAACAATTGCCACGGGTTCTCAAGCAAAGAAGGATGCTTTCTTGTCATCATCGACAGCATGTGCAGTAAGCCATCCTCGTCCAAAATTTCGGTTGCAGGTCATTGACGTACTAACCATGGCTACTACAGACCTTGACCTGCTGTACTACGCTGGGCACCATGCTTCGTCGCAACGACTCATCGACATCGCCACGACGCATGCACACACTGTGCGGGAAACGCATCTGCGGGAGCTACCGTCCGAAGACTCCATGTATACTCAATATTCGACCTGTCACGTCGCCAACCTCTGCCCGGAAACGGGCAAGGTGTCGCAGCGCCTCACAGCGCAGGGCTACGCAGACGACTCCACGTGGGCAAGAGGGCAAGCTTGGGGAATCTTGGGTTATGCGCAAACATACAACTGGACCAAGGACCCCGTATTTCTTGCGACGGCCTGCGGTCTGGCCGAGCATTTCATCAAGCGCATGGAGTCAGCGCCATCGTCAGTCGAGGTGACCCTGGAGAACGGCACCAAGACTGGACGCTATGTTCCTCTGTGGGACTTTGATGCCCCCATTGATGAGAGCGACCCTCTGCGGGACAGCTCCGCCGGCATGATTGCTGCAAATGGCCTGTTGTTGCTTCACAGCTCGTTGAATGCCGTGGGTGATGCGGCAGGCGCCCGCAGGTTTTTTGATGCGGCAATTCGCATTGTCAAGGAGACGCTCGAGCTGTGCTATAGCACCGACGAGCTGAGGCTGGTCGTCAGGGATGGAGAGGATGGGCGGGCAACCATTGCCGCTGAACACGAGGGTGGTGGGGGTGGCTCGTCCGAACCACCATTCGATGCGATATTGAAGCGTGCCACTGCCAACTTCAACCGGGACTGGACGGACAAGTACGCGAACCATGGGCTTGTGTATGGAGACTACTATCTTCTCGAATTCGGCAATAGACTGCTGCAGGCGGGTATATGCTGAGTGGAATGAGAGGCAGCCTCTCATTCGCATTCAACGTGGGAGAAGCAGACATTGGCATCAATCATAGATTCTTTAGACGGGCCAGTTTCTATGGTCTACTTTGTACGGTGGCGTGTGTTCATTTAGCTTCAATCGCATCTGGAAGGCAATATTGACACATGACATAGATGTACGTTGCCGCGATTCTGCGCAAAATCGAATGAGGGCTGATGCGGCGCGGATCATGTTCAATGAGTCTGCTTAAAGCCCATCGGACCAGCCGCGGTGACCAGCGTCCGCAAGCTGTTGGGCTTCGGTCCGCTCTATGCGCAGCGTCTGCATACTTCCAGTTGTGAAAGTCAAAAGGAACCCAGCTTGTGGGGGCGTCCGGGGTGCGGAGGCGTAGCCTGACAGTCCCCGGATTCCGGGATTGACTGGAGATGTCTAGATTCCTCAACTCGTGTTAGTCGGTCTTCACACGAGATGCGGCGCTCGCTTTGGAGGCGGGGAATAAAATCAGGTGCGGGAAATGGCAATTGAGACGAGGGGGATTCCAGACTACTAACATCAACACCCACAGTCACTTGTTTAGCGTTGCGTCCGATGGGACAGTCTCCGGGTGCGTCACGGCCCTGACCGCCGAGCGCTAACTCCCCAGGCGACAGGGGGCTTGACTCCGGGGCCGATGCGGAGAGGCACCGTCTGCCCAGAACACGACGGCGGCGCTCATGGCTTTCGCCGCCGCGGGGGGGAAGGCTCGCTTGTTGGTAAACTCCAAGCCGAGAACGACACGCTCGCCACTGGGCAGCCGTGGTTCGACCCGAGCCTGGAAGGGGTATGTATATACATGCATGCTCGCATCTTCTCACATTTCCGAAGCCATGAGCGCCATCGCCACTGCGACACGCACCAGCTCCTGTTGCCAAATCAAGGCGTGGCCCAACGAGTTGCGCAAAGCAACATTGCATTGAAGTCTTTCTTCACCAGCTTCCCCCCCGCGCAGCGAGCGGCCAAAGACCATGCCGGCCCCAATTGCGGACTCGCCTGCATGGCGAGCCTCTGATGACAACAAGATACCAGAGAGCCACGAGATCGTGCATCACGACAATGTGCACCACGACGTCGTCCCCTCCGCGGATGGCCTTGCCGAGGCTCTCGCTACCGACAAGCTTGATCCTTGGAGCAAGCCTCTGCTGCAGCTCTACGTCTACGCCATGATAGCCTTTCTTTGCTCTACCATGAACGGTTCGTACCATCAGAGACGCGTCCAGACGCCACACTCTCTCCGTTGCGCAGGTCAACTGACTGACTGACTCTCCTGCAGGTTATGACGGGTCCATCTTTGGCTCTCTGCCCGCAATGGACGGCTTCCGAGAGCGCTTTCAGGTAGAAAAGACGGGCTCCAAGCTGGGCTACATCTCGGCCATGTACACTGTCGGCACCATTGCGTCCCTCCCCGTCACCGGTCCCGCGTGCGACTTTCGCGGTCGCCGCATGGGAATCTTCATCGGGAGCGTCATCGTCATTGCCAGCACCATCCTGTCCGGCCTGGCCAAGAACACGCCTCAATTCGTGGCCGGCCGTTTCTTCCTCGGCTTTGGCGTCAGCATCACTCGCGCGGCCAGCTCCATTTGGATCGCCGAGATATCGCCCCCCAACTATCGCGGCGTCCTGACGGCGTTTTACAACTGCACGTATGCCGTGGGGGCCCTCATGGCCGCTGGCGTCACCCGCGGCTCGGTGCAGTACGGAGGCGACGCCGCCTGGCAGATTCCCGTCTGGTGCCAGATGATCTGCCCAGCCATCGTCTGCTTCTCTGTTTTGAGCTTCCCCGAGTCACCGCGGTGGATGTTTGCCAACCATCGCGAGGAGCAGGCCCTGGCTTTCCTTACCAAGTACCACGGCGCAGGCAGGCCGGACCACCCCCTCGTTCGTCTTCAGATGGATGAATACCGCCAGGTCATCACGCTCAACGGGTCGGACAAGCATTGGTGGGATTATAGCGACCTCTACAAGACTCGCTCCGCGAGGTGGCGCATGTTCAATGCCCTCATCCCTTCCGTCTGGGGCCAATGCTCTGGTAATGCCGTCGTCAGCTACTATCTCCCGGCCATGCTGGCAACAGCGGGCCTAACCAAGTCGGATCAGGTCCTCAACATTAACCTGGGCTACACCGCGATTTCGGCTGTCGCGGCGTACGTCGGTGCCTCGCTGATCGAAAAGATGGGCCGTCGTCCGACCTGTATCTGGACCTCGGTGGCCTGCGCCATTTGCTTCGCCGGCATCACTGGGGGTGCGGGCGCCTATGCAAGCACAAAGTCTTCAACCGCCGCCTCTGCCGGCATTGCCTTCATCTTCATCTTCGGGTGGTGTTACAACTTCGGCATGACGCCTCTCCAAGCGCTGTACCCTGTGGAATGCCTTTCATATGAACAGAGAGGCAAGGGCATTGCATTTGTGTTTGCCTTTGTCCATGCTCTTGCCTTTATCAACCAGTTCTGCTTCCCGATTGCCTTGCAGAAAATCGGCTGGTATACCTACATCATCTTCATTGGGTGGGACTTTATGCAGGCGACCGTCAGCTACTTCTTTTCTGTCGAAACTCGCCGACGGTCTCTGGAAGAGATGTCGGAAATTTTTGAGGCCGATGACCCTGTCAAGGCCTCTCTTCGGAAGCATGTTGCTCACGTTCATAATGATGTCGAGGTGCGTGAGGAGAAATGACGCGACGCGATTCGCAAATGATCAAAGAGCCATTGATGAAATTGGGGTTTCGTGTTGGCTGCGTTCCAGAGTTGAGGGCAAATGTATATACATGTAGCACGAAGTAAAGCACTGTATACTGTGACCCAGTTCTTACCAATGAATCGTGCCATTTGGTCGCCCCCAACATGAGTTTCGTTAGGTCGACATTCCGCACGGGGCTCAAACTAGGCTCCCGTTGGGCGTAACGTACTGATCGCAGGGATACTCATGTCGTATCACGGTAAGCAGATTTCAGCCGCAAAGCGCAGGGTCATACTACTTTCATGGAAAGGCTAATGCAATTCACCAATAAACGAGCTCAGCCCCAGGATCCGGCGGGCGGACTTGTGCGCCATGATCTGTATGTGTCCCCTGGGCGTTGACATGGCGTTGGTCGTGCCCCGCCGATGACACGAGGCAGCCACAGAGCATGCAAGGCATATCTGGGATCGTGGAAGAGTCGAGACCGCCCGTTGACGGTTTCACGATGGGGCCCCCATGAGCGAATATATGGTCCGCCCAAGTCCCGCGACGAGGCCTCGCCCGCAACGATTTTGCGAAGGTCTTGTCTGTCCCCTATCGACTTCGTCAATATTGATTCCTCACGTCCAAAAGGTTGCAGGGACAAAACATATCGAAAGCCACCATGGACTCCCTCGGCAAGGCGTTCAAGACCGGCTTAGCCAAGGCCTATGCCGCCGGCCAGCAGCAGGTCCAGCAGCGAGTGTCGAAGCTGCAGGATCAATCGAGTTCCTCCAAACCGCCGCAGGGATACGGCTACGGCGGCGGCGCACAGTACGGCGCTGGCCATCACAACGCCAACCCCGTAAGTAGAGCAACAGCCGCCTTGTTGGGATGATATCAACTTCTAACGGACAGCTATCTTCATACTACTAGCCGGCTCAACAACCTGCATTGTATTCGAGCCCCGCGACAACACCCTACTCCGCACCACCGAGCCAGGCGGCTACATACCCTTCACCCCACGCAGCGAACGCGCCTTACTTTCCGCCTCCCCCGAACCAAATGGGGGGAGAGTCGAATAGTGCCTCCGCACCATATTATGGCTCTCAACATGCACCTGCTGGCCCAGTACCAACAACCCAGCAAACGACATATGAAAGCTGCCCGATTCCGCCCGAATATCCTCGCCCCACGGGTTTCCAACAACCAGTATCGGCGACTCCATATACAGTACCGCCGTACCAGACTGCCCAGCCGCCCGTTCCTAATAGCCATTCCCCCCATCTCTACTCATATCCTCCGCCTCCGCCACCGCCAGCACCCTATGTGCCACCGCAACCCGCTCAGTATCAACAAGACAGTAGTCAGGCTGCGCCCCCAGCGCCCTACACGCCGTCGAACGATTTCCAGCCGAACCAGACGTATATACAACCTACCGCTCATGCGCACGCCGTACAAAATGCACCGTCGTGGCCTACTGCATACACGACAGCGCCGCCTGCGCCCACCCCAAACATACCGGTACCCACGAATCCCACGTTAAACTCTCATAATTCCGTAGCCTCGCCTCTACCTGCACCGGGAATCAGCAATGGAGTGCCACCGCGGCGTCCTGTGCCAATCAATCACAGCCTGGAAGCAAACCAACACGGCCGCAACGACAGTTCCTACAATAATGAAGCACATCCGCCTCCGCAGCCCCAGGTCCAGTCGGCCTCGGCGCACGACTCGCCTGAAACCGTTGCCCGGAACGAGACGGTATCCAGCAGTAACCATCCGGCTCTCTCAACCGGTGAGGCTGCCAGCTATGCTCAAGACGGCATCGGGCAATTGTCCACCGACTTGGGTAAGCTGAATGTCAGTCCTCAACCTCCGGGCTCCCAGCCACCGCCGCCATTGAAGTCCTCACCACGAGCTACGAAGAGG
This sequence comes from Purpureocillium takamizusanense, assembly GCF_022605165.1. NCBI lineage: Eukaryota > Fungi > Ascomycota > Sordariomycetes > Hypocreales > Ophiocordycipitaceae > Purpureocillium > Purpureocillium takamizusanense. The sequence goes on from NC_063068.1 coordinate 354,627, forward strand.
ACACTGGAGCCCATCAAGGCCAAGGGCGAACCAAACGGTGTTGTCCGGTTCTGCTCTGAGACCAGAGTGGTGGACTACGCTCTCGATTGGTATCACCTGGAAGGCGTACCATCCTATCTCATCTGTACCCGTTGCCACGCGGATAATGTAAAGAATACCGTCTTGGAGTCAAGTTTCATTCGCATAAAGCGACCAGACGGTTCGTCTTCTATTTGCGGCTTTCATCACCCACGCGTCAAGGACGTTTTATGGCCGTCGTCTCTCCGTTCGAACGATACAACTTCGCTGCGGGCCTTTATGCAGAAGCGCCTTGACATCCCTGCCTGCAAAGGTGCAAGCGTCGTCACCGCCGACGATGGTTTGAAGTGGTTTGGCATGGCAGCCAACGACATAGACGGCTTCATTGCCTGCGAGGCCTGCTACGAAGACTCAGTAGTAGGTTCGAGTTTTGAGACGAGATTTACGCCATATCAACAGCAGGGCCCCAACGACAAGTGGATCTGCGACATGCAGATCCCGTACATTATGCGCGCCGCCATGGACTTTTCCAGACGTAACGACTGGCAAGGCTTCGTGGCAGTCGCGACTAAACGTTGCCAACTGCCCGTCTGCGAGGGCAAGGAGGTCGACTTGAACTCGCTCACGTGGTATCTGTCGCGACGAGGCATCGATAACTTCCATGTTTGCGAGACATGCTACCTGGACAAGCTCGCATATACAGGGTTCAAGGACGAGTTTGAAGCTCACCCACCGAAAACAGGCTTTGACGCATGGATGGATATGCTCGGGAAGAGAAGAACCTGCGATTTGTCAAGCAGCAAGCTGCCAATAGCGTTCGCTCTTGAAACGGCACTCTTTACAAAAGACTTTGACGACTTTGCACGACGTGCAGCCAAGATCTCCAGCCTTGTGCCGTGTACGGCAAATGGGATCATACGAGGCAACTGGTGGACAATATCCGGTGGATGCGCGGACTTCAGCATTTGCGAAGCTTGCCACACGGGCATCGTACAGGCGCACGAGCTCGACAGCTTTTTCGAGCCAGTCACGCGGGACGCTGAGGCAACGATAGTCTGCAGCTTTTGCGTCACCAGTCCACGGTTCAAGCAGTACATGGGCAAATTTATCCAGGCATTCGATACGGGGATTTTCCACCCTTTCACGGATTTCGTCGCCAAGTTTGCGGGGGTCCAGGCTTGTGCAGGTGTCAAGAGTCGGGAGAAGGCGAAGTGGTGGGGATACCCCGAGGCACTCTTTTGCGAGAACTGCTACCTCAGCTTTGTTGCCGACACGCCGCTGGGCAGTAAGCTCACGTTCGAAGGCGAGTACGACGAGCGTTTCCAGATATGTCAAGTCTGGTCGCCTCGAATGCGCGGCATGTGGCTGAAGGCATGTGAGGCCGGGACTCCGGGCTCCGACGAGTCTAACGCCGCTCTCAATGAGTTCAAAGAGTTTGCAAGTCGGCGACTGCAAGTCTGGATCCAGACAGTCCCCAGGATTGAGTTCATACAGCAGATGAAACAGATGAGGATGATGAACGCGATGCATCAGGGGCAGCTGAGTCTCATGTACTCGGGCATGAACAGCATGGCGGTATTGAGCGACACCACGGACGGCAACCTGCACGGCAATAGCTCCATTGGGTGGTACGAAACGGAACACGGGGCCACGGGAGCGCAACTTTTCAACAATATGCAATCAGGAATGGCTAACGCGAACCGCGGAGATGAATGGGCGGAAGTCTTGCGGCTTTCACAGATGTGGACTGAGGTTGAATAGCGTGACGTTTCTGTTCTACAGGGTTGACACTCTTATATGGCAATTGCAAGCGTGGTTGAGACACACAAAACTCGTCGCAGAGGCCCATTGCTGCTTCATTGGTCGTGAACATCTCTGCTACATGTACTCGCCGAGGCTACAGAGCAGCCAAACTTCTTCCACTGCTGGTTCCTTGGCCGACGCCCTCGAGCGAAGGTTTGAACAGTTTTTCGTTTGGCATTGCGGCTCTTTCGTCGTACCGACGGATCCCCCTTGAGCAAAGCGAGCCTTTTTATCCACTTGGGGTGGTTAACTCTTTCCAGGGCAGGGCGTGCAGCCCTGATAGCCTCGAAAACCAAAGATCAAGTGATTGAACGCGCTGGAAAGATCCTGTGGCCGCTTGCTAGCATTTCAATGCCTTGGAACATCTTCAGCTCTTATACCGGCAATTGCTCTTTGCTCAATTGGCTGCTCGATTTCGGATGGCTCAGGCAGGTGACTATCAATTGCCGGAGGATAACGAGGGAGACACGAGAAGTGGTCCCCACCGTTGCAGCTGGAATGCCGCGGCAGCTGGTTGCTGTGGAATCTGCGCGTCATTCACCCGTTTAGAGCGTTTCCAAACAACTCAGCAGGCGTAGCTACCCGAGTCGCAACAGCTTCGCTGCGGAAAAGTGGCTCGGGGCTCCATTTTACCCAAGCAGTGAGACAGCATCGGTGGACATCGGTAGGAACGGGGGCCCCCAAACTTTCCTCGACGCTAACCGAACTTGCAGATGGCGGCTTTGCTCCAAAGGAACAGTTTGCACAGTTTACCTGCTCACGAATACGGGCTCAGGTAATAAGCCATTGCGGTGGCTCAGCACTTGCCCCTCCGCACGTGCATCCCCTGGTAAGCAGTGAAGACAAGCATGCAGGTCCAGTCCTTGACCGCGTTGACCAGGCGTCCCGTGGTCGGCAAACTGGGCCGCGGAAGCCGCTCAGGTGGGGTGGCAAGGCCAGCGTGGCGGGGTAGGAGCTCGCTGATGCCTTCCCAACTTGTCAAGGGGCGTCGAAAGCTCAAGAACCGGTCGTCGTCGGCGTGGTAATAGACCGGACCAAAAACCGGTGGACTGACTGGATAGCAGTGGATTCAGCGGCAAGCCGAGGTTTGTGGGAAACGTTGATGGACGCAGGCAGGTTAAGTTATTAGGTCCTCGCGCAATCACGGAGGGAGGGAGGGCCAGGGGGTTTGGCGAAACTGAGGAGCTGGGACCAATAAAAGGCCCGGGCGGAGGCGGCCGGCATATTCCACCGAACTGCCGGTGCCAACGCTGAAGACAAGGGGGCATGGGCCTGACGGGGAAGCTGCATGTTACTTTGTACTACTTCGTACGTGGACAGAATTCGATTGTGTGGAACCAAGCCGCTTCGAGAGCGGGAGAGATGGACCAGGAGGGCGACGAGATCCGCAAACTCTCGGCTTCCATCGTCCTTGATGGTTGAAAAAGGGACAGTAGCGGCCAATTGTATAACTCGTATTAGGTTCACCTCGCGTGGACATCCCGTATATCCGTAGAACCTTGAGGGAGAGCAGGGCCCGCAAGCGTTGGCGGGACCACGGAACGGACGCGGAAGGACCGGCGAGCTCGCTGTGAAGGAAGGTAGGTGCGTAGGTAGCTCTTGGCCGGGACGTCCGAAAATGATAAGACCCTTAACGCGCCGTAACTCAATCTTCACCATCGAATGGGGCCGACCGCCTGGTGTCTCGTTATGGCCCGGATAAAGTGCGTAACTGTCGCTCGGCGGACTCACCCCGAGCAAATAAGATTCCGGCTATTCGTCATTGGGTGCGGGGTCCGTTGGCACATAAAACGCGGGGGGTGGCGCCACTCATGCGTTGAAGCCCCCCCAATTGCATCTCTCCCATTTCCATCAGCTCATCGCACAGCAGCTCCAAGGGGCAGCTTCGACTTTGCAATCAACCGACGGACGAGAGACACACACACGCAGCATCATGGCAGAGCGCAAGTGTCCTGTTCAGGAGATGAACATTGGTGGCGGCGGCACCAGGAACCGCGACTGGTGGCCCGACTCGGTCAAGCTCAATATCCTTCGCCAGCACACCGACCTGACCAACCCCCTGGGCAAGGACTTCGATTATGCCGCTGCCTTCAAGACCCTCGACTATGAGGGCGTCAAGAAGGACCTCCACGCGCTCATGACCGACTCCCAGGAGTGGTGGCCTGCGGACTTTGGCCACTACGGCGGCCTCTTCATCCGCATGGCGTGGCACAGCGCGGGCACCTACCGCGTGTTTGACGGCCGTGGCGGCGCCGGTCAGGTATGATTCAGATGAGCGACTCTTCCTTGAGCTCGGTTTGCCGGGGTTGTTACTGACCAGCGTTTCAACTCGCAACAGGGTCAGCAGCGATTCGCGCCTCTCAACAGCTGGCCGGATAACGTCAGTCTCGACAAGGCCCGCCGGCTGCTGTGGCCCATCAAGCAGAAGTATGGCAACAAGATTTCGTGGGCCGATTTGCTCGTCCTGACGGGCAACGTGGCGCTCGAGTCCATGGGTTTCAAGACGTACGGCTTTGCCGGCGGCCGCTCCGACGCCTGGGAGGCCGACGAGTCCGTTTACTGGGGTGGTGAGACCACTTGGCTGGGCAACGATGTCCGCTACTCGCACGGTAACGAGGGCGTCAAGCACCACGGTGCCGTTGACGCCGCTCAAAAGGCCCCCGATGCCAAGGACATCCACACTCGTGACCTCGAATCGCCTCTTGCCGCCGCCCACATGGGTCTCATCTATGTGAATCCCGAGGGTCCTGATGGCAACCCCGACCCCGTGGCCGCAGCCCGGGACATTCGCACCACCTTTGGCCGCATGGCCATGAACGACGAGGAGACCGTTGCCCTCATTGCTGGTGGCCACACCTTCGGCAAGACGCACGGTGCTGCGCCCGCCAGCAATGTGGGCAAGGAGCCCGAGGCGGCTGGCATCGAGGCTCAGGGCCTTGGCTGGCAGAACAGCCACGGTACTGGCAAGGGCCCCGACACCATCACCAGTGGCCTCGAGGTGACATGGACCAAGACGCCCACCAAGTGGAGCAACCAGTACTTCGAGTACCTCTTCAAGTACGACTGGGAGCTCACCAAGAGCCCGGCTGGTGCCAACCAGTGGGTGGCCAAGAATGCCGAACCTATTATCCCCGATGCTTTTGACCCCAACAAGAAGCACCTGCCGACCATGCTGACCACCGACCTGTCGCTTCGTTACGACCCGGCGTACGAGAAGATCTCCCGCCGCTTCCTGGAGAACCCCGACCAGTTCGCAGATGCTTTCGCCAAGGCGTGGTTCAAGCTGACGCACCGCGACATGGGCCCTCGTGTTCGTTATGTTGGACCCGAGGTCCCCTCCGAGGACTTCATTTGGCAGGATCCCATCCCGGCCCTGAACCACGCTGTCATCGATGACCGTGATATCGCGGCCCTCAAGAAGGAGATCCTCGCCTCCGGCGTAAACCCTTCCAAGTTTGTGTCCACTGCCTGGGCCTCTGCGTCGACGTTCCGCGGCAGCGATAAGCGTGGAGGTGCCAACGGCGCCCGCATCCGCCTCGCGCCGCAGAAGGACTGGGAGGTCAACAACCCTCGTCAGCTTGCGGAAGTACTCAGCACTCTGGAGAAAATTCAGAAGCAATTCCAAAGTGGTGGCAAGAAAGTTTCCCTGGCCGATCTGATCGTCTTGGCTGGCTGCGCTTCCGTCGAGAAGGCCGCCAAGGACGCTGGCAACGACGTGACGGTCCCTTTCACCCCGGGCCGCATGGATGCCACACAGGAGCAGACCGATGTCGAGTCTGTTGGACACCTCGAGCCGTATGCCGACGGTTTCCGCAACTACGGCAAGTCTACCGACAGAATCAAGCTGGAGAACTTCCTGATCGACAGGGCGCAGCTTCTCACTCTGTCGCCCCCTGAGCTCACAGCTCTCGTTGGTGGCCTGCGTGTCCTCAACACCAACTACGACGGTTCGGCCCACGGCGTCTTCACCAGCCGGCCCGGAACTCTGACCAACGACTTCTTTGTCAACCTCCTGGATATGGGCACTGTCTGGAAGCAGGCTGGCTCCGACGGGGACGTCTTTGAGGGCAGCGACCGCAAGAGCGGTGCCAAGAAGTGGACGGCCACTAGGGCTGACCTTGCTTTCGGCTCTCAGGCCGAGTTGCGTGCCGTTGCTGAGGTTTATGGTAGCGCCGATGGTGCTCAGAGATTTGTGAAGGACTTCATTGCCGCGTGGGACAAGGTCATGAACTTGGACCGATTTGAGTTGAGCAAGGAGGCCAGCCAGCGGGCTACGAGCCGGCTGTGAGCAAAGCCCACTCTTAGTGAGGGGATGAAAGGGATACCGACAGAGAACTTCCGATGAGTAGTTTCTTGAGTACGAAAGGAAACGTACATGTGTGGTCAAACATGTGCGAAGCAAAATGAGCTGTCGATGGCACGGAGTATGACTTGAACACTAATTGTTGAAACAAAACTGCAGGCGGCACCAATTGAAAAGAAATTGACTGGTTATCGCCTTTTTCGGGTGTGTTAATATGATTAGTCTTGTACTTCGTAGACCGAAGCGTGTGGAGGTGATGCTGGTCAGGGTATGGCTTGAGCTGACAGAGAATCCACCACCTCCACTGTATGAACCAAGAGCGGTCTCATTGCCGTGTCATGTATTTCGCTCTTAAGGTGATTAGAACACTAATGTCCTGAAGCAGAAGAAGACTGCAGGTTGCTATTAGAGATTGCCGTTAATGTGATCGACCCGTCCTTTAGAAAGTAGTGCCCTTTGTCTGCTTGCCCCTTTCCTCCTCGATCTTCTTGACATTGATGTTCTTCCAGACAACAATGGACAGCAAGCACAGAGGCATCAAAGCCACTCCAGTGATGAGCATGTACCTCATGACGTGAGCATAGGCTGCAACGATAGCGTCCCGCTCCGGCGAACCGTCGGGGAACGACATTTGCAATTTGATGTCACCGAAAATTTGTGCCGATCGACCCTTCGCCGCCTCAGGAAGACGATTGTACAGCTCCTGGGGCAGGAGATTGTTCCAAATTCCTCCTGCGATGGACAAACCGATTGAGGCGCCGAAGCCGCCGAACAAGCCGGCAAGCGCGTTGGTGACGGCAATGTATTGATGCGTGACGGGAGCCATGACTGCAAGCGAACTGCAAATGACAAAGACCTCGCTGCCCAGGCCCACAAGGAACTGGGTGAAGACGAGAATTCCCACGGGCGCGTCGGGCTGGCGGAAAGGCAGGATGAGCGCCGTCCCCAGCAGCATGATCGGCACGCCGCTATAGGCGGTCCACTTGAAGTTGCCGGTTTTGTGAATGATGTAACCGATGATGGGCCCAAAGAACGATGATGTGAGGGAGTAGGTGTTGACAATGTATCCCGCATGCTCCACGCTCTGCCTATGCACCACCTGCAGGTACGAGTTGAAGTAGCCGTTCCAAGTAAAGGTGGACAAGAACATGATGCCGTATAGCAAGCAGGAGCCAATGATGGTCCCCTGCTTGAGATATTTCCAGGGCAAGAATTGTACTGGCGCAAACTTGGCCTCCCAAATGTAGAAGACGGGGAATAGGATCACGCCAAGCACCAGCATGGCGATGATGTATGGCGTCTTCCACTGCTGTGGAGCGTACCTCACCAAGCTGAATGGCAGCAGGATGCAAGAAAGCGCGCCCATGATGAGTAACATGCCGGCCAAGTCAATCTCAATGACATAATGCTTGACAGACTCGTGCCACTTCCTTCCCGATGGTGCTCGCTTCTGGAAGAGGCCATTCTTGAGAGCCTTGCGGAACATGTAAGTCATGAGGCCCATGGCCGGCAAGCTGCATCCGACCAGGATGATGGCGAAGGCGCCAAAGGCCCAGCGGAAATTGAGCCCGTTAAGAAACTTTGCTGCAATATTGGGGCCGGCCAAGTTGCTGATGATTCTTGGCGTCTGATTGAAGCCGATGACAAGCATGCGGTTCTTGAGGCTGCTCATGTCGGAAAGCATAACGCGGACGACGTAGCCAATCCCGATGTGACCCGTCCAGTAGAGCGTGTGGGCGGCGACATAGGTAGAGACGTTCTTGGCGACGGCCTTCATGATGCTACCGATGACGGAGACGAGGAGCATGAGCGTAAAGCCCTCGACGCGGCCCAAGACGTCGATGATCTTGGACAAACCCAACGGGGCGCATGCGCCAATGATGGTGGACAGGACGCTGCCAACATTGAGAAGGCCGTGGCTCCCAAAAGAGGAGGTGATGTACGGGTTGAGCGCTGAATCAACCGCATTTTGGAGATAATCCACAAAGGTGACCAGATACAGGCTACGATTTTTATTAGCAACGTTGAACGAACCAGACATGCGAGCTCAACTGCCGGCGTCGCTGCTACACATACAGCGCAAACATGGTGAAGAGCGTCCATTTCGACCAAGCGGTCGTGATGGCACGGACGCGCTTCACGCCATCTTGGAACTCCCCGTTGTTGGAATTGTTGTCCTCTTCATTCTTGGCGTGGTCGTCCGACATGACCGCGGCCGAGGTGACATCGTTTTGAGCAGGATGTTTCTCTTCGTCGACGGTTACAGCGTGGTCGCCAACCTGCGGCCGAGGCCCGTCAGCGCCAACTGCGTGCATTGTTGTCGTCAATGCCGTCGGCAAAAACAGGGAGAGGGAGTTCTGGAAAAAGGCTAATGATAATAAGAGCGATTTGCAGAGAGACGAAGGTGTTGGCGAAAAGTTACGAACAAAGATAGATATAGCGACGCATTTGGGAAGACAAACGGAAGATCCCGGCGACAAGCGTGACTTATTCGATCTCAATTATCATCCGAGGGAAGAAAGAAAAAAAAAATCTGCAGGCCCCGGAGGACTGGGATTATTCGAACCCTTCGCCCCCTGAGTGCGACGGCGGCAGCGCTTAAACCGCCTGGGTCCATCACCGCCAAATGGTGGTTGGGGGAAGGGGCCTGTAGGTACCCTAATACCGTCCGGTCCTGTGAGCTTGGCACAGCATCCAACACGCGTGATCATGCCCGTTCGATTAAGCCAGCGTTCTGTCCGGTGCAGGACAAACGTGGAAGCCGTGCAGGGGGGAGGTGGGAGGGGGGGGGGGGATGCAATTCACCAGTCACGAAAACAGCACCCAGGCCCAAGGATCTGATTAGATGCGGGCGTCAGTTTAAACTCGGACCCATAGGCCCCATCCATCACACGCCACCTCCTGCTCGGCGGGACTGGATCCAAGAGGGAAATCGTTGGCGGCAGCGGCAGCTTCGCCAAGAGCGGCGACAACTATCTGGTGTCCAACAAAAACTTAGCGGTCGCATCAATACCCGACGGCAGCCGAGGGTGCGTGCTTCTATGGTAGTACACACGTGCTGCAGCATGTTGGACGGGAAAGATGGTCGAGAAAGTCTTGCGTAAGAGGATCTGATAAGATGGGATGCGGCGCAGCTGTCTCGTCTGACCTCCCCCCGCTCAGCCGTTGACAGGCTGTGTGGGATGCCCACATCGGTCCTTGTCCGTCTGCATCCACCAAACCAACAGGCACACCAAACCCGCCGCTTTGTTCTCGCAGCGCCGGGCTAACTCAACCAGCAGGGTTTAGTGGCTGGTTCACCGTACGCGGAATCCAGGGCATCGGCGTCAATGGCAAGGATCATCGCGTCGCTCTCTCTGAGCCCCCATCTCCTCTTCCGCACCAACAGTGTTAAAGCTGTCTTCCCGCATGCTCATTGTGTGACTCAAGGAGCAGAGGCTTCATGTCAACTTGGGACGTTGGCGCTTCGGTCACCGCGTCTTCTCTCGTCGCTATGTATTATTGATACAGGTAGGCTGCGACCTCCCCAGCTTGTCAATAGATGCTGGCAGGACTTTGTCAATGGCACACCAATAGTGGTCGACATCGTTATACAGTATAATTAGGGACGCAAAACATCAGGGACACAGAACATTCGGCTCTCCGATCCCATCCATCAGAGTATTCCATGCCTATAAGTTTCAATAATGCTCATGGGCTGTGCGTGCCACGATGTATCCATTCGTATAGATGAAAATACGCAAAATATCCAGATCCCGAGATGATCTGAAACCCATGCAGTCGTGTAGAAACTGAGCCCATTCCCGCCTTACAGAGCGTTCCCAGAACACGCCGACAGACTGCACGCACTTTGCTGGCAGCAATGTGTTCGTCTTCTTATATCAATCGTCGAAACGCGTCTGACTTTTCGGAACCAAATCGTATCGTTTTCGATGACTGATGTAGATAGAAATCCAGGGGAACGGAGACGAATGCCAGCGTGGGCTTCATGGCGCAAAAGCTGTTGAATGGCTGCCAGACATACATCTTGCTGGACAGGTCCTGGGCTAAGGATAAAGACGACTGGTGCCCTTTGCAATTGCTGAACATTTGCTCACAGGGTTAGAGAGGAGCCGTGAGATCTCTAAGCAACAATATCTTGTCCGCCTACAAGAATGAGGCAGATAATATATGACGAGCGCTGTCCCGCGGATGGTCGAAACCAGCCACCATAGCGGGCCCTAAACGTACGTCGACAATGGCGATCCATGCATCCATATTGCCATGCAGACGTTTCCCACTTGCATTGCCAACCGTGAAAATCTTGTGTCTAGGTATGGGTTGGTATCCTGTGCGGCATCAATCACCAGCTGCGTCGGAAATGCGACCTGCCTCGGCCGAGGAGCTGCGAAGTGCCACGGCGGCAAAGAAAACGTAATAATTTTCTCAACAGCGGAAGTGATTGTCAAGGTCAAGCAAGGGACGGCTAGCTCCTCTTGCATGGTGGGTGCCCATTAATGGCTGCGGGAACGTTCGCGTCGGCCTGCCTGCCGCTTTTCACTACCGACACTCCCTAATTATCTGATGCAGCCCCCCCTGTTCGGTACAATCAAGGTACATGTGATGAAGTGCGCGAGTAACTCCCGCCAAGCTTCTCTTGGCACCAGGCGTCACATGCTCGCTCGAGCTTATCTGATCTCGGAGAAATGCCCAACAAGCCCAAGACCTAGTTTCTGAGGAAGTGGCTGCCGCCTTGGCTCGTTCGTCAGTCAGCCACACCGCGATTGAAGACTGCCGGAGAGAAGGCTTCTCTAAGCCCGATACCGTCGTTTAACAGCTGGGCACTTTGTGACCCTACCCTCACTGCCACCGAGAGGCCGGAAGAGTAGTTCTTTTTGTTCAACTTTCGTTACGTTCATTGTCAATGTGTTTTGGTCGGTGAACCACAAGCTTGCCGCACGACGCAAGTACTCGGGGGCAATGCCTTCGGAGAAGGAAAAGCGCGGGGGCGAGGAAGAAGCTGGGCAGGACCAAGGGCAAATGGCCAGACAAGGAGCAGAAAGTGAGGGCAGTCCGAAAAGCCAGAGCGAGAAGCAAGGGAAACACGTAAGCTGCTGGTGGCGTGATGTTACACGGATCGTGACACAGGTTGACTGAACATGTTGTTCTAGATATTCAGCCAATTCTTCGCCTTCTTCCGACTCCTATTCGCCGCCGAGCCCACCTGGGTTGACATTGCTCTCATCATCTTTGGAACGATATGTGCCGTGGGAGCCGGCGTGCCATTTCCTTTGATTGGAGTGCTCTTCGGTCAGCTGGTAGACAACTTTAACAGCGCGACGTGCGCCGCCGAAAATGGCTCCGGCCAAGATCCCTTCCGTTACGAGTCGTCCATCAACGACAAGGTCATCAAAACCGCATGGATTGGCGCCATTGCGTTCGTTCTCATCTACTGCTACCTCACCGCTTGGAGCATCGTCAGCCAGCGGCTCGCCCAGCGTCTACGCAATCACTATGTCGCCGCACTGCTGCGGCAGCCGCCTTCGTTCTTCGACACTCGTGGATCGGCAGGGCAGGTCTCGAGCAGGCTGCAAAGCGACATCGCAGCCGTGCAGTCAGGCACATCCGAAAAGGTCGGCGCCATTGTTTCCACCTTGAGCTTCATGACCACGGTGTTTGTCATTGCCTTCTCGCAACAGCCACGGCTGGCGGGTATCCTGATATCCGTGATGCCGGCGTTTCTTCTCTCCGGCGCCATTGGCAGCAGGTACACGGCAAAGTTCGCAGAAAGGCATAGCGAAGCAGTTGCATCTGCCTCATCGATTGCGTCAGAGGCGCTATCGCACATACCCGTGGTTCAGGCATTCGGCGCCGCTTCTCGACTCGAGGACATGTTCGTTGGGCATATGTCTGTCGCACACAAGCACGCCATTGCCAAGGCCATCATTGCCTCGGTGCAGACAGGCTTGATCTACTTCTTCGCATATAGCGCAAACGCCCTGGCCTTTTGGCAAGGCAGTATCAAAATCGCCGAGGCAGCCAGAGACAACAGTGAGGGATCATCCATTGGCCAGATCTACGCCATTGTGTATCTTCTAATCGACGGTGAGTCGTATAATGGCGCCGTTGCAACCCGCAACAAAAATTGCGGCCACAGCATAATACTAACTGCGAATAGCCTGCGTTATGCTGGGGGGGATAGCACCAATGCTCCCATTCATCGGCGGCGCAGTCTCCGCGTATCAGCGTCTCATCAGAGACATCAAAGAGCCATCTGCTATCGACGGCACTTCGGATGCCGGCCTGGCTCTGCCATCAGACACACCAAAGAGCATCACGTTTCGCAATGTCACGTTCGAGTACCCAACGCGGCCAGGGCAACCCGCCCTGCGAAACATCAACCTTGAGTTCCCGGCTGGCAAGTACACCGCAATTGTTGGCCTTTCAGGTAGCGGCAAGTCGACAATCGCTTCCTTGATCGCTCGATTACATGATCCTACGGACGGATGCATCGAGATGAATGGGCAAGACATTAGAAATCTCAATGTGCGCACGCTGAGAAGCTGCATGACCTTTGTACAGCAGGAGCCTTCCCTGTTTAACTGTTCTATACTGGAGAACATTGCCCTGGGACTTGTCAACTCGCCCCATGAGCGTCATCGGCACCTCAAGCCCTTTCTTGGTGGCCCGTTACTGGCCCAAGCAGCCGCAAAAGGAAGGGATGCAATGTCCTGGGCAGAAGCTCAAGGGGGCGGCTTGGCTGAGATTGCCGATTGCGTACGAAAGGCAGCGGAACAAGCCGACGCTGCCGAGTTCATCGATCGTCTAAGCGCTGGATATGGAACCTCTGTCGGTCCCAAAGGCACCTCGGTCAGTGGCGGCCAGCGTCAACGCATTGCGCTTGCGCAGGCTCTAATTCGGGACGCCGAGGTGCTCATTCTTGACGAGGCTACTGCCAGCGTCGATTCTGCGAGCGAGCGTCGCATGCAGGACGCCATTGCGCGCGTGGCTGCCTCTCGCAAACAAGCAATCATCTCCATCGCCCACCGACTTGCCACGATCCGCGAGGCCGACAACATTATCGTCATGGAAGGCGGGGAGGTCATGGAACAAGGAACTTATTCTGAACTTATGGCCAGGGAGGATGGAAAATTTGCAGCGTTGGCAAGATTGCAGAAGGTGAACGCGAGTGGTGGCGACCCAGAAGAAACCGAATGCCTCTCAAGCACCTCTGTGGACGATTTAGGCAAAAAAGGTGATGGCGACTTGTTCGACCGCGATACTACAAACAAGAAGCCGCAATCCACTTCACACGAGAAGTCGGAGTCTAGTGGAAATGATGACGGTGACGAAGTCGGCAGCAAGAACGTTACTCAAAGGCCGTTCAGCAGCGTCTTGAAAGGCATCCTCTGGCTCATCAGACCCTCCCTGGGGTGGCTCGTCCTCGCTCTTTTCGCCGCCGTCTTCGTTGGGGCTGTGTTTACGGGCTCTGGAATGATCTTTGGCTACACGGTTGGGGCCTTGAACCCGTGTCAGAGCACCGTCGAGCGTATCTTGTCCATGGGTCGCTTCTTCGGTGGGCTCATCTTCATGCTTGGCGCAATCGAGTTGTTTGCAAACTTCTTTGCCTGGTTGGGATTCGGCATCATCGGCGAGAGGATTCTGTTTGCTCTGCGCACATTATCGTTTCGGTCGCTCTTGGAACAGTCTCTCGATTGGCACACTTCACTGGGTCGCACTCCCTCTGCCTTGCTGTCAATCATCACCAAGGACTGCATGGCTATTGGAAGCTTCAGCGGCTCTACATTCGGAACTATATTCGCGATCGGCGTCAACATCATCATCGGCGTCATCATCTCTCACATCTACGCCTGGAAGATCGCTCTCGTCGCTCTGGTCTCCATCCCGATCCTTCTCGGATCTGGCTTCATGCAATTGCGCATGTTGGCCCGCTTCGAAGAGAGACACAAGGAGTCGTTTGCAAAGGCTAATTCGTTGGCATCTGAAGCCATTCAATCTATCCGCAGCGTGGCGACACTCTCCCTCGAGACCACCTATATGGAGTCGTACAAGCGGTTGCTGGCGCCGCCCATGAACCAGGTCGTCCGGTCAGCAGCCACAACCAACATCCTGCTGTCGATTTCTCACACGACTTCTCCATTCGTCAACGGTTTGACGTATTGGTGGGGATCCCAGCTCATCATGAAGGGCGAATACACACAGCGAGACCTTCTCATCGTCTTAGTCGCCATGCTCACAGGCGCGAAGCTCTGGAGCACCATGTTTACCCTCGCCCCAGAATTTTCCAGGGCTCGTCTCGCCATAGCTCGCGTCATGGAGATTGTCCACATAGGATCTACCGTTCGCGTTAAGGGCATCTGCACTGACGGGACGGACGTCGAGTCTGCTGCGAAACCTAGGCCAGACCCGCCCTTCGCCACTGCCAAGGGAGGCGTCAAGGTCACGTTTAACGACGTTTCATTCGCATACCCCAGGACTCCTGAGACACCGGTTCTTGATAAGGTCTCCTTTACCATTCAGCCCAACCAATTTTGTGGCCTAGTCGGCCCCTCCGGAGCCGGCAAAAGCACTATCATGAATCTCGTTCAAAGGCTATACGCACCTACGTCGGGATCTATTCTCATAGACAATCAGGACATCTCAAGGCTGCCAGACTCTTTCCGCGACATTGTCGCATTAGTACCTCAGGATCCCACCCTCTTTGACGGAACCGTGCGACACAATGTTGCTCTGGGTGCGGTTCCTGGGCACGACGCTTCAGATGAGGAGATCGAGGCGGCCTGTCGCGCCGCTGGGATCCACGACGAAATTGTCGCTCTTCCGCAAGGATACGATACGCCCTGTGGCGCGTCGGCATCACGTCTATCCGGAGGTCAGAAACAGCGACTTGCCATTGCCCGTGCCCTGGTCCGTCGACCGCGACTGTTGCTCATGGACGAAAGTACCAGCGCTCTGGATGCGGCAGGCGAGGCGGCTCTTCAAAAAAGTCTTGAAAGTGCTTCTGCAGGGACCACGGTACTGGCAATCACGCACAGACTGCATACCGTGCATAAGGCAAACGTGATTCTCGTGGTGGAAGGGGGCTGCATTGTCGATAGTGGTCGGCACGCGGAGCTGATGGAGAAAAATGAGAGCTACAGGCTGAACGCGACGCAGCAAATGTTGCAATAGGAACTTTCGAATATAAATTTGTTTACATGCCAATATGCATGTCGTAGTACATGGCCATGTGGTGCCCTTCTTAATCTCGCGCGGATTGGTGTGCTACCAAGTTGTCCAACCTTGCGGTGCCACTGACAGTATCGAGGACATTTATGCTGAAGACCAGTTCCAAGACTACAAACCCTAATTTCGCTTCTAAAGCATCTGTAAAATATGCTCAGCTGCGATGCGTCGTCCACCACCACCATCGCGACAAAGATCTGCCAGGCGCTGTGCCTTTTCCTTTATTCCCTGTGCCCGAGGGCCAAACAGTACTTTCTCCAAGTTACGCCCAAGCTCCCTAGCATCAACGTCCGGTGCATGTCGAGGGTTACCAAACTTGCCGATGCCGAGCCACTCCGCGCGCTTCGCAAAGTCGTAGGTGTCACCCCAAACAGGCAGAATTACCTGAGGTACTCCGGCACTGAGCGGGTCAGTAAGCGCAGTGTCGGGAAGTCGGAACCGGGTACGCACCTAATAGCCTCGAAGAAAGAGTTTGCTCCTCCATGATTCACGGAGCAGGCGATGTACCCAGATTCCAGGACGGCCGTGGGCTCAACGTCAAGCCAGTCAGTTATGCGGACATGCTCCAACCACTTCTCCCCTAACACATCAGACAAGCTTGACAGCTCATAGTCACCGCGTCGATGAAGCTTCCAGAGAACCTGTAACTGTGTGTGTCTCTTTTCTGCTCTTTGGAGGAGGTGCCTCAAGGCCTTCGCCATCTCGACAGCCTTCTTCTCTGTCACGGATGCATGAGTGCCCAAATTCACGAAAACGGTAGGGCGCCTGGCTAGCCACTTCGCGAGATCCGGGTCCGCATCGCCAATTGCTTGAGTAGGCTTCAATATCGGACCGCACGGAATCATGTGCTTGGGCATAACATCGAACGGAAAGTCGATCTCTGGGCGGGCCGCAAGAAGGATCTTTAAGCCTTCTGGGGGGACAATGGATATGTACGCCCAGTCTGCATAGTCGGTATCGATAGTCTCTTTCATCTTCTGGACATGTTGGAGCATCCAGGTATCGGAATCGTTCAGGAACATCTTTCGGACCATGTAGTACACCAAGGGTATCTGATACCATGGCACTGGGAACGGAATAGTAGATCTCGGTCTAATGCAGCATACGTCAGCTTCAGCGAGCCCCTATTCTGCAGACACTAACTAATCTTACGGCGGGTATTTCCAGTAGTATTGCTGATTCGGCTGTTTGGCCAGCGCAAACTCCTTGTAAGTGTTGGGAGACAGTACGACCCAGTTTGGCTTGAGCTTGTAACAGATTGTCACTGCCGGAGGAAAGGCGTTGTCGACGACAATCAAGTCTGGCTTTGTGTCCGTGATTATCTGTTCCAGCTGTTTGACCGTGTCGCAGGCCTCCTCCGGCGTCCAGGGGCAACCAATGCGGGTCAGCTTGGTGGCCTTTGCAACGTTCCAGACTGTCGGCCGTATATCGCACAGCTCTTGAAACTGGTGATCTGGGCGACCGAAAAGTGCCTCTTTCCAAGACGGGCCTGATAACTGGATGAAACTGACTCTGCCGTTGCCTCCATTGCCGGTGCCAGGCTGAGTTATCGACGAGACGTGATTTGCCAATGGCGCAAAGGAGCAAATATCAACCTGAACACGTGAGTCGAGCTGTAATAGCTCATGAGCGACCGCAAGAAAGACATTTGCCTGTCCCAACTCGGAGTTGGTCAGCATCAAAACCTTTTTCTGATTATCCATCTCTCGCTCAGCAGAAGGGACTTTGTTTGTTCTTTGCAATTGGTGGACATTTCTGACGGGAGAAAGATTCACAGTCAGGCCATGTGAGTATATTTTACCATTTGGATTCTATGAACCGGGTGGCCCGTCGGGCTGGGTCCCAAGGCCCAGATCGCTGCATAATGTGAAATTCAAAATGCCCATCTCGCTTACTCTATCACTCACTCTTTCAATGGAGCGTCGCTACGACGTGCCACTGCGGATCTTGCTCAACAAGCTTGGTGACACACCATTCAGGCCTTGGCATTTGGCAATATCTTGGCAGGACCCATGCCAGTCATTTTGGTGGATGAATGTTCTTCGGCCAATTCTCGTCAACCAAGAGACACGGCGAGGAATATCGCCCGTGTTCGTCTAAATGTTCGGGCAACTCCTCCATCCGCAGCGTCGTGAGCGGCGAATGCAGCACTGCCGTGCGTCAGATTCCTTCCCCTGACGCTCCACAAGTCATGCTTAAGAGTTGTGGGACAATCCGCTAAACCAACCCTAGACACCTCACCAAGACTGATTTTCAGATCCGATTGATAAGATTTGATGGCGCCGCCACCATCGAGCCAAACCCTGCGGCATTTTCTTGGGGCGGCGGGAGCTTCCTTCTGGAGGGGCACGGCGGCGGCGGCGCCCCCCGACCCAGCATGGTTTCTTTCGGCAATAACGATACTCGACCTTATTGCGCGGCCTAGCTAGCGGACCAAGACTTGGATCACGAACGAAGCTAGCCAGGACTCGGCATGCCTCATCTCTCGAGCTTCGTGTACAGAATTCGCGCTCCTCGACGAACCTTGGTCGCACATGTCAGCTAGATCTGAAATGGGAGTGATCGCTGCCGAGACTGCATGTACGAGGCGCAGCCATGTATTCCAATGTACAGGGTGTGAGCCTTGTCAACCGATGATTTTCGTGGGAGCCACCAGGTGGTGAACAATGCGGCCGCAGAAGGGCAAGATGGGGGTCGACTCCACCTTTGGGGGCCGTGTGACTTGCAGGCATTCGGCCGAGGCTGCGGTACATCTAAACACCGGTCAAGAACATGAAGCTCACTGCGGCCACCAGGCACTAGGATCCCTGGTCATAAACGCTACGCATCGTGCCATGAGCATCATGGCTCCACTGCCGTACGTAAGTCAGCGGCACCGAGGCCTTCCATCCCACACCGGAATTGGCATCGACTGCTGCGCAGCTGTGGCTTGACTTGGCGGCGCGGTCAATTGAGGGGGTTGACTGCAGGCACATGCGTGGCGGTAGCGCGCCGTACTGGGACGATACCTCGTAATGCAGTCGGTTGCTTGCGATTTAGTTCGCGGTATAAATTTACTCCAGTAATCATCCGTACCCCCTTTATCCTCATCAGGGGCAAACCACAGGTACATGCACTGACAGTGAACCGAACACGATGAGTGAGAGTATTCAGGGCCTGGCGGCCGAAATCACGGCCCTGTCGGATAGCTTCACGAAGTCGCTGGCTGAACAGAAAATCACCGAGCCGAGTTTCAAGGCTGACAGTCCAGTAAGCTATGAGAACTTGAGCGGCGAGATGTTTCTGCAGCGTCAGACGCTGCTCGACAAGATAACAGATCTATGGTACTTGGTCCAGGGGCCAAGTGAGAGCATCTTCAATCACGTACATACAGTAAGTTTTGAGACCTTAATGCCTGCCGTGCGATTAAACCCGTTTACAAACTGGGAATCTAGTGTGTTCCCGACATCATGGCGCTGAATCTCATGAATCACTTCGATTTCTGGTCTGCTGTTCCCTTGGACGGTTCCTCATCCGTCAAGGAGATCGCAGATCACGCACAGCTGCCCGAGGAGGTGGTGGACCGCGTCCTCAGACATGCCACCACCTTGCGCTTTTTTGCACCAGACGGCGACTTCAAAGTGACGAAGCGAGTCTCTCACTCCTCTCGTTCCGCAGCTCTCGCCAAGTCTTCCGGACTTCGTGCGCTTGTCTCTACCATCATTGACGACGCAGGAGCGCCCATGCTGGCCACGAACCGCGCGCTGGAGCTTTACTCGCGTGGCAAGCCAGCTCTGACCAAGGAAATCGGCGAAACTGCCTTTGCTCTCTACCAGCGAGGTGGTTGCATTGGCAACTATAAAACGTCATGGGACTTCATTGAGAATGATGGTGAGGGCAAAGAGAAGGGTTGGCGCCAAAGAAACTTCGTCGAGTTTATGCGCTACATCAAAGACATTTTCCACCTGGAGTCCACACTGGCCGAGTCTTTTGACTGGAAGGCTCTCGGAAACGCGACCATTGTTGATCTCGGTGGCTCCGGAGGCCATGATTCATTCGCCCTGGCGCAGCGCTTCCCAAATCTCAACATTGTCGTCGAGGATCTTCCCCACGCCGAGTCGGTCTTCCATCGGCACCGCCCAGACGCCCTTAAAGACCGTGTCAATTTTAAAGCTCACGACTTCTTCAACGCGCAGCCCGTTGAAGCTGACATTTTCCTCATCAAGCTCATTCTACACGATTGGCCAGATGAAGAATGCGTCAAAATCCTCAAGGCTCTGGTACCTGCGCTGCGACCGGGCAGCAAAGTCTTCTTCCTGGATTATGTTGGACACCAGGAGGCCGATGGGGGCGCCGCAAACACACCACGCTCAATTCAGCAGATGGGTACAGCCACAGACCTGAGGATGATGGCTCTTTTCAACGCTCAGGAGCGCCCGGCTGAGGCATGGAGGACGATTTTCAAGGCGGCAGACGAGAGGTTCGACGTTGTGCGACTGGAGGCCAACCCCATGACCTTCTTCGTTGCCTTGGAAGCAGTTTGGAGGGGCTAGTAAAAGGAGTATAGACGACTCGATGTCTTGTTGACGCTTACATCATGGTTCCTTCAACAAGCAGAGAAAAGAGACAGGCGGAACACTTCCGTATTGCCAAGCATAAGTGATCTAATATGGATATTCCTTGCGGTAGATGTATGGGCGCAAGGGGAGGCTCCGTGAGCAGATATCCCCTGATACATACACCCCCCTACTGCTGTAGCTCCTCAGGCCATAGCTCTCCCATGTCTTCTCAGCGGAGCCCCGCATCATAGGTAGGTGCTCGTAGTCTCTCATAATGGCCTCCGATGATCGCCGTGCTCCACGCCTCCTCCAAGCCCCGAATCCTGGTGCAAGACAAGGATGGTACATCACCTCCCGTCCTTCATGCTTATATTTGGACATGCTCGACGGTATACTGCCCATCCAAGATTCGTTCTGTTGCCCACCGGTTCAGTCAGGAACACCCCCTTCCATTATCAGCTGCCACCACCTTGAGAATTACCGGCGCCTTTCCGCGATCCCGGGTTATTGCCACCTTGTGGCACCAACTCTCGAGATGGATGGCACCGTGCTACCTCAGTTTCCAAAACTTAGCCTCCATGTGAGCAGGGACAACGTTGATCCCAATGAAATCGTCACAGCGTGGCTCTCCAAGCTGCAAATATGTTTCGAAGAGCGCAAGTTTGCCAGCCTTTCGGAGTCCTTCCTCACGGACTGCTGGTGGCGAGACATGCTGGGACTGTCATGGGATATCACCACCAAGAGGGGCTTCGAGAACATTAGCACGTATCTGCATGACTCCGATGTCGTCATGACCGATCTTAAGCCTTCATCCGGAGGGTTGAAGCCATTCCTTGTCGAATGGTCTGGAGACTTTTGGGTGCAGTCGGCTTTTTCTTTCCAAACGAAATTTGGTAAAGGCCATGGTGTCTTGAAACTGGTGAACGAGCCCAGCGGAGAGTGGAAAGTATGGACCGTATACACGGAGCTAGTTCAGCTTCACTTCCAGGAAGAATTAGAGACACGAAGGATTCGAGGGGGCGCGCCCTTATTGCATGACCGCCAGGCCAACGGCGACAAAGTTGAGCCATCAGTTGTCATCGTTGGCGCAGGTATGTACTTACAGGACGTTGTTTGTGAGCACTCGCTAACAGCCTCAGGCCAAGCCGGCATATCGTTGGCCGCTCGCCTTCATGCCATGGGGATTAGAACCCGCGTCGTCGACAGGTGGGCGCGTGTCGGCGATTCCTGGAGAAAGCGATACGAAACCATCATGCTCAATACGCCGACCTTCACTGACCACTATCCGTTCATGAAGTATCCTGACAATTGGCCCGAATGGCTCAATCGGGATCAGACCGCCGATTTCCTGGAGCACTACTCGCAAATCATGGGCCTTGATGTGCAGCTCAATACTGCGGTCACGTCCGTGAGAAGGGTTGGGTCAAAATACGAAGTTCGAGTTAATGGCCCGCACGGAGAAGATGTCCTCTACCCAGACCACGTCGTGCTTGCCACCGGAAACTACAGCGACGTTCCCATCACTCCTAGCTTCAAGAACCAGGGGGCGTTCAAAGGTATCATCTACCATTCAATCGCGCATCAGTCGGCCCGAAACGTGCCCGATGTCAAGACCCAGAGAGTCGTCGTTATTGGGAGCAGCACCAGCGGACACGATATTGCCCAGGACTTTGTGCGCTGTGGCGCGCAAGAAGTGTCCATGGTTCAGCGCAACCCCATTTTCTGCCTGTCTAGGGATACGTGGAGGAACCTCCAGCTCGGCCTGTGGAACACACCAGGTCTGACAACTGAAGAGGCGGATCTGCTCGGAAACTCTATCCCTATCGCTCTCATTCGCTCCATGAGCATTGGCCTGACGCGTAAGATGGCCAAGGCCGATCGAGAGATGCTCGCCGGACTTAGGAAGGCTGGACTTGCCATCCGTACCGGTGAGGACGGATATGGACTCGCAGACCATCAGCTTATCACTGGAGGGCATTATTACATCGATCAGGGAGCCTGCCAGATGATCATCGATGGGCGCATCAAGGTCCATCAGTGCGAGGGAGGTGTGCAAGAGCTCGGGGAGCGATCTGTCATATTGGCAGACGGGACAAGCATAGCCGCAGACGTGATTGTTTTTGCGACCGGCTACGAGAGGAATATCTTGACGGTGCGAAAGCTTATGGGAGACGACGTTGCGGACAAACTTGAAGGCTTTGGGTCGTTCGATCACGAGCAAGAGAGAAAGGGCTGGTGGAGGCCGACGGGGATACCTGGCTTCTGGTTCATGACGGGCAGCTTTTCATGGTGCCGACAATTTTCTCGGACGCTGGCATTACAGATCGCCCATGCTATCAAGGGAGGGGACATGCCCCTGAGCAATGGGAATGGGCATGTAGACTAGAGCCTGATTTCCAAAAAGCTACATGTCCGGCCGTGGCATCTCACATACGATGGTTTGTGGGTAGGATCGTGGGAGTTCGTGACGGCCCTGAATGGGCATGTAGATCGCATCGCTTCATTGGTGGGGAACTGCTTGTCGTCGGCGTTTTTCGGAATCAGTCGGGGTTCCGACATGTAATGTGATACCCACACACCAACCTCTCGGTGGTCATTTGTGGGTGGGGCTGATTGATTAGATGCATCTGATTAAAGTCCGCGGCGCAGCAACTGGAACACCAACGAAGAAAGGCGCTGCGATCTGCAGCATTTCCTTGGCAGCAAAAAAATCCTCAGTTGGCTTGGCGCTCGTAGCGATGACCAGACGCCGCAAAGGTGGAACGGGGGTATCTGCACACGCCCAGTGGGTGTGTACCGAAAACCTTCCTCGCGTGGGTGCCCAGCATTTCACCAGAACCGTGGACTGCGGGACAACCCCCTAAAAGCCATGTTGATCCTGGACCGCTCGTCTGGGCGCGCGCGCGCGGTTTGTTTCTATGAGACATTTATTATTACCTGCTATTAACCCGAGTTGATCCCCGCGTATTCTTTCCTAAAGCCGATCTAGGCATTCGCTGGCACAGTTTGGGCGTGCTTGTCTCTCGCGACTGGACCAACGCCTCGCTGTCTCAACAGTCGTCACCATTCAGCGCAAGGTTCTGGCCCTCGTACGTAACTGGTAGTTCTTGGTGAGCTTGAGCTCAAACGTTAACACCAGAGCCAAGGGCTGTCGGTAGACCTGCGTTGCAACCCTTCTTGTTGTGCTATTTCCCCCTTCCGCTGCAATGCCGTCCGCCGTGGGCTCGAAGACAACGGTCAGGGTTCTGATTGCCGGCGGTAGCTATGCGGGCCTCGCCGTGGCAGTCAACCTCCTGGACCTACACCATGGCCTACCCCCTCGCATGGCTCCGGAGCCCTATGTCATCGACGACCAGTGGCCCAAAGTCCAGTTCGAGATTGTGATTGTCGATGAGAGAGATGGGTTTTGTAAGTTTTTACCTTTGGGTGCTCGATTCTTCGAATCCAGTACACCTCTGACACCACGAACAGTCCACGTCGTCGGCTCTCCACTTGCCTTGGCCGACTTCAACTACTCCAAGCAGGCGTGGGTCCCGTTCAAGGACCTGAAGCTTTCCAAGGAACCCAACGTCAAGTTCATCCACGGAAAGCTGTCGCACGTGGATTGCAGCGCCAAGAGGGCTACAGTGCTTGCCCACGATAGCAACGAGGAGAATATCCTTGACTATGACTACATGGTCACCGCCACCGGGTTAAGGAGAGATTGGCCGGTAGTTCCGCAGTCGCTTACTTATTCGGACTATTTGGCAGAGGTACACAACCATATCAAAGAAGCTCAAAACGCAAGACACGGCGTCATGGTTGTCGGCGGTGGCGCTGTCGGGGTGGAAATGGCGGCCGAATTGAAGCTCGTCATGCCTGACATCAAGGTTATGCTCGCTCACTCTCGCGACAAACTTCTCTCGTCTGAGGGTCTTACCGATGAGTGTAAGGATACGTCCTTGGATCTGCTCAAGGGAGCAGATGTCGAAACATTCATGGGCCATCGAATGGAAAGCTGCGACAAGATCGAAGCAGGAGGACGCTCCGGTGAATACGACGTCAAGTTCACCAACGGCGTCCAGGTTCCAGCGAGCATGGTCATCACGGCCATTTCCAATGGTGTACCGTCAACGAGGTTCCTCCCCGGTGCCGCCGTCGCCCCTTCGGGGCATGTTCGCATTCAACCCAAGTAAGCTGCTGCCTTGGAAGAGTCATCTGGGCCAATTTTTTCCATTGTTACTTACGCACTGTAGCTTAATGTTCCCCGCCGACACGCCAAACTTCGAGTACCATTACTGCGCCGGAGACGCAGCCAAATGGTCTGGCATCAAGCGCTGCGGCGGCGCCATGCATGGCGGATACTGCATCGCCATGAACATTCACCAAAAAACATTGGAGAACAGCGTTGGCCATGAGCCACAGTACCGGGAGCTCGTGTATCTTGCGCCCATGATTGCGATGGCCGTTGGCAAGAGCGCCGTTGCGTCAAACCCCGACTCTACAAGATCGGGGCCGGAGGTGCTGAAGAAATATTTCGGCACCGATCTGTATCTCTCCGGTAATCTCATACCACTTGACCTACTTTATGCTCGACATACTGACCAACAACTGTAGGCTGCTGGAAGTGGTTGGGGCTCGAGATTCCAGAGTCGGAGAGAAGTTACTCAGCAACGTTGTGACGACGAGCAATGCTTCATTAACAACTTTACTGCCGCGAATTACCCTGAAGACTAGAATAGAAACGGGAAGTGGCTTTCGGGACCGACTTCCGAGGGCCGGTAGGAAGCTATGCCACAAAAGCGTACGGCCAAAGGCTCTCGCGCGCCATTGAACCAGGACGAGTCACATGTCGATTATCGATTAGGGATTATTCGGAGAAAGAGGAAAGAGAGGGCGAGCGAAATGGTTTTAGAAGTTCTTCAATCGCGACGCAAGTCTCTTGTCCTCAGAGGGACTCGCGATGGACGCTTTTTATTCGACTTGGGTCAATGGTTCTCAAGATTGACAAGTCCGCGACCTCTACCACGGGCTGAAGGCGTCAGTTAACTAACACTCCTTTGGACGTCATCTGAGCTCAGCACTCACCCACTTACATCGAGTATTTAGGCGAATCTGAAGGCGTCCCTACCGACCCGTCAGCGCTGCACCCCTTCACCCTAGAGAACAATAATTGGAAGTTACTGTACCTTTCAAGAACGTCAAGACCTCACCAATGGACTCCCCAAAACGTACCACGGTCATACACGGCTCTCGTTGAAGACCTCACCAATGGCCCTTCCTGCCCTCAGAACCTCCATATCTCTGTACCGCCCCCCAACCACTGTCAACCCCACTGGCATGCCACTTTCGCCCACGAAGCCGGGCACATTGAGCGTCGGTGCATGCAGCACTGTCCACATGACGTTGAAGACCTACAAAAGTGCGTTGCCCAGCCAGAGCAGCAGTTAGTATGTGTTGTACCTCGCCATCACACCGGAGCGCCCTCAGAACCGAGCCGTCAAAGAAAGAGATGCAAAGTGGGCGAGTGTGTACGCACCGCGCTGCCCGTGTCGCCTAGACCCTCGGGTGCCTCCCCCGGCACGCTCGGTGTGACGATCGCATCGTACCTGGCCGCGATGCCGTCCCACTCACGGCGTAGGGCCGCGATGCCGTCATGCGCGTCGATTATGTCGTCCCGCCCTGGGACGTGCCGCCTCTCCACAAACGGGCGCAGGGTCTCATGCAGCTTGTCCTTGTCCTCCAGGTATCCTGCTCACCATATTCCGTGTTATCCGTACATTCTGCGCTGCGCGGCATCCGTGCAGAGTTGATTATAGGCGAAAAGGCTGCTGCGAGTGCGCTGACAGGCGGCGAAGAAAGATCAAAGCGTGAGAAGCAAGGATAAACGTACGTGACAGAAACGCAGACCGCGCCTCGCTCCCAGCTATAACCTCTCGCCATTCATGCGCCCGCGCAAAGCCTCCCGGCAAATCCACATCCTCGACCTGCGCGCCCGCCGCCACGAGCAACTCCCGTGCACGCTGCCACGCCGCTCGTGTCGCCGGCTTGGCCAGCTCCCACACGTGCGTCTTGATCATGGCAACCCGGGCCCCGCGTACCTCAAACGGTGTCTTAATACTGTTTGCGCGCTCTGGTGTGTCCAATTCTAGTCGGAAGACACGCGCGACAAGTTCAAGATCATCGACGTGGTTTGCGAAGAAGCCCACGGTGTCGCACGTCACCGAGCAGCGGCTCACGCCTTCCGTCGAGACAAGACCCCATGTTGGCTTATTGATTCGCGTCAGCTGTCCATCGGACATCTGCTCCCGGGGAAGCCTCTTCTAATAAGCCACTTCAACATACCTTGAATGCCCAAACACCGCAAAAGGATCCGGGCCGCACAATACTCCCGCCGGTCTGTGTCCCCAACGCGATCGGTACCTGGCCGTCCGCCACCGCAGCCGCCGAGCCAGAGGACGAACCCCCGGGAGTATAGGACTTGCCGCCCTTGCTCCTCGGGTTCACGCAGGGTCCGCCCACCATTGTAGACGCAAGCTCGGTTGTTGCCGTCTTTCCAAGGAGCAGCGCCCCCGACGCGCGCAGGACCCCAACGGCGGCCGAGTCTGACGCACCGTTGCCGTCAAATTCGTGGAAAGGGGAAAAGTACCTCGTCGGCATGTCTAGTACCACATGTCAAGTGCTCTTCGCGTCAGGTCGTGCCATGCTGCATGATGATGGTATAGGCTCACATACCGCGCGTGAGGAAGATGTCCTTGATACCAAATGCTACACCGTGTAGCGGGCCCCTCACTTCGGTCGGTACCGCATCTAGAGCCTTGGCCTGTGACCGGATGTATTCCTTGTCGTAGTGAACCCAGGCGTGAATTTCGCCGTCTCTCTTCTCATGCTGCCGAATCAGATCCTCCACATATTGCTGCACCGTGACTTCGCCACGCTGAATGGCATCATGAATCTCGATTGCCGAGAGTCCGCTGAGCTCCTTACCGGCTGGTCGCCCGTTCGCTGGCGATTGCATTTTGCTTGATCCTTATCCTTGCATCTTCACGGTGCTGATGTGCGTGGCCTCAAGTGAAGTGACGCTGCAAGCTGTTGAAGGCGGGGAGTCCGGTCTAAGCCACACAAGTGTAGGCCGGAAGAGGCGCGGCCCGGGGGGCCCCGGGTCTCGGCCCTGACCCGCCGCGTCCACTATCGGCTACTTTCCAGGGGACGACAACGGCACCACACGGATGTATGCGACAGAGCAGCAAGGTACAAAACATCGTAGGATTTGCCAACGTCTAACCCTGTTCGATAGAGCTCAACTACGAAGAATTCACGCATATTCAGGATGAACAAAGGTACCACCTGCACCACGGAAACGTCTTCTAGGTTCAGAGAGTCATTCGGCATCCGGTTTCGCCACCATTCTCAAGCTGCACCATACACCAATTACAACATCGCACATCCGCCTCGCAGGTTCAAGCGGTAACGCCTCAGGACGCCGACGCACTGAGGTTTTCTGATGTGACCTTCGACGCCGACGGGCTCTCCTGAAGAGCCATTACAGCCGCAGTTAGCTTCTCAATTTTGCTCGTCAGCTCCAAGATCTGCGCCTCAACAGCAGTCGGCGCTTCCATCAGGTCGTCGTCTTCACGTCGGCGCTCAGTTGAGCGTGATCCGATGCGCGGTGTAGACGGCCACAGCTGCCGGCTATGGTTGCCAGACGTGGGCCTCGCGAACGGCCGAGGCTGCCTTCTCTTGGCCTCCTTAGGTCCCTTGAACGTGCCAGAAGCAGTGACCCTGCGTCTAACAAGCTCATACAGTTGGATTGCCCCTACAATGGGCAGGTGTGTGACCTTGAGCAGGACGATGCGGCCCTGGCGAAACTTGTCATCCCGGCGGAAAATGAGACGGAGAGGCCGGAATATCGCCAGGGCGAGGAGGTTGAAGGGAGGGTAGAAATGCGTAAGCCTATTACTTGTGGACGCCTCCAAGACGTAGACGCTATAAACATAGAGATACTCCTCCTTTGCGTGAGTGATGACGCGGGAGAAGCTGTTGGACAGCATACCCGTGAGGGAGCCAGTCAGAAGAATGGATGAGAGGGTGATGAAGATGATCATCAGCGGCGGTCCGAAGATGGGGTCAATCTGGTTCATGATCTCGAAGCCGACGTAGCTGGAGCCAAAGAAGATCTTGGTAAGGATACCTGTCATCCTGCCAAGGCCAAAGGTATCACGGCCGACGAGTGAAAAGGTGGTCAGGAAGCCAAAGTAGATGATGACGACGAGCACCATGAACTTGAGGAAGTCCTTGCCCATCTCCTTGAGACAGGGAATCAAGGTACCCCAGTACGGACTCAAGCTCAGGATGGAGCAGATACGAGGCATCATAAATAATGCCTCCAGGGAGAGCACGTTGAATGCGACATCGGTAAGCTGCTTGTCTTGCTGTGTGATTCCAATGATCCCTGGCCTTGGTGAGCAGGTGTTCTAAAAAGCCCATTACCAGAAACTTACTGAGAACGCCGAAGGTGAAGCCGATGAAGATCATTATCATGTCAAACAAGTTCCATATATCTGTGGTGTAGAAGACGGACCCGGCATCCATCCATTCGGTCAGTTCATCATAGAAAAAGGCCGCAATCCACAGATATAGGATGGTTTCCGTGACGGTAATGTGCTCCTCGTCGCGTACGATGAGCACCGTGTAATAGAGGCCAAGAAACACTGCAAAAAAAAGTACCTCCCAGCTCTTCAGGTACTTGGGAACACGCAAGCGAGAGAACGGGTCCGACTTTTGCGGATTGTAATATTTGTGCTTCTTGGAGGCGTGCACAGACAGCGAATCCCAAAACACAATGTCCCCGTTCCAAATGCCAGTGATGATCTTTTGCACGGCATGCTGACTGAGGAAACGCTTGGCGTCGGCAATGGCTGCTATCTCCAACGCATTGAGGCCTTTGAAGGCGATGGTCGGGTCGAGGTCATCAGACGCCTCTTCGCTAGCGTTGGTCAGTCTGGACAACGAGCTAAGTAGAGTAGCCTTTTTGGCCGAGCTGCCAGCCGGACGCTGCCCGGCGTCATCGCCGGTGCTGGGCAGGATGCGCGGCAACAGGGGGGAGGTCTCGCCAGCTTCCTGGTCGCGCTCGACAGGTGGCTCATCCTCGTCTCCCTTGGGGTCCGGGATCTCGTAGAGGCAGTAATTCATGGCCTCCCGTTCAGAGAGCCGAGAGAGGAAGCGCCAGGCGACGATCTCGCAGGCATTGGATCGGGCCTCGCCTAGGCCCTGATGCTCGCTATCGGCGGCATAGTGCCACTTGAGAGCGCTGGCAGCCCGGTCAGCAAATACGGTCCCGTAAAAGATGAGGGAAGAATTCGGCACGCACAGTAGCGCATTGACAATGGCAGGGTTGGTGCAGGTGTTGTTGAGGTGGTCGACGAGCACGCGTATGCAATTGCCAGCCGCAGTTGTCCTAAGCTGCTCAAACGTGCTGGGCAGCTCGATGGCGTCGTAGAAGTATCTGCAGCGCATCAGCCTGGGCAATCGTGCCGGACGGAACAGCATACCGGCTTACGTAGATAGCTTGCGCACGACCTGGCGGAATGAGTCGTCTTCGGCAATGTCGGGGAGGTCGAAGTCCATCCTGGCAGACACGGGGCTCATATCGCGCACCGGCTGCGCTTTTGACCTCACGCGGATAGGCATGGTGCTGGGAAGGGAACGCGCCGGCCACCGTAAGGAGCCGGTAGATGACAATAACGATAAGACAGAGGGTTTCGGAGAGGCGGATGAAAATAAAAGCCGCGGGCGACGCCGCTCGTGACGGGGAGAGAGCGATGTTCCTGGCGGTGATGTCAGTGGGCAAAGGGGGCCAACAAGGGATGGAGTCGAGCTGCGCCATTCAGGCAGGTGAGCTCACCGCGCCGGCATTTGGGCCCTGTTGGATTCGATGCAGTGCCCTTTGTGATGGAGGGTGCTGGCTGCTGTCGCGGGACCGCCACAGTGGGTCTGAGCCCTGGACGTCGCGCTGGGCGCAGCTTCAGGGGGGCACGTGCTGCGACGATTGCTCCTATGTGCCGGGCACGGTCCCAGGCCAAGGCGAGCTGTTCCTGCCCCTTGAGGCAACCTTAAGGGTTATGTCCACTCAGTGGACTGCTATCTGTCTCACAGGGCAGGCGTGACAGTAAGTCCCTAAGTGCTAACGCACGAAGTGCATTTTAACGTTACCATGTAGTGGCAGTCTTGTCCAACCGGTTGCGTGCGATACCTTGTTCATCTTTCCATCTCTGATCAGTGATATATCGGCAGTCGAGGCCGTTCGCTCATATTTGCGATTACGCATGTCTCGGCGCCCGTTGTTGGGTGCGGCCATAGCCTCATCAGACGACATGTCACACTGCCGTGAGTGGCTTCTGGCCCCTCGTCGTCAACAATGGATTGCTCTCACCCTTTCAAGATGAAACGACGACTCCGTTGGCAGCGGGGTCAAGCCACCCTCGCCTCTCGATGCAACTCTGACAGGTGGGATGCTTGGGTACTTACTCCAGCCGAGGTGCAACAACACGACACCGTCCAGTCCCCCGAATACGTCACAAGCATCCAACCCCTCTCGCAGCATCTGTTCCCCGCACCAGGCCGGGTTCGACTGTACGCCCCCTCGGGCATCATATCTATATGGAAACGGGGACGCTTCTCACGCCAGACCCTCGACTCGGTCAGGCTTCAGCGATTTCCCCCGGACACCAAGACAGGCCATCGCCTCCTTTAGCCTCCAAGGGACACCAAGAGACAGACCATGGCCCGCTTGAGGCAGGTTGAATGCTCATGCATCGGCGCCATGGAATTAATCCGCGAATCGTCTTTCACGCGCGGGCCCGGCAGCGCGCACCACCACGCGATCCGACCGAGATCCTTCCGAGCTTTTTAAATTCGCGGGGTACGGCTCTCCACGGCGAGTGCTTGTCCATCTTGCCTCTGTGCCGCCGCCACGGTGTGTTCCTGGGGACGGCATTGGTGGCATCCTCGATGGACCAGCTGCCGCCGCGCAAGGGCGATGAAACGCTACGCTGACCGACCATGTGCGGACCCTGACGGAGACGCCGACGGATTCACCATCGTGTGGACGCTGGGTACAGGATGTGGTAGTGGTCTCTGGCGAGGCAGGCGATGGATATTGCCAAAGTCCGAAGTATATAAGTTGACCAAGGCGACAGGACCACCTCAAGGATCGAGTGTTACTCTCGAGTAGATCGACGACCCGAATAGACTTGGAACCCAGTCAAGAGCCAAGCGACGCCATCTTCCAGCTACTCGCGCAATCTTGAGCAACCTGAGAACAACAAGAGACAATAAGATAGCAAGGCCTGACACAGGATCTCACCCGCGATGGTCGCACTCGTCTCTTCGCTCGCGGCGTTCCTCGCTGCCGCCTCCGCACCGGGCATCGTCCTCGCCGAGCGCACCTTCTATAACTCGGGCACCCTCAACGGCTGGGACTACGTGCGGCACGAGCATCAAGGCACCGTCACGCAGGTGGACAACGTGTCTTATAAGGGCGGCACGGCCCTCAAGATGACGCAGACGTACGACGCCAGCTACCACGACAGGTACCACTCCGAGGTGGACCATAACTACGGCTACAAGCGCGGCGACACGCTCTTCTACGGCTTCGCGTTCCGCCTCTCAGAGGCGTGGGAGTTCCAGGACCAGTCGTACAACATCGCCCAGTTCATCGCCAACCGACCCGGCGCGGGCTGCGGCGGCGACGACTGGATGCCTTCGGCCATGATCTGGGTCCAGGGCAACCAGCTCACCTCGCGCATCGTCAGCGGCCACTACCGCCAGCCTGACTGCTCCCGCAAGATCGACACCCTGCCCAACCTCGCCACCCTCCAGGCCGGCCAGTGGCACAGGGTCGTCGTCCAGGCCAGGTGGGCCAGCGACTCATCTGGGTACTACAAGATCTGGCTCGACGGCAACAAGGTCTTCGAGCGCCTTAACGTGCCCACCACCGTCGACGACGATAGCGTCTTCCAGTACCGCGTCGGTCTGTATGCCAACAGCTGGCACGACGACGGCTACATGAAGGGCAGCCAGGGCTTCCGTCAGATCTGGTATGATGAGGTGGCCATTGGCACGACGTTCAAGGATGCCGACCCAGACCAACAGTAGTTGCGCAATAATTAGATGATCAATTGGCTTGCGTTCTATGAGCCTTCTATGCAGCCACATTAGAGTGATAGCTGTCATTTCCCTGCACTCCCCCTGCACCTGCTTCATCATCCCCAACGAGTGTCGACTGCTCGCTTAACCTGCTAGCCGAGTCTTCATCCCTTATCAGGCGATTTCTCGTCATTGTCTCCTGCGAGTCGCGTCGCGCATATCTGACCGTTGGGTTGTCCGTCCCATCCCCCTCCCGCCGCCGCCCAGAGCGTCCTTTTCTCAAGACCCTCTTGCCAGAACGAGACCCCGCGTTGCGATCGCACCCCTCCATTTCTTCCTGCAGCAGTTTGCGCTGACGCCTTTCGCGCTTCTTGTCTTTGTGAACCAGGTATAAGTGGCGCCCACCGACAGCAAGCGCAATTAATAGAGATGCCATGACGAGCTGATTGTCTCTGTACCGGGAGTCTAGTCTTGATGCGATGGCTTAATAGATGACAGTCAAGGGACGTTATTTGCGGGATTGACGAGGTTGACGGAATAAAGTTGATGGAGGCAGGCAAGACTGCGCGTCGTCTGCTTCTTTGTACCTAGCGATGACCTCACCATTGTAGGTCGACCTCCTAGCGTGCGTCACGGGAGCGCCAAGACAGCAACGCCACTCGACCTAAACTTCGTTGCGACGCCTTGTAATAAGCTACAGCCACCCTCTTGGTACACCTAAGCTTTCTATGTTTGCAGTTTGCACATGGCCTCTCCCTGGCCTCTCTATGCCTCTCTTACTCTAATCACAACAGTGACAAGCCGCCACTAGACTGGTTTTGACTATCTGACGCACTTTGCTCACTTGCTTCTTCGGTGAAGCAGGCAGTGGCGGCCCCATCTTCTGCGAAACTTGTCTGGCATAGCCGGCACATCAGGCAACCATACCATCCTCGCCAGGAGAGGCGTCTTGGCCGCGTCGAGAAAGGGCTCGCATTTGATCACCTCCCAGTTCTCCGTGTCCGCGACGTAGTCGGGCTCGTTTGGCGGCAGCGGCTCCTTGCGCTCCGGATATTGTGTGTCCACAAGAAAGGAGCACGCCCGTAGATCAACATACTTGCCCAGGTCCTCCTCGTTGCGGTCATTGAGGCCGCTCGTGGGGAGCCACGTGCCGCTCCAGAAGCCGAAGCCCGTCTTTGCCTCGGAGAACTCGCCCGGCAATAGACCGCGGAACTCGGATCGCACAAATTTGGCGTGCATG
The DNA here is from genome assembly GCF_022605165.1 of Purpureocillium takamizusanense. Classification (NCBI taxonomy): domain Eukaryota; kingdom Fungi; phylum Ascomycota; class Sordariomycetes; order Hypocreales; family Ophiocordycipitaceae; genus Purpureocillium; species Purpureocillium takamizusanense. The sequence goes on from NC_063068.1 coordinate 387,880, forward strand.
TCGCGCGGCAGAAAGTACGACGAGGGGAAGCGGTACCATTCTTTGCCGAAGCAAACCAAGTCGTCCTGCCCGCCGACGCCGCCGGCCCCATCGCTGCCGTCACCCCACAAGGGTTTGTAAATGCTCAGTGGCGCGTTATATGCCGAGTAAATGCCGTATATTCTCGACAAGCTAATGTCCACTGAGAGGAACACGACGAGACTGACAGCCAACAGCTTGAGGCGAGCTGGGATCTTTCCCATGAGGGTTTCCGGGTCGGTACTTCCGATAGCTGTAAGCAGTATGTGCAGCGACATCGATGCGTTCAGTGCGAGAAACGGATACACCGGGTACATAAACCTCTCTTCCTTGTGCGGCTGTGCGGTGAAGATGGCAAGCCACATGTAGAACGGGGCAACGAAAACCACCGTCCGCAGACCAATTTGGAAGCCATGTCCAGACGGGGCAATGAGCTTTTGCAATAAAAATAGCGGTAGTGCCAGCAATGCCAGCACAAACCAGATGTTGAAGTTGAGCGCCAAATTCTTGAAGTAAAAGGTCCACGGTTCTGTGCCATAGAGATCGGGTCCGCCCGTCGAGGAAAAGATATTGTACTTGACAATATTCCAAGATACGACGGCAATCTTCTTATAGAAAAAGAGATTGATCAAGAAATCGAAAAACTGAAACTGGTCAACTCCAGGCCGTGCATAACAACAGCGCTTTACATACCACGATGATGAGCCCAGAGATGACGCCGCGGACAAGTCGAATCAGCGATTCGATGAACGCCGTTTTATCGCTGACAAAAGTGAAGACGATCTCTTCGAGGATGTAAGGCGCACACAAGGCCGCTGCGAATGGCCATCCTAAAACACCACCCATGGCAAACCAAAAAATGCCCTGCGACGTCTTGAGCCCGCCGCGCCAGTTCATGAAAGCCGCGGTCCCGAGCATACACATGTACATGGCAAAGCTTGATGGCAAGAAGGCGGCGCTGGCGTGGAAGTTGCCGGGGCTTGTGACAGTCGCAATCAGAAAGAAGATGGCTATCCTGCCGTTGAGGGTGAGGCTGATGACTTTGAACAGCATTGTCTGGCACAGCGCGCAGACAAAGGCGAGCCCATATCGAACAAAGTAGAACTCGGCAACCTGGAGGTGCGTCAGCTCAGATCACGCGCCCTTCACGATGTCAACTTGGCTCACCTTGCTGGACTGCGGGAGCAGCCGGCGCGCGTTGCCGACGACGGCATGGAGAGCTATGTACAGCCAGCTGCGGATAGCAAACTCGGGCGAGTACTCCCACGTCTGCAGGCCGTAGCCGTGGGACAGATAGTGGGCGGGCTCCCAATAATTGAACGTCTCATCGCAGTCCTGAATTGGCGCGAACAGGGCGGCGACCATGCCCGCCACCAGGAAGATGTAGAAGGCCGTAATGGGCTCGATGGGATGGGGGCCCTTGCGCCTGGTCGGCAGGTTAGCAGCTGCGGCAGCCACAAACACTCCTGGGAGGGAGCGCAAAACACTGGGACTCGGAACTCACTTTTTCTTGGCATGAGAGGAGGCCGGGTGCTCAAATTGAGCAGGCTGCGCTTTGGGAGGCATGGTGAGTGCTTCACTGCGCGGCCAGCACAGGTCGTTTGCCGGTGCCGAAATGTGTCGTCATGAGCGAGAGAGCTTAGGGAGCACCCCTGCCTGTCCTGGTCGCGCTCGGTGAGGCTCGGTCAAGGTAGCGCCAGACGCGGACTGGGGACCCACCTGTCCGCTCACCTTGATTTTTCTTGACAGGACCCCGAAGAAGGTTCTGCCTGGCACATTTAAGTTGCGCCTCTGCCGCCTCAGTCCTCCATTCCTTTTGCAATCGCTGCAATCCCATCCGCGGCATTTTGCGTACGCCTCTAAAAAAGCGACTCTTCTCTCACGTATGCAGAACTTTACTCCTGCCCGACAGATCCCGACAAAGGCGTCAAGCAAGACGTGAGCGCCGCCTCGCGCTGTCAGTCTGCCTCATTTCTCCTCCAGTGCAGTCGGGACTTTTTCCACTTCGCGCGACCGATCTACACAACGCGCACCGCCGCAATGTCCGGCTTTCACATTCCCGGTCTCGGGCAGGCTAAGCCTAACGAATCCCTGCCGCCTGTTGCCGCCGATGCCATGAGTGCGACCGCCGCCGCCGCCAGTGCTGCATCAGAGGAGCACATGGCCGACGTCGAACCTTTGACCACGGAACCTCCAGCACCAGCCACGGAGCCTGCACCAAGCTCCGTACATGAAACTGGCGTGCCGGTCGAATCGCAAGGCGTAACACTAGACCATGCCACGACTGAAGACTCAATGGCGGTTGACAAGGCGGAGAGTCCGTCATTAACATCTGCGCTAGAGGCAGCTATTGGCGGGCTCGGCGAAACGACATCCGAAATCACGACAACGACCACGGCGCCATCGGCATTGGAGGCCGCCATTAGTGAACTGGGCGAGACGACATGCGAAACGGCAATGTCGACTACTGCGCAGTCACAACCACTGCCGCAAGAGCCATCAGGCACTACAGAGCTACAAAACGACGAGGGCGAGAACCCTGAATGGGAAGTCGACTCTTCGCCATACGAGTCCTCGACCGATTCAAGCAGTTCAGACTCCTCCGATGAAGGGGGCTACGAACTCCTTGGCCTCGAAGAAACCGCACGCCTGCTCATGGACGCGGAGGCTGGGGGGTCCGACGACGAGGGCGAACGCGGACGGCCAGGTAACGCCAATCAGCTACGCACGAAAAATGAGCTCGCGGAAGAGGCAATTCCCCGGCCTGATGTTACCATAACCACGGACATGAGGATTGAGGAACTAGGTTCGGTGGAGCACATTGTCGAAAACATTATGCTCATCAAGGCCTTCACTCCAGGCGAATACCAAGTCCTCGACACTGGCTCCGTGCTCTGCAACGCGGAACGCGTCGTCATTGGTGCTGTCGCCGAGACCATTGGCAAGGTTCTTCAGCCCATGTATACGGTGCGCTTCAACTCAAAAGACGAGATCAAGGAGCTAGGAGTTGAGTTGGGTGCCAAGATTTTCTATCCCGTCGATCACGCATCGTTCGTCTTCACCGAACCGCTAAAGAACACGAAGGGCTCGGACGCGAGTAACATTCATGATGAGGAGGTGGGCGACGATGAGATGGAATTCTCTGACGACGAAAAGGAAGCCGAATATAAGCGCTCCATCAAGCAAAGAAAGAACAAGAACAAGGCTGGTGCCGGAGGCGATGGAGGCGCGCGGGGCGGCTTCAGAGGGGCTCATCCGCTGCGACAGGAGGTCAGCGCGTCCTCTGACACGCTCAACTACGATGATGATGATGGGCCGTACAAGCCGTTGACACGGCCACCGGGTTTCGGCGCTGGAGGTCCCTCGAGCGAGCCGGTCGAGCTACCGCCTCGGCCCGGTCTCCACCGCGGTGGCCGGCGCGGCGACCTCCGTGGCAGAGGCGGCAGGGGAAGAGGTGGGCCTGGACGCGGCGGACGGGGAGGCGGGAACAACCAGGCGAGGGATGGCTACTCCCAGGCGCCTCAGGGATACGGGCAGTATCCCCAACATGCGCAACAACCACAGCAGCAACCCGCATGGAGACCTGTTTCACCTCAACCTGGTCATCAGTCACAGGCGGCGCCGTCTATGCCGGCCTTTGGCTTCCAGTTTCCAGGCTGGCCACAACCCCAAGGCCAGCAAGGGGTTCCTGCCCCTGGTACACTGCCGCCACCGCCACCGCCACCGCCTCCAGGCTGGCCTGGTCAACAACAACCGCAGCAGCAGCAGCAGCAGCAGGCTGGAGGCGGTGCTTTTGTTAACCCAGCTCTGCTCGCTGCCCTAATGAGCCAGATGCAGGCGCAAGGGGGTGGTCAGCAATGGGGCGGGCAATACCAGCATCCGCCTCCGTCTTAGCCGGATCAATAGAGGACTACGAAGTACAGCGGTTGATACCATCCTGCAGGCACAGTGTAAGCACGAGAGGCTCTTTAAATGGCCCACGCCAGACTTGCCATGATGGATAGTCTGCCTCAAGGCAATAGAAGACTCTAACCCGAGTTAGGGCAATAAGTTTGAATGACAACTCATCTATGATGAGCTTCTAAAGTCTTGGGAAGGAAAGAGGAGATCTTAGACAAGGCAGTGTACACATGCTCAAAGAGAACATGCCGCAACCTACCGTCAATGAGTTGGTTAATAATCCAACAATATCGTCAAAGCTCATGCCGCGAGAGAGACAGAACATTCCCCGAAAGACTCGCAGTGAAACCAGTTTCGTTGCCCAATTAGAGATATCTTCCTCGGCTGGTGCATCTGTAGACTGTTGTTGCAGGGTAGAATGGCTGAGCGCCTACTAGCCAGGGGAGGTGGTTGCCGCTGGGGATGGTGGCCGGAAGATGTTCTGCCGTACGGGTTACTTCTCCTTTGCTGGCTGTCTTTGAGGTATGGAAGTAAGGTTCATAATAGGACTGGTGGTTGATCCTAAAGACAAAGCTATGATGGCTGCAAAACATTATATGCCATCTCTGGTGTTCAAGAAGCGAAAGCAAGCCACGTGCAATGCTACTTAGCGGAGCTAATGCTCCGACAGGCTTCGAAGTTTGCAGAGTGCAAGTGAGTAGTATATCAACGAGCTGTCCATCGGTGCAGAGGGTTATTGGGAGAACGACAAGCTTGTGTGCTTGACGCTAGGGGACGCCAGCGCTTTCACACGTCCTGCAATGGAGAGAGGATGAGCATCAGGGCTAAGGGGCTCATTAACCATTTACCCTTGGACCCTATTTAGTAATGCGGGTGGAAGGCCAGCTGCCAGAGCGTCTTTGGCGCCTCAAGCTGCGGCGCTGACGGCCGCGCTGCATGTGACGGGCCTTGCTGAAGGGGGCCTCGAGGTGCACACTGCTGACAACATCAGACCAGGGTTGCTTCGCAGACGAATGAGCACTTTTGTAGTGATTTGAATGGCGGCTGCGCCCCCCCCCTCAAGGTGACACGACCGGGCGACCCTGTAGTCCGGCACGAGCAGCTGTCACATTTGTCTCTCCCCAGTATGCAGCTCCTTGTGTAACCAGCGATGGTGTCAACGTCTTCGTTCCATTGTAGAAGACACAGTGATGGTGACAGGCACCCACACTAAGGAGGAGGCTCTTGAAAGTGATCATAGCGGCGTTGGGAACAGGGGTAATGACGGGGGAGGCGGAAACGAACGGCACGGCTCGGGGATGCTGGGGTTGTGTGTGGAGGCGATCCGCGGTTCACGCAACGCCTCACCCTTTTTCGCTGAGGAGGGTGTATCAAACCATTCACATATCGAGCAGGGAGGCGGGAGACCTGGTTAGAACTGTGGAAGAAACCTTCAGACCCCACTCGCCAATTTTCTGTTCCAGCTGTTTGCTCCTCGTAGGATGCACTTCCTCGCTCGGTGCGGCAGGTGTTGACAGGGGGGCCAGGCTGGCTGAGAGCAAGGGTTGGTTGTTGTGCCCATCTTCAACCACACTTGGGCTTGGGAGGCCAGCTACTGCGGTTGCTGCTGCCGCCTAAGCGCCGGCCCGCGGGCCTGCATGCTGGAGAGTGAAAAAACAATGTCCATGGCAGGGCAGGACAAGGGGTTGGGTGGTGGGCTGCAGTCATCACAAGTTGGTGTTGGTTGCAGCAGCCGCTGCCGCCTCGTGGCAGGAATAATAAAGAGCACATGGGCATGTCGTTCCCGACCGCACCCTTTGTTTGCACCGTGCGGTCGCTGCTTTCTTTCATGTCCGTACATCAAACATACATACATCCATCACATCACGCGCTGCAACAACGTCTCCTCCGTCGCCCCTGGGGGGCTTCGTCCACCCAGCCAGCCATGTTGGGCGCTCTCGTCTGGATCCTGCTCATCAGTGTCCACGTCCCCTCGGTCCTGTCCCTGGCCGAGTTCTTCGTCCCCGGGGCGCCCCCTTACCCGCGCTGGAGGGCTGGTGACGTGCAAAAGATCAAGTATAGGACTACATACACGGAGTACACCATCGCTCTTTGGCAACAGTTGGATAGTGCTGGAAGGCTAGGGCCCATTCTCTTCCGTATGTATACTATACCCCATCGCAGCAGGCAGAGAGAGACCTGCAGGCAGAACACGAATGAAAGTCTCACCTAGGCTTCCCGTTAATACAGAAACCACCAATGGACCGGACACGGACTTCGACTGGGTGGTGCAGAGCTACACCCTGAACCTGGACACTTCCGACAAGTTCTTCCTCTGGCTCTTTGAAGGAGGCCCCTCTGCCCAAGGAAACACGTCCATCACAAATCAATCATCGGGCTTCTTTTACATCTCGCCCGCGGTAACAACTACTTCCTCATCGACAAGTACTACTACATCGACATCCACACCATCGTCATCTTCATCGCCATCATCCTCATCAGCGACTCCTTCGTCCTCCCCAACCGTACAAGCGACCACTGACAATGGGCTTTCGACCGGAGCCAAAGCGGGCATCGGCGCCGGCGCAGGAGTCGCCGGTTTGGCCATCCTTGCCGCAATCCTCCTCTTTGCGGGGTACCGATCAAAAAAGAAGAGGGAGCTGGAAGAGCTGCGGTCTGCGAGCTACTTGAACTCCGGCGGCTTCACCTCGACCAACATGTCTAAGACGGCCCTTCCGGTCACTCCCGTACCTCAGCAACCGCCTTCTGAGCTGCCTGGACACCACCATAGAGATATGGCAGAACTTGGGTAGCCTCAGAGGTTTGGGGCTTTGGCGATGGTATTTACGTGCAACTCTCCCGAAATATCGACTCCGTGGCTGCGAATATTGGTTTGAAGTCGGTACTTTGAATTTAAGCTGCATGATACCTCACATGATGTGTAGAGCATACTTCGACTTTGTGCTAGCCCAATATCTGGATTACGGGAACGTGACCCTGTTCAGCCACGAGCTGCATATCGCCAGTCATGTATTGTAACCACCAAAGAACGCCCCGAAGCCTGCCTTATACAAAGGTCTTGATTGCCCGATGCATGTATGCCCTCCAGATGATGCAAAAAAAGAGCATGTTCAGGTGGGAGACGGCACCCAGATCAGCTCAATCACGCTATCGCGGTCACCCATCTGCCGATGCCCTACACCCTCCCAGCGGGTATCGTCCTTGTTCCTCAGGTATGTTTGCAATACTGAGCCATCGGGTTGGATCTCCGACCCTTGGATCGTCCACGAGATCTTCTCGCCACCCTTCTTCAGTGGCGGCCGCTGAGGCCCAAACACGAAATCGAAATTCCAACCCTTTTCCCACAGCGCCTCAAACGTACGTTCGACCTGACTTGTCTCGAACGTGATGCCCGCAGGGTAGTAAGCAATGGAGTGCCCGGAAATGATGAAGTCATCGGAGGTCTGGAAACGCTGCAAGATGCAGTCCTCGCCGCAGGTGTAGGCGATTTTGCTGAATTGCAAAGGTCGAGCCTCGTGCCAGCCACCACCTCGGTAATGGTGAAGCGAGAGCGGTTTGTGACCCCACTCGTAGAATCCTGCCGCGTCGCCTCGGAAGTCCAGCTGCCAGAGGCCCGGCAATACAACAAGTCGTGCGTTGCTGTTTTCGTAGATGCAATTACGCAAGAGCTTGTCGCCTTGCCATCCCGCCTCCTCCACCTTCTGCGGCGATGCGCAAACGCTGATAGAGTCTGTAATCTTCTTGGCCATTGGTAATGATAAGAACACGCCGGCTCCACCAAATGCTTGAGAACCATGTCGCTCAACAGCACCGACGTCTTCCGAGAGCGTGCCGATATAAAGATCTTTAGAGTGATCAAAGGCGCCGAGGCTCCGAATCAGACTATGCATGCTGGGAAAGAACGTGTCGTCGTCGCATAATACTAGCCACTTTCTGTGTCGAGAATCCTCCTGTCGATATAGGTGCGGAACGAGGTTGATGTATCGAACGGGCATATGTGGTTCGTTTGATCGGTCGACTTGGGCCTCAATTCCGGCATCGCGAAGAATTGTGCGAGCGTCGCGGAGCTCCTCGTCGCTAGCCTCCTCAAGTATGAGGAACAGCTTGGCGCCATTACTGACGCCATGGCCATTCGTGAGCCAGTATTGCCAGTCACCGATCATGTCAACGCGCGACTCATTTAGTCGTTTGAATGTAGTCGATACGCCGAACGCAAAGTCCGAAGCCACGACGCTGGAGGCCAGGCCGGAAACCGGGACCTCGACTTGTATGGGCTTGGGGCAGTCGCCATTGACGGTGCCTGCGTTGACCTGCTTCGTGATGTCGATCGGCACCGTGTTTGTGCTCAGTAACGCCTGCGGGAGAACCGTCATGCTCTTCCGCTCGAGGCCTTGGCGACGCCGAAAGCTGACGATTCGAGCGTGGTAGTCGAACTGGTCATCGATGCCATATCGTTGCTTGATATCGGCGAAGTGGGAAGTGTCGAACGCGCAAGCCGTCCCAGCAGCCAAACGTCCGTTTCTGAGCGTCGGGTCGGATATGCCTGCGCTCCCTGATAACCGACCCTGCAGCATGCCGCCAAATATGGCAAATGCAAGCAGGGCAGATATGGAGACTAGCGTCAGCCTGATCCGCCTCCGCATCATGACGACGGCTCAAACTTGGAGGCTCCCTGAGCCTTCAGTCATGACAGTTGGACCAAATGGCCGGAAACCGGAGGCCTGGGCTGACGCGAGATGGCGGCCGCAGCAGCAGAGGAAGCAAAATGACAGAAACCAAACCGGAGCATGGCCCCCATCGTTCACGGGCAAGTGGGTGGCCGGGCCTTGGCTCGTGCAATGGGGACGAGCTTTCCAAGGCTGAGAAGAAAGGGGGAGGGATGATCGATTTTGGCGCGAAGCAAAGGCCCCAGCTTCTTCACTCATACGGGGCTGTTGTCGAGTGTCGTGTCCAGCTGGGCAGTGCGTCTCGGGCGCTCTTCGCACGGTGTGGAGGAGGTTATCCTCGCTGCCCCCAACGGTCGCGCTGAGGGTGGGCTGCAATGTCGTTTGGCTGGCCCGGAACAAATCAGGGCGGATCGTAGTGCATGGGAAGCCGGCCAACAGTGGGCCTGAAATTGAAGGGTGGGTACTTGGGAGCGTCCGGGTTTTCTGGCTCGCGGCGATGGAAGTGTGAGTGACCTGAGAATAAGCGGTGGACATCATTATTGTTCATACTACCTACAGCAGGCAGTTCCTCCCAGCGGCCTGTAGGTAGGTTAGTTAGTACTTTGTCGAATACGGCAGCCACTCGTGCGACCCGCAAGAAGGGATTTTCTTCCAGCTGCCTTGATGAGCTGTGCTTCGTACCGCAAAAGCCGATTCTCAGGCCACCACGAACTAAGTAAGGTAGTAACTTAGTAGCTAACGTAATACCTCGCCCGCGCCGAACCGCATTCTTTCTGTCTCTGCCCAGCGTCTTCAACGTTATCTTAGTGCGAGTTTTAGCTTCCCAAAGCGTTTCTGCCGCCGTCAACCATCCACATCAACTGGGTCTGAGACTCCAGGGGAACGGCACGTGGCAGGCATTGTCGAGACTTTGCTCCGGAGCTACCGCCGCGATGTGGATTCAGTCACGCGATTAGGACGGTTCATTTGACAGGGCCTGGTCACCAGGAATTCTTAGGTAGGGCACCAGGCAAGGAGTGCTTCGTAGGTAGAGGTGGAGCGACGCAGGGCGGCCACAATTAGTAGCCTCCGGGTGTTGACTCTCCAGCGAACGGAACAGTGGGCGACGCGCTGTAATGGCAGCAACCTGTTACAATACCGATGCAGTACTAAGGTCTGCTGGACGCAGGCTGACTATCGCCCTGGCGTTGGCCCTCCATCTCCTCGTCATGCAGGTACGTACCCCAGCTGGCGCCCAACAGCCCAGCGGGTTGGAGGGATCCATTAGATGGATCCACACACACACACCCCTCTCAGAGGAGGTGCCAAGTCTGCCCTGTTCTGTGCGTGCAGTAGCGGCCGAAGGTGGCTGGCGGGCGCGCGTGAGCGAGCGAGTGTGAGATGCCACCCGTCGCGAGCCTTGCCCCTTCCGTGCCGTTGACCCTCGTCCTCCCCTCGATGTGCCCATGAGGCTAATGACGGTCAGTTCATGCGCACCTCAAAGCTACGAGCCTGGCTGGCATTAGCCATGGCCCTGCGACAGTCCTTTCGTACTTTACCCGCGGCTTGCAGCGAATAGATACGCTACAGATGCTGTCGCAGGCAAGCAAACCCTCCCAATGACCACACCTGTCGCCGCAATAATGTGCCGTGCTCTCGTGAAGGTTACTCCAACGTCGCGCACAGTGCCCCACCGACATTGATTTTATGCCGTTGTGGTCGCAACATTTCTGGCAGCTGCAGTGTTGAACTCAGGCGTATCAACCGACATAGGCACCACCTAGGCCGCAACCTCAGGACCACGACTGCGTTATGCCGAGCAGATGCCGATGGTACGAATATATTAACGTTTGTAAGCGCGCATTGCACGTTATGTTGGAGCGACGCGCGCCACCGCCGCCCTGGAGCTCAGAGCCCATGTATCGTATCACCCTGCCAGGCCGAGTTGTTCCTCAATTTGTACACCATGTGGTTTGCCGAAACTCCCGAAACCGCATCTGCGCTTTTGCTCAAATCTGACGAAGAAAATGCAAGTCGCTCGTGCTCTCTCGTCCAGCCAGATAGCCAGCCAGGCCCCCCCCTTCATTGTCTTGGATTGTTTCCAGCCTCACGGGGTATCAGACATCGCCTTATTTCGTCGTTAATCTCGGTGACATCGTCGATCCGATAATACGCAGCGCATGTCTGTCCCGGATTTTGCTTGTTCGTCGTCTCGTCGATCGGTTTGATGACTTCGTCGGGTGCAGGGACGACGACGGCGCCGGCGGCGCGCACTGCCGCGCACGAAAGGGCGAGGATGAGCACGGCAGCGAGGAAGTGGCTCTGGCCCGCCTTGGCCGCGAGCATGGTTTTGCTGAGACGAGGGCTGCTGGCTGACGGGCGTGTGGAATCGTTCGCCGCTTACTTCCGCGAATTCGTGGCGATCTGATCTGGACAACTGTTACTAGAGCCGGGGTGGGACGGACGGATGAAAGGTGGTCGACAGGCAATTATATGTACGCACACTCAATTTCGAGTCACTGGACTCTTTCAGCCGCCCCCGAGGGCCCAGGCTCCAACAGAGGCGCTCATTCTGACGCAAACAAGAAGTCGCCTGCAGGAGGTCGACCGGCTTGGGGATAAGCGCTGTTGTTGGTCCGTCCCGGCCGCCTGTTGGCTTGAGACGCCACCCACGGCGCCCAGGACCCCTGGCAACATCGTGTCCCCCCATCACCGTGTCCGGACATGCGTGGATCCCACCATCCATCCAACCCCCCCGGCTTGTGGTGCTGGTGGTGCTTGCTGACAACGGGACGAGAAATCTCCCACAATGTGACGCTATATAGTGGTTTTGGAGGGCACTGTGCGCGATTTACTGTGTACTAGGTACCTAGCGGCGGCATGATGGGACTCAGGAGAGGAGCATGCCGCCAGCCGCCAGCAGCCACCGGAACGACAGCCCTGCCCTGGAAGTGTACCAGCAGGCAGCCCTTGTTCTTCCAAATCTGCATGATTTGCCAAGCCTGCTTGCCGCCATGTGACGGGCTGGCTGGCTGGCTGGGTGCGTGGCCTCAGGTCGCGCGTAAATCAGTGCCGCCGGGCGGAAGGATCTGGGGAGGCTGCAAGGCAGCGAGCGTGCAATTTGTTAAACCTGGCCCTTTCCAGCTCCTCTTTTTGGCCGCCGCCGTGACATGGACGACGCAACCCAAAGCAAAAGGACGACATGCTGCTTCTCAAAGCCAACCGTCGGCTGCGCACGGGCAGGGCGATAGCTCTGTGCCTCCTCGTCTTCGTCGTCTGGATCTTCACGTCAAGCCAGCTGCTGTCCTTCTTCCGGATAGAGGGCGGTGATGGGTCGAACGATGGCATTGTGGCATCCAGCAGCAATGCTACGCTTGGCTTCGGTCAAATCTATGTCATCTCGCAGCGAGGGTCGGCGCGTCGCAAGGGCATCATCCAGGCGGCCAATGTCACCGAGTTGCAGTTCACCATTCCCGAGCAGCCAGTTTGGACGGAAGCCGATGAGCGCAACTTCAGACTTGCAAATAATTCGTCTATTAGCAAGGGCTCACTGCTAGCTTGGCTCGGGCATCTACACGCTCTGCAACAGTAAGGGAAAACCCGCACCTCCTTGCAATCGCGTCGCTTGTTCAAGGCCTGTGTGCGTCTCTAACCTTTGACGCTTTCTATCGCTACCTAGGTTCCTCGACTCGGGAGCAGATACCGCCTTGTTTCTCGAGGACGACGTCGACTGGGACATCCGGCTCCGCACAACTCAAGCACCACTCGTGTCCGCCGCCGTGCGCCAGGTCCTCGGCCGGACATCGAGACGTCTTGACGCGCGAAAGTATCCATACGGCGATCCGAGTAGCTGGGACCTGCTTTATCTGGGCCATTGCGGCGACTACTGGCATGGCATGGACGTCGAGTTCAAAGATGGCCATGTCAAGCCCAAAGACCTCGAAAAGACGCCACACACGGCGTTCATCGACCCATCCATGTCGCATTCTGACAACCTACATCCCTTTACGAAATCGTTGATGAAGAATCTCGGCGTCGACGAATACACGCGCCTCGTCCACCGCTCCGTCTTTCCGCTCTGCACCTTTGGCTATGCGCTCTCACGCGCGGGCGCGCGCCGTATCCTAGAATGGGGAGGCAAGGAGCCATCCGAAGGGGGCTACAAGGCTTACGATGTCTTGATCCTGCTCAGCTGCCGCGACTACGGACTGCGTTGCTGGACGGTCAACCCGGAGCTCTTCCACCACGTCCCCGGGCCCAGCATCATCGACACCCAGTCAGGCAACAAGAACCTGCCACCGGTAGACCGTGCGGCTCAAGAACAAGTCAAGACCCGCGGCGAGACGCCAAACATAGATTGCGGGTTTTGGAAGGGCGCGTTCGGCTTTGACGAGCAGGACGAGGACCGCCTCGAGTATCTTCGGCAGGAAGTGGGCAGGAAAGGGAGGTGTCTAAAGAGCGGACGCGACTTGCAAGGCTGAAGACCATGACTCTATGGAGCTTGCGAATCTTCTATCAACCCGGATCAAGCGGGCGATGAACATTTAAGATTGTGTCTTTGGCGGCATCATGAACCAGAGTTTGCCGAGACATAGGTCCGACATAACCCGTTCTAAGCCGCGAGCTGGCTACGACGCATTCCAAGGACCTGACTCTTTTTGCCCCTCACCAACGCGACGTCACTACGGCATAGCGACTACTTCCAGACAGCATCGCATTTAGAAATGCCGCTTGGCGGCCGCACCGCTGGCGGGATGGCCATAGCATTGCACGAGATGATGATTGACGCAGCTCAGCAGCCGTGATGCACCAGCAGTCAGGCCCTCCCCTCCTCAAGAAGCGTCACGTTTTGAAACGCGCATCAGCCGCGGTGGCTTGGTTGATCTACTCGGAACGCGGTCCTTCCGCCGATGCGGAAGATTGGCGGGATCGCGGGGGACTCCTGTCCGGGGAGGGAGAGAGTGTTTCCAAATTGCTCCACCCTCCTTGCTATTAGCGATGGGAGCATGATCTCGACCTGTCTGTCACTAAGAGTTTATGGGCCTTTGAATGAGAAGCGTGCTGTTTCGAGCGTGCTCGCGTCCCTTATCGCATGCGTTCAGCATCGTCAAGTCTCCCTTTGCCCCGACTGAAGTTGTTTTCCTGCTCTCTGGGGAGTCGTGAGCTGCAGCTTGACTGCAGAGAGAGGCGGCGGCGGTGACGGTGACGGTGACGGTGACGGTGATCTCTGGATCTTCAAGACAGCGTCATAACACCTACACGTACAAGCGGATGGTGCAGGTTCGGTCTTCGCCGAGGCAGCACGCTTATGATAGTGTGCTCTCTTCATCCCCAGAGGGACCGACCGATAGATGTTGTATAATACCCTATATTGATGGACCCCCTGGTTTTCGAAGGACTCGATCTGGAGCATCGTGCACATACAGCGTGCAAAGTCGCCAAATTACCAGCGCGAGTGCTGCCGTTGACCTCGCGCTATCCGTGCGGGCCACAGCCGTTTTGTCTAGATGCTGGTACCGACATGCTGGCCTGCTACGTGCCCGCGCCGTCAGCCCTCCATCGTTCTTCAGCCGCTAGGTAGCAGCGCTTTCGCCAGGTTCGGCTCATCTCATGGATCGCATGGAAGACGAGTGCCCCGCGTGCAAGTAGGCATTGACGATGCGCTCGCATGGGCACATGGATATACGTACATCATGCGCGAGTCTTGGCTTGCTCGGCGCATCTGCAAGTTGGCTCTGGCATTCGGACAATTTTTTGGTAGTTCCTATACAAAAGATTTGAGGGTTCTGTAACTCAGATGCTGCATTCTGTGGGCGACACCCAGTTATCGAAGCCATTGATAGTGGCAATCCCCAGTAAAACCCTCCGTTTTCCTCAGCAGGGCGACCCGGGTTTTCTGTGAGCTTGGTAGCGATTCTTGTCATAAATCGTATATCTTGACCACCGACTGAAGCGCCAAATAATCACAGCCAAAACCTTCGAAAGGTCGGATGAAATTCCCACCATGTTGTGACGGTGGCGTCGTCGTCATCAGCAACGGACAGCGGAACGCGGGGTCCAGCCCAACCCGATTAGGCAGCTTGCGCTGTGACGCGACCGCCTGGTCTGACACTCGGGGGGCCGGCTGCGACACCCAGCTAGCGCTGGCCTCCAGCGAAGAGGTCAACCTCTCTCCTCCATCATCGTCATCGTCCTCATCATCATCGCCCCCGTCGTCGCCTTCTACCCAACATGAAGCTCTCCCACACCTCGCTGCTCGCCGCGTGCGTGCCGGTCATCTCGGCTCGCTTCCTCGAGACGCACGAGCGTGCCGCCGCCGCCGCCAACGCGCACGTCGAGCTGCACCCCAACACGGACAAATTCCTGGTCGAGACGTCTCCCGGCGAGACGAAATGGGTCACCGAGGAGGACAAGTGGGGGATGAAGAGGGTGCGATCGCTCCAAATGCTCGTTTTGCCATTGCGCGATACTGACCCGCCGTGTATAGAACGGCCAGAACTTCATGGACATTACCAACGCCCGCAACCTCGGCAAGCATATGCGAGCCGCGTCCCCCGTCACGTTCCCGGGCAAATGCGTCAGGCAGGATGCCGTCGGCAAGCTTTCCAAAAAGCTCGACAAGAAACACATGAAGCAGAACCTTGAGAAGCTCACGAGCTTCCACACGCGCTACTACAAGTCCGACTACGGCCTGCAGTCATCGGACTGGGTGCTGGCCAAGGTCAATGATATCATCAAGGATGCGGGCGCGAAGGGCTCTGTCCACGCGGAGAGCTTCCCGCACGCGTGGAAGCAGCACTCGGTCATCGCCACGATCCCGGGGCAGAGCAACAGCACCATTGTCATCGGCGCGCACCAGGACTCGACCAACCTCTGGCTGCCGTCCATCCTTGCCGCGCCCGGGGCCGATGACGACGGCAGCGGCACCGTGACCATCCTGGAGGTGTTCCGCACGCTCCTCGGATCCAAGGACGTGGTCGAGGGCAAGGCGCCCAACACGATCGAGTTCCACTGGTACAGCGCCGAGGAGGGTGGGCTGCTCGGCAGCCAAGACATCTTCCAGTCGTACGAGAAGAGCAACCGCGACGTCAAGGCCATGCTGCAGCAGGACATGACGGGATATGTGCAGGGAACGCTGGATGCCGGTGACCCGGAGAGCGTTGGTGTCATTGTAGACTATGTCGATCCGGGCCTGACCAAATTTATCAAGACGGTGATTGAACAGGTGAGTTTTTCCCTGACCGCCTCTCCCACGGATAGAGAAGGTCTTGCTGACGGATGTGCACTCACACAGTACTGCAACATTCCCTGGGTCGAGACCAAGTGCGGGTATGCCTGCTCCGATCACGCATCGGCGTCCAAGGCCGGCTACCCGTCTGCGTTTGTCATCGAGTCGGCGTTTGAGAACTCGGACCCGCACATTCACACGACGGACGACCTGATCAAGTATCTGTCGTTTGACCACATGCTAGAGCATGCGCGCATGACTCTTGGACTCGTGTATGAGCTGGGCTTCCACGACTTTGAGGGCAAGCAGAAGGAGGAGCCGAGTGAGCTGTAAGGACGAGAGATGGAAGAGCAGTGGCGCCGCCCCTAGACACGAATGTTAGCAATCACCAGCGCAGCCGAGAGAGAGCCGGCGGAGGGTGGCAGCAAGTAGCAAGCTTGACAGTATGAATAGAATATTACCTCTTGAGAAGCTTAGCTGGTGATTGTAGATGCCCCGTTCACAGCTTGGCGTCTGGTGGTTACAAAAGTTAGTTGCCCGCGGAGTGTGCAAGGTATACGAACCGCTCGCCTGCTATAGTTTGAATGAAGCCGAACCGCGGTCCTGCCCAATTGCCGGTCGACGTCTTTCCACGTCTGGATGTCTGCTGCCCCAACGCCTCGGGTGTCGTTCTTCACCAATCGCGCAGGCACGCCGTCCGTCTTCTGCCCATTCGTCCGCCCGTCACTCGATTAGCAAGATTCTACGCAAGCGAGCTGCTACAAGGGGGGTCCGAAACCACCATAGGCGGTGCGGTACGGTACGGTACGCATGCATGCGCCTCGAAAGAGCGTCCCTAAACAGGCAGGCAGCTAGGGGGGGTTGGCGGATGCATTAGATCAGGCGTTCATCTGAATACGGCAAGGCCCAAGATAGCTACCGAGTTATGCAGGCTATTAGTAGTAAGGCAGTTACTGTCCCGCAGGGAGCGGCGGGAACAAAACATGCTGGCTTTCGACCGATGTAGCCCTGGGACCCGCCGCGACCTCCCTTTAGCCTCTGGAGTCTGTACATGGGATGATGGGAGCGCCTGGTGGTCTCTCGCTGCTTCACACCACACCCTTTTCGCGAGGCCTCGTGCGCACCCGTTTACAAACACACACACACAGACACACACTTGTATGTTTCTGTCTGGTGTTGGCGTGTGAAGCTACCATGCCGGCCTGATGATTGGCGTCGCACGGCTAGCGAGAGAGCGATTGATGGACGGAGGCTGGCCCCACTGTCCTTACGAGCCCGTCATTGAGACGGGCGATGATCTTCCTTATCTTTTTCCATCTTCTTTGGCATCTTTGCCTCTTGTCGCGACAGGGCAATCACAGTTGCGATAGTAGAAGGTCGCATTGTGTATGGCATTTTGCCCGCCCTTCTCCCAGCATTTCTTGTGCCTCAAACCCCGCCCGCTTCGTGAAATGCCCGGTCTCGTATCACCGAAACGGCACAGGCCCGCGATACCGACGTCCTGAATTAGCCCTTTTCTGATTAGTATCTAATACATATCCGCCGGAGGACGGGACGACGATCTGGCACCACCAACACCACCACCTAGACGCGGAGTTGGACGACCTGAATGGGAGGTCACAGCGCACATCCGTCCCGAGGCCCAGTATCAAGTCGAGTCAAAAGCAGCGGAAAGTTATTAGTGCCCTGACTGATCTGCAGCTGGCGAATGGCGGCCGTCGGTATGGTAATCGCTCCCCTCCGCGGCCCTGCTCACTCGACACGTTCCCGGTTGCCGGCACTGAGCAGGCCACCACCCACTTGCAGTCCCAGCGGCCCCGCCCGCCCGCACGCACCCCCCGCTTGCCGGTCGACTAACGCCTTGCAATACCGAAGGCGAGAGGGAGGGAGCGGGAGGGAGAGGGGGGGGGGGGGAACTGCTGGAGTCGGAAGGGATTGCAAAGTTCATGTTTGATGATTGTTTGATGGTTTTGCCGAGCAAAAAGGGAGGCAAGGGGAGGAGGGGAGGAGGGGAGGAGGGGCTTTGCCTCTTGTTTCAAAACTGCGGAAACATGGCGCGCTCGAGTTTTCTTACTATCGTGCCGGGAAAGTATGCACAGCGGCCATGGCCCGATGCATTATACGTAGCAGGAAACTTACCCTTTTAGAAACGGGACATGCAGGGATGGGGTGCGCCACGAGGACGAAACTGACGACTGCTTGGTGAGAGCACGCACTGACGGGGAGGGGGCCACAGCACCAGGCAGAAGAGGCAGGCAGTTCACCAAACATGATAGTGGATACCCCAAGTTGGTGTTAGTAGTTGCTTGTTTATTACGAAGGGACCCCGTTACCCCCGTTGCTCGTCCTTGTGAGCGACCTGTGAGGCGCAGTAGGACGGGAGACGAGTAGCGCGCCCCCTGGCCGGCCATCTGCCGCCGGCCGCCCGGACGGACGGGCTAGATAGTGGGTAGTTTGAGGGCATTTGGGGAAAAACTTGGGATGATGATAGATTGGAAGAGAAGGTGGGTTTCTCTTTTTTTAGCGGTGGGCCTCCCCCGGGCCAATGGTTGTACACCATATTCCCACGCGTGCGCCGGACGTCGTCTGTCGCCCGCTGTGCGCGCACGCCATGCAACGCAACCGAAGTGATCGGCGCCGCCCTCGTCCCGTCTTTTTTTTTAACATTTTTTTTATTCATTTCCCTCTCTCTATTTCTCTCTCTCTCTCGCTGCTTATGGGAGGGGACGGGAAGGGGGGAAACGGGGACTGACTAGGAGCTGCCAGTCACGTTGGTAGGCCCCCCGCATACGGCCGGGCTCACCCGGCGGCGCAGGAGGGCGGCAACATGAAGCGAGGTATCCAGGCCGGCCCGAGCGAGCAAGCTCGGGGTTTTTCGAAAAAGTCCGGGCGGACGCGGAGGCTGCCCCGGGCTGTGTCTTGAGCGAAGCCGTGCACATGGCAATGCCTGTGATGGCTGCTTGGTGTAGTAACGTTAGTATGTATGTATGAGTATATATCAGGGCTATCTCTGTTACTCTCTCGCTCAAACTCTCAACCTATATCTCCATCTCCATCTCCGTCTCCATCTCCCCCTCCCGCACTGCTTTCGCCCTACCTACTTGCCTACAACATAGCAGCCGTCGTGGTAGTATGCTTCTGTCTCTAGCCATATAGGCCATCTCACTCCAAGCCGGTCGACCTGTCTTCTCGTCTCTGCTCCTCCTGCGTGACCTCGCCTCGCCCCGCCCCGCCCCGCCCCTTCGCCATCATGGCCCCCGTCATCTCTTTCTACGGAACCCTCGTGGCGGCGGCGCTGTTCGTCGGCGATGCACTCGCCAAGGCCCGACTGCCGCCCAAGCCGAACGACTTGTCGACGCCGGTGCAGGAGCGCATTGCCGTCAACGGGCCCAATGGTAAGCGCAAACCAAAGCCAAAAAGAAAAAGAAAAAAAAATATACCCACCTTTCCCCGTCCCTCTCAGCAGTTCAAATCTGGATCTTGACGTGGCTGACTTGGCATGTCCTTCGTCTTATGCGTTGCAACAGCCGTCTCCATAGCGTGGAACACATACAAGCAGCTTGACAAGGCATGCGTAAAGTACGGCACCTTGTCCGGCTCCCTAAAGCTGGAGGCCTGCACCAATCGCTCCATCACGTACCCCACGTCGCGGACGTGGTCTCACACGGTCACCCTGACGGACCTCAATCCCGCCACCGTCTACTACTACAAGATCGAGTCGGCCAACTCCAACGTCGAGCAGTTCATGAGCCCGCGCGTCGCCGGCGACAAGACGCCCTTCGCCATCAACGCCGTCATCGACCTCGGCGTCTACGGCGAGGACGGCTTCACCATTAGGGGCGACCACTCCAAGCGCGACACCATCCCCTCCATCCAGCCCTCGCTCAATCACACCACCATCGGCCGCCTCGCCCAGACCATCGACGACTACGAGTTCGTCATCCACCCGGGCGACCTCGGCTACGCAGACGACTGGTTCCTGCGCCCCCACAACGTCTTACATGGCACGGACGCCTTCCAGGCCATCCTCGAGAACTTTTACGACCAGCTCGCCCCCATCGCCGGCCGCAAGCCCTACATGGTCAGCCCCGGAAACCACGAGGCCGTCTGCAATGAGCTACCGGCCCTAAACCGGGGTTGCCCCACCGGCCAGAAGAACTTCACCGACTTCATGAGCCGCTTCGGCAATGGCCTCATGCCCACCGCCTTTTCCTCCACCTCGGAAGACGCCGCCGCCAAGGTCAACGCCAACAAGGCCGCCGCGCTGGCCAAACCGCCCTTTTGGTTCTCCTTCGAGTACGGCATGGTGCACGTCGTCATGATCGACACCGAGACGGACTTCGCCGACGCGCCCGACGCGGAGGGCGGCGAGCAGGGCTTCAAGACCGGCCCCTTTGGCGCTCGCAACCAGCAGCTGGAGTTCTTCGAGGCCGACCTCGCGTCCATCGACCGCACCATTACGCCGTGGGTCATCGTAGCCGGCCACCGGCCGTGGTACACGACCGGCGACGGCGGCTGCAAGCCTTGCCAGAAGGCCTTTGAGGGCCTCATGTACAAGTACGGCGTCGACCTCGGCGTCTTCGGCCACGTCCACAACTCACAGCGCTTCTACCCCGCCTTCAACGGCACCGCCGACAAGGCCGGCATGAACGACCCCAAGGCGCCCATGTACATTATCGCCGGCGGCGCGGGCAGCATCGAGGGCCTGAGCGCCGTTGGCAAGAAGGGCCCGCTCAACGCCTGGGCGTACGACGACGCCTTTAGCTACGCCACCATCCGCTTCCTCGACACGCAAAACCTACAAGTAGACTTTTATAGGTCTGACTCGGGCAAGCTGCTCGATAGCTCCAAACTGTTCAAGTCCCACAAGGACCGGTTTGTATCGCAGAAGCCCTAACATGCAATAATATCGGGAAAGGCTAGGCACGAAGGGGGGGGGGGGTTACAACATTTGGATATGGTCAGCGGCAATTTGGATGGGTATTAAGAACGGCGTATATATGGTAATCTGGTAATATAGCGGCATACTTTACGTTGAGCGCCTGTTCGCGCTACCTGGCTAGTCTCATCGTTCATGTCCGAACAGAGATCGCTGAAGGTACACAACGCTTGAAGACGCCATCGCCCTAAGAGAAGCAACGGAGAACAGAGCAGGAGATTTATTTGTATTTCGCATAGGCTTGTCTATTCGGACGGCGTTTTGAACACCAAATATTCTCGAACCCACTCCACGATATGCTCCCCGGCAAAGCATCGCTTCTTCTTTCGCAAGTCCGCACGGTAGCTGATACCCAGTCACCTTATGCGCTACAGCACCACGAGCCCCCTTCGCCGCGCGTGTCGCAGGGGTTCAAATCATGTTTGGTGTATCTGCGTGGCTTTCACGCCTTCCTGTTCTACCCACCGGGCAGCTTTGGCTCGTCGTTGGCGGGAAAGTGCGTCATTCGCATTCGCTTGCTATCCCAACCCATGTTGACGGCCCAAGTCGATAGCGTTCTGGTGACAACGTGTCTCCAGTCAGGAATATAGTGTCCCAGCCCAGGTCAGCAAGTGTTTTAACTTTGTTCAAACTCCTGTTCACCGTCTGGCTCCTCGCGGCTTTGTCTCTTGCGCGCACCATCAGAACATTGCCCTTTGTGCAACGTACGGGATGATAGCCCCCCCCAAGGGCAGACACAAGGACTGAACATGCTTCGCCAGTACATGGACACGAGTGCTCAGAAAACACACGCGATATGAACGAGTCGGACGCTCCATCAGTAGAGGGACTGCATTCGACGTATTTGAACCCCCTACTTTCTTCTTCCCCAAGATGAGAGACGAGCAAGAAACTCACACTCTTTTCACCTTTTCGGCACTTTTGTCAAGACTCTCATTTTCGTCACTGTTGTCAATACACTCGCTCAACACACTCTCGACAAGACATATCACAAACGCCTAGTCTCTCGCCATGTCTGCCGTCCAGAAGCCCACACGACCGCGCCGCTTCGGGACAGCCATGCGCTTCACACGCATCCGTGCACATCTCGCCGACGCGCCATACCTCATGTCCGGCCTCGACTACCGAGGTCGCCCCAAGGAGCCGCTGCCCCCGGATCCCGCCCCCCTCACGTTCTTCGACGTCTGTCAGCAGCTAGGGCCGGACTTTTTCGCTCGACGCGCCAGCCAGGCGCTGGCAACCAGGTATGGTTTCAATACCGCAATGCTCAGGAACGTACCCCAGGGCACGAGTTTGCGTGGCCCCAAACCCGCACCGCACAAAAACGACACTGCTTCGAGAATTCGCCAGCATCCCATTAGCGCCAAAGTGGGATTAGAGCCGAAGGGCACTGGCCCCAAGGACCATGGTAAGGTGGTGGTGCCCTTGACAACGTCCAAGTCGGAAAATGGAGCCCGGCCTACGCAATCCCCACGTCCCGATAAAATGCGTGTCGTACCAATTCGCACGCAATTCCAGACGGGCAACGGGTTTGGCCCGCGGAGCAAACCACGGAATCCTGACGAGATGGATCTCGACAATATGCCGAGCCCTAGGACCGCCATGCCGCCCCCCGCCAACCGTAGGGCGGCGCCGCCACCTGGCGCTCGAGCTATGCCCGCGGTGAGGACTCCGAAGGCTTTACCCATCGGTGGTGGAAAGGTGCTGCCTGTCGGCTCGGCAGTTGTGTCTCCCAACATTAAGCGTTCCACGCGACCTGTTCCCAAGGGAGTTACGCCGACCGGTGCCAAGGGTGCCTCACAGCCCATGGCCGGTAAGAATGTGCCTCCTGTCCGGCGTGGAAGTCTGTCGCCCATCCACAAGGCATCTAAGCCGCGAAAGCTATGGCCCTTCGGCAAGGCAACTGCACCGGCCGATTCTGGTAAGAAATCACCTCGTGGCATTCGCGGAAGTCCACCACCCGTCCACAAGGGCCCTGTACCAGCCTCGATCAAGGGCCCAGTCCCGGCCGCTGGCAAGAGCACTGTGCCACCCGCTGCCAAGGGAACTACACCGACCGCTGGAAAGGGCACGATAGCAATCGCTGGCAAAGGCACGCTACCGCTCGCCGGCAGGGACACGGTGCCACCCGCTGGCAAGGATACGGTAGCAACCGTCAGTAACGGCACCACGCCGGTTGTTGGCGATGGCATCACACCGACCGCTACCAAGGGTGTTGGACCGTCTGCCAGCAAGAATGCTGAATCATCCAGCGGCGATAAGAATTCGTCTTCCGGGGGTATTGGGAGACTTTGGCCCTTTGGCAAAGGTAATACACCGCCTGCTGCTGTCAAAGATGCCGCACAGTCCGTCGATGGCAAGAGCGCCGCCCAAACCATCGCCAGAAAGGGGACCACTCCACCAGTCACAGGTAAAGAGAGCGTACAGCCCGTTGTCGGTAAAGTATCCACGCCGCCTGCTGTTGGTAACGGGGTGAGTCAGCCTGTCGCTGGGAAGGGAATCACGCCACCCGTCGCTGGCAAAGGTAAGACAAAGCCGGCCGTCGATAACAAAACAACGCCGCACGCAGCCGGGAGGGCGATCACGGAGTCAGTCGCCGGTAAGGGAGCCGCGCCACCTGCCGCTAGTAAGGGCCTGATGCAGCTCTTTGGCGGTAAGGGAGCATCGCCGCCCGCCGCTGGCAATGGTAGCGCACAGCCAGCCCCCGGTAAAGAAACAACGGCTCTTACTGCCGGTAAGGGAGGTGTACAATCCGTCGCCGTGAAGGGAACCATGCCCGCAGCTCGTAAAGGAAGCGCACAGCCAGTTGTCGCCAAGGGTCCAACGGGTCTTGCTGCCGGCAAGGGAGCCGCGCAGCCCGTTGGCGTCAAAGGAACCATGCCCACCGCCGGTAAGAGGACTGCACTGCCCATTGGCGTCAAAGAAAACACACCCGCGGCTGGTAAGGGGGCAGTACAGCCAGTTGCCGGCAAGGGGAATACGCCCGCCCTCGCCAACAAAGGAGCTATGCAGCCCGTCGGCGTCAAAGGAACCGCGCCCGCCGCTGTGAAGGGGACCGCACCTCCTATCTCTGGCAAGGTAGCCACGCTCTCAGTCGCCGATAAAGGAGCCTTGAAGACCGTTGCTGTCAAGGGAACCACGCCTGTCGTAGGCAAGGCGGTTGCACCGCCAGTAGTCGGTAAGAATGCCACGGCCGCCGGCGGCAAGGGGACCACGCCTCCCACCGCCGGTAAGGGAATAGGACAACTCGTCGGCAAAGGCACTACACCGGCCGTCGCAAAGGGGAAAGCGCCTTCTGTCCCAAGTGGAAGCCTGCCACCCAGCGGCAATAAGGGCTGCGCAGCGCCAGTCGCTGGTAAAAACTTGGCTCCAGCAGTTCCAGCGGGCAGTGTCCGGGCCGCCGGTACCAAGTCGGGAGCAACCGCCGGGACACCCAATGCCAAGCTCGTCGGACCTGGTCCGCACTCCGGTGCCCAGGCGAAAAAGTAGGCACCTATCTGAGGTGGCACCTGTAGCATCTTGTTTCAGCCTCGTGTTAGTTGGTGCGTTAAGGCGCCTGAGAGGCTGGGTAATGCAAGGGCACATACTTGTATGGGTGTAAAGCGTTGGAGAGACAGATCAACAGAAAGCAACGGAAAGAGTTGCCGTCGTAGCATCGTGATATCGATAGTCGAGTCCTCCATAAACAATTCCCTCGTCATGCATCGGTCTTCACAGACCCATGTCGTCATCACTCGGCTCGTCATCGTCGCCCCGTCCACCGTGCTCCTCCTCTTCCTCGCGGCGTACCGCCTCGGCGCTGGACCCAATCTTACGCACGCCCTCGACGACGCCGATGACGAATCCCCGACTTTCAGCGAGCTCCATGGCGCCGACACCGCGGAGGCTCATGACTCCGTCCACGCCAACCTCGAGCTGGGCCGTGCTGGCACGCATCTTCGCGGCGCGCACCTCTTGCAGGTCGCGCAGCAGGGAACGGACCTCGGCAGCGGCGGGTACATCGTCGGCGGCATGGGCGAGGAGCATCTCGGCGAGCTCGAACCAGTGATAGGGCAGGGCGCCGACGGGGGCATCGGACGTGCACGAGGGGAGGAAGGGCGGCGACAAGACCCTCTCATCAACGCCCAATTGGCCATCTTGGCCGTCTCTAGCACCCTGGCCGTAGCGGCGCGCATTACCGCGGGCGTCCCCGCGCGCGGGCGGCGGAGGCGGCGGTGCCCAGCCCTTGGTGTCAATCTTCGTCTCGTGGTGGATGATGTCGCGAAGGGAGTCCGGGTGCAGCCAGGGAGGGGCGACGATGTTGGCGCGCCGCTGCTTTTTGAGAAGGAGAGCGAGCCAGAGCGGGATATTTGCCCGGTGCGGGGGCCGCAGCGTCGGAGTCTCGCCCTGTCTCGCCGAGGTTAGTCACAGAAGGACGAGGGCTTGGGAGGACGAGAAGACGCGACGGAGACGCGCTTACGGAGAGCAGGGCAATGGGCTCGAGACGCTGTCGCGGGACCACGGTGACGAGCTCCATCTCGCAAAGAAATCCAACCTCAGAGGGCACAAGGCCCGGCGGCAGAGGCAGCGCCATTGTGAGTAACGGCTCGGAAGGCGGAAACTTGGCTGCTGGCGGACGAAGCAGAGTTTGGTGAGTAGTTGCGACCATCAGGTGCCGCCGAGGAGGGAACGGATGGCCCCCCTCCGTTGGACTTCCTTTTCGACCCCACTCCAAGCCGGACTGGAGCTCCCTATTATAGCCTGTGCGCACCACCAAGTGAGCCCAGCCTACCCGATAGCATAAAATTGAGCTCCTCAACCTGCTGCAGTCATAGCCAAAATACTAAGAGATTATGCATGTCATAGCCCGAACACATAGACAGGTATCCTAAGTAATGAAAAACGTTGAGGAGAAACTATCCCCAAGGCGGTGACATCAAGCCTCCCAAAGCTTGTCGGAGAACGGTCACAGCTTTCTCTATCAATGTTCGTCAGCTTTACCAAAAACATATACTGTGGTTATGCGCGTTGACGAAACGCTGGTTCAGGTTTGACGAGATGGGGAAGTTGTTGCTGGCAACCTCATACTGTCGGACTTTGCACACAGGGCTTCAGGACGAGAAACGAAGAAGGGTAGCTACCAGAGTTGATGGCAGCCCAGTCATCAACGCCCAGCATGGAAACCACTTGACTCCTCCATCAGCGTCAATAATCAGTTTGACACAGGAACAAGGGTTCATTATTTTTTTTTATTAAATGTCAAAGTCATACCCCAGTTGCCTTCATGTAAATGAATGGGGATATTTGATAAAAGGATGTCTGCACTCGGCGCGCGCATATGGCAGCGCTTCTCATCCGGAGCCAATTGCGACTCCACTCTTTCAACCACACAGGGGGCTTTTATAGATCGGCACTAGAGCATCTGGCGGTCAGTTCCCTGGGGGCCGTTTGTTGCGCGGGGAACACGGTGAATGTTTGCCCAGGAACACGTACACGATTAGAACACCATCTTTCCACGTCCACGGGGTATTTCAAAGGCGCGGTACCTCCATTAGACGGACCGAGGTCATAGTAAGTCGCAGTGCAGACGCTTGTTTTCGGATCGCAGGTCTACAGGACGCGCATCAGTACTGTACTCTCTGTGAATCAGGTAGCAGATGGTAGCTACTCGCACCCCGCACTTGTCGATTGACTTCTGCCAAGGACTCTAGCAACGCAGCAAGTTGCTCATCTGCGGGTGCGGGGTTGGCAATGGCTATGGCGAGAAACGCAACAAAGGCTGGCGTTACCAGCGGCCTCATCTTTACACGTAACAAGTACTCAGGGAACGTGCAAGCCGCACCGCGTTCCTTCCATGAATGTTATATAGATATTGGGAAGACGTGGCCGCCGGAGATGGTCCAGCCGCTAGAGACATGGATTATTCAGGGCTTAGCAACAGCTGTCGAATAGAAACGCACTGACGTCTAGATGAAACAATGCATTAGGTGATGACTTGGAGCTGATTCTGATCAGGTGAACTACATAAATTTCAATGATATGACGCGTTATGTGACACATGCCGTAAGTTTTAGTTAATGCCATACAGGACGCGCAAGCACCGTGTCTGGGGTTGTCGCCCGACCTACATATAAATTTACAAGACGACGTCACCAGCCGACGAGACTGACTTGATTTCATAACTAATTAGCAAAGACGGAGGCACCAACGGGCTGAAACGAACGTAAATATTTTTTGAACTTTAGTGTTACTCAGCCCTCTCCTGGTTAATGTAGTACAAGCTGCGATAGCTTCGTATCATTACGCAACCGCCTGACCGGGCCCAGTGCCTTTCCACAGAGTACGCGACGCGTGGAAGCTCATGTTGTTCGACAATCCGGGCAATTCGTCTCAGCACATGTCTTGCAGGGAAGGATTCATGCCATATAATCCAGCTCGTGGGTCTGTAATCTGTATCATCTACTAGCAGTAAGGCCTTTCGGTGATGGCCCCTGTCTTTTGCTAGGTTTCCGTTGGGGGAGTTATGAGCTGCCCAGAACTTGGCATTGGCCTCAAATTATTGTTTTTTAAAAAAATTCAAAAAATTCAAAGAAATTACAACGCTGCTCCAACTCCGTCCCAACGCGACGGCACTTGCCGTTCGTCCCCCATACTACGTTAACGTCTCGAATTCAAGGCCGACGCCATCACAGCGCCGCAGCAAGCCCATGGCCCGTGATCTTGGTGGCTTGGTGCCTCAGGAGGACTCCAGGACCTGTCGTTTCTGCAGGCCTATCCCTGCGGCGTAAAGACGTGGCGTCTTCAGCCCTACGCCGGCTGGACATTGATGTTTCCCTCCCCTCCTATGGGCTGTGCTTGGGGCTGCTTTTTTTGGGGTCATGCCACCACCGGCGCCCATCATCAGAGGGAGAGATGGAGGGAGGGAGAGAGCTGCTTTTGGGTCAGGCTGCCGAGACCATTTCTTTCCCCCCTACGCCTGGCTTCATTGGCGGTACCGTTCGCGCCTTGCCGCCGGGCGCCGACTGGGATTCTAGACCGAGCCTGTGGGATGCAATGGCAGGGCACATGAGCCTTGCACACGACGCACGATTGACGGGGGAGGGGTGGTCTCGTTTCTTTTTATTTGCATGGTGACGTCGGCCTCCAGGCACGGGACTTGTAATCAAGACAGTATATGGGAGCCTGATATTCTTTGCTACTAGCTTGGGGAGGTAGGTAGGTAGGCAGATACAGTGACACCAGCGACCCGTGTGCATGAAGATTGCTCCTGTTTAGCTCTCCATGGCGATGCTAACCAAGCATCTCTCAATAGCAAAAGGCCTTGTTGCTCGTCATGTTGTAGTAACATGGATTGCCGTCCCAAGCGCACTGCTTGAAACCCGATGGGAGTCTTTGTCAACTTCCAAAGTCTCATGTCGAGTATGTATGCAGGGGCCAAGGAAGTTGAGGGAGGGGGAGGGACTTGTGCTGGACGCCGTAGAAGGTGGACGTACCGGCTTCACTGGAGCATACGAAAATCGTTCTGGGAAAAGAATGTAAGGGTGGTCAGGGGGCAGGTCGCTGCTGCACTTGGCGATCAAATCTGGCGCTTTAATAACAGGTCTCCGAGGGATGCCGAGCTCGACGTGCGGCCCAAACTGCGGGGCGTGGCATTTTTGCGTGTCGACCTTGCAATGCTTTGAACAAGTGCCAGGAGGTGTCAGAGGACGGACTCCCCACGGGTGTAACTCATGTTGAGAGGCATGGTCCCAGACAATATAAGGCCGTGGAAGAAACTTACACCGTGCAATATGACGTGTGTCCGCTCCACTTTCTGGGCTTTGGGTTCGCCGGGCATGTTGGGGCTGGGCTGCTTCAAGTCGAACGGCGTACGTGGGCGACTGCAGTGCCAGTCTGGCAGTTCCTCGTAGATTGATGTGAAGATTGGATTTTGTTGGGCCCTGGTTCACGATATATAACCATTGATGCTTGCCCTCGAGCAGGCCGAACTACATCGGCCCTACGTGGCAAATCCCTCATCTCATAACGCAAGTGTTTCAGCATTTGGCCGAGCAGTTGTCTAAAGAGGGGTTCTCCAAGGCGACCGCATTACCAATACGTATACTGTACAGATCGGGCTATCAGAGCTCATCGTAGATGTGACGCACATTTATCGCGAGGCACGCGCACGACGCCGCGAGAACCCCAAGCGCTCGTACAAAGTCGGAGGGTTTGGGGGCGCACGATGAGCCTGCCTGGCCATCGTCAGGAGGCCGCCTGACATGCGTCACCATCGCATTACACATAGAATGAGAGGTGAGGTCAGATATAACGGCGTCGGTCGGCGTCTGGCAATCGCGATTGAATCTTGCTTCCTGATCTGGAAGGGGCGGCGGCGGGGGTGGCATTTCTTTATATTTGGCTCTTCATGTGAACGGCGCCCGCGCCCCGTCCGTCCGTCTGTCCGTCTGTCTCGTCCAGATGAGCCGCCCGCGCGCGCGACGGAGCGGCCGTGCCTCGGCCGCCGTTCGCGCCATGAGTCCCAGGAAACGCTAGCAGGCGGCGGCGGCCCGCGTCGGCGACGCCGAAATGGCGGGACGATAGTCGGCTCAAGCAAGAACCCCGGCGTGCGGGCCCGCATGCATGTCGGCATTCCGTGGTGGGGGAAAGGTGAAAGAAGGGGGGGATGCGTGTGTGAAGTGGAACGGATCCATGGATGAGCCTCAATTGTTTGGTACTGGCATGGAGTGACGAGGGACGGATGGACTGCAGGCCGCAGTGGATGCAGTGGACTGCAGTGGACTGCAGTGGACTGCCCAACTGCACTGAACTGCCCGCAGTGGACTGGACTGGACTGTAGGTAGCTTACCTACCTATAGCAGTTGCCGGGGGGCGTCGGCGCGACACCCGCTGCGAGCCGCCCTGCCGCAAGCTCCACTCCCATGTGCTGGTGCTCCATTGATGCTCCACGATCAAGTCACCGGCTGACGGCGCTTCACCGCCATGCCGCGGCGTGGCAGTGCTCTCGTCGCCGACAAAACGGCGGACCGCCCGGCGCGTCCAAACCCTCCGGGAGCGCAGGGGCAGAGCAGCACAGCGGCCGCCGCACATGATGCAAGTCGGCCCCATGCCATGGGGCCTGCAGGCCAGTTCCTACACACAGTCGCCGCCGCTCGCCCCTTGATATCAGACAAGGCCGATGGCGTGCATCCCGTCGGTCGCCCGGCCGCGCGGGCTCGCTGCGTGCGACGACCGACGTGGATGATGGTGGTGGTGGTGGTGGTGATGATGAATGATGATGATGACGATGGTGATGATACGACACCTGGGGGATAGTGGGGACTCATGGGCGCGGCATCTAGCCTCACTAGCCGAGTTGGTCGCCATTCTTCACGGATTGCCTGCCGGGAATTGCTCTACAAAGCACATGCCGTGTGTGCAGGAAAGCAACCTACGCACGCAACGTTGGATCCAGGGAGCACGCACGGGGCGGAGACTGGATGGATAGATGCCTACTGATGAGCATATCACGGCCCGAGGGAGGTCTCTCGGTGAGCGCTGAGGGTGCAGTGTTTCGCGTCGCCATTTGACTCACGGCATCAACGGCGGGCTGTTCGCGTTACACCGAGAATCTTCCAGACGTCCGCCAGACGGAGTCACGGCAACGCACCGCGGAGTCGGACCATTCGCTGCCCCGACACCGAGACCACTTGGTATCTGCTTCTTGCCGTCATCCGTCACCCCGGCGTTGAAGCTGCCGGGAGAGAGAGGGAGAGATGACGGTGGGGGGGGGGTTCGAAACAACTTCCAGATTCTAGATTTGGGGGCCGTTTTTTTTTTGGTGGCTCCTCCTCCCAACCAAACGGAACGGCGTCAGAAAACAGGATGGGGATGGGAGGGGTTGCCGGGAACACAAACGCCGCCGCCGCCTCCTCCTCCTCTGAGTCCTCTCCTCTGGTCTGGTGCTCACCACGGGGGTCCTTGATGTGCCCTAGCTAGGTAGGTAATTTGGTTCGCTCACGGCGTTCCCTGCACGCAGTATACTTTGCACGTAGCGGATGACATGACATACACATACATCATACATACATGACGATGGCGATGCTTGTTTTGTGTGCGTGAGATTGGGACGGAGAGCGGAGACGATTGGGGCCCGGCCTGCGGAGTTGAGAACCTTGAGACTTGTGGATCATCATGTCCTTTGTCTCTCACACTCACTCACTCACTCACTCACCTGTTACATAGTACCCACTCACAGGGAAAGGGCGCGCGCCGCGCCTTGGTTTCCTCTGCTGACAGGTGCGTCTCCGCCTCGTAGGGCTGACCGGGGAGTCCGCGCGCCGCGCCAGGCCTGCACCACCAACCTCGTGCGGCTACGTAGTCCAATGTTCCAGCAGATGCTCCCGTCATGCAGGTCTAGCTCTAGCCCCGAAGAAGCCGCTGCCAACCTCTTTGGCGGCCGGTGAGGTGCGTCTATCCTGTACCAGAGTAACCAGACAGCGTCGTCGTCGTCGTCTTGGTTCCTACCGTGAGAAGACAGAGAGAGAGAGAGACAGGGCGAGAAAACCAGAGAGCCTAGAGAAAGCCACAGCCAAGCAGGCACGCGGCGGCGCATGGAGGGCGGCGTGCAAGAAGAGTAGCAGCAGCAGCAGCAGCAGCAGCAGCAGCCCCCCCCCCCATTGACATCTTGAATCACTTTGGACCGTTATCCAATCATCACCAGCCCTCCTAAACTGCACACCCCCCTCCCCTTCCTCCCTTGGCTGGCGGGCTGGGCGGAGGGCCATCGCGGAGCCAATGGACCACGGCCTCAACCTCCCAGCTGAGCGCGGAGTCGCAGAGACCCGGTGCCTTGGTCGCCGACGTGGTTCCTGTGTCCCAACTCCCTATATCCGCCGACGCCCCTCGGCTCCAAGAAAAAAAACGTGGCTGCGCTCAGCCCCATGGACAAGGGGGCGGACGACGAAGACGACGACGACGATGGTCGACGACAACCGTGTCCACGTTTTGACTTTGTGACCCTGCCTCACTTTTTTACCAACCTGCCTGCCTGTCCTCCTGCCTGTCTTCTTCCTGCCAGCCTGTCTGCCTGTCTGCCTGTCTGCCTCCCACCCATTTCCCCAGAAGCCAGGCTTGGCCAGACACACACACACACACACACACACTCACTCGACCCGACACCCCCCTCCCCCCCCGTCATGTGTATGTACGACTGCCGAGATCCCCGGCTACTACTAGCTAGCATGCAGTCGTGATGGGATTATGGTACTCGGCTGCTCGTTGCCTGTAATAGCACACTACATTCATGTGTGTGCCTGTGCCTGTGCCATCGACCTCAACTGGGGTCAGGCCACATAAAAGAAGGCGGGCGGGCCCTCCATGCCTTCCCTCGCACGTACTATACTTAAGTCCGGCGGGCTGCTGCGCGCTGCATCGTTTTATTCTATTGGACCGGCATGTAATACAACAGGCTGGCCCTGAGTTGTTTTCGAGGGTCCCCCTTCCACGCACACACGCACACACACTCACTGGGGGGGAGCGTCATCCGCCGCGGCCTGACTCCTGCTGCTGCTACCTACACCTACCTTGCTTCCACCACTCCGGACGATACTACCGCCACCACCACCAACTACCACGCAGACGCACTCACAAACCAGACACACACGCCGCGCCTGCCTACCTGCCAGCCTGCCTGCCTGCCTGCCTGCAACCCTCCCCGGCACCAACACAAATACGACCTACATACCCATCCATATCCCAGGGTCGCGGCACAGAAACTTCCTCGGCCCTTCTAACTCCTTTTTCTTCTCTGCTTCCCGAAGCGTTGTATTCTCCTCCTGCAGGCGCCGTGCATTACTATTCCATGTTGCTGTTGGTGCTGCTGGTGTGTTGTTGTCCCTGTCGTCGTCTAGTTGCATACTAGACATACAAGCCATGATGAGTCCAGACATGTTGCTGTCTGGCACTACCGACTCGGAAAGGCACGTGCATACAAGACTTCTTTTTTTCCATCTCCCCGCTGCTCTTTGCCCTCCAATTCTGTCTAGTCTAACTCAGGGAATAGGACCACGTCGGGGGAACCCATGATGACCACCTTCGCCGTGGCCAAGCAGAAGCGCGCGACGCGCGCCAAGTTTGCCAAAGTACGCACCGGCTGCGTGACGTGTAAGTCGATGTGCCCTTGAGCTCCTCCTGTCTTTGATCTTGCCCGCGAAATATTGATGCTGATGCTGTGATGATGTGCTGACACGTGGCAGGCAAGTAAGTCTCTCCGTACTGCGACGGATGCTCGCCCCCCCCCCCCCTCCCCCCTTTTCTGACGAACCGCCGACCGGATGCTAGGATACTAACCCCGTGCTTCTGTGCAGGCGGCGACACGTCAAATGCGACGAGACGAAACCATGCTGCAAAAACTGCCTCAAGTGGGCAGGATATTGCAGCGGCTACGAAAGCCCCGAGTCTCTCCAACAATCAGGGTCGTCACGGTCGCGGGCAGCATCCTCCTCCTCCTCTGCCTCCCAACGGGCAAGAACAAGTCCCCCCCTTCACGCTGGTCAACCACCCCCGACACCATCATCGTCCCACGGAAACAGCTGGACGGACGACGCATCATCGGTGTCGAGCGCCGCGTTCTCGACCATGGCCCCCAGCCCTCCAGAATTTGGCGGCGTCGAGCTGGTCTCCGCTAGCTACCTCGACAACGCTCCTCCTCCTCCTCCTCCTCATCATCATCACCATCATCGTCCATCGCCACCATTCTATCCGCCACAGCGCCAGCAAGCCGCGGCCATGGATTCCACCACAGTGGTTTTGGATGACGCGTTTTGGAAGCAGACGATGCCGCACCTCGTACGGGAGAGCACGGCGGTGCGGTACGCCAACATAGCCGTCCACACGCTCATCTTTGCCAAGGGGCCGACCATTATACACTCGGCCGACGGCCACCACCACCAACACCAACACCATCAACAACAGGATTATCCGCCGCCGCCGCACCAGCAGCACCGCCGGCCGACGGCAGGGCCGCGCCAGCAGCAACACAGTGTCCGAACGACGGCCGACCACTACGGTCGCGCGCTGACGTGCTACGGGCACGCGCTGCGCGAGGCGCGACGCACCACGGACCTGCACGAGGCCATCTTGTGCGCCGTCTTCTTCGTCATCTTCGAGACCATAAACGGCGACCAGGTCGCCGCCGAGGCGCACCTGCAGAGCGGGCAGCGCATCCTCGACGAGCTCTGCAGCGGCGGCGGCGGCGGCGGCAGTTCGGACTCACGGACGACGGCGACGGCCACGACGAGGCCAAAGTTGAGGGGCATGCTTCGCCATGTGCTGCAGTTCCTCGCCGTGCAGGCGCGCGACTTTGACCGCTCGGATGACATTCGGCATGGTATCCCGCTGGACGAGATGCCGTGCGAGGCGTAAAGGACGAGACAGTGGAAAGAAAAGAAGAAGGAGAGAGGATATTCGTGGCATTTATCTGCCCCTTTAGTCGTTGCTGCATTGTTCATGCCAGAGTTGCATTGCCATGTTGCGGCTACCAACTAACACCTCCAATGTTACTAGATTTCGTGGCCCTGTGCTAGGGCCGAATTTGCCTCTTATATATCATTATACTATTATGTACGTCGGTGCTGCATTGCGTTACGTTACGTCGCATCGCGTTGCATACTTTTGTACGAAGTAGTGTTACATTGCATCCAGTCCGATTCAGGACAGTCCCGTGTTGGGCTCCGTCTCTCTGTTGGGAGGTCCGTCTCGGAGGCGATCCGGCGCGCGCACGCCCGGCTCCGGCCTCTGGCCTCCAGGTCCGGCCTCCGGGTTCGGTGCCTTCTCGGGGGCAGCACCGGCTCCCGGACTGCGTCTGCCCGGAAGCAACAGCAACAGCGGGGCAGCGAGGGGTTGACAACTTGGCGTACGATACGTAGTACGTAGGTAGTAGTGCCACACAGTTCCTAACGTAACAGGTACAAAGAGACCTCTCCACCTTTGGCAAACCGTGCGGGGCAAGAGGGCGCGGTTGATGATCGAGCGACTTACAACCTCGCCATCTATCTCTACCTGCATACATCTCAGACACCGTAGTTCTCTCCCGCCACATCCCGTTGGACCACGTCAAGTTGAGCTCCCCCAAAAAAATCCTTACCGGACAGAACACTGTCACTCACCTTGGCAGCCAGGGCCTTTCGCTGAAATCTGGTGTCCTGGAGAATCGCAAAGTAGACGACCCAGCTCATCCAACAGACGACACCACCACCACCACAAACCATGGCCTCATCATCAGCGCTCGCTGATGACGCGGGCTTCGTCCTCACCCACCCAGATGCCGACGAGCAGGTCCGCACATGGACGCACACGCATCCGTTCTGGGGCCCGTCCTACCCCCTCGACGTCTACCTCGCGCGCGAGAGGGAGCTCCTCACCGTGCCGCTCGCGCGAGACGGTGGCATGGCGTAATGGATCTTGACCACCACCACCGCCACCACTACCGGGGACACCAACAGCAGCAATAGCGGTAACAGCGCCAACAGCAATCGCCGCCGCCCCGTCCTCTCTTCCTGCGAGACGCTGCGCAAGCGCGCCCTCGTCCGCGCCCCCGGCGAGTCCACCGCCCGCGACGTCTACGCCCACGGCGTCGCCAGCGTCTTCACCTACCCCGAGTCCCGCCGGCAGGGCCACGCCGCCCGCATGCTCGACCTCCTCGGCAGGAAGCTCGCCGACGACGAAGCCCGCCGGCCCGGCGACGCCGCCTTCTCCGTGCTCTTCTCGGACATTGGCAAGACCTTTTACGCGGGGCTCGGCTGGGCGCCCTTTGAGAGCACTCACCTGTCGTTGCCCGCCGCCGCTGCTGTGGGCTCGCCCGGCAAAGATGCTGCTACTGCTGCTGCCAGTGCCCGCGGCGAGCTTACGAAGACGAAGACGGCGGCGACGACGACGCCCATCACAGACGAGAACCTCGAGCCTCTCGTGGCCCTCGACGAGAAGCTCCTCCGCGAGCGCATCGCCCTCGACGATGCCGCCCGCCCCACCACCAAGACGCGCGTCGCCATCCTCCCAGACATGAACCACATGCGGTGGCACTTTACCCGCGAGGCGTTCATGTCGACGCACCATCTTGGCCGCGCGCCCGCCGTCCACGGCGCCCTGTACACTAACCCCTCTGACGGCTCTCGCGTTTGGGCCATCTGGGCTCGCGTCCACTCCGGCGGTACCACAGACCTCGCCAAGAACGTGCTGTACATACAGCGCTCCGTCGTCGAGAATCCGGGCATCTCGGACTCTGATCTGACCCGCGCCTGGCGTGCCATCCTCGAAGCCGCACGGGCAGAGGCGCACGAGTGGATGTGCACTCGGGTCGACATGTGGAACCCCGATGAGAGGACAAGGCGTCTCATCATCGAGATGGACGACCTGCATGTTAAGCACATCATCAGGGAGGAAGACAGCATCGCCAGCCTACGGTGGTTCGGCGACGGGTCTGTTCAAGACATCGAATGGGTCGCAAATGAACGCTACGAGTGGTGCTAGGCATTGCGAGTTCATCAAAACATGCACGGCAAGTCACACCAGCGGCAATAGACATTAGATTCATCATCATCCATTCATCTATACTCCCTCCCGCCTTGTGAAAACCAGCCATGTGCCCTTCACAGACGAAAATCACCAAACACCCCGAGTATGCCAACTCCAGTACATTTCCGGCTCAAACGACGCCAAAATGCTCCGTCGCTTAGTAGCTGCGTCCAAACATGACCCATTTCTGCGCCTTGCCCTTGCACTCGGGGTTGAGGCAGGCCGTTTCGCCCGGCACGAGCTCGTCCCCAGTGGGCTGGTCGAAGGGGATGCACAAGCTCTTCATGCCCATTGAGGGAAGCTTTTGGTTGTCGGGGAGATCCGGGTGCTCGTCAACCCGCGTCGTCAGCTCCTTGATGCGGTCCTCGCACTTGCCGTCCAGGCAGAACGGAATTAGAACCACGTTCTTGTCGTCCAGAGCAGGGAGTACATCTTCCCACTTGGTAATCTTGAGCCGATGCTCCCGGAAAGATGCCTCGGCCTTGTTGTACATGTCCTTTTGAATCGTCTCCAGCAATTCAGGCACCTTGGTGCCAACCTCGGCGATGGGGAACACGCCCTTCTCGCCAGTGTCTCGTCTCGCCCAGCTGACCACCTCCTTAGCGGCATCCTTGGGGCCGAATTCAATCCGCAGTGGGACACCCTTCAGCTCCCAGTCATTGAACTTCCAAGCCGGGGTATAGCCCTCTCTCCAGTCAGAATCGGCGCGGACGCCCGCCTTCCTCAGCGTTTTCCTGATGCTGTCAACTTGCTCCTCGTGCTTCTTTCTGTCCTCAGGAGTAGTGCTCTTATTGATTCCGACGGGAATGAGAATTGTCTGGATCTTGGCAACGCGAGGGGGAAGAACAAGCCCCTTGTCGTCGCCATGAACCATGACCATGACACCAATGACGCGAGTCGACAGACCCCATGAGTTCTGCCACACGTGGACGTGCTGACCCTTGTTTTGCGGGTCCTCCACAGTGATGTCGAACATCTTGCTGAAATTCTGGCCCAGGCAGTGGGAGGTGGCGCCCTGAATACCGCGGCCGTTGGCAGGCACGTATCCCTCGACAGTGGTAGTGTAGTAGCCACCAGCAAACTTCTCGTTTTCCGTCTTGGTGCCGCGAACGACGGGGAGAGCGAGGAGCTGCTCGTAGACACCAGCATACAGCTCAAGAATCTCCAGCACCTCCTTGCCGGCGAGCTCTTCTGTCAAGTGTGCTGTGTGGCCCTCCTGCCACAAGAACTCCCGCGTTCGAAGGAAGGGAGTGGTCTGCTTGGCCTCCCATCGCACGACCGAGTTCCACTGATTCAATCGCAAGGGAAGATCTCGATGGCTGCGAATCCACTTAGAGTAGTAAGGGTACATGACGGCTTCGGAAGTGGGACGAATCGCAACCGGGACCTCGAGATCCTTATCGCCGCTATCGCTGTGTGAGCCAGGGTCCAAGAAGCCAATTATCCCGGGGTTGCAGGGAACAACTCACGCCTTTGTGACCCATGCCAGCTCAGGGGCAAAACCCTCGACGTGGTCCTTTTCCTTCTCCAAGGACTTGGCGGACAGGAACAGCGGGAAGCTGACCTCGTCGACACCCATCTCCTCGATGTGGCCACTGAACCACTTGCGAATCTCGCTCCACACATGCATGGCCAGAGGGCGCAGGACGAAGAAGCCGGAAATTTCCTGGTAGTATTCGACCATGTCGGACTTGAGAACAACCTCTTGGTACCATGCTGGGAAATTCTCCGCCTTCGAGACGGTGATGCCGATAATGTCGTCAGCCTTCTTGCCGCCGACAACGGGGCGTGCGGTCTTCTTCGCGGCTTTGGCGGCCTTCTCAGCGGCGAGCTTGGCCTGTTTCTCAGCCTTCTTCAAGGCGCTCTTGGAGGGTTCTACGGCACCGTCCATAGTGGCGACGTATCCGATCTCGATCGCGATAAGTCGAAAATGGGAGGGAAAGGATGCGGACTCGGAGAGGAGGCTCGCAAAGCTCGCTCTTTAAAACGAAACGCTGGTGCAGTGTATGTGAGTCAACTCGCAGCCCGAGGAGGGGAGCTGTCGTCGAGTCGCTGCAGTGGGAGCAGTCAGGCCGAAGAAAGGGTATTGTCAGGGCGAGGAGGTGACTCGCACCGACTCTTTTATCGGGCTCCGGTGTCGTTGTGGTTGTGGCGGCTGCCCCGCCACGCGCCTTCCCTATCGGTAGGAGGGGCAATTGGGGCCACGACAAAATTTCAGGTCACAGGTGAATCAGCCAATCAGAACTGGAGCCGCCCCAGGGTCTCGGCGCCCTGGCCTGGGCCGCTTGGGCTTCCATGGGTAGCGGCGGCCCTGCTGGCTGGCGGAGCGCGGGCAGCGCCCTTCACTGACCGGACCAACTGTCCGAGGCGGTGGTCACCGGACACACAGCGCAGGGGGGGCTCTCCGGCTCCACCGACGGGAAGAAGCACGGCTGGTTCCCCTGCTGCTGGCTGTCGCCGCCTCACTGGCCCGCGCCACAAATTCCATGGTTCCATCGCAAAAGGGAGAAACCCCCGGAGCTGGAACAATCCGAGCTTCCGGCGAAAAAGTATCGAGGGGCAGTCTGCAGCGCAACTGGAGCTACGCCCGCCAGCTTGTGGAGGCTCCTATCCCACGACACAGCTGGGCTTTGAAATTCCGCACCAGAACGACGTCGCATCACCGCCTCTCCTCGACACCGTTCACGTCGCCTGAACACCCCTCCGGACGACCACAGCCATGGCGTCCATGTTCGAGCAGCCCCGGAACGGCACCCTGTTCCTCGGCGGCCAGAAGATCTCAGGCTCCGACATCCGCGACCAGAACGGCAAGCAATGCAGCTCCAGTGCAGGCTGCTCACGCACGCTAACATACTTCCAGTGCTTGCTACTCAGGCGATCGCAAATGTGGTCAAGAGCTCTTTCGGGCCCAGCGGCCTCGACAAGATGATGGTGGACGACATCGGCGTAAGCAGATACCCCCGCGAACCCTCGCATCGCAGTCCAACGGAGCTGTCCCTCACACGCAAAACCAGGATGTTACCGTAACCAACGACGGCGCCACGATCCTCAGCCTCCTCGATGTCGAAGACCCCGCCGGCAAGATCTTGGTCGACCTGGCTCAGCAGCAGGATAAGGAGGTTGGCGACGGCACCACCTCCGTCGTCCTCATCGCCGCCGAGCTGCTGCGACGCGGCAACGAGCTGATGAAAAACCGCATCCACCCGACCACCATCATCACCGGCTACCGTCTCGCCCTGCGCGAGGCCGTCAAGTACCTCAACGAGAACGTCAGCATCAAGGTCGAGAACCTCGGCCGCGAGTCTCTTCTCAGCATTGCCAAGACGTCCATGTCCAGCAAGATCATCGGCGCCGACTCTGACTTCTTCGCCAACATGGTTGTCGATGCTATGTTGGCTGTTAAGACGACGAACAACCGAAACGAGACAAAGTATCCCGTCAAGGCCGTCAACATTCTCAAGGCCCATGGCAAGAGCACTCGCGAGTCGATGCTAGTTAAGGGCTACGCCCTGAACTGCACCGTTGCCTCCCAAGCCATGCCCACCTACATCAAGGACGCCAAGATTGCCATCTTGGACATGAACCTGCAGAAGGAGAGGATGAAGATGGGCGTTCAGATCACAGTCGACGACCCGCAACAATTAGAGCAGATTCGCGCCCGCGAGTCGGGCATGATCCTCGAGAAAGTGGACATGATCCTCAAGGCCGGCGCCAACGTCATTTTGACAACTAAGGGTATTGACGACCTGGTCCTCAAGGCTTTTATCGAGAAGGGCGCCATGGGTGTGAGGAGATGCAAGAAGGAGGATCTGCGCCGGATCGCCAGGGCCACTGGCGGCACACTCCTCAGCACCCTATCCGACCTCAACGGCGACGAGCGGTTCGACCCGTCTTATCTGGGCTACGCGGACGAGGTCAGCCAGGAGCGCATTTCGGACGACGAATGCATCCTCATCAAGGGCACCAAGGCACACTCATCCGCGTCATGCATTCTGCGTGGCCCCAATGACTTCACGCTGGACGAGATGGAGCGCTCTGTGCACGACTCACTCTGTGCCGTTAAGCGGACGCTCGAGAGCGGCAGCATTGTGCCTGGCGGTGGCGCCGTCGAGACGGCCCTCCACATCTACCTCGAGGAGTTTGCCGGTACCGTCGGTTCGCGCGAGCAGCTCGCCATCGGCGAGTTCGCCCAGTCGCTACTCGTGGTGCCCAAGACGTTGGCTGTCAATGCCGCCAAGGACGGCGCCGAGCTCGTCGCCCAACTGCGGTCACGACACGCCCTTTCACAGCGCATCCAGGAGGGTGACGGCAGCGAGGACGAGAAGACCATTGCCCGCAAGAAGGGTTACAAGAACTACGGCCTGGATCTCATGCGCGGCAAGGTCGTCGACGAGCTCAAGCTCGGCGTCCTCGAGCCCAGCATCAGCAAGGTCCGGCAGCTCAAGAGCGCCGTCGAGGCCTGTATCAGCATCATGCGCATCGATACCCTCATCAAGTTGGATCCGGAACAAAGGGAGGATGACGGACATGGCCATTAAGCCGGTCGTGCGTGAATCGTGGGCTGGGGTTGTATGCCGGGTAATAGATGTAACTACCTACATAGAACTGGTGCAAACGAGAGGTCAGAACTCTGTATCAATTCGTGTCTGTTGGCGGCCTATGTTTATTAATTCCGACCATTTATGCCCATCAGCGCCACATTTTTCACAGCGGCGAGGCAAACACACGGGTTAACAGTTGTGAGTATGTATATTGCTTGACAAAAGAAACTGCTCCGCCCTCGTGGTGTTTGGTAGAACGTTGTATTTTTTATACAAGCCGCGTATTCCACATCTAAGGCAACAGGAGTGGCGTCCACCGAGGACGCGGCACCTTTCCGTCCTCTTTCCCTGGCCCCGTGACCCGCTCATAGCCTTCCTCGATGAATCTATCTTCTCGTCGAATCGATGTAAAGGCCCCTCCCCTTTCCCTTTGTCTCCCCGTTGAGTATTCGTACAGACTCAGAGATACAATTCCCGTTCACGCTTTAACCGACGACCAGCTTGCCGTCCTCCGGGAAGTCGTACTCGGGGATCTCGAGGTTGAGCGGGGCAGGTCCCTTTCTTATCCGGCCGGAGATGTCGTAGTGAGAACCGTGGCAAGGGCAGAACCAGCCACCATAGTCGCCGGCCTCACCGATGGGGACACAGCCGAGATGCGTGCAGACGCCTGTCCCTCGTTAGTATCTTCTCTCGCGGGATTCCAGGCGCCATTGTGGTATGCTATATGCACCACCCCGCGCCCGCCGTTGCCAGGGTTAGAGAAACATACCCAGCATGACCAGCCACTCGGGCTTCTTGACGCGGTCGTCATCGGACTGGGGGTCACGGAGGGAGGAGATGTTGACCTTGTTGGCCTGGTCGATCTCGTCCTGGGTGCGGTGTCGGATGAAGACGGGCTTGCCTCGCCACTTGATAATGACCTGTACGGGAACGATTGATTAGACAACCGACGTGCTCGAGTCGATACACCCGCGTGCGGGAAATTCTACTCACGTTCTTGCCCTCGGGAATGGCATTGAGGTCGACCTCAACCTTGGCCATGGCCAGAACGTCGGCAGACGCGGACATGTTGACCAGGAACTCTGCGCAGACGTGCATCAGCAAACCCCGTCCATTGATCGGCGATTAGATATATCCGATCACCACAGATCCACGTCGCGCCCTTCCAATGGCTCAATGGATCATTCCTCCCGAAGATACCAAAACATACCCTGAACGGTGCTCTTGGCGCCAGCGGCGGTCATGGCGCCCATGGCGCCGACCATGAAGTACGAGAAGAGCTTGTTGGAGCCCTCGCTGTTCTTGGACATGTACTTTCCAAAGTCGGGGATCTTGTTGCCCTTGGATTCGTTGCCCTTGAAAGGGCTCGTGTACGAGGCGCTCGCAGCGCCACCGGCCGGTCGCATGGCCGTGGTGCTCAGGGCGGCGGCGCGCACGGCGGCCGGGTTGACGGCGGCGGCCGAGCGCAGGCACAGGCGCGAAGCGGTCGATAGGGACGCCATCGTTGTTGAGGGAGTGGAGGAGGGCCGGGTGTTGCGAGGCTGGCTTCGTGATTGAGGTCTTTTCCTCCTATGCGGGTGGGTGGTGGCTCCGTCGGCTGTGACGATTGCCTCTGGTGCCGAAAGTTTTGGACGCCTGGGGCTGGTGGCCTCAGGCTACCAACCAGCTCGCGAGCTCCGAAATTGACAGCCCTTCATTGGCTGCGTGCCACCACCGCGCGCCTTTCCCGGACTCTCCCGGGGTACGTACCTTTCCCTCGATCTTGCAGCTGATGCAAGCCAGGACTCATGCCTGTGGTAACACCAACTGACCAACTGCTCATTCACCTAAACGCCAGACACAGAGCGATACGTAAGGGAAAGCATTTTGTCTAGGTCCGATCACTCGTCATGATACAATTGTCTACATAACTCTCTCCGATTGCCACCGTTCTGGTTTCCACCCGAGGTTGCCGGCTACTAGTGCATTCGTCTCAATTCCTCAACCATGTTACGCATTTCTTCAGCGCTTGGTCCCAGGCCTTCACAGACCAGCTCTTGCTTTCCTTCGTCGAGATCCAAAAATCTCTCAACCATCTCTCCGTCAACAAAGCGATACGGGCCTTCTCCTTCTCGGCTTTGGTTTCTGAACGCCCGCCACAGGTCAAAGCTTATGTTACCTGGAGCATAGATGTAGTCTTGGAGCTTGCTTTGAAACGTCAAAAGTAGGTCTTGATACTGAGGCGATATGTCTCCAAACAGGTACAGCGTGCCATCAATCTTTCTGCTTGTTAGCATTGCGATTAAAAATGTGGTGACTCTGCGCTTACCGATCCGAGGAACGCCTTCGGAGATACAATGGCGGATTCGCTCGAGGCGACGTGCAGCCTGCGTATTCGGTTGATCTGCTCCCCAATATTCATCTCGCTCGTGATTTCTAGACGTCGCTGGTCTTGTTCAGTCGGAGCCTCTTGATTGCGCCTCAAGACAATAATGTTGCCCTGTGCATCCGCCTCCAGCCATCTATCGCCATCCAGATGACAGACTGATGTAGCCCAAGCGGCCTGGTAGTGCCTCGCCCTTTCTTCGAGCTTCGCCCGACTGCCGTCTTGTGAGGGGATAAATTCGACCAGAGCCAAGGACTGCATGAGGTCCACGACGCCGATCATGTTGCCGGATATGTCCAGATCCACGGGAAATGACGCTGGCCTGTAAGCGGCTACCTTCTGTAGCGACCCAGATGCTGTGGTCTCCTCGTCGTAGCTGTACACGACAACTGTTTTGGATAGTCCCGCGACAATGTAGTCGCCCATGACGCCCAAACAACGGCAAGCGCCCTTCAGGTTGTGTGACACTATCTGATACACCTGCCGATCGTCCCCGACACCGAGGATCAGGATTCGGCCACGGGTATCGCCGTCTTCAGCAATCTCGGTATCGGTTATGAAGCTTGTGCCGACAATGAATCGCTCCGCGGGAGTGCCGCTGCTGTCAGGCAACTCTGCACGAATGACGCATTCAACCATTTCTAGCGAGGCGGAGGCGTTTAATACGAACGGGTCGCCCAATTCTTGAAAGATGATTTCGTCGACAAGCTTGAAGGTACTTGTGATGATCTCCTCGTTGTGGATTAGCTCCTTCTTTATGCAACCTAGGCCGAAAGCTCTCAAGCCTGGTGAATATGCTACCCGACGGACCGTTTCCTGCACCGGCAGTGATTTGACATGCGTCAGACGCTCTTTGTCGATGCGACATAGTCGGATGTGGTAGTCTGTTGATAGAATGATCGAATTGGGGAACGCCGCTGAGTCAAATGGAGCCACAAATGTCGCATCGTCGGCCGTCGTTGCCGAGTAAATGACGCGGCCTTCAGCGCTGTAGATGAGGCTGGCATGCTCCGTCGTTGCGAAAACACTGTATGTACCATCATCTTGGGGGAGAATATGCAGCCGCGCCGGGCTGCTCCCCAGTATTACGCTTTTGCGCCCTGACAAGGAATAGCTTTCGGTCGACACATTGAAAGTGACCACGTTTCCGTCCTCCAGGGCGATCAACAAGGTAGGGCCCGCAGTCCCAGGCGGATGTAACTGAACCAAGGCAATGTCCCTCGGAACAGAAGCACTGTCTTCTGTCTGTCTAAGCGATTCGCCCTGAAGAGGCTTCAGGGTCGCCAACTCCACGACAGATATGGTGCCAGACGACCACCACCCCACCACCCCAAGGTTTTCAGGATCTCTTGCAGCATGTAAGCATGAGATCTGGTCTGCGTGGCCGGATATAGCGTCGTGGGAAGCTTCCTTCGTCGTGGCGGCCAGATTTTCGGAGATATTCAGGGAGACTAGTGTCGAGCCGTCCACGGCCAGCAACGCCCATTTGGCATTTGCAGACGCTGCAGTAATGGTCTTCCCTTGCGGGACATCCCATGTTGATACCGCAATCCCACTTTCCGAATCCAGCAGAGTAACCGACAACGGCGTGATTTGTAGAAGTTGCCCGCTGGGGATATTTGTGACCAGCAGCGTCTCTT
The DNA here is from genome assembly GCF_022605165.1 of Purpureocillium takamizusanense. NCBI lineage: Eukaryota > Fungi > Ascomycota > Sordariomycetes > Hypocreales > Ophiocordycipitaceae > Purpureocillium > Purpureocillium takamizusanense. The sequence continues at coordinate 432,688 of NC_063068.1, forward strand.
GATCCAATGTCAAACCTTGGAACGAGAACACCTCTTCTATGCCTCCGTCAGGATCGAAACAGAGAACACGTGATTCTGAGATAAAAGATATGACCAGCGTGTTAACCGACGCAGAGCCGTGCGATTTTAAAGAAAACAAGCCTCTCGTGCCTGGTATCTCATCCAGTATCCCTTCGTCCTCCAGGCCGACGCCACTTCTGATGCTGCGCAAGCTCCCATCACGGTACGCACCGCATCCGGCGACAATCCTTGCCTGTCCTGAAGAGAAGGCGTTGCCAAGCTGGCTATCGCCTTCGCGGTTTCCCATGTCCATTATAGCAAAGTCAAGAATGGGCGCGTTGTTCGACAGTGCTTTGACGGGGATCATGGTTCGATTGTCCACGTCTACCTTCAGAAGCTGTGAGTCTCCATGGTGCGATGCCAGAAAAAGATTGTTGTCGCCCATATAGACGAGTGTCGAGGCCCGTGAGGTACGTGCAGTGCCATCTGGGGAATTCATGGGGGCCACGCTCATGCCAGTAACGACCACGCCCGTAGCTTCAAACGTCGTTTCTATCGTCAGGAGGTCCATGCGACCATAGTCGTCAGCCAGAAGGTAGCGCATGCCGTCGTACTCCGCCCAGGCAACGTATATCTTCGGTTCCTTGAGGGGCGAAGAGACGCTCGAGTAGGTGAGACTGTCGAAATAGGTCAGAAGCGTTTCGCCCACAACCAGGACGCCGCCCAGGTGTGCTCTAGCTCCGTCGTTGTTCCGTACGTGGTATCTCTTTTCCTCGACCACAGGTACGGGGATCAACATGGAGGCATATGGATCCTGGATCACCTGGTCCAGTTCCCGTTCCCGGTGCGGGTCGAACTTGGACACCTCTCCGCCCTTGTCATCTTTTGTCAGTCGATACACGGCAATGCGCGCCTCTTCCTGGTCCAGTTGCGTCTTGTATAGGAAAGCTATCCGAGGATGGCCCGTTCGGCTGTGAAGAAATGTGCTGGCCTTCATCCACAGCTCCGTGAGGCGAACCTGGTCAAGCGCGACCAGTTTTGTTGTGGCGCCCTTTCGCGTCGGCAGCCGAAACACGTTCAGAACGCCCTCCCACAGATGCATGGCCATGAACTTGCCTGTGGGATCGACAAGGCATTTATTCTGGCTTTGAGACTGGCGCATATACTGCTCGGCACCGTCTTCGATCGTTTGCTCTACAGTGTCGAGCTGCTTCGTGGCAGGGTTCCATGCGACGTTGAAGTATTGTAACCTGTCGGTTCCGATGAATAGAAGGTCGGTAGTCGCGTCCTTGGGCTGAAGGCGTTGAAGCATCGATATGGTCCCGTAGATAAGCTTGGTGTGCAGGCAGACCATCCCATCGTCGGTCAAGCGCCAGATTTCCAGCCGATTCGCCTTGCTGAATGTCGACAGGTTAGGAATGACAGTAACAGGCTTCTCGTGCGTGCAGCGGTACTCACGCCAGAACAAGATCCTCGTGCTCCGGATCGAGGAACCGGATGCGAAGTGCATGGCGCACGCTGGTCGGCTTGTGAACCGGCGCGACGTATGACATGGTGGCTGTGCGAGGAAATCAGGCGTGATTGCCAGATAAAGAAAGGAAGAAGCGATTCTGCTCTCCGGGAGAGCTAAAGTCCTTCATGCCCGCATCGAAAGCGGTCACGTTTCGTTGCAATGTCGTGCGTCACCGAGCCGGAGTTAGCAGGGTGGAGGGGCGTGAGCTCCGGCAGCTCCAATTGTGCCAGTGCCAGTGGAGGGATGGAGGTCAGCATTGATACGCCGGTGGCTGACGATGAAGGTGGAGCTTGGAGCACCAACTGCACTGGCCGGGAGACCAGTCGCTCACTAATAGCCTGGAACGCTACCAACCGTACCACCCAGCAAGCACCATAGCACTCCATAACCGCACGCTATTAGCGCTGCTAGGCAGGTACATAGTCGCGGGTCTGCCCTTGCTGTTTCCATTCAGTCCCAGTTCACATCAAAGGCCTCTAAGCTACCCTATTCGATGGCGAACATCTTATGTCGTGCCGCCGCATGTGCATTTGTCTTCGCACAGAAGCATGCGCCTCATTTGGTCTCAGCGCCGGACCTGTCGCCAGTTGCTCGCGCTTCAGACTCGTGTCATGTACGTCGCATTGAGGGCATACGCCTGCCAGCTGTTGGATATCTCAACTCCCATTGCTCGCAAGAAATACGGAAAGAGCAAACAACTCGTACCTGCCATCGGACTAGCGATAATTACACACGGATTAAACGCAGCATAGACCACAAATATTTGCCAAAGGTACATAATAATCAGTGAGGCATTAGGGTTTGCCCCAATGACCAAACCAGTGTAAGAGTGCGACCATCGTTGCGGTCACTCCGATCCTGAAGCGCATCGTTCCGCGACGAAACACGCACCATGGGATCTGTCACTGAGATGGAGTCCGCTTACGAGTACGGCCGTTGCTCTGGATGTTTTCGAAACCATCAACTACCACCATTCTCCCTTCGCAGCCACACAGCGTCTATTCAATCCTCGACTACAACACCAGAGTCCCAAGGTCACGACCACGAACCAAACCTGCGGACCTGGTCTATCCCTCGTCCAAACATACAACCGGACTCCGCCCCAGATGGGCAATCCGACGCCCCTAATTTGACACCGCGAGCGCCTCCGATTCTGCCACGGTTTTGCACAGTCAAGAACGTCACCTTGCCTGTGGATGACCTCGATCTTGGCTCACTTCCGGAGAGTGATTTCGCCGAGTATGCCAGGTCTGTTGCATCTGTGCGGACTTGCCTCCTTCGCGAGGCCTGGCTGCCCCTTTGCCCTGTCGCGGTGGAAAACGATGAGTCTTTGGCATTTCCAGCAGCCTCCACGAGTTCACATCTGGTCTTGCAACAGCAATTAGCAGACGAGGCGATTGAAGCAGCTGCTGATGCAATGACACCCATAAATCCGAATATGGGACTATCACTGGTCCGTGAGCAGAACTGGAGCCTACCATCCACCCACTTCACATGAGACTCGCATGATCATCGCTTACCAAAGAAGCAGCCTCCCGGCCGACCGATATGTATCACACCGCCGCTTTCTCCTGTTTCCAGCTCTGAACCGGCCTCACCATTCATACCGGGACCAGACGGTAGCATCGTTGACCTCGTGTCTGAAGCAAGCAGTCCAGTTCCGCCTCTGGTGCAGCAACTCCAATCACAGCTGCGCTACGGAGGTCTCGATTCAGACGTCGCGGCCCCGCCTACCACTGTTACCACATCGCCACTGCTGACTTGTCTAGACTACGAGTTGGGCCAAACGTCGATCGCTGACCTGATTGTCGATGTACCTTTGTCTGCTGTGAACTCGGATCCTCCCTCTGCGAACGAAACCTTGACCGCAATCCGACTTCCTGTTATGCCAGATAGTTCCGATTCGACTTCCCACGAAGAGATCTGCGACAAATACTTTGACGACGCGCTGGTGACCTTTCTGGACAGTCGTCGTTCCGAACTCTCCGCCATACTTGATCATGAACAGCTATGCTCCTACGACACCAACTCACGTATCCCAGTGCCGTCTGTGGACACTGAAACCCCCGAGGCACAGGGGCCATTTGATACGTGGACAGCTAGACAGCACCTCTCCAAGCTCCTCGTCGGGTCATACGCACTGATGGGACACCTGGTGACTAGCATATCGCAGACTGCATTGCTTGACAGTGAGCTGAGATGGAATCCACTACCGCGTGGTGTTGGGAAGTTAAGTCTCCATGAAGAGTTGACTCAGGCGTCGGCGAGCCAGCAGGACGACTTTCTCGAGGATCGGCCATGGATACAAGTCCTCACAATGCGCGACTCGATCAGAATCAAAGCGACAGAAGACCCAGAGCCGGAGTTGTCAGATGTTTCAGAACCTGCCACCGACGATACACTCGCCTGTCACACAACGGAAACCGACATTCGACAGCTCCCTTTAGACATTTCCCGAGCTGTTCCTCAGCAGCCAACAGGATTTCCGACTGTTGGGCATGGTGAGATTGTTGACGACAACTGCCCGCGAAGCCTGCACGCCGAGGACATCTCAAGCACCGCTAGGCTCTTGAACGACTTCATTGCCTTGCGGGGTGTTAAGCGGCGGCGGCTATCGGGCTCAAAAACGCTGGGACAAGGCCCAACTCGACAGGCCGCTCAGCCGCAGTTGTCAGCGACTCGCCATCGGCAACAGTCAGTGCCTCAACATCAGAAAGAGCCGAGGCGAGCACCGCAGCCTGTCTTCGAGATACCGGACCAGAAAGGGCCCTGCATTGTGTCACTGACGCTCGATCGATCCATCATACGTCAGTTGGAGACCTACTTGCCGCCGGAGCTCTTGGTCGACCGAGACTTCTCGTTGCTTGGCGCTGATAGACCTTTCCCCGAAGCGGGAACTCAAGGCCAATATGACTGCTTGGCTGCGATAGACGCCGATGTATGCCTGACACCAACGATGGGGCTTATAGCCACGAGCCTCGTCAAGGTTAGGCAAAAGCCTCTTCCAGGGTCACAAGGGCGCGCCCCTCTTCGGGACCGGATATACAATGCCAGTCTCAAATACGAGACTTTAATCGTTCTCGTTTCCGAGTCGAATATGGCGGGCGAGTTTAGCGGTAGTCTCAGCCCGTCCGACTTGGCGTCGTACGCCGACTTTGCTCGCTTTGCGAATAGCCTTTGTACAAGGGTACCGACATTTCTTGTTCCAGGCGCCAACGGCACACTTGCGCAATGGATTCTGGCCTTCTTGTGTCATTGCAGTACAGGGACAGCCAGTCTCGCAAATGTCATCACTTTGGAAGAATCACCCTGGGAGCTTTTCTTCCGTCGAGCTGGGTTGAACGCCATGAGTGCTCAAATCATATCCAAGTCTCTCCTTGCGGAGTATGGAAATTCTGGCCTTGCAGAGTTCCTCGACTTGCCGATGCAGATGAAGATTGCAAAGTATGGCACCGTGCTAGGAGGGCATAAAGCGCTCGCCAGATGTAGCAGGCTGCTGGGTAGGTCCTGGCTTTGACAGGGGCCGACACGGGATTCATTGCGTAGATCTTGGCACTTTTGCTTGTTATATGGTAACAGCACTTGCGACTTGGCCATAGCAGGGGATCATAGCCCACTGAGCCGGCCCAAGAAGACATCTACTACCCGTTCTGGGTATACCGTATATCCTGTATCAGTTCTTTATGCACAGAGTACAGTCGTGTATCAAAATTGCCGTCGTGGAGCAACCGACGGCGAAGAGAAATGTCGCTTCGAGTCGGCAACTTAGCACAACTGCCACAACGGCACGGGCAGACTCCCAAAGGAGGGCTTTGACAGGTGGTGACCTTGATGCAGGCCAACGTACACGACCTTGCACGAGTTGCGAACAACAACGGACCGTGATGCAAGGCCGTAGTAGTCGGAAATGGAGTGGGTGAGCCAGCGCCTGAGAAAGAGCGCGTCAGCTTGTGGTGGACAGACAGGGATGGGGGATGGGGGTACGCACTTGAAGGCGGCGTTTTCGCCCTCGCCAAACGAGTCGAAGACGAGGCCCGAATCAACAGTCTCGTGCTCAACTTCGCGCCGGGCCATTTTATGCCTCGCCTCCCGCTTCTCCTTGAGCTCCCTCATCGCGCTCTTACGTCCGACAAAGACAATCTCCTCGTCCTCAGAGTCCAGCTCGTCGTCGGTTTCGATGCTGTCTGACCGCTGCTCTGTCTCGCCCCGTCGGCGGCGGCCTTGCTCGTCGACGAGGTATTGCCGCACGGGATCTTCGAGGGATCGCACCCAGCTCCGGATGACCGGGTTGCGCTTGGCCGACTCCCTCAGATCGCGGGGCACCTCGCCGACACCCAGGCCGGTGGCGCTGCCGGCATTGCGCTGCTGCTTCTTGCGGGCGGCCTGGAGAGCCGACGTCTTGTCTTCAATCCGCTGCCGCACGCCTCGGTCCCAGAACTGGGCGAGCTGATATGGAACGCGGCGGACGGGGTGAGCCGGACGGACCTCCCAGTCGGACGGCAACGGCGGTTGCACGTTTGGAACCCCGATGAGACGATCTGGACACGCCCGCTTCATGTCAGCGGCCATTGGGGCAGGCGGCTCCCAGGGGGGTTTTAAGAATTGCGCGCAGCATCATACCGTTCTCCCAGCGACGCCGTTGCCGGCTGCCCTCCTTGCCTCGGAGAAGAGCGTCCCGCTTGCGCTGACTGTCCCGCGCAGACGGCGGCCGCCGCGGGACGTCTGGCGTCTTCGACCGGGCGGGGTCAAGGGCGCGAGCCTCGGTCTTGACCGTGACCTTGCAGTCGTCGATGTTGATGGCGAGGGGGGTGCCGGTGCCGCGGGCGACGGGGGAGATGCTCAACGATTGGAGAGCCTGGATCGTCCAGGCGTCGATGTCAATGGCGCCATTGGTAACGGGCGTCGAGGGTGTCTGCGGCGGCAACTGGTTCGACACGAGTTCCTCCGGCGGAGGCACGGCGCTATATATGGCCATGGAGGAGGGCGGGAGACGCGTTAATCGAATTATTGACCGCGACGGGGATGTGCTTGACACTCGAGGGGCAGCACCCTGATGCAATGGATGGCAGGCGCAGGGTGCCGGGCTGGCTCGAACGCGTGGCGAGCCTTTGGTGGACGGCAAGTCTGGAGGTGCAACTTGGTAGGTGGCAATGGCCGGGCGCGGGGTTGACTATCAACGGGCGCGTTACGGAACGATAGAAGACAGTTTGATGACGGGCTCCATGGCCGGTCGGAGGCGAGACGCATCGATGATTCAGATGGGGGGGTTGTGGGCGGAATCTGCCAATCAGGGGTCGAGCGCAACGCATGCGGGCCCGTTTGTGGACGACGCTTATCTTTGCCGGAACGCCGGCAGGGGTCGCATCCCGAGTCATCATCACTCACTTGCTGTCAATCCGGTGAGCGGGGAGAGAGACACGTATCGCTATGCTTCTACGCAGCGCGCATAATGAAGACTGGCCCGGCCAGTTGACCATTGGCATGCTGCATCACGATAAAGGCCGTTTCGGTGGCTAGTAAGCACCTCTCTCGCCTCGAATAACATACGCTCATAATCGCTCTCGTCGCGGCCCTCCTGGCACGACACGACACAGCGGGAGGGACGGCTTGACCAGGGAGGTCATCTTTCTATGATCTATCCTAACCATATGCCATGAGTAATTTCATGCAAAGCCTGCATGCAGCGGCCACTGTCTAGGTCGCCATGCGCTCGGCACGAAGCTGCAGCTTCCGGGCAAGGGCAATGGCCGCCTCGGTACACTCATCCAGGCTCTCCTCCGGCAGCCCAAGCAGCTCGTTCTGCGCCTTGGCGGACATGTCGCTCGCATCGCCCGGGAAGAACGCCCTCCCATACAGCATCTTGGCGAAGCCCGCCATGTTCCCGGCCTGGACCTGCGCGAGGCCCTCGTCGTACCGCTGCTTGGTGCTCTCGTGGGTAATCGTCCAGTCGGCATCTGCGGTGCCCGTCACGCGCTTGACGCTCTCCAGCATGTCGTTTTGGCTGACCACGAAGCTCGTGACGTACACGCCCTTGTCGAGGAACGCCGCTAGGGTAAGGCTCTTGTCCTTTTCGTCGTCGGGGAGCTCCTTTAGGCTCAGCACCTTGGCCACCGCGCGTCCGACCTGCGCCAACGTCGACGTCGAGTTCTTGGTGCGACCGTCGTCGAATATCGTCACGGAGCGCCTGTCAAAGTCGAATCCGAAGCGCGCCTCGCCGCCCCCCAAACTATAGTCGTACCAAAACCCGCAGCACACGGTGATCCACCGCATCCCGAGCTTCTCGATCTCGTCCCTCTGGGCCCTCGCCACGGGACCCAGCAGCGACTCCCGGCCAAGTTTGCTGTCCTCGACGTCGCCGCCGTACCCGTTGGGCATGACGTAGGGCACGCCGGCCTGGGCGGCGGCTCGGACGAGCTTGCTGTGGGTGTCGCGCGGCGCCGAGGGGCTCAACGAGATGATGAGGAACTGCTGGTCCTTGAGGGCGGTGACGAGGCTGGCCTCGTCGTCGTAGTCGACGGGGGCGACGAGGACACCCTCGGGGGGGTTGTTGCTGCTGTCCTTGCGGGAGAGGGCCGTGACTTTGTGATTCCCGGTGGCAAGCAGGGAGGCGACAATGTGCGACCCAACGGTGCCTCCAGCCTAATAAAGTTGAAGTTTGTCAACATTATTGTGTGTTATGCAGTGGCGGGGGCAGTGCTCGATTTACCCCGACAATGGCAACTCTCTCTATGGCATTTCTGAAGCCGTTCGGCTGGTTTTTGGCGTACTTGGACATCGTGGCACTATGTCCTGACAATAAACCAAGGTGGTTGAGCGTCTTGGGATGGTGTAGGCGCTGTGTGCGTGTGCGTGTGATTCTGGTGTCTGGCTCTTGCTCTCTGAAGCAGCGAATGCCCACCCATTTATATACATTCGCGTCTCGATGATGCTCTCAATGCCTCTCTATCATCCTGAGCCCGTCGAGCCGGGCCGGATTCCCGAATTCCGGGCTCGTCTTTGAAGAGTCCTATGTCCGAGTTCAACCTGCCTCCTCCCGGGGTGATGAATGGCCCCGAGTCCCACTGGCGTGCGCGGGCATGGACTAACAGAGCCTAGCACGACAACGCCTGGGCTGGTGCAGTGGCGGGCCGCAAGAGCCGCAGCAGCCGCAGCAACCGCATCACGCATCACGACAACCGCATGGCAGTGATGCTTGCCTTCCGGATGTCTCCGTATCGCTCCGAGGAAGGGTGTCATATAGTGGTTATGTCCATGCCGCTACAATTGAACGTCAGAGCCAAGCATCGACAGATATGGCTCGACGAGGAACTGACTCCAGTCCCATCCCCAGCCCATCTCCGGCGCCGTCACAACGGCCTCGGACTCCTCCAAGGGCTCCTCGAAGAGTTGATAGCCCGCTTCGACAGCTTCCAGCTGAGCGAGCTCCTTTCGCTTCTTATCTTTCTTGAGGCTGAGCAGGTGTCGCGCCATCGATAGTGCCTCGCGCGTTAGTCCCGTGTCAGCAGCTACGACGAGCTTCTCCAAGCCCTTGAAGGCAGCGGCAATGTGCATAGAGGCGGCAGGCGTGTCTATGGCTAACAGGACGCAGGTGTAGTGAAATACGCTGCCAATGACGTTCCAGAATAGACGACCCTGGCCAGCCAGCTGCTCGGCCGCTCCCACGGCTGCGTTGCCGCTCTCAATGATGAGCTGGATGATCTCGTCGGTTATATCCATCTTGAGCTGGTAAATGCGCCGATAGAAACAAAAAGCGAGGTCGGCTTTGGTCATGACCAAGAATGGATGGGTGCACTCGAGTTTGCTCAATGCCTTGATGCGCTCAAACAGCTCTTCCCTCGGAGATGCTAGAGGCTGCTGGCATTCAAGACGGAACGGGGAATTGGGTGCCGGGATGACCTGGGCTATTCGTACAAACTGATCGGCGACGGACCCTGCGGCGGGGACGATGGCCTGGCAAGTTAGTGCCCTGAATCGCACAGGCGAACGATCGTATTCGTAGGACAGGATATTGTGCCCTGCCCACGCGGTCCAGAAAATCCGCCTCAGTCGGTCTGCGTCATATCCCGTGGTCGCGGCGTCGGAGACGGACGCCATCTTCTTGATGTTGTCTTCCTCGTGAAGCCCTACTGCCTCACAAAGGTGCATGACGGTGCACGACGCGATCCAGGCACTATTGGGGAAGGCTGTGGCCCGTAGGTACAACATTCGTAGACCCCACGCGACGATGTAGTCGACGGACGGCATGCGCATCGAGGCCGGGTCGTCGAGGATGGCTTTGGCGTACTGCACCATCTCGGACTCCCGCGGGTGTCTGTCGGGTGACAGAAAAGACCCCAGAGCGGCCACACCGGCGGCCGCAGCGGCAAAGGCAGCTGCAGCACTGCCGGGGCTACGATAATAGTCGCGACATCGCTGGGCGTAGATCGCCGAGTCCATCAGGTCGGCGATGGGGGCCAACTCGGAAAAGTACACGCCCGAGAAGAAACCAAGGTCATCCTCCGAGATGAGTTTCCCTAGCACGTCGTGAGCTTGGGAAGCCTCCTCGGGGCGAACGCCAAAGTTGTAAGCAAACGAGTGCATCTTGGGAGGGCTGTCGGAACCCAGCGCCACGCCCAGAATGTGCGGGAACGCCATGGTCGCGGATGCCCCGGCGTATACGGGCCTGTGCTCATCGAAGATGCCGACGGGCGCTGTGGTGGCCGGGGACGCGTCGCTCGTAGTAGTGTGAGTCTGCGTCGACGAGCCGTGGGCTGTTTCGCGAATATTCCTTGCTTCATAGAACCGGTTGGTGGGACTGCGTGATGTGGTAATGGCGGCCGGGCTCGACGTTCCACGCCTGCGCTTGAGGCTGACGCGCTCTGCCGGGGTCGGCAAGGGGACAGCCACTGCCGCAGCGTCGCTGATGCCATCATCACCGTCATCTTCTTGATCGGTGTACCTGCAGCTGTACTCGTAGGTGGTGCACATGCCACACGGATACTGGGCGTCGCATTTCCGCTTCCGCTGGTGACAAGGGACGCATGCCCTTTTGACGCGTTTGCGCTTGGCAGTCGCCGCTGACATGCTTCTTAAGACGGTGGCATACGGGCTTCGAGGCCTGACGAGGCTATGACACGACGAGCGGGAGCAGGCCTATGAGCTCTTGGTGTCTTCGACGAGGATTTGCAGGGCGCATGGTTCTGCTTTTGCGGCCTTTGTAAGGGACGGTTGTTTACACACCGGCGTTCGTAAGCGACGTTGTCTCCGACATGTGTTGTGTTAGCAAAAGATCATTTCAAGTGACAGGCGTCATCGCGATAGCTTTAGTTGTGGGTTTCTGCGCCCACGTGACGGGGCAGCCTGCGTCCACGTTTGCTTCGCCGTGCTCCAAGACGCCATCATTTCTTCTCTTGGATCCGAAAGCGTCGATGATCCATCTACCGATGAAAGCGCCCACTACACTCAGTATTGCCAACAAGGCCCGGGGCGAACACAAGCACAAGCACGTCCATTACTTGCAAGCATACGAATAGTCAATCGTCAATACGCACGAACACGACGTCGCACGACCGTTATGTACAGCTTCATCCGATCAATGGTCCGACGGGCTTCCCAAGCAAGTCCAGCAGCGCGTCAATGAGAAACTTGGGCAGCACCCCAATCACGGCCGGATCCAGCAGGGAGGAGAAGACGGTGCGGGTCTCGCATTGCGTGTTGCGGTTCCGCCCGTTCATCGTATCGATGAGCCACGACAGCGCCTTGGGCGCCGCCAGAATGGCCAGCTTCTCGTGGTCTGACTCCCTGTCGCGCTGGTACTCGATGGGCGTGCCGCCGGCGCACCACTTGTCGACGAGCGCGTCCGTCTCGCCGATGGGGCTGATCTCGTCCTTGACCGACTTATAGATGAAGAGCGGGATGCGTGGCGTCCCCGTGATGCCCTGGGCGTTCTCCTCGATGATGCGCACCGCCGTCGGGTTCGTGTACACGAGGTTCCGGTCGTCAAACATGCCCACAATGTCCTTGTTCTCAAACTGCTTCGAGTTGGCCGCCAGGCACTGCCCGCGCACCTTGAAGAACTCGTCGCGGTACTGCGGCAGCAGGTGCTGCTCCACGACCGGCACCAGCTCCGGGTACTGGTTCATCAGCCCGACGACGCCCGTCGGGATCAGCCCCGCGGACCCCTTGCCGTTGATGCTCGTCACCACCGTCGTGATGTTGGGCACCGTCCCGCCCACGGCCGCGCCCGCAATCTTGAGCTCCGGGGCGTACGTCGGCTGCAGCTCCGCGGCCCAGAGCGAGGCGAGGCTGCCGCCCGAATAACCCCACATGGTGACCGTCGGATTCGTGCTGATGCCCGTGAAGGAATGGGAGTTGATGGCCGCGCGGATCCCGTCGAGCGTCGCGTAGCCGGCCAGAGCGTTGGCCAAGAAGGCGCCCTTGGGGCCGAGGAAGTCGGGCGCAATGACAACCCACCCCCTTTCGAGGGCGGCCTCGACAAGCAGCAGCTCCGCCTCGGTCACCATGGTGCCCATGTCCGGGCCCTTGGCGTGGTCGAACTGGAACGCATAGGATGGCGCGCAGTTGATGGTGGCCGAGTCCTCGGCGACCTGGTACGACAGGACCTTTGTGTAGTCGGCGCTGTGCGGCACCATGACGGTCACGGCCGTTGCGGTCGCGTTGCCTAGACTGTCCGTCGTGCGGTATAGGATCTGATAAGACGCCTCGAGGTTCACGGGGAGCAGCCCAAACGCCGCGATGGGCTTGGGCGGCGCCCGGTGCTTGAGGATAGTCCCCGGTTTGATGGCGTCGAGGCCGCCCGGCACGGCGTACCAGGGGTCCTTGCTCGGCAGCACGCCCTGGGCCCGGTCGACCAGCAGCCGGTCGGACGGAGGCGCCGCAAGGGCAACGCCCGCCGAGACGGCCAAGGACGCCACGAGCCGGAGTCCGAACGCGACCATGGTGTGATGACGGGTGACGACCTCTCGGGGTTGTCGACGAGGAGACGAGGAGTTGGTCTTGGTATGCGACGACTCCTTGCGACGATACCACCGCCTCTTCCCAGAGAAGAGCGAGCGTCAATGACTTTGGAGAGAGACAACGCTGCTACTAGTACTCAGTGCTCACTCTTTCCGTGCACCTACATTCCTCGAGGACGGCCACAATCGTTCAAGCATATCCCATCAACCGGGACAGTGCCCCGTCTTTAAACACAGCGCGGCTGAGCTCGCAAAATAGACCGAGACCTGTTCTTTCTGCTCTCCGTATCCCATTCATCATGGGTGAGACATCACATGCCCCCCTAGGTCCCCGACCCGAGTCACCGCCTGCCCGACCAAAACGCCAAAGCCATGGCTACGAGGCTGGCTGGCGGCCCAATGCCCGCCTAGTGACATGTACGTGAGGTTGTATCGGCCCCCTCGGCATACATGCACCACGCGCGCGAACCATCGGTCGCCGAGCCATGCCAAGGTATCGCAGCTGGCTTACACACAAAGTCACGCCCCCCCCTGCGCGCGCCCGCGCCCCGGGTTGCACCGCATACATAGCCGTGCCGGCGCAGCTGACTGATTAATCTCCCCGACCGGTCATCGCCCCTGCTGAGACTTCCTTTTCCGTGCTTTCATCCATGCATTACTGGCCGCTTACGGAGGGTTAATCAACGGTTGAGCCGAGCTGGTGAACCCAAACTCGGAACCTCGCCGCAGTCACTTGCTTACCGCGTAGCATGCGCACGGACAGCCGCGCACTTTGGAAGAGGCGGTCCATCGAAAAGGAAGACAAGTAACTAGTTAGTAGTAGAGCATAAAGGGCAAGATGCAGTGAGTGGATGAAAGAGGGACAGGAATGCGCAAGTGCCAATGCGCCCCCCGAAGGGCCGATTGTCGTTGCAACCCATCTAAACCGCGGTCCCGCGCTGGCGCCCGCATGCAACCACACGCGATCAGCGCTGCCGTCTGCCAAACTCGAGCATAGCCGGGGGCTTCACCACCAGACTAACTTATTACCTAGTTCGTATCTGGGGTGTGCTCCCCTTTCGTTCCGCCTGCGGGGTAGCTATGTAGCCTTTGCAACGCCGTACTTCGTACTTGGTACAGCCCTTTCCCATCGCTTATGCACGGTCTTCATCCCCCGCATCGCCGGTGTAAGTGAAGTGCATTCGACAACCTCGAGTTCGACTCCGCACTTACAGGATGGGGCACCACCACCGTCACATCGCGGCCACCCTCGCTTCGTGCTCCCCCCTCTCGAATAGGCCCTCATCGTCCTTTTCGTCTTTGCGGAGGCGGCTTCTCGCGAGGAAGCGCCCAGCCCCCCCCTTCTACACAGCCGCTGCTTGATCATGGGTATCACCCCCACGGCACGCATCGTCTTCTACCCCACGATCGACAAGCAGTCACACACCTCGCTTCCGCGTAGCCTTGCATTGGCGTATATGCCGACCGGGGAATTTGGGAACGACTGAAGTAGTACCATTGTCGGGATGATGATAAGCCGCGATGCCAGCCGTGCCGACCCCATCGTTAAGCCTGTTCCTGCACTGTTCTTCTATCCCTCCATGTCAGTTGTCTCACACCTGTGTGGACAAGTGTCTGGCCTATACGATATCGTAGCCGCCCACCACTCTCAAATGCTAGGCGAAGTCATTGGTCATACGGACGACTTGCATGTTGTCAAGCCTTCTATGCTAGATCACGGAGATGTAGCCGAATGCAGTCACCGCCAAGGGTTTCTGACGCATCCTGTGGCGTGACTCGGCGGGGAGCGTATAGGAACACGCAAGCGAGGCTTGCACTGACGGATCAGCTCCGGGACTGATGCATCGCGAAAGCTTCCTCGGCTGGGGCGTACGATGACTACTCTGCTTCCCCGGCTTTAGTCCCGGACAGCCGAGGTAAAGGTTGTGAAAGGTCCATGATGATGGGTTTGTAAATTGCATGCGCGAACGAGAATTCTTGCGCTGAACCACCAACCAGCTCACCCTCTCGACTGCCAAAGAGAGCTACCCGCAGCTATACACTTGCATGGGTTGCCGGCATCGACACGCGGTTGAGTTTGATAATACTTGTCCCTCGCCAAACGCTCGGAAATTCGTCAGTTGCAACTCAACAAATCAATGCAAGAACACACGCTTTGTTGAGATGTCCAGATAATGATAAATGTGCTAATTAGACATATAGAAAGGAACCCAGTCTTCGCTTCTTCTTCTTCTCCTCTTCTTTCTCCTCCGCCTCACCCGCCTTCCTGATCTTCCTCCCGCAACTAACTCTAAACCGGTAGGGTAGATTAGTTGCGGGTAGAATTATAGTTTCTGCGGGGGTTGCCTATCCCGCCGGGACGCAGAAGCGGCTGGTTCTCCCGCGCAATGGCCCGCTCCTCGCGCTCCTGTATGTGATCAAGATCTTCTTCCGTCTCGGCGTAGCGCTCCGGGTGCCCGGTGAAGGGACCAGGTAGGCCGCGCTCCCAGCCTTCCGAATAAGTCCGATTGGCAGACGGGCGGCGGGGGGCCGCGGCCGTGCCATCGGCCGAGGGATGTGGCCCGTTGACGCTATGCTCGGCGCTGTGACCGTCGTATCGGCGTGCCGCGATTTCATAATACACACCGAGAACCAGCACGGTGCCTTGCATCACGGCCGTCAGAAGATAGATCGCCCAAGTGCTCCAGCCCTCGGGCCCGAGCCTCGCATAGAGACTGGCCGCGAACAAGAATCCTCCAGGTGTTTGGATGCACATCATGGGGATGCTCAAGCTTCCGACGTGCTTCAAATGGTACGTCATCCATATCTGCGGGACGTACTGAACGGCCGCGAGGCCAGCTGCCATGACGCCGAGGGTGTTGGCCCACACAGTGAGGTGGTTGGGCAAAGCGATGGCAAACACGCCCGTGACGATGATAACAATAAGGCCATGGACGACACAGAGCAGGCCGACGGCAACGGCCGTTTGCCACTTTGGTGACTCTCCGCCTAGCTCTTCCTGGGGAACATTTGCCTCTCTATAACGGAAAAAGATGAGGAATAGAACGAGTCTAAAGAGCGCTGTCAGCAACACATGGCAATAGATGGCAAGGATGAGGTGGGATGCATGGCGTACATGAGCGCGAAACACAGCCACTGCATGCCGAGCTGAGCCACCCCCAGCAAGCCGGCGGCACACTCAAACGTCTCGAGCTCTTTGCAGCAGCTAATGGCAGCACGTGAAGGCGGGACGGTCAGGATGTTGGCGAAGCCGGCGGTGGCGGACGTGGTGCCGAGCAGAACAAAGTAGGGGGAAATGCCCTCAGATGTCCCGCGCGAAATGATGCGATAGTGTTGGGGCAGGTATGAAATCAAAAGTCCGATCAGGATGAAGCTGAGCAATAGCGAGTTAACCCTGGAACGCGGACCATCCGGAACCTTTCGGGAGCAAGGGGGACGACTAACATGGACACAATAAGCTCCAGGTACGAGGGCGTCTTGAGCCGCTCGCACTCGGCAGCGGTCGACTGCACAAAGTCCATGGCTTTGGCTCGTCGACGGAGATGGCCAGAAGATGGCAGCGGTGGCCCGCAGGCGACAATGAAACGAAGAAGCCGCACGAGCAGCAGAGCAGCTGCTGCTTCAGGGCTGTCGGCTTGTCTTGGGAGAGAAAGAGCCACGGAGCGCCAGCTCTACGAGACCGTCATGGTGGTTGGGAGGGGTAGGATTGATGGGAGAGTGACGCCTGGCGGGATGTGCGCTGCGCCTTGGCCTGAGAACGGCTCTGAGGCTGTGATGGAGCGTCGTACTTCGTACGCGACGGCGAGTCTGGTCGTCGGGAGCGGCGGCGGCGGCGACGATGGCGGTGGGTCGAGGGAGAGAGCGGCACGGAAGGGCGGCTCTACGCAGGCGGAAGGACGGAGACGAGGCCGAAGAGAGGTGAGGTGAGTTGAGGTGAGGCGAGCCGAGCCGAGCCAAGACGAGCTCAGTCGAGTCGAGGATGACTGGGCTGTTGAGGCCTGTGTGTGCTGGGCTGGGGCGGGCGGCACAGGGATGCGGGCGCGACTGGGGGGATCCACTACGCTGCCCTGCCCGCTGCCAGCGTCCGCAGCCGGCCCACTTTCACGATGCTCGGTGTTAGTGGGCACCCACCTTGCCCGGTCTCCAGACGGTCTTGGCCCGCCTAAAAAGTACGCCAAGCCTGTATTTGAGACTAACATGGACCCCAGCGCCTCGTCCTGCGCTAACCCGGAACGGGGGCCCTGGCAATGACGTCGCCCGTGCAGCTGGAGCTCCCTGGAGCGCTAGGGCCCCTGCCACTGGCAGCGCAGCGCCTCAGTGGTCATCTCAGCGAGACCTCCACTGCACCTTGTCTGAGGACGGGCCTTTTTTGCGGCGCTCCATGATGGTGCACCGAACTCGACTGCAGCTGGAGAGAGCTCCATGCTTTGCGCCACCGATTCAGACATCCCATTCTTCAATTGCCCATCCACCACCACCCACCCCCTCCTCGCATCATCCCTTCCCGGCACAGGACGCGCGCATGCGCCCATCAGCCGTAGATCGGCATCCAAAAATCGGCCGCCAGTTCATGGAGCATCGCGGTCACGCCGCCGTTGGGCGTCAAAAGAAGACCCAACAATGACCTCGCCCAAAACAGACACTGCTTGTGTCGTCGACGCCGCCAGCGCGGCCGCCCCTGATCAACAAGCACACACGACCCAAGGACCGGGAGGCATGCCAGAAATTGAGCTCCTGGCACGGCGGCCCGCTCCAAGCGAGACGCCGCAGCCGCAGACGAATGATGACGTGCAGAGACAGACGGCAAGTGGCGGCATCCCTGACGCTGCATCCAAGCGCCGCCTCTTTTACTCGTCGGCCCAGTGGACGTCCGACGGCACCACCATCATTGTAGGCGCCTCAGACAACTCCGTCTCCTCCTTCGTCCTCCCGGCCGACCTCCTGCAGTCTGCCGGCCAAGACCTCGTGCTGGAGCCCCAAGCCACAACCAACCTCCCAGAGCCCACGTATGCCATTGCTGCCGCGCCCTTCTTCAGTCTGGCCGACCCTGTCTCGCAGACATATCTCGTCAGCTGTAGAGACCATCCAATCCACCTCCACCATGCGTTCCCTGACCCAGACACGCATCAGACGCCGCTGGGCTCGTACAGGCTCATCAGGAAGGAAACTGAGCAGTACATAACGCCCGCTTCCATGATTTGGCAGCAGCCCGGCACTCACTTCCTTTGCGGGTCCGCAAACCGCCTCGATCTTTTCGACGTCTCTCGTCATGGCTCCGACGGGCCCCTCACGACAGTGCCCACTATCCCGTCCAAGAGACATATTTCCAAGGGAAGTGGTGTGGGTATGAAAGGGACCGTCTCAGCCCTTGCCGCCTCTCCCTACGATGCCAACGGAGGGTCTCTCGTGGCTGCGGGGACTTGGACTCGTTGGATGGGCATGTACGATCTGTCGCGCACAAACAAGGTGGTTGCCAACTGGAGTATCTCACAAGCCGCCAGCGCGGACTTTGGCCTCGACATCGGAGGTCAAGGCGTCGTCCAAGTTTCATGGAGCCCGTGTGGCCGCTATCTTGTGATCAATGAACGGCAGTCGAGCGGACTTCTCGTGTACGACATCCGCGGTGCCGGAAAGCTGCTCAGTGTCTTGACGGGTCGCAGATGCGCCAGCCAGCAAAGATTGACATGCGACCTGTTTCAAAGTGATATATACGGTTCCGCTGGCTTTGAGGTCTGGGGAGGCTCTCAAGACGGCCACGTCCTCGTGTGGGACAACGTCGGGCTTCGGGACGGACCTCTGTCGCCCTCCTGGGATTGGAAGGCTCACGATTCGCCTGTCGGCAGCACGATACTGCACGATTGCGGTTCTGTAGTTGCCACTTGCTCCGGTGCCTGGGAACACTCTCCGGATCATGTCCTCGGTGACACTTTGGACAAAAGCAGTCAATGCCGGGTTCTCGATGAATCATCGCTAAAGATCTGGTCTATTAGCAATACCCAGAGCTAAGTTACCGACAGCCGTGCCGACCTCATTCGGACGATGTCCACAGGGCTTGGGCCAAGAGATCTGTTGCCGTGCGACTGACGGAAATTGGGAGCACTGTCGCTGTCAATGGGAATTCAGTAGTTGCTTATGGGTTATGGACACCTGAAATAAGCTTAATCCTGTCTCGGTGCTGTGGCACCATACTGAGTCCCCGCCCTCCGTCAGCTGTCGCCACCGCCTTGTCGTGTGCCCTCGGAACAGGGTAGCCAGTCAGTACAAGGGCACACATGCGCTAAGCGAATGATTCCCGTCTTCAGTCGAAATGTTCAGGGCGAGTAAGACTCTATCGACGCGGTCTCTGGCCCCTATCAGTAAGCCTTGCCAGGAAGCCGAATACGCACAGTCCGGCATCCTTTCTTCGTTGGGATGCAAGTGGCGTTGGTAAACGATTAAACCTCTTAGTGTTATGGTTAAGAGCCATTGGCACTCTGCTAGGCCTTGATCGCTTGTAATTTTCCATACAAGATTGCCGCACACGACTCGGGCGAAGAAGTCTGGTCAAAGCTTACGAGCAGTCCCAGATGCGGCCAGCCTCAACAATGGATTACCGAGAGCAAAATAACAAGCGTACTATCAAGATCAAAATGGGCAAATTAATCGAAATATACAGTGGTAGATAAATCACATGAGGCCCTATCTGGTACCCTAGTTCTACTGACCCTTTGCCAAGCCATAGATCCTGTAGCGAGTTCCGTGTCTCGACTCCAGTCGCTATACCCTGTTATAAAACGTCACGTCCGACCCGCCCTGGAGTTTCGCACGGCACGGCCCGTAGTGATACATGTAGTCCATGTCCGAGCCCTGCATGTCGAAGGTCTGTCCACTCGCAGTAGCTCCCTTTGCTCCGGTCATGCTGAACGTCGAGAAGTTGGGAAGAGGTTTGCCAGGAGCTTCGGCGATCCACTCGGCGTGCTCCAAGCAGAGAGCACCAAATTCGCTTTCCAAGTAGTATGTATGCGACTTCTTGTTCGTCTTGTTCTCGATGTAACTGCATTTGATGCCTTGAATCAGTGGCCAAGCTTCCTGAGGGGACTCTACTGGCTGCTTCGTGTCTTCGTTGAACCTACATTGTGCCGGACGTGGTGGAAGTTGCAACGACGCTGACGTATACATCATCGCCAATGGCAACTAGAACCCGGTCAATTAGTCTTAAAGATAGCTATCAAAATGCGATAGGTAGAGGTAGAAGAGCAATACCTGGTACTTCACGAGCATAGGTCATGTTACCTGGGTAAAACTCGTACCAGGCGTAAGTATCGGTATATCCATCGTAAATCTACCGCAGCGTCAGAGTCACAATGTCATCCAGGTGGTCAAAAGACTCTAGAGCCATCGAATACTCACGGTCGAACCAGTGCCTGCCTGCAACAAGACATTGCAATTTCCCACACCATCGATACCGACCCAGTGGTAGAACCAGTTGTCATCCGTGGTGCCTTGCTGCCGCGAGACGGACGGAACGCTCCAGCTCGCCTCAACAGAAGTCACCTGGGTGACCTGCTTGACAGGGCCGCACCAGTTGTTCATCAGAACATCGCCTCTTTTTGAGTGCCTAATTTGCGACCGCTCGCCAGCTTGGGGGCTCAGGACAGACGTTGCCTGAGCCACAGCGGTGAGGAGCGAAATGAAAATGGTGGTATGAAACATTGTCGGCATGATAAACCCCGAAGATGACGGCTTGTCCAGCTCTGAGGCCGATTAAAGAGAGAACACAGACTGTTTGGTAGCCTTCATACTTTATATCTACGTCTCATCAACCCAAGTTGTATGTATCCCCTTCATGTTACGGCTTCCCAATATCGGCCAACCTCCTTCTAGAAGTTTGGTGCCGATGCCATCAATATGTGCACCTTTGGTTCGCGTGGAATTCCTTTACGCTTTGCGGAAGGACAAAAACTGCCGGCCTTCCTCTTTCGATTGCTACTGTAGCTTTAGCTAGTTATGGAAGGCCATATGACGATTACCGTTGCCATTATCGGGGTAAGAGGTGAAGCTAGCCAACGTGTACCGGAACACCCCATGCCTGGCTGCTTGACAAAAAGAATGTCTACCAGTCTCCGCAGCAAATCTCGGGAATTTCCCAACTGTCAAGTATTTCCCAATCGACTGAAATGTTGTCTGTGCATGTTTGAGTGAGAAAATGGAGGACCCTGGTCAAACGTTTCAACCAGACATGCTAGTGTCTAGCGTCGGCCTACATCGTGGACATCCACTCGGCCCCAGGCCGATTCATTTTCAAAATTGCAAGCAGAACGGGGAGGGGGTAGAATGGCTTCACGGAATGTGGTATCTCCTCGGTAGTACCGGAGATACTTCGTCACCGAGTAAAGCCCCATGTCGTCCACCCTTTGCCTCTGTCCAGGAGAATCTCCAGCATCAATATTAACAGGACGAAGCTATTGCTCCTCTTAACAAGCAATTTTATCATTCACAAGCACATGTAAGTCATCATGCCCTTGAGGCTAGCTCGACGAATACATTTAACATGCTGTTTCTTACAAAGTATCAATCCTTGCACCCTTTATCTACCCGAGGCATTTCTTGCGGTCGACGCGAAGGTTCAAGCTCGTCTACATACTATATAACTGTCCCTCGTGAGTTCGCCTTGCAGGATTTAGGGTTTATATATAGTTAACGCATAGCCGAAACCGGGGCCCCATTGATCCTCGTCTGTCAGAGCCTCGTGATTGACAGCTCCGCCAAGTCCAGTATATTCGCACAGCCAAGACAAATCATTCGATCATGAGCAATCGAGTCGCGCATGAAGCTCAATGCCTCTCACAAACGTACGCCAAACCTAAATTTAACACGTAGGCTATCCGGTATCCTACCCTTTAGCACATGTCATGCGCTGCGCGGCAGGGCGAAAACACCGCACAATGCGGAACGGATGGGCGAACAAGGCGCAACCTTGTCGGCACCGGGGGCCTGCCGCAACTGACCCTCCTGACAGGTGCAGAGCCGCACTTCCGGCGGGCCTCCAGGCCTTCCGAGCCTTGCTAGTATATGTCACCCGAGCCATAGCTATCTCGCCGCATTTGCACCTGATATACCGACGAATTCCTTAACGCTTGAAGCACCAATCGCTCGAGGCTCGTTGACGTGGCATCATATGCAGAGCACAAGCCAAAAATACGATCACGGGTTTCACTGGTCACGGCCAATCCTCCAGCATAGCAGAACATGCACAGTCATACGAGACTAGAGGGCCGGTCAAGAACCACGCTGTTCCGGCGAGGAAGAGGGGAATATGGGGAACTTCGTCATCGTCAATACGACCGAACAGTGGTCTCAAACAGTGGTCTCCGTGTATAAAAGGCGTCAGCTTCCTCGCCGTGTCTGGAACTGTTTGGTGGTCTCTATCAGCCATAATCATTCTACAGAAAAGACTTGTTACGGAATATCCAGAAAAGAGTTTTGTCAAACATGTTGTCGACTGCTATCTTGCAAGGCCTGCTGGCCACGTCGGTCGCCGCGCTCGCTGTCGAGAAGGGACAAGGAGATGGTACTGCCCAACTTCAGGAATCTTCGAAATCCACTTGCGACGTTTGGCGACAGCACCACGGAGGTGCATATGAGATCAACAAGCACATGGCTGAGCTGGAGAAGAACAACACATACAAAGACAAGCCCATTGAGATCGGTGTTCACATCCACTCGTTCAGGAGCTCGCGTCAAGGCGTGCGTACAGAGGTAAGCGTTGTCCGTCCCCTCGTTCAAAGTCTGCGATGCGTCGAGTAGCTCATACACCCCCCCAAAAATAGCCGGCGGTCTACGACGCGTACGTCTCCATGCTCAACCGTTGGTTCAATCCAGCCAAGATTTCCTTCGTGCTTCGGGACACAGAGCGCTTCATTGATGCCGGGGCGGTCGGTCTCTTTGTAGAGAATCGCTTGTGGCCCCGCCATAGGGGTTGCGGCAAGGACCTCAACCTTTACTTTGGCAGTCCGAAGCTAGATGGTGAATACGCGGAAGGCGCCTTGGCACCCAAGAACCTATCGGACTCGGGGGAAATTCCGGATGGAGTATTCCTGCAGGAGACGGGCTCGGCGCCATCGTCGCCGATGGTCGCGCAATTGACGGCCGCTTGGATGGGGCTACTTCACCCGTTCGAGGACATGTGCCTCAACGATGGCGGTCTTGTCCCGAGCTGCCTCAACGAGCTGAGCCGTTGCTCCAGCAACAACCCCGTGGCCTTTGGGAAGAAGTCAACTCCGGACTGCAAAGAGGTTCGAACAAGGTGCTCTGACAAGAACATCATGTCCCTTGGGGAGATGTCGGAGGGGTTCACGCCAGGCCAGGTCAGGCGCCTACACACCCTGTACAACTACTTCCGCGCCAACGCGAATTGCCCACCACCCCAGTACAGCAAGCCGTGGTGGGAGTCGATTTTTGACAACAAGAGGCTCGTGGCCGTTCCCGTGCAAGAATTGTCTCGGGATGCGAAAACCCTCCTCGGTCGTGACGTCCCCCCCACGGGCACGGCACCTCAGAGCGACCCTTCCCCGAAGACGTCTAGCCGGGTTATGATTTGCCAGGGTGAATACGGCGGTGACGAGCTCGAGGAGTGCTGGGCCCCCGGTGAGGAGCCCGCTCGGACGAGGAGCGAGGGCACCGCTCCCGCATAGACCGACGCTTCCCCCATCATTCAAGGAGCCGGAGGAGCCTGCGGGACCTATGACAACCGGGACATGGGGTCTGTGAGATATGAACGACGAGACGGGGAAGGATGCGCAACCGATGGCTACCAAGACGTGAGGGCTTGGCAAAGGATGGTGACTTCCTCGTCCACGATCATGTGCGACGTGGGCGAGCCTAGGCTCTCGAGCCGTAGGTAGCTCACAGCAAATCGAGGCAACTACCCGTGAAATCCCCACAGAGCGTCGCAAATAAACGGCATTCAGGCAAAAGGCAGTAGCACTGCGAAGCTGCTCAAATGAAGCTGCTGCTTTGATATTCCAGGTCCCAGTGTAGTGTAGGCAATGCACTCTGAGGCTGCCACTTATCATCCCCCGCGATAGGCACGCTGTAACAAAGCGCTATTTCCGTGCCGTGCCCCAGTGTTGTATACAAATAAAGGCCGTCTCTCAATCCGAGTCTCGTCGGTTCTAGGGGGTATCAAACCAAAGCAAAGTAAAAGCACCCGCCTGAGTTGATAGAAACACCCAAACGCCAACTTGCTTTTTATCCCCATCTACAAGCGGGCCCAATCAACCATTGATGAATTATGGGCAGAAGCACTGGTCGTCGACCCGCCACTCACATCCACATGGGGTTGCGAGCCTGGCGGCGGTTCTGTTGCCACAATATCCCTCCTCCGCTCCTATCCCGCCGCGGTCCGGGATAAGCCGACATATAGTCCATGTTGGGCTGCGTCGGGCTGTCATCTTCTTGAATGTTTTCGAGTGCCGAGTTGAACCCGTGGGAAAAGTCGTCGATTTCTCTCGTCAAGGGAACTTGATCGTAGTCCAACGCATAGTCGGCGCCGCGACCCACCGTGATCCCTTCAGGCGGTACCCCGTCTTGCAGGTAATTGTGGTGGTGATATGCCATGCCGACGTCGCCGTCCGAGCTGTCGGGGCTGACGCCGTCTCCATTCCTGTGGGCTGGTGGAACCTGCAACGGAAGGTCTCGTTCCGAGGCTTCGTGAGATGACGGCAACGCCTCAAAGTCTCGATGGACATCAGCCATTGGGCTGCCACATTCGTCAGTACACAATGTCTCGTCGAATAGCGGGCTGGGGAGGAGAAGTGTCTCACCTGATATACTTAGTATCCTGCGTCGGCCCTGGCCCCCGGCGTGTGTTGCCTCGTCTCCTCCGCCACAACAAGATGCCGAGCGCGACCAAAGCGACGAGGAAGGCGACGCCTCCGACAGTGCCTCCGACGATTGCACCCGTGTTGGGCGTGCTCGACTCCTTCTTGGGCGCGACGGCGTCGCTAGTAGCTGACGTCGATGGCGATGCCTGGGTGCTACCAGGCTCGGAGTCAGACTTAGTGTCCGAGGTGGTGGAGGATCCGATGGTTGTAGGAGTGGTGCGGGCCGTGGCCGTGGCAGTCAGAGAGACCGTCAAGTGGCTAAGGTGCAGGGCACTGTGTCCCGACGCGCTGGTGGCGACGCTGGTGGCCAAATTCGACGCACTGCCGCAACCGTATTGGAAGTAGCCGCCATCAAACGTGTTTTTGTAACAGACATTCTTGCCGGCGCAGGTGTAGACATAAGGGTCGTCGGCGGTCTGCGGGCCGCTGTTCTTGTCGACGCAACTGGTGAAGATACCGCTGTTGCAGTCGCCTCCGTTAGGGCAGCAGCCCATAGCGCCATGCTGGACGTCGACGGCGCAGTGCGATCCCGCCATACACGTCGCAGGCAGCGCCGGGTTTCCTCCTATGTAGCCACAGACGGTGTTGTAGAGGGTGTGGTCATCGCGAAGCTCGATGGCCGCCGTAGGAGCTGGAGAGTGCGCTGGCGCGGCGGTGCTGGCAGCGAGAGGCCATGGCTCGACCTTGAGCGGACGAAAGTGGGCGGTCTCGGTCTCTCGGGGAAGTACATGGCCGCTCGCGAGCTGAGAGAGGGAGATGGCGACAAAGGCGAGGCCCGCCGGGGGTGGTGGTAAGCGTTGGCGCGAAAGGCGGGCAGTCATTGTATTGTGAGGATGCTGCCTGTATGAGTTGGCGCAAAGTGATGGCTCGAGCCCGCACAGGCTATGATTGCTCTATCCAAGAAGAGGAAGCAAGTGGCATACTCGTGGCGGTATGAATCTAGTTGTTGCAGGTCGGCGAAGACGGGTGAAGCAAAACTGAGTAGCTGGCTGCGCCCCGATGCCTCGAGCGGACGACGCGATGAGGATGGGAAGAGGGGGCGCGAGGCAGGACCAGGCGAAGGCGGCAGTCGGGGGCGGTGGGGGGAAGAAGTGACTGGGCGCAGGATCGGGTGTACGAAGCAGGCAGGTGCCGGCACTGCAACAAGGAGACGGGCGGGAGGATGAGGCGTAAAGGTCGTTGAGATGGGCGGTGATCGTGCCTGATGAGTGAGCGTAAGGTCCGCAGCCGACGAGCGGGAGCTCGTGTGTAGGGGCTGCCTCGTATTATCGTTGCTCGCTCGTGCCCCAAAGAAAGTACTACGAAGTAGACGCAAAATCCTTCGAAGGAAGAAGAGACTTGGCACAACTGGCAGCAGGAGCGATCGATTGAGGGGGGCCAGGCACCTGCAGGATCTTCAGATAATAACCGGCGGCAAGGTACGAAAGTACTTTGTAAGGTAGGGAGGCGGGCGCGAAGCACGTTGGGCGGTGGGATGGGTGCGCCAAGTCAAGTGAAGTATTGGCACCTGAGCGATAACAGACGGAGCTGAGGTGACAGCCGTCGTCCAGCCGCCTCATGACAAGGAATCGCGGGGCCCAAGAATCTCAAAGGAAGGGAAAGTGGCGTGAACTCGGGGCCCAGAGAGACAGCAACCCCCATCCTATCTATGTATTAATTGCTTCTTATGCGCTGACTCGCCCCCCGCTGGTCATCGCGAGAGACGGGACTGAGCTGGGGGCGACCACCACGCCAACACGGCGCGACGAGGGGACAAAGAGCGGCAGCGTCACTAGCGAAAGCGCAAGGCACACGATGGGGAAGCGGCAGTGGTCCTGTCCACGAGGCGGATGCGGTGGTGCAGGAGGTAGGGTGGCATCGGCGGGTGGCTGGGCGAACCGGCGCTGAAGCTGACGGGCGGACAGGCTGCTTGTCCTGCCCCCCCAGGGCAGACCTCCTTCTTTCTCTTCTTCGCTGCATCTCCGCGTACACACATTCATGCACGCA
Source organism: Purpureocillium takamizusanense (assembly GCF_022605165.1). Lineage (NCBI taxonomy): Eukaryota > Fungi > Ascomycota > Sordariomycetes > Hypocreales > Ophiocordycipitaceae > Purpureocillium > Purpureocillium takamizusanense. The sequence goes on from NC_063068.1 coordinate 459,006, forward strand.
ATTTGCTGCCGAATTGCCCTCGCCTGCCTCGCTCAGGGCCCGTTGGGGCCCTTTCCACCTACCTAGTAGTCGCCGGTGCCAGCCTGCGTCCTCGGCCCCGGACCAATTTGATTACCTGCTGCCACTCACTCACTCATTGGGGCACGGAGGAGGGGACTCGCCCGCCTGCCCGCTCTCGAGAGAGGGACCCGGACAGCGTAACTGAGATGGAGAGAGGGGCGAGAATGAGATGCCTCATCCGCTGTCCAACAACACAACTCGGCGAGTCTTTGTCGCACATCCCATTTATTCTGCGATTCGTGTAAGCGACACCGGCCCACCATTGCCACGTCGCGATCTCGCCCCAACCAGCTTCTGCCGATCGGCCGCCGACATGGTGAGACGCGGGACGTGGTGCCGCATCGGACCTACCTACTTCGTACGTAGTACGTAGTACGTTGCGCAATAAGACGAAGAATAATAAAAAGATCCAGGTCCTCACACCCTTCGCCGGGGCCCACGCGTGGTCAAGCAACGGGAACAAAGAAAAACGTCGTCGTGTCGTCGTCGCCGTCGTTCGTCGCACCAGCGGGGGGCCCACGATCGGCCTGGCGGGACGGGCAGGGCTCTCTCCGAGGGCTGTGCACCGACGCCCGCCGCTGGTTCGGCCGGTGCTACGATGCCCGGGCATGTCGTGATGCATCCAATCCATCCAAAAGATGCCCACCAGGCAACCCGGGCCTTGCATGTGGCCTTTCCCCCGTGGAGTGGCGGAGGGATGGGACCTGGCGGGCTGAAGGTTGGCGCCTCTTCAGCGTCATTCCCCCACGCCAGCAGGTTCCAAGGTCCCTGAAGACCCCTGGCACCATGACCCGTCCAGGGCCTAGCGCCGGGGAGTGGAGTCCTGTCTCCCAACGTCTTTTGCCTGCCAGCGCGCATTTCTGCACTGTGTGTCGAAGCGCACACAGAGGCGAGATTCACGGTGCGAAAAACCAGGTGGCCTGGGCTTCTTTTCTTAGAAAAACGGCTTGTGTCGTGGCGCAGCCCGTCGTCGGGTGTGTCTGTCACCCAGGGGTCAACCAGGACACATGGCTCTTGGCTGGCCAGTCCCAACCACCCAACTGCACGATACACGGAACAAAGAATGGCTGTGCTGGGCGATGACTGGTTGCAGTCGTTTGGCAATAGGCACCAAGGCCATGGTCTTGATCCGATTCAACTCCGATTCAATTGTCCCAAACGTAAGCGTAATGCCATTCATATCACTTCTCCTTTGTCAAAGCGACCCGCGGAACCAACAATCGTCTGCAAAGGGAGCAAAAAAGCACCCATGAATGACAAAAGCAGATTCTTGATTGAGGACAGCAAAAAAACATGGTGTTGCGTGATCTGGGAATCGAACCCAGGGCTCCCCGACGTTGCACGGATGGCAACGGAGAATTTTACCACTAAACCAATCACGCTATTGGACGATTGCTAAGCCAGTTGGCTCGCTTGTGAACACTGCGCACACTATTTGCACTTGTGTTAGTTTCACACTTTGGTGGCCATTCCTCCTTCCCAATCGGGCAATCAAGAGCTTCACTTACAGAGGTGTAAGTGGTGTCGGTTTACACAACGTCTTCGTACATCGAAACAGGAGCATACTGAGGTTTACCACTCTTCTTACATCCTTTCTGCTTCGCTCTCGCTCCCCGTCGCCCGGCGCACATCGTCCGCTAGCGCGTACTCGCTGCTCGGCCGGCCGCCTTTGCCTCGCTTCTTTTCCTCCTTGCGCCGTTGCTTGTCCTCCTTCTTCTTCGCCTTCAGTGCCTTCTTCTCCGCGCGGCTGATGTGCGGGAACTCGCTCTCCGGTCCGCGCAGCACGAAGCCGGGGTGCATGACGTTGAGCAGTACCAGCGCAACCAGCATTGGGAACGCGTCCAGCATGAAGGGGTATATCTCGCTCGTCAGGAGCGGGTTGTCCGTGCCTGCGCCTGGACTGAACTCGACGAGGCGATAGACGATGCGCATCTATCATCAGAGCCGGTATGTCAGCACAGCGGTATCTACCGTCGCGCTTCCTCTAGATTATGGGACCCATCCCGAATAGGCCCGCACTGAGTGAGGGGGGGAGAAAAACAGAGAGAAGAGACGTGACTCACTACAATGAAGAGCAGCACGGCAATCATGGCCAGTGTCAACCATCGCATCAGCCCCATCCTGCCGCCCGTCACCCGTCGCATCTCGAGGTAGAAGCAACCGGTCAGGACGATGAAGACGAGCACGAAGGCTAGCTGTAAGCCCACGCCCGACATGTACACCTTGGATCCGATGCTCCGCACGTCGGCCGAGTTGTCGCCGGACAGCAGGCTCCCGCCACCGCCTTGTACGAGGAAGCACACAATGTCCAGCCACACGAAAAGCAGCGTCATGCGCGCTGCGCGAATGCCCCAGATTCTCCGGCTCGGCAAGGCAAAGTGCACCATGCGCGCGACTGTCATGTACACGAAGGCATTGATCCCTGTTGATTCAAAGCGGCGGAGAAAAACGTCAGCGGTATGCCCAACGCTCGGAATAGCAGGATGGTGGATAAACCCGGCAGAAAGAGAGAGGGAGAGAGCGCGCACACAGCGGGGCCAGAAGGAAGAGGAGCTGCCCCCAGAGAGCATACTGCATCTCCTGCTGATTGTGCGAACCGAGGGTTCTGATGATAAAGGCGGCCGTCTCCCACAGGCCGCCCATAATGACGACCCAGCAGAATCGTTTCTTGAACACGACGGCCTCCACGAGGTGGCCTGTGGTGCTGAGGCTGAAGAGCGCGGCGAAGGCCAGGTTGCCCACGAAGCTCGGGTAGAAGTCGTAGTAGGCATCGCATGCGTCGCCCGGGACATGGCCGTATCTGTCCGGCACGGCCGTGGTGCAAGTGGCCGTAGACCTGGCAGCGAATGTCCGGGTCGGCCCCAGAGTAATAGTTGGTGTGGCCATGTCGGCGGCAACGAATGATGCTCCGGTTGAATCTAGCTACGACGAGTTTGCGGTTCCACGTCACGTCTGCTTCCTGCTCCTACCCAATCTCTTTCACCGTGGCGTGTCTCTCCATGACACTTATACTACGAAGTAAGTACTACCCTGCACGCATCGCGAGCGCTTCAAGGAGATGGCGTCCCAAGTCCCGACTGTTCTTGCGCAACCCCTGAGGCTCATCGCCATACCCGCGAAGAGAAAGTGTGTAAGCAAGCCAATGGTCGCAGCAGATGACGCGTAATGTGTTTGCTGTGAAGGAGTTTGGCCGTCCCTACCGGGGGCATGTTGTTCAAACCCGGGTCGGGGGTTCCACTACGACGGAAGGCCCGGTAGCGGTGGCTGCAAGGGCGCATACCATGACAGTCATGACCAAAGACACCAACCCCGAACCAAGATACGAAATACGGGTCTCAATTGCGACGCCTTCCCTCCCATGAGCCATGATGCGTTCCCGTAGCCGATACTCCCCTGATCGATGCAGTGTTGTTGTGGACTCTCAGCCGGTTCCCCGAACGCCAGCGACAAGTGGTGGCCAGAGGATCCAAAACGGGTCGGAACGCGTCACCGTGTAAGCCAAAACGACGCGGCCTTAGCCGATGCCTGCCAAGCGGTCACACACTCACGGTAGCCCGCCAGCTCGATGGCATTTTGTGGTAAAAATAGCCTTCACACTTGCTGAAGCGCGAGGGCCATAACAGTAGAAGGCCAGATGCGACGACGACGACGACGACGACGACGAGGGCGGCCGTGAGAGATGGGGCCGAGCATCGCACACGACGAGACACGTTGACTCTGTAGGACTGGGTCTGGGGTCGGCTCAACCGCTGCCGGAGACGCCCTCAAGCAGCCTACGAAGTTCCCTTAGCAATTGCCCCACGCGGTGCGCTAAAGAATCGATGGGCCCTTTGACGCTTTCTGCGGGTTGCTGTGTGTATTTTTCTTCTGTTTTTTCCCCCGGAAAATGTTATGAGAGGCGGCCGCGCGGCCGTGCGTCAAGCTGAGCACCCGTCTCAAGCTGCCGCCTGCAGTGTAGGCTAGCAAGGGATCTACGCACCAGAAACGAAGTTCACACCCACATATTAAACCCTTGAGCGCGAAGGAACATTATATCGCGTCTTCCCAGATTGCGACTATGAGCAAGAGCTCGCAGTGCCACAACATGAATGGCTGCTCATGCCAAGAATCCGAGTCCGAGGGGAAACACGACGACAACTAAACCTTATGGGTAGAATCGGTCCATGAGCCAGAACTTGGCATTCGCAAATTGACTTTTGACACCGCGGCTCTCTTATGCGACGCGCTGAGATCACAGCGATCATTTCATTTAGATAGAATGTCAATCTTATGGGTTTTAAGCCAAGGAAGATCCTCGTGTACTGGACAGTGAGAACGGAAGTAGGCCCGCCATGGGGGTTTGGAAGCAACTGCACAAGATATTCAGCACCCGGGGGCCAGCCCTTCGTCTGGATTACCCGCGCTGCTAAAATCGCTTAGGAGCTATTCGCAGCCTCGAGGATGATATCAGCAACGGCCTCCCCACGGCTAATGAGTCCAGCATGGCTGGCCCCCTTCAGTGTATGAGTCTTGGCGTTCATACGCTTAGCAAAGAATGCCTGCAGCTCGGGCTGGATAATCTGATCCTTTTCGGCAATGACGTAGTACTTGTTGTTGACCTGCTTCCAGGCCGGCTCTCCGGATGCAAAGTCCCACCGGGCACCGTCGAAGGGACCCTGGCTCGCAGCCAGAACACGGGCATCCACGGGGTTGACGTCAGGCGCAAAGTATTTGACGTACTCTGGCTGCCCCAGGAGGAGGCGACCTCCAGCGTCGGGGACAAAGTACTTGTGCGACTCCAAAGGCGTGTAGTCGGCGCTGAGCGAGTTGACGCTCTCGCCCTTGTCCGGGGCGTAAGCCATCACGTAGACCAGGGCCTTGACGTTGGGCGCGTCGGTCACCGCATTCGTTATGACGAAGCCGCCGAAGGAGTGCCCGGCGACAACGATTGGCACATCGCTCCGGTCGTTGAGCGTCTTCAGAGCAGTCTTGACGACGTTGATGTCGTCTGGGAGGCTGGTGAGCGGCTCTTGACAGGTGATTACCTCGTGGCCCGCTGCCTGGAGGTGGGGAATGACCTTGGACCACGACGAGCCGTCGGCGAGAACGCCGTGCGAAAGAAGAATGCGTGCTGGGGCCATGGTCATTAGCTTTTAGAAGGTCGTTGGAGTATTGAAGGGCTGGGTTCAAAAGGTAATCTAGAGGCGAGCCGAATTGGCCACCTCGACATGTGATTCTCCCCGTTTCAATACACAAAATGTTGATTTAGCAGGCCGACATCAAACATGAGGCTGCGGGGGCTCTCGTGTAACCACGGAATCCTCATACGTCAAGATGTCGTATGTTCTCTCGCTGTCATATATGCAGCGAACATGCGGAGTAACCTATGGGAGCATCAAGGAGGAGCCTGCCACTACTTTTTCAGCTTACATATGGTATAGTACCGTTTCCCGTATTTCCTGTGTGTGATTATCCTGCTTGCAACGTGAGGCAACCGAGAGATACCAGGCAGCAGCAGCAGCAATGACGAGTACGACCCGCGATGCCTCGCTGTCGCCCGACGTAATCGTCCTAACGTTCACGAGAGTGCTCATGGGCGGGACTGGGCAAGGCGTCTTGTATATGGTGGGTTTGGTGATAAGAGGTCAACGGTGTTCGCGGTCTCATTTGTGGTGATAGCCTTTGATGTCCACCTTTCATATGAAAGCAACAATTTTATCTATAGTCGCTGCTCCCAGCGGTACTGTAGTTGCCCGTTCAATCCAGGTGTGCGTGCTTATGCTGTCTATCCAGACAGTCGATGACGACTCTTGTGTACCGGGCCGCCCGGGTTGATGTTGACTTGTTCTCGTGGTCGACCCCCATTTGCTTAAATTTATTGCAACGCAGCGTAGCATCAAGTGTTACCATAATGGCAGTTTCCACCGATTTATCGTTGTGTTGCACATCCATGGTTGCGGCACTCATTGACGCAACCACAGTCTCCGGTACAGACTCTCAGGCAAGCAAGACAATAGCTGCGTGCAGGAGCCTCGCTGCCACAGTCACAGATGGCTCCAGGCCGCAGCTTCGCGAGCTCAAAAGGCGGGGTCCTGGGGAAGTGCCTTCTGCATACTTCGTACACCGCCAAGTGTGGCCGACGCCCGACGGTTCGAGTTCCGCGGGTCCAGGGCCCAACCCCTGCTGATGCCCTTGGACGACGGCTCACCTGGATATCTGTCTCACCGATTGCCGAGTGAAGATCCCCTCAGACATTGCTATATAGATACGTACTCATGCATGCCATGGGCCACCGGTGCCTGGAGCTGTCGTCCCAACCTGCCTTAGGGCTGGTCACATCGGGACCAACAGAGACAAGACGCCAACGACCAAGAAGAAAGATGAGATATATTAAATTCACCACCAACAGGGTCACCGGCTATTAATCTTGTGTTGTTTCACATTGGCAAGGTCTGTTCCGCGGGACAAGCTCCGGGATCCTCCAACTTTTCTGGTTGACAGAGAGGCCCTCAGCTGAAGGTCCTCAGCTGAAATCGAGCGCAGAGCGACACAAGTCCCTGCAGGTATGCCCCACCGCTTTGTCAATGTCTTGCACATCCCCTGTTGCAATTCAACCAGCATGCAGCGACTGCCCAGTGACTGGACTTGCATCAAGGCCGGTCGTCACTTGAAATTATGTGATATTGCTACACTGACGGTTGAGCAACTCCGTGCGACAATGCGGCCTGTGCAATTGCACTTTTGCGTTCTTGCTTGTCCCGCCTTGGGCAGGGGGGCAAGGGCAGGTATGCGGATCGACCCGTGCGGGGCTTATTAGTGGTATCCCTCTCCCCCGAAGTTGTTGTGGGATCGTGCCGTGTCGTTGCCGCCACCATGATCCACGAAGTCTTGACGCACATTACAGCCAGTGAAGAGCTCAAATACGGCATGCGTCAGGGAACTTCCCTGTAACTTCAGCTTTTGTATAAACAGGTCTAACCAAAATATAGACTCAAAGTATGTATAGCTGACAGAGCTGAGCGTCGTATGCACGCACAGCGGGTACATGTAATGAGCTCCAATGCGCTCCCTTTCCTCTTTCCGACTACGTACCATCATGCATTGGGTCAGCCGTGAATGGCACATTCGGACCCGTAGTCACAGAAAATGGCAAAAAGCGACCTGCTTTGTAGGACAATCAGTAACAGGTGCCCAATTCTGGGAGATGACAATACACCAGGGGCCGGCTGACGATTGTCTCTGACTTGCCGCTTTTCAAGTATGTCTAGCACATGTGCCGCTTTCACTGCATGCATGTCTTGACAACGCATACATATACCCAACAACCCTTGAACACAGACGGATGTCGGCGGGCCGTCGGCATGAAGTAACCCGACATTATCGTTGAGCTATAAACGAGAATAGCGAGCCTGGCGCTCCTTGCGTCCCTCTCGCAGTCTGTTATCACTCTTTTACCACACCCTACTGTGTCGCAACCACCAACAGGATGACTTCTCCCCGCATCATCGTCCTGACACACCCGCGGGCGGTGTCTACTGCGTTTGAGAGGGTACGTCTGACTTCGGGATAAAGCCAATGGGACAAATTCATTGACAAGTCGCAGGTCTTTACAACTCGACGTGATATCCTGGCGACTTTCCATGAGCCTTTCAACATTGCATTCTATTTCGGACCTGAGGCTGTGTCAGAGCGCTACAAGGGCACGTCTGCCACTGTCGCTACGTCAGAGTTTTCTGCAGTGACCTATAAAGCTGTCCTCGATAGCTTTGCAGAGGCGGAGGAGAGGGTTGGAGCCACAGACCGTCATTCTAATTCTCCACTGACGTGAACTAGGGCAAGAGAATATTCGTGAAAGAAATGGCTTTTTCCCTGTTTGAGCCAGACGGAAAACTGTCTAGCATCGTACCATCTCTCGGAGCCGGAGTGGAACCTGGTAACCCAACAGTGTTGCCACTTGAAGTCCTGCAGCAATTTCACTTCACATTCCTTATCCGACACCCACGGCGCTCCATCCCGTCCTTCTACCGCTGCACCACTCCGCCCCTAAGCCAGGGAACGGGCTTCGACGGCTTCCTGCCGAGCGAGGCGGGCTACTTGGAGTTGAGGCGAATGCTCGACTTCTGCATCGAGAAGGGTCTTGTTGACAAAAGCCGGCTCATTGTCATCGATGCGGATGATTTACTTGACGAGCCGGAGAAGATCGTTAGAAGTTACTGCGATAGAGTGGCAATTGACTTTAGGCCGGAGATGCTTGAGTGGAGCGACGCCGACAGGGAGCACGCTGCCCGACTGGTTCCCACTGTATTCCAGGGTTTCCACGGCAATGTTGATGGATCGTCAAGTCTCAAGCCAAGAACGCATGCTCAGGTAAGTAATGGGTGCTTTGAGGCCTTCACCCATGTTACTGACATTTTGCAACCAGAAAACCGTGTCAGTCGAAGATGAGAACAAGGAGTGGGCGGAGAAGTATGGATCGGAAGCGCAGAGGGTCATTCGTGAGACTGTGGACGCCAACATTCCGCACTATGAGTATCTCAAGCAGTACTGCCTCAAAGTCTAGTTTCATGTATGCTTTATGGTAGTTTGCCAGAATGATTGTGAGATGCTCATGGGCCTCGTCACCCTTATATAGCCAGTGGTTTTCTGGCATCAGAATATCGGATAGAGCCTCCAGCTATGACCACACTGCGTGTATTTAACTTCTAAGCTGTTGTTTTACATCGAACACGTGAAGTCCCAATAGATGTGGCACTGTGTTTTTATGCTCTTACGGTAGGATCGATGTGAAACACAAACGACATCTTGACGTACGTGTGCATGCGGGCTCCTTGCAGGGTATGAGCCACTTATGCAGCCAGGCAATGCTCTTCAGCATGCTTGGTCCTGCAGCACGATTGCCGGGTTGATGAGGCCCGGAGGAAGATTGGGGGCGAGGAGCCGGGTAGCGGATGAAGAGCCACAAATGGGTATCACCGAGAGGCTGTCTCGAATCTTTAAACAAAAAAAGGAAACAAAAAAAAAGAAGGACAAATGAATAGAGGTGGGGCATATATAGACATAAAGGGCTGACAGCTCGTCAGCTGTAGCTGGCTCGTCTTCAATAGCTGCCACCATCTTAGCACCCACAATGGCCAAGGCCATGGCAGTCAAGCCTGTGCCTGGAGTCCAGGCCGTTGGCTCTACTACCACGGAAGCCACAGAAACCTCGCCATTGCTAGCTACGCAACCCTCGACATCGCCCTCGTACCAGCACGGTCCTTTAAAACATCGATTCTGGCTCATTTTCTCGCAAGTCCTACTTGTACAGTTTATTGGATTCTTCGACACTACTATCCTGTCATCCTCCCATCCTATCATCACGTCACATTTTGGAGTAGCTAGCGGGGCATCGTGGCTTTCGACAGCGTTTTTGATCGCGTCGACGGCCATACAGCCTCTCCTGGGCCGCCTGTCAGATGCTACCGGTCGCAAACCACTTTTTGTCGGATGCATTGGTATCTTTGCACTGGCTACTGCATGGTGCGCCATAGCAGGCACTTTCTGGACCTTCGTGATCGCCAGGGCGTTCTGTGGACTCGGCGCCGGAGGGGCGATGGCGCTGGGACAGATCATCACAAGCGACCTGGTACCTGTTGAGTATGCCATGCTCCGAATTCCACGTCCCTTTGAGACCGAGCCCTTTGCGTGAAGTAGCTGACAATACTCGCCTTATTAGACGTCGAGGCTCCTATCAGGCGTACTGCAACGTCACCTTTGGTCTTGGCTCCTCCTTGGGCGCCGCTCTCGGTGGAGTCCTGGCCGAGACCATTGGATGGCGATGGGAGTTTGGCATCCAGGTACCCATTCTGCTGTCATGTTTTGGGGTGTCCTTGGCTTTTATCCCTAGTGGCCTCGGATTGCGGGAGCATAGCCTTAGGCGGAGCATTTGGACGACGCTTAAAGAATTCGATACTGGAGGTTCTTTATTGCTGGCTATTTGCATCGTCTGTCTGCTTTTAGCATTGGTAAGACTTTCTCTGCTTCCACTTGAATTACACGCTAATGTTATTACAGAATCTTGGTGGAAATATCCTGCCATGTAAGGCGAAAATGACCTCCGAAGGAATCGGTTTTGTATTCACGCATGCTAACCTTTTCCGAATACAAGGGTCCCATCCGTTTATTGTGCTTTCACTTGGTCTCTTTGTCCTCTCTCTACTGGCCTTCATGTGGACCGAGTCACGAGTGGCAAGCCCCATCATCCCTTTGCGATTGGTGTGGCATCGTCCGCACGCCAACCTCCTCTACTCAAACCTGATTGCAGCCATGCTGACGCATGCGGTATTGTTCAACATGTCAGTATTTTCCTAGACATATCGTTCGCGTATCAATTACACATACTCAGCTGGTGATGAGCTAATAATTGGCTCTCAGGCCTCTATACTTCCAGGCAGTGTTGTTGTCGAGTGCGACATCGTCCGGACTCTATTTGATGCTGCCATCTATTGTCACGTCCGTCACAGCTGCCATGACAGGTCTTACCATAACTCACACACGACATATTAAGTGGGCACTTTACCTGGGGGTATCTTGCTACCTTTTGGGCACGCTCCCTCTCTGGCTCCTGCAACGAAACATGGCACAGGCTCTTTACCTCGTTGCTCTTGTCCCGTCATCAATAGGCCAAGGGCTCCAGTATCCTGGAACTTTGATAGCTATGCTAGCAGTATCGGCACAAAGTGAGCAGGCAGTCGTCACGACAACCCTGCTTCTGTGGCGGAGCCTTGGTATGGTGCTTGGCGTTGCCGTCAGCAGCTTGGTTGTTCAAAATGCCCTTGTGCACTACCTTGACAAATTTGTCCATGGCGCCGAGAGAGACCACGTTATATCTCTGGCCAGATCTTCTGTCGCGGCAATTTTGCAGCTGAACGCCCCGTACCGTCAGCAAGTCATCCAGAGCTACGAAGCGGCACTACATGCAATGTTTCTTTCCTGCGCAGTCTTGGCATTCATCTCAGCTGTGGTGATTCTGCCGCTCAAGTCAGTCCGGATTGCACTCCCGCCACGTGCAGTTCAGAACAACTGATGCGGGACTGCGATAAACGGTACGCTTGTGGGTGCGGGACTCCAGTGGTAGGTCGTGGATGGTAAAAGTACTTCATAAGTATATTATGCAACTATTAGGAAAGTAATAATGAGGTCTAGGAGCTGGGGTTTGTCATGTTGTGTACATGTATTTCGACGTCTTCGCGCAAATACATGAAGTTTTCTACTAAATGGCAACCTGCGTTTATTGGTCCTCCTCCGCCAGATGCCCCAAACCTCTGCATCGGAAGATGTGAGCAGGTGGTCCGAATGCTACTGAATAAGGATGTCGGCGTCCACTCCCAGGTCGCACGGCATGAAAACGCACTTTGCGCTACTGCCAGACATGAGAAGGTGGTCAGATGTTTCACTATAAGGGTGCCGACGTCAACGTTAACTGTGGAGAGTATGCCGGCGCTCTGTAAGCTGCCTGCTATCGGGGTGCCATCACGATGGTTGGGACGTTGGCGACGATCTGCCAACCCGGCTAGATGTACAGCACACACTACGAAGTATATGAACATTAAATTCTACCGAAAATCAGCGCTTAAAAAAAAATAAAACATAGCAGAAGCTCATGCAAAAGTTTTCAATTGAGCTACGTATGAAGCTCAATTTACCCTGCCTTTCTGCAATGGTTTGCATGCAGTTTGTGGTGGCTCTTGTCAGAGTTAGTGACAAACGTCGGGGGTTGCTACGTGCCTGCTGACGATCCAGGGTCTCACCAGACGAGCTGTCCCTGGCTCGGGACGGACCATTGCACAACAGCAACAGCAACAGCGGAGACGCCCTCCGACGCACGATAATACAGGACGCGATGCTCCACGAAAGCGTGTTGTGCTGGAAAAGGCGCAGAAAGGTGCAGCAGACGAGGCGAGCAAGATCGTGACGGCCCAGAGCCCTAGGCCATTTGGGAGATCTACTCCGACGCTTAGACTACATATGCCGTGGCGCTGCGTCTGGCGGGAGTGACAGCCAGGCAATGCTAGATGACCTCGCGTAAGAATCAACCGCCGAACGACGGTTGGTCCGAGTTCATTTTTACACCTCCTTTGCGGGCCAAGACGCCGAAATAGGACGACAGCCGCTCTTTTCCCTTCTATTGTGGCTTTAAAAAGCCCCAGAGCCCTATTATGGGCAATACTGATACGAGTTGATTTGTGTCTACCTAGCGCACAGGGCAGATGGTGCGCCAATCTCTCGCTCCAGCGAGTGAGGGTAGAGCGGGGAGGACAAGGCGATGACATTTCGCTTTGCTAAGGCCATTCTTGGCATGGGCGGAGAGCGGCTGTCAGCGACGCCCCGACAAGGAGCGAGCTGCCCAGACGACGACGACGACGACGTGATGCGATGCGACGCGATGTGCGCTGCATGCGTCGTCACAATAAAGCTCGCCGGGCCAATCCTTCCCTGTTCCATCCGCCCCTCTGTCACGGTAGACGGCACGCCGGGGCCGCGATGGGGTGGATGGTGTGAGCTGGCAGAATGACGTACTGATAGGCGTCGAGGGGACGATGGTTGGGGGAGAAGGTGGAGGAGGCGAGCGAGACTCGAAACAGTGGTTGATATGGCCGTGGCTGTTGGCGTCGCCGCTTGCGGGTTCCGACGGGAGGGACACTTGGTCATTCCTCGCCGGCAGCAAGCCACTGCGGGGATGGGGTCTGGGGGGTCATGAGGGGATGTGATGGAAGTGGTGGGCGGTTGCAAGTCTGTTCGACGACGATCGCCAGGCCACGCACCTTTGTGCCAAACGAATCAACCTTGAGAACGATGCTGTCGTGGGCCGTGGGAGGCGAGGGATTGGCAATCACTGATGAGTGAGCGCGACTCGGATGTCCGTGGGGGGGATGGGGGGCTGTTGCTTGCAAACTTACCTGTAGTACCTTATTAGCCACGTAGTACCTATATTAGTACTTCGCTCGCACTTCGAAGTACGTGTCCACGTAGGTATCTTATTAGGCAGGATCCGCGTAGCCAGGAGAAGATGGCCGTCGGTGGTGGCGGAAAGGATGGATGACGCCAATGGAAGCAGGCGCCGCGGGCTGGCAGCGTTCCATCCTTCTAGAACCCTGCGGGCAAGGCTTGTTTGCCCAGGCTTGTCTGGCATTGGCCGATGGGCGTCCCACCCCCTGCCACTTCGTACCAGTACTGTGCAACTCATCAGTGGTCAGTTGGATGACTGCCGCGGAGCACACCATCCATCCACCTGGGGTTGGGGGTGGTGGAGGCGGCTCCGTTTTCTTTTCTTCCATTTCTCCAGCAGCTACTGTACTTCGGGGCTACAGCACAACACCTCCCGCCTCGCGCATCACAAAAACGCCGTTGTCCGACCCATGCCATCCTTGCCATCCTTCCAGCCATCCATCCGTCCATCCGTCTTCCTGGCGAGCTGCCCTTCCTTGCCTTCCTCACCCAGATGCCAAGGCAGGGCGCCAGACCCGGAATAGACTGCCATTTAAGGTAGCAGTAGTATGTGCGACGAGGTGCGTGTCCGCGGGGTTTGTCTCACCGCGACTCTCCACCGTAGACGCCGCCGGCGGCCGCAGAGTTGAGCAACGTTGTCATGGCATCAAACCAAGTACATTGGTACGTGATGATACGCGGCACAATCATGCCGCCCCCTTCAAAACTCTTCTGACGCACAGGCGCGCTCCCCCTCGTCCGCCCCCCCCCCTCCCAGCTGATGATGAGGGCGGAAGCAAGGCGGCTCTGGCCCTGGCCCCGGTCCGTCGAGCGCCATCTGCAACGACAGCTCCTACCAAGGCTTGCATGTACTCCGTAGGTACGCATGTACTGTACCTATGCACCAAACGCCTGTGTTACAGCACTGGCAACGGACCGCTTCGACGTAGACCGCCCCAACTTGGGCGTCAACCTTGCCGCGTCGGATCCGGCGCAGGCTTGACAATCTCCGGGCCCACGGGGTGGGAACAAAGAGGGTCAATTGTTCTCGCGCCCGGTCGACGGTTGCTTGACGACAGAGTAGTACTAACTGTACAGGTGCTGTGGGAATACGTGCTTCGTAACAAAATACCTGACACCGGAGAGCCTGGCCAGGGCTGTCGTTCGGGGCCCAACGCAGCAGGGTTGATGAGGGCCCCCATCTCAACACCGTCCATCCACCCGCCTCGTCAGGGGGGACGCGACTGACGGACTGGGCGGATCCCGAACCCACCTCACGATCGTGGGGCACCGAGATTGCTCCAACGGGGGAGCAAAGGACCGTGGCGTGCCCTTCCAGAAAATGGCTCACTCAGACGGCGTGGTACACGCACGGCACCTCGACATCTTCGGCCGTCTTGGCTGGGCGCGTCGCGCCGTTTGCTGTCGCAGAATAGGCGTGACACTGCGGCTCACCTGCTGCAGATGGTAACTCTTTTCCACCCCCCCTTGTCTCTCTTTGGGTACCCTTGTACTGGATGTGCGTACTGCGTGCCTACTAGGTATGTGGCACCCTAAAATTAATCGCCTTGCCAGACGGTGCGATCTGGGGAGCCACAATCGCAGAGCGCGCAGCGCCCCCGGCGCCGAGAGGCGTGCGGAAGAGGTGTCATGGCCTTGGTGGCCGGGTTTGCCGTGTTGCCGTAGTGTGGCTGCCCCCCCCCCCTCCCATCCCCATACCCATACCTCGAAGCCCCAACCCCATGATAAGCTTGATACCTACTTACTTCGTTACTCACAAAACGGCGCCACTCACTGTTTCAGCGATTGTATAAGAGGACGCCTGGCCCTCCCCTTTGACTCGTCTTCGACTCGACCCGTCCAACTCACTTGTCTTTACTGAACCGAACCGCATATCGCATACTCGCTGTCTCACCGTGCCCATCCTCTCACATAACAACAATAGCCCCAGGCTTATACGACAACCCTCCTCCACATTCACAATGCCCGGCTCTCCTGCTTCCTCTGGCGCCGCCCCCTCCAGCGCTGCGGCCGCGTCCCAGCCCGCTGCCGCGCCCGCTACCTTTGGCGACAACAAGGGCATCAAGTTCCACATCCAGACGGGCAACGCCCGCTGGGCCTGCACCCTGCAGGACCGTTCCGCCTAGTAGGTCTACTTGTCTTTGTCGCGGGAGAGAGGACAGTCTGAGAGAGAGCGAGAGAGAAACGGAGAGAGAATACCTGCTGACCGTGTCGCCCTCTACAGTGAGCGCATGAAGGCCGCCCGCACCAGCTCCATGGACTCGGTCGACTCCAGTGCATCGAGCACCACGTCTTAGACATGCGCTGTTGAAGATCTTTGGCGGCTCACCCAACACTGGGGCCCTGGAGACTGGCGGTGGTGCCCAGGCACCAACCAAAAATTTTTACGGTTACGACCATGAAGCAAGACAAGCATACGGCGTTACAGAATGCATGCGGCGTTATTCTCCCCAACAATTATTTTGTTTGTTAATCCAAGGATCATTTCCATTGTGACCCGGGCAGCGTGCATTGCTTGCTTAGGCGGCAACGGATGAACGGAGGGCGCGCGGTGATGATTAGCGGGGGCGTCTTGACTCCAGCCGGCGCTGGAGAGATCTCCGCCCCCCCCTTTCGAACGGCACTGGGGACAATTCGGAATGAGCGGCACTGCACCACCAAATCGGCTGGCCACCACATCGCAGAAAGAAAACCTTCAACCGCCCGCCCACCCACCACCCATCCACTCATCAACCAGCCGGGCGCCCACCCGCGGCAAGTCCACGGAGCGGTCTCATGGATTTTCCCCCCCTTTTCAGTCGATACCCTTTGGGTGTGGCGGCCGCCGCCGTCGTGGCGTCGCAAGAATTTTCTTCCTCCCTTTCACCAGATGGGTTTTCTCAGAAGTTTGCAGGCTGTCATTGGGCGATAATGACCTAGAAAGCGAGGGAGAAAAGGCATCAACGGCGGTGTTCTGCGTACGTTTTGCTCAACGCGGCGTGACTCGTCGCAATTCACTAATGGAACCTCTTTGTCGTCTGTTGACCTTGCTTTTGCTCGATGGCCCCTTTTTCGCGTGCCGCTTCCTGTCTGGGCTGGTGACAAAAAAGACATCCCGGCGTCCTCCATACAACGTGTCAAGAGCTTGTAGCAAGGCCCTTTTTATGATGGCGTTGCTGAGGCTGCAGCGTGCGTGCAGCAACACCCATGCAGTACCGATCGATGCCCTGCAGAGCCCCAGAGCAGCAAGTGCGCGCGTGGTGTTGCATCGGTCTAACGGCCCACGGGGGGATTGACGGGCTGACAGGGGATGGGGTGGCCGGCCAGGTAGCCGCCCCCCAAACCGTCACCGAAGGATTACGACAGGCGGGATAAGTCGCACTTTGCACGAAAAAAAAAAGCTGTAGGTGGCATGATGCAGCATGCAGATATGCAGACGGGATGCATAGATGCACAGGTACAAGACACAGGACACAGGACCCTTTCTTCGCTCCTCCCCCTGCACTTCCGCCCGAATGGGCCCGTCAAGGACGCCCGACGAGTTGCACCACCAACAAGAGCTGCAGGGCTTTTGTCGGTGTTGACGGGACTTTGTTTTCTTGACATGACAGGGCGTGCCTGCCCTGGCGGTGGATGAAGGTGCTACCTAATTGACGGGGCTCCGACTGGCCAGCCAGGCTTGGGTTGGGTCCATCCAGCTGGCGACAAGGGAAGCGCAGCCACCGCTCCTTCCCGACGCCGGCTCGGAGACTGACTGGCGTCTCCATCGCCTTGGCGTTTGTACCTTCCAGTTTCAGTACCTCTAGCTGAGTTACGCACCTATACTGTACCTCTTAAGGTAGTGCAATAATGTTCCTGCCTTTCACGGGTCCCATGGGCAGGCAAGGGCAGGCAAATACTGGGGACGGCAACAGCGAGCGGCACTCCCGCCCTGGCTCGCTCTTTGTTGTGGGCGGGCGGGCTTCGCGGAGATAGGCAAGGTAGTTGTCGCGGCTCCACGGCGTCGCGGGGGCGTGTCTCCGTGCTAGCACCGAAGTGTAAGCAAGTTGTGAGCCTTGCAATTCTCGGACCGACGCCGGCCGGCGTTGCCGTGCCGAGCGTGACGAGTGAATCGGGCAGCCAGCGCCTCTGCGAGCGACGAGCTGGCGCGCGAAGGCCGAGGTGGATACGCAAAGCAGCATTAATTGACGCCCTTACAGGTATGAAGTTTTGTAACGCGGCGGGACAGTGACGGCGCTTGCTCAGGTATTGAGTACTACTACCCAAGTTGCTGTGTGCTGTCGAGTACGATGCTCACTCACTCGCTACCTTGGGACCTTCTAGTGCTGAGCATTGTCAGAAATACGAAGTGCCTATATACTTCGTAACTTACATCGGACATGCCTGGATAGAGTATCGTGTGTCCAGATGACACAGCGGTTCTCCGATCCGTGAAACGATCCGCGAGCGTTGCGAAACGAGCGCCCAGCGCTTGATGGATGGTACTCGGCCCGTTGCCGGTTAGACCAGCCCTTCCGACGTCGCATCGATAAACGGCGCTCAAGTGTGCTTGCCAGATTGGGCAATGCCTGCTGGCCGTCTACCCGGTCCCCCCCCAGTGTCGCTTCGCGCCCGTACGAAGTACGAGAAAAGAGTCTCGTACCTTGCAGCGCCTCGCGTCGTTCAACTCCACGCAGGCGTCATCCATCAACGGTGGCTTCTGCAGCTAGAGCACCGTCCCACATCCGGCAGTCCCCTCTCTGCGTCTGAGCCCACGGTCGAGCGCCGTCTCGCTCTCTCTCTAATATTATACGCGCCCGCCATCCCGGTCCTGCCGCGCGAGTCAGGCCGTCTGCCTAGCAGTAGGGTAAGGCTCAAGACTCATGCCTCCAGCCCTCCTTCCTTCATATTGGTCGTCGTCGTCGTTGCCGTCCGTCCGCCGTCACTCTCCGGGTCGTGCGACAACAATGTGTCGAGCGCCCGGCACATACATGTAAGCAGCAATAATCTGGTACGCGATGCGCTACTACTACAGGGCCCGAGCTCCCCGCCGGCCCGGCGTCTGGGGCCTGCGGTCTGCGTCGGCCGGTCCGGCAGCGGCCGATAAGACGTTGCGGCACAGGATGCCGGGCGGAGAGGGGAGTCGCGGCGCCGCATCATCCCATGTTACATCGCGCGCTCGGTACGTGCGGGTATTCGCAGTATTACCTACTTTGACCGTGGTACAAGACTAAGATATTGTTCTTTTTCCAACGGCAAGACTAGCCTATATCTCGTTTTCTTTTGTTCGTACCACCAGACATACTCTAGCGTCTACGTACAGTACTAGGCAAGCCAGCGGCAGGGACCAACGGAGCAACAATGGTATATACTATGACGAGAAACAAATCTTCGGCGGCGAGACACAATACGAAAATATCCCTCAAAGAGCGCACCAGGCACAGGTTTTGTTGCCGTTGAGGCGCAACAAGCCAGCCTCGGGAACCGGATCAGACCATGAACGGGCCGCCACCAGACAACATGCAAGCAGCAGCCCAGCCCAGCACAGCACAGCACAGCCTCGCAACTACACCGCCCAGCCCTCAGAAGTAACTTCCGCACGAGTGGGGGAACACCAGCCCGTCAAAGATGTTCTTGCGATTCTCAAACGACTCGCTCGGCCTCTTGACGGTCAGGTTGAACGCCGAGGGGCCCTGCCAGTTGCCCGTAACGCTCCGTAGCGGGTAGTACTCCCCCTCGGCGAGTGTCACGTCGGTGCAGTTGATGCCGTTGATGTAGTTGCCGCCCGTCGAGACCACCGTCGGTCTGGCCTTGGGGTCCGCCCGCCCGGTGACGCAATCAAACGCTGCGCCGTGCCCCCAGAAGACGTCGTTTTCGTTATCCGCCGTGGTGCATAGGCGGAAGACGCCCGACTCGGGCGCGCGATAGAAGCCCGTGTATACGACGGTGAAGTTATTGGCGTCGACGGCGAGGCCCCCGTTGGTGGCGCGCGTCCAGCCCACGGCGTACCACGCGCCGGGGAGGTCCGCGGGTCGCGGGTAGACGCGCGGGAAGGCGGACGCATCGGGCGGCGTGTCCTGCGGGAAGTAGGTCTGGTTGGTGAGCGAGGCGGCGCGCGGGCGGAGGTCCTGCGTGAGGTAATAGGACGAGGAGAGGCCGCTGCCCTGCCGGCTGTAGCCGCCGAAGGGGTTGGCGTAGTAGGCGATGTCGAGGCCCTGGGCTGGGCAGCCGTACCGGACGCGGCAGGGCCCGCCGGGCGTGGGCTCTGGACACTTGGAGGAGGAGGAGGAGGATGTGGTAGTATGGCTGGCGGTGTTCGTCGTCTTGGTCTCTGACGACGTCACGGTGGTGGGCGTGGTCTGCGTCGCTGTGTGCGATGTCGTGGCCGAGTGACCTCCACACTGTGTTACCTTAATGGGGGTCTGGATGACGACGATGACCGGGCCGGTGCTGCAGGGACGGAGTGTCGTCCAGGTCTTAGTTGTGCCGAGGTAAGGGATTGTAGTGGTGACCCTCGGCTCGGGGTGTGTAACGCTATCGACCTCTAGATCTAGGTCTGAGCCGTCGACCGTCTGAGCCGCAGTGGCCCCGATCGAGCATGCTACTAGGTTGATGAGACTGAGGCGAACCATGATGGTTATAGATGAGAGGGACAATGAGTATGTGGAAATGGCTACACCGATGCTGAAGCAGTCTGATGGCTGGCCGGGCGAAACAACAAAAATGAGAGCCAGACGGACCTTTATATAAATTATACAGCTTACTGGAATCACGAAGCTAGCAACACTTGCAGATTGCCAATTCATGCACACACTCAAGAAAGCTCGTCCAGTCTCCTGACAAACGGTCGTCAATCGCATCTCCGTTGCCAACCATCTCAACTACCTACCCCAACCACATAAGCCTAATCACCTATCCATCACCTCGCCATCAGTCTACCAAAGAAACCCATCCCAAACCTACATATGTAACTGAAGCCCAGCTGGCGACCGCGCGCCACTGCATCGTCACCCTACCCCCCAATATCACAACAGGCGTCAACATTACGGTAATTGTCGAATGTTATACCTCTTTCCGTATCGACATGTTTCAGCGCAATCAAAACCGACATCTTCATCACCTGCATCTTGGGCTGGTGCCTCCTCTCGGGATAAACATCTTTGTCATGACGTTGCATCGTCTCCCTTCCCGCGGCCGCTGACTTGCAGGAACCCAGTTGCAGGTCCCAGAGATATTGTGTGACGACCCAGCAGCAGCGCCGAGATTGAACTGCACGCCCCATCACACTTGACGGAAAAAAAAAAGGTGATTTGAAAGCAACCTTTTCAGCTGAGGCAGCGCAGCGGCGAGAGTCCATATTCGTCATTGTACATGCCCGCTTTGCTGGTTAGCTAGCTAAGTTAGCTAGCTTCCGCTGCCGCATGTGCCGTCAGAGTCCAGCCTCGTCGCCAATCGCCAGCCATACCACAACGTCGCGCCGACGGAAATGAGGTCTAGGTGTATCGCAGTGGCGTGGTATGTAGAAAAGGACCTTTGAGCGACTGTAGGCTGCTCGGCGGTTTCTCGGTGCCATCTCTCGCGATATCACGACGACTGCCTGTGACAGTTGTTGAGAACCAGACATCAATGGGGCGCGACAACGTGTTACGCCATTTTCGATTGGACCAATATACTTACCGGCAGGGCTAAACAGATGCAGCATCGCGCCCCGCGTCTTGGGTCCAAACGCCGTCAAGTTGACGAGCGCCGCGCCCCCGGTGATGAGCAGGAGTATGGCATCGTGCCTGCTGCTGTTGTCCTTTACCGTTACCACATGCACCAGCGACGACAGTCCGCGCGGCGGAAACGTCAGCGCCGTGAGTAGCAGCAGGGTCGTCTGGACGGCACAGTACAGCGGGAATAGGCGCTTCTAGAGGCCGACGAATGCCGACTTAGGGAGCGCCTAGAAGGTGGCTTTAGTTACGAGGAAGGTCTGGTAGAGTAATTAAATCAATTTTCAAAATAAGTCCTTAAGCTAAATATATTATAATACTAATTCACTGCCTGCCTCTGCCTTGCCTAGTCGTCGACGCCATGACTCCAGCCACGGCGCAAGGCAGAACAGTGACCGGCTGAGATCATGTGACCTCGCACGCGGACGGGTACGCGGCCACGCCTCAGCTTGCGTCCCGATGGGGAAAGCAAGGCGCTTGCCTGTGAGGGCGACCAGTGACGACAGCCCTGTGGCAAATGAGTCGCCCTCAGGCCTACGCAAGCACAGCCGACACCATCACCTGAGGCTTCGTCACGGAGCTCATAGTTGGGGTCCCTGACTCTCGCACTTGCCCAGTGGCAAGCTCGACACTTCATCTTTGTGGCCTCCCCCGGGCCCGTAGCCCGCCGTCTCAAACGTCGTTGACTTCTTGATTTACCTGTTTTCCCCGCGGCATCCGATTCCCAACTACCCCGCCTCTGGTCCCCCTCTGCCGGGCATCCGCCTGCCAACATCAAACATGCCCATCGTGAACCACGTCGTCCTCGCCTCGGGCGCCGTCGTCGCCGTCTCGGTGGCCGTCGCCGCCGCGATGGCTATGTACGAGTCGCCTGAGCTGCGACGCTACGCCGACGACATACGTCGACGCATAGCCATGACCCTGCACTCGATCGGCGACGGCATCAACCCGCCATATCGCGAGCCCCGATTCAACAGACCCGAGGATGCCGAGGGCTTCATGTTGTCCAGCGGCGGACACCGCTCCTGTGCCGAGCCCGGCGTCGATGCCGATGAAGAGACCCGCAGGAGGCAGCGTGAGGAGCTCCTCTACTGGAACAGGGTATTACTGGAAAAGAAGGATCAGGAAGAAAAGCAGCCGGCCGCACTTCCGGCCCCTCCAAAGAGACCAGCTGGTGCCCACCGGGGGTCGTCCTTTGATGACTTCTTGCGCAAGGATGAGGGATCCGAGACAGGCGCGTATGTGTTCAAGACCGGCGCAGAGGTGCAAGACTCTCAGCCTGGGCTTCGGCACCGCGGTGAAGGCTCGCGGGGGTTCTCCTCTGCGCTCTACAGCAACCCGTTCGCGGACGAGCATCACATCGATGGCGACGATATTGCTGAGATGAGCGCCACCTTCATCGCGCCCGGAAAGGACGAAGGCCTGTCGGATATCTACAGCGCCACTACGCGCGAGGGTGACGACGTGCGCAGCGCCACGCTGGAGGCATCGCCCGCCCTAATCGACCTCGCTTCCCACACGGAGACGTTGCAGCAGTCTCCGTCCGAGCTCCCATGTACGCTGGAGCGTCATCTGCCCGACGACGAGTACATGTCTGCCGGGCAGGAGGACCGCCACGAGGCGTACGCCTCCATCCAGGCGTGGGCGCAAGACTCGAGCCGCAACTTCTATTCGCCCCTGCCGGTAACGCCTGCGGCGCCCATGTCGGAGCCGGAGCTCGTCAGCGACGATGGCCAGCTGACGCCGACGGATTCGGTGTCGCTGGTCGGGTCCGGCGAGGATCTCGCGCAGGACGTGCGCTCGCTGCGGGCGGCTGAGACGGGGCGGCCGTACGACGTGATGAGTGCCAGCGAGGGCGTGTTGACGCCAGTGAGCTGGTCCGAGGTGGGCAGCGTCGTCAGCGAGAGCGACGCCCACGGTCCCGTGCGCGCATAGAGAAGGAGGCAGGGGTACAGTAGGCCAGAGAAAAGCGAGGCGAAAGGACCAGATTCCTAGACTCATTGTCATCGGCGTTACGGACGTTTGATTCTGCGAAGAATACGGTAGGGCGTTGGAAACGGTTAATTGCGGACTATTGGATATCAGGTCTCATATCACTGGCCACGAACAAATGGCCGTCCTATCTCTCGATTTACAGTTTATACCAATATTTCTTTGAATGCTTATATGCAACCCTTTGCGCCGTACGCTTGTAAGCCGAATCGCAAACAACATGCATGCCTCTATGCCCATACAAGCGGTCGCCCGGGGGGGCGGCCATCTGAATTCACTCCTTCTCTTGCGACGCAGACGCTAGCTGCTGCTGCTGTTTGTCTGCGGCGCATCACCGCCCGTCGTGTTTTTGCTGGCCTTGAGGCTCTCGCGATAGTCCTCCCAGAGCTTGTCGACCTCGTGCCCCGTGAGCTCACACCAAAAGGTACTCGCCTCGTACCTCTGAATGCGCAGCTTCTCGTTGACGCGGCTGACGAAGCCATCGCCGAGTCGGCGCTCGAGGTACTCGAGGAAATACGCCGTCTTCTGGTACCCAGCGTCCCAGTCGCCGTCGGCATCACGCGCCCAGTGCGGGGGCACGAGGCCGCAGCGCAGGCGCACCCAGTCGGCGATGCCCTCGATGAGGCCCCCGGGGCAGGTGCCGAAGGCGTTGAACTGGTAGCAGTGGACAAGTTCGTGGGTGACGACGCCGGCGACCTCGTCCGGGCCGCGGGGCGAGGGTACGCGGGCGAGGTAGGGCAGCGAGAAGTGCACCTCCTTGTGGTCGTCGTCGAGGTCGGAGCCCGTGGTGTAGGCGACGCCGGGCATGTCGCGCAGGATGAGCGTGACGGAGCGGGTCGGCGGGACCGTCGTGGTGGGGTTGGTGGGCGAGCCGTATAGTAGCCGGAGGAGGTTGGCGACGGCCGCCGTCATGCAGTCGGTGGCGTTGACCGAGTCGAGGAAGAGGCGGGCGCCGGGGTGGCCGAGGTCGCGGATCTCGAGGCGGAGCTTGGGCATGGGGAACTTGGGCGCGTGCTCGGCGTCATCGCCGTCGCTGCTGGTGGTAGGAGTGGGAGTAGTAGAAGTAGCGGTGCTGTCGTTGCTGTCGCCTTCGTCCGTCTTGGAGCGGACGGCGGGCGACATGGCGGGCTGGAAGATGCTCGTCGACGACGGCGCCGGCGTGGTTCCGGGAGGCGGGACGGACATGGTGCTGGTTTTCGTGGATGATATAAAGGAGTACACGACACGGACGGACGGTGCGCCACGAACGGACAGCAAGTCCAACGATAGCACCGCTAGGACTCGGACAGGGGGCCTAATCTACGGAGTGTCGCGGGTCGTGTGCCTCCCAGGGCCGGACGGAGGTGGACTGCGGATCTGGGGTTTGGAGTCTTGGACCCCTGGATCGGGGAAGGGATGGTGGATGGAAGAGGGGGGGGGGAGGGGCACGGGTCTGAGAGAACAGGTTACAGGTTCTCTCAGTTACGACGGAACACTCCGCTGCTACTGACTGCATGAGGGCACTCTATTCATAGCCAGCTAAAAGCTGTAGCAAAAAAAAAAAACCAGTCGAAAGAGTAAGAAAGTGCGTATCAATAGCGACTGCTTTGGAAAACACCCGTTGACGACGAATAAATGTGAGCAAAGATGTGCCGATGATGCGGTAACGATCCGAGATGCCCAAAATGCTATCATTCCAGGGAGGCTGCCGACTTGGTGCTTGAGTTGGCGGGGTAGGTAATACATTGATCTGGGCAGCCAACCCACCCGCCTGCAGTGAGTGCTCCACCACAAAGGAACGCGCCTCGGTTGCGACTCTGAGGTGCTGCCCGCCCAGGAGAGACGCGACGCCCCGCTAAAATGACGCCGTTGCTGAGCACCAGGCCGCGAAGCCACAGCGGGCGCGAAGCTCCTGCGATTGGCGGATGGAAGCTCCCGTCGGGGCCCCGTCCGCGTGCTGGCCGGCCGCCGCTGAAGTGCCCACCGTTTACCACGGCAACCCGCGCCCACCTCGCCGCTGCGCTGCTGCATTGGGAGTCGGTCACGTCAGCCGCGGCCGCCGCCCAACGACGCCCATTCAAACGGAAATGGGGAACGCCCAGCTGCACCTCCGCCCACCGTCTCACTGCGGTGGGTAGGCAAGGTAGGTTTGTTTTGCGCGCCACCTCCTTCTCCTCACCACCACCACAACCACCATCACCAGTCATCAACAACCAAAAAACAAAAAGCATCCTCCCGACACTCCCATCGAACCACACACGCAGCACCGCGCGCGCGCCCTCCCAATGCGATCGTCCCCCTCCAGCCTGATTCGCCCTTCTCGCTGCCCCGGACTCTGACAGCGAGCCGCCCTTGCTTCCTGCGACAAGCTCCGCTCGCCTCCGTAGCTAAATTGTGAGGTCTCACCCCCCTCCGCCCGCCCTTGGGTTTGCCCCGAAGACGCCCACAGACAAGACAGACTTGGGCCCTGGACGCCACCGTTGCTTCCCGCTCGGGACGGTGCGCAATTCCTGTCTCTCCGCGTCTGCTGAAGCATCTTTTCCTGCGCATCACCAAGTCGGACCGCAGCTAGTTTGCCTCGACATGTGAAACGGGCGCCTCTTTGACTGACTGCAATTCGCGACAGCTCTAGCTATCTCGAACGAGCCACGCCGCACCTACCGGCCATGGCAGACAGCAAGCTTACCGACCAGCAGGTCGCCGACCTCGTGGCTATCCTGCGCAGCGATTCGACCCTCGACGCCAAGGTCCAGCTCGTCACCACAGTCAAGTCGTGCATCAAGCAGCACAACGTCCCTGAGACCTCAGTGCCCCTGCTCTTCGACGGTCTGCGCGCCGCGTCGTCATCCCAGCACTCGGCGCTTGTCAATGCCGGCTTCACTGCCCTGAACCACCTCCTCACGCGCCTGTCCCGCCAGGACCCGAAGCTCCTGGCCAAGGAGGCCGTCCGCACCCTGCCGCTTGTCATCGAAAAGCTCGGCGACCAAAAGGACAAGTTCCGCGGGTTGGCTCTTCATGGCCTCAACACCTTCTATGCCGTGGCTCCGCAGGATGTTGAGCGCGTCGTGCGCAATTCGGCCATGAGCGGCAAGAACCCAAGAGCCAAGGAAGCTGGTATGCAGTGGCTTCTGCAGGTACGTCTCTCGTCGCAACTCACTTCTGGACGGACACTAACAGCCATCGCCGAAAGACTCACAAGGAGCAGGGACTGCAGTTCAGGAGCTATGTGCCGCTCCTAATGGAGCTGCTTGAGGATGCGGACGGCATGGTCCGAGACGCGGCTAAAAGCACCGTCATTGAACTATTCAAGTATGCGCCACCCAACCTCGGCAATGCCTTCATCTCGCTTACGCACTAATCAACACAGGACCGCACCGAACGCGGCCAAGTCTGATCTCAAGCGACAGCTCAAGAACTTCAAAGTCCGACCTGCTATCGAACAGGCCATCGTCAAGGCCCTCGCTCCGACCGGCGGCCGACCAGACACACCAGGTGACGTGACGCATCCGACCCGCCCGAATCTCGCCGCCAGTGTGTCCTCCATCGGGAGCGAGCGTCCCGTAACCCCCGCCGTTGATGTCCAAGCCGAACCCATCGAGCCCATGTACGTCAACACCCATCGCGAGCTGGAGGATATGTTCCGCGAGATGGCGTGGCACTTTGAGGGCAAAGAGACGGAGCAAAACTGGATGAAGCGCGAGCAAAGCATGGGCACTCTGCGGAAGCTCAATGCCGGCAATGCGCCGGCTGACTTTCCCGACTCCTTCCTCGCCGGCTTGCGAAGCATGCTGGACGGCATTATCAAGGCCGTCAACTCGCTGCGCACCAGCTTGTCCAAGGAGGGTTGCGGACTGGTTCAGGATATTGCCATCACGTTTGGCCCTGCCATGGACCCCATGGTGGAGCTGTTGATGCAGACGTTCGTCAAGCTTTCTGCCGGCACCAAGAAGATCAGCTCGCAACTCGCCAATACCACTGTCGACACCATCATCGGCCGTGTGAGCTATACGGCTCGACTGATGCAGCACATCTGGAGCGCCTGTCAAGACAAGAACGTGCAGCCCAGGTTGTACTCGACCGGCTGGCTCAAGACGATTTTGAAAAAGGAGGCGCACCACAAGAGCCACATCGAGCACAGCGGGGGCGTTGATCTGATGGAAAAGTGCATCAAGAAGGGCCTCGGAGATGCCAACCCAGGAGTGCGTGAGAAGATGCGGTCAGCGTACTGGGCATTCTGGGGCGTTTGGCCTGCACGAGCCGATGCGTAGGTGCCTCCATCGATTTGCCGCCGGCTTCACATCGCTAACTCGAGCTCGCAGGATAATGGCCGACTTGGATTCCACGGCGCAGAAGCTCCTTAATAAAGACCCCAACAACCCCAACTCGCCCAAGAAGTCCGCGGATCCTCCAGCCCGGCCGGGCCTTGGCTTGTCTAGGAGCACCATGACCTCGAGCAAACCGAGTCTGCGCGAAGCCATGATGGCCCAGAAAAAGGCACTTGCCGCCAAGAACCTCCCTGCGCGCCCGGGCTCTGCTATGGCACATATTTCCCCCGTCCGAACGACTACGACAACGAGCAGCTCCAGCCATGCCGCAGCCCCCGCAAAGCCATCCGGAACGCGAATGCGTCCCGAGCCGACTACCGCCGTCAACGCCGGAGGTATGTCAGTGGCTCCTATGCGGCCGGCTCGAAGGAGGCCGGAGATGGCAGCTCGACCAGCCACGGCTGGGCCTTATTCAGTCCGGGACCACCCCTCCTCGCTTGAGGTCGACAGTCCCGAGACTCTCAAATCCAAGCACGCCACCCCAAAGCCAAGAGACACGACCCCGAAGAGGACCGCGCCGCGCACTAGACCCGGCCATGTCACACATGCTAGCGAATCGAGTGTCGCGTCTCCAGCGGTGCACTCGCAAGTGTCCAAGATCCCATCGCCAAAGGAAAGCCCAAGCAGGTTCCGTCAATCGCGCACGACGATCCCATCGTCCAGTCCCTCCAAGGCGAACGAAGACATTACGCTTGTTGTGCCGCAAATGTCGAGCATCAGGACATCGTCGCCACAAGCACCACGGCCGCCGAGAATGCCTCTTGATGCCGAGTCGACGCTGATTGCTTCCCCGACTCAGCCCGAAATACCGCAAGAATCATCTTCTCGCACCTTGCAGGTGTACGAGGACCCCTTCACGGATGATCAGGCGACACCCAGACCCACATTTACATCTCCTGTCCTTGAGGACAAGCCAGTGAACGAGGATGCAGCGAACCTCCTAAAGCCCAACGGCAAGGAGCCCACGGTGGAGCAGATCGATTCTCCCGAGAAGGCTAGACAAAATAGCCGTCTGCTGGACAGCGGTATCGCCAAGATCAAAGCCAAGTCGCTGGAGGTTCATGGCTTCCGCAAGCTGCAATCACTCATCCGTGACAGCAGGACCGTCTTCACCGATGACAAGTTTGAAGCGTTAGTCCTTGGTCTGTTCCAGTTCCTCGAAGACACTCTCCCCACCCTCCCTGCGGACAAGGCGCAGGACGTCAAGGCTCAGGCCCTCACGACTATCAAGTTGCTGCTTCGCAAGGAGCGTGACAACTTCCGACCGCACGTCTCCAAGGCCCTCGAGTCTCTCCTACAGACGCGAAGCGCATACGATTCCCGTGCTCATGTCGTTAGCGGCCTTGAGCTCCTCGCCGACGAGCTCGTGGCCCTTGGCGATGGGTCCGAGATGGTCGTGGTGCTCACTCGACGCCTTCAGTCCTGTTCCGACACGACCACGGAGGGGTGCCGCACCCTCAGCATGGGCCTCCACGTACTGCGCGAGATGCTTGATAAGCGACTCGAGTTCATCCCCAACGAGGGCGAGCTTGGCCAGCTCACCAGCCTCGCCGGGGGATGCATCGAATCGGCGGACTCGGGAGTCCGCATGGACGCCGTCAAGTTTTGCGTGTCTTTGCACGAGCGCGTGGGTGAGGCAGCATTCTGGGATGCGCTTCGCGGCGTGAAGGAAGACCCGAAGAGCCTCATCACCTACTACATCGTCAAAAAGCAGCGCGAGCAGGTCTTTAGCCCTGCTGGTAGCGCCGCGGCTGCTTCTTGAGCGAGGGGTCAATCGAAGACTTGCCGTTATTGTAGATGCAGGAAAGCGCACGGTGTAGGCGTTTACAACACGATGATGGGTCTGATGGAAGGAATGAAAAGCGTGCGCTTATTTATGCTGTTTTGTCATGTTATGCTGGTTTGCGTAGCCAGCGCGCCGGTGTTGGAGTTGGTCTTTGGGGATGAGGCGCATGGGCGTAGTTTGTGTAGAGACATTGTAATATATTGGATGAATATGGTACGCAGCTCACGCGCTGTCCTAGAATCATCAGAGCTTGTAATAGTGGTCATGCACCCTCACCGTTCAAGGTGGCTATTGGCTCGCCATTTTTGACCACCGTGCAAACTGTTGATCCCCTATTCATTCACATGGGAATACAGAAGTGGGTGAGTCCAGTTTCTTACTTGGACGTAATGATTGCTCTCGAGTTTGTCTCGTGACGTACGTGTCAAGGATCGTAAGGCTTTATTAATAGACCGACCGGGTGGCCAAGGGGAAGCTTTGACGGCGGGGCACGGTCGCAGGAAAGAAGTGAACACCAGGCTGTGATCTCTGCGGGCGAGGCAAGCTCGGTCAAGCTGGATATTGGTTATCGTCATCTACATTGAGGTTTACGTAACTTTAGGACTCTGTGCTCGGATGGTGAAACACCGAGCCCCTCGTGAAGCGTACAACAGCATCTGGCCCAAGCAGTAGTGGTCAGAGAGATAAAGAGGCATCAAGGTCTGGCTCTAACGCGCGTTGAAGAACGCGAGTTTGGCAGAGAGGGAGGGAGCGCAAATAATACCGACCAAGTCACTACGATTGACCCCTACCAGAAACACCCCCCCCCCCCTTCGCGGCCCAGCTACTCTTCACGCCGCCGTGAAACATTGGGGAACAGAACAGAGGCCGTCACCACTTCCTCCCTCCATCGAAGAAACTCCTGATGAAATGGCGAGGACAAGGGCACAGCGACGCGCCCCCAGGCCCAGCGTCCCCCCAGCCGAAATCGAAGTAGGACCCTACATGCAGCTGAGCGAAGCCGAGCACGTGTCACAGTTCCTCAGCGTCATGTTCTGCGAGGACCTCGCGCACAGGGTGCTGGACGTGGAACAACGAGGAGAAGAAGTGACGCAATCCGTGAAATGGGTAGGGGACAGTGCCCTCGTCTTCTGGCCGGTCCTGGCCATCGACGAGCACGGCTGGAAGCGGAGCGAGCTGCCCCTCAAGCTGAGGATAATCCGCAACGAGACGGGCATCAAGAGGGTGTACTTTGCGGAGATGCCCGGCACCGACATCGTCTTCTTCGGCCTGGGCTACGCCGATGCCGCCAAGGCGGGGGAGCTGATTAGATGTCTGATCCATTTCAATATCTGCGCGACGTTTCGGCCCCTGACGAGGGAGAATTCTCGGAATCTTGACAGGCATAGAAGTGCGCCGGAAGCGTGAGGAGGGGGTGGCCGGTAGGTGGGTGGGTGGGTGGGTGTTGGCTGCTGCTGCTGGATGCGTACCTGAACGCACGCAACACTGCCCCCCTACTCTGTTTGCTATGTTTTCTTCTTCTTCTTCTTCTTCTTCTTCTTCTTGTTCGCTTAATCTTTTTTTTTTCTTCTATGATTTTCCATGCATAACCATCAAGCTTGGGGAGAGGGGGGGGGGTGTTGCGGTCTGGCGGCACCAGGTATTCTTAGAAAGAGCAACGATATCAACAAACGTTGGGCCGTTTCACCCAATGAAGGCCCTTGGCATGCGGCGGCGGCTTGGAACCCGATCAGAATAAATGGTATGCACCCCAAACTCGCACTCACATGGACCAAAGGTCCAAAAGTCACAGGCTATTGTCGCATGACCCTCTAAGCCGCCCACGACGTAGCCCGCCTAGCCAAGGCGATCCCGGCGTCGTGATCGTGCGGCCGGGTGAATGCATACATAGGCGCGATACTTGGGCTGGCATGTATGTAAAAAGGCTCGAGGACCGCCGATGCTACGGAGCAGAACTTCACGGCCCCTTTGCAAGTAGGGTAAAGCAACTGAAAAGTCACCCTATTGGCGTAGCATCTCGATCGGACAGTAGTCACATAAAAAGAAAGGAAAGAATTGTTGTGAATCTTCTTCGGTATCGTCCGTTATAGTACCTTCTAGAGTAATCTTTGGTATCGTTTCTCCCTTAGAATGTGAGGGCTACAGAACAATACCGCACTGCAAGTCGGTACAAGGCCAAGGTCTCAGTGCCCAGCCACGTACAGAAAAGTGCCCGCCCAAGCGAAGAAAAGACGCACGCGAGCAGAGCAAAAAGCGGCCCCCAGCAGCGACCAGGAGACACGACACAAGACCGCCGGGCCCCCCATGATATCTCCCCCTCCGTACCAACTCCACAGTGATGACCTGGGTTCTGAATCGGCTGGAAATAAAAGCAAGAAAAGGGCATTCCCCGAAAGGAAAGGGTATTACCCGATGATGGAGATAGCTTCAGGCAGATGTAAAAACAGTAACGCCGTCGCAGATTGCGAAAGTCGGCTCTCAGATGACTATCGAGACACCGTTTACGAGTCGTCAAAGATTCTGTGGCTGTTTTCTATGACGAACTGCACGGCAATGTTCTTCGCGTGCATGTCGGTCATCTCTCGCTCGATGCTGAGGTCTCGCATGATGGTAGGTGCGAAGACGACGGCGAGGTTCTTTGGTGACATCTATCCGATGAGTTAGTCATTGCCGTTTATGGAATGCAAAAAGCGCATCTTACCAGGTTCTCGGGTTCACGCTGGGCCACACGAGATAGGTGGAACATCAAAAACTCGAGACAGTCCTTGTGGCTCTGCGGCATGGAAACAAATGTCCTTCGTAAGTGATCACACCGCTCCGTTTCGTCGGCAATGGCTACATTGAGTCAGTAAAATTGTAACAGTACACCAGGGCGGGTCATGACGTACCGTTGCACTCCAGAATTCGCTCATACACCTCAAAAGTGAGTAGCGGCGTTGGCAGTTTTCGGAAGTACTGCTTCAAGACGCTAGTGACTGCAGTGATGTCGATATCCGGGTCGGAGATGTCAAAATTGTCATTCTTGTCGAAGCCATCCTTGATCATGTTGACCTGCGAGTTTCCACCCGTCTTCCGGTAGATTCCCTCTTGGTCCATGCCTCTGAGCTCAACCTCCTCAATGCATCGTGAGACAACGGTGGGGATCTGGCGACGTTCGTACTCGGCTCGCTCGCCGAGGTCGGAGCCAAACAGGGTCGAGGCAGGCTCTGCAGCGGCAGGCACTGCGACGGCGCTGGCTGACGCCGACTTGGGCATAGCATTCTTCTTCCCGAAGAAGCCGAAGCCTTGCCGGCCAGGGTCGAGTTGTTGCCTGCCCTGGCTGTTCGGGCCGACGGGGGCGGGAGATTCTACCTGTGAAACCGTCATGTTGTACGGCAAGCCAATGTTGTCTCCGACCAGCCCGCCGTGTTGCATCCTCTCGCGGTCGTTCTGCTGGAATGCGACCACGGCCCTGTTCACACCCTTGGCCACATTCTGAGCCATAGTCTTGGAACCCTTCTTCCAGTTGAACTTCTTGACTTGGCCCTTGCGAACATGCACCACCGTAGGGCCACTCTCCACAATAGGCTCCTCATCAGCTACCAGCGTGGCTCCAGTAGTCATACTGGAAGCATCAAGGTTCAAAGCCGAACCGGCCCCTCCTTTGGAACCGTAAATTCCGAGGCCGTTGGGAGGTTTCAAGTCGCCGCCAATCTGAGACTTGAATCGCTCCTGGATTTGATGGGTGAGGTCGTTGTTCATGTCAGCGAGCTGCGCGTTCTTGGAGGAAAGTTGCTCGAACTCCATGAGAGCGCGATCCCGGTCGGACATGGCCTGGTTTTTCTCGGCGAGCACAAGGTCCCGTTCTTCGTGAAGCTGCTCAATGGACGCCGACATGGCCATCTTGACTTTGTCAAGCTTCTGCACGAACTCTTTGATGGCAGAATCCTCCAGATCCCGAGGATCAATGGGCGTCTTTGTCTCCTTTGCACGTTCGACGTAACCTGCCAGGACCTCCAGCTGACGAATCATAATCTCAGTCTGGGTGTCCAGGACAGACACGGTCTTCCTCTTCTCAATGAGCTTTTTGTTCAGGTTCTGAAGATCCTTCTCGGTGGTGAACTGTCGCTCCAGCTCGGCGACCCTCTGCTCCGAGTTCCTAAGCTGGCGTTTGAGCAGATGGGGATCGTCGGCAGTGGCGAGAGAGACGGGGTTGCTGATGTCGGGATGGCCGTTGTGGTCATCGCCCGCGGGCGTCTTTGGCCATCTGGGAGAGACCGTCGCCCGTGTGGTCTCGCTGATGCTCCGGGCGTGGCTCGATCTATGTGGGTGGTAGCCGGACTCGACACTACCGGTGCGGCCGTGACGAACGACATTCGAGACTCTGCGCAGAATAGAGGATGAACCTTCGTCGGTCCCAAGGATCCTAGCCATGTCCTCATCCATGCTGAAATCTCCGCCACTGCTCCACCTGGGCAGCTTTGGCGACACCTTGGGAGATGCTGGCTCGTAATTGGAGCTGATGGACTCCTTTGTGGCATGGCCCTGGTTACCTGGCGGCGCAGGTGCCGCGCGCGGGTGCATGTATGTGTCCGTGGTACCAGCTTTAGTACCAGGCGCCGGGGGCCTGCCTGGGGTGCCTGTTTTGCCATTTGCTAAACGGGCATGTCAGCGATTAATCTGGTCACTTGATACGGTCGCTGAGGCATAATACCGGCCCTTGAGGTACTCGAAGGAACCTCTTTACGCGGAATCGACTTGGAGCTGTCGGCGCGTGGCGGCCCCTTTATGACCACATCGTGAGAGCTGTTCTCCTCGTCTTCTTGTCGTTTGGAGTCCTGAGAAGGACGAGGCGGCGGCAGGTTTTCGTTTGTCTTGCTCGACTCCGACAAGTTGGATAGTCCCTCTTTGCGGGAGATGCCGTTCGCTGACTTGCCAGACGCGCCATCGTGGGGCACAGAGTTGGAACTGCTGCTTCGCGACGCGAGGCTCTTCGCCCGAGGGGCATCTTGGAGTTGGAACTCGTTCCCTGATGATGGAGACGTCTTACTCTGGTCCTGGTCTGAGGCCTTGGACTGCTGCCGCGGTTGCTGCTTGACTTGCGTGATGTCGAGGTCGGACGAGTGTTGCCGACCCTTCTCCTGGAAGGCGATGTGCGGCGTGGACGCGTGAGAGTCGCTGCGTTTCTCCGAAGAACTGGATGAGGACTTGGGCACGCTGAAGTAGTCCTTGTCCTTCTTCGCGCTAGCACTGTCCGACGTAGATCTGGGGGTTCCGCTATAGGGCGCGGGACTTGGATCGACACCAATGGGGATGAAGAAGCTCTCGGGCGATTCTGAGGGATCTACGGTTGCGTACATGCCCGAAGCGCGATTCTTCCGATATGTGGTCGCCGGCAGGCTCAGGCCCTCGGACTTGGTAGCTGACTCACGTTCCGGAGATCGAGCAGGCCGGGAGCTGCCTCGGGACAACGACAACGACTCATCATATCTGTGGCCAGCACGGGGTCGCGGGGACAGTTCGGTCGGGGTGTCAGAGTCGGGTTCAACGCGGTCGTTCGAGAAGGCATTGTTGGGGATCGCGTTGGGCGGCAGCGCCGGCAGAGACTTTTCGGTCATGGCAGGCGAGTTTTCTTTTTCGCGAGCCTTGGCGGCTGCTGCTGCCTTGGATTTCTTCCTGCGTCTGGCCATTAATGTCTCATGGCAGCCCATGCAAAAGATGCCCTGTGATGTTCTCGCGTATCGCAGGTTCTCTATCTTTCGTTTACAATTTCGGCATCGGAAACACGTGGCGCAAAAGGCTTGGTCTCCGGTGAGGATGGCAAGGTCTTCGATTTTGTTGCCGCAGGCGTTACAGCTGTAGGTGCAGTTGTTGCATATGAGAGAGCCGTCGCCGAGGAGGAGCAAGTTCGCATCAGAGTCGAGGAGAGTGCCGCAGGTGTTGCAACGGAAGCAGTCGAGATGCCACCGGTTGCCAGCTGTTAGGTAGAAAGGGAAGTGTCAGCTGGGCGGCCTGCGGTCATGCGGGGAGGCCGACGGCAAGCCAGGCAAAGTAGCGGACAAAGCCCGCCAGGTGGCAAGCAGCTAAGGCGCGCTCTGTGCGCCGGAGAGGAGGCAGAAGGCAGCATCGACGTACCTAACTCAAATGCTTTCCCTTCTTCGAGGATCTGTGCAATAAACCAGTCAGGTTCGCGCTCCAGGGCAGCACCGGAGACGGACGGAACGAACCTCGCCGCAGCCCTTGCAGGGGAAGACATCGTCAGTGTCCATCTGGGTGTCCAGATACTCGTCGACGATGGTGGCCATGGCGACGTGTCACGGCACGAACGGCCACCGGTTGAGAACCTTATCGGCGTCGAGAGAAGATGCGGGCGCGGGCCGTATAGTCGAGGACGGTTGAGAATTCGTGCGACGGGACGGCGGACTACCGACTCGAAAGCATCGACGGCGGCTCCGATCGACGGCGGCGGCTGCGGGGCCGGGCAGGAAAAGCAACGGACAGGTTCGCTATGGACGGAACGAACGACCATGCGCGGTCGTCGATGGAGTCAGGTCAGGGCCAAGGACGAGCCGCAGGACGGCTTTCAATGGCGCGGGTCGAGCGGCGGCCAGGGCGTGTAGACGGGCGTCCGCCACGGACGCGGGATCAGGAGGTCGGCCGGGCTTTTGCTTCTTGGGGGGAAGAGAGGCGCCGAAGCGAGCCAGCGGGCGCGGCGCAGACAAAGGAACGGAGAAGCGCCGATGACTCTGGGAGGCTTGCTCTGCGCCGTGGCCGTGGCAAAAGCAGAGCGGCGAGAATGTGGGAGGATGATGCACGGAAGAGGGAAAAGGGACGAGGAGGGCGCGGCGGGATGTCGAGCCGGAGAGGCAAGGTCGGCGAGGAGGAACGTAGAGGGATTGGGCGCAAGGAGGGAATGAACATTGGCTGCTGGCCTGGACTGGGGGAGCCCAGCGCTCTAGGCTAGCTGGCCAGTGCCTCCCTAAAGGCTGTGGAGCACGAGCTGGCCAGCCAGGGGAGCCGCCACGGCGGCGGATGGCAGGCGGGTCAGCGACGAGACCCGGATAGCAGGCCCCGGGGGCAGCTTGGCGGGCGGACGGACGGGAGCTCAATGGATGGATGGATGCTGCCAGGCCCAGCGCTGTATGCCCATCTGCCCAGGCTGCTGTTCGGGCAGGCTCTCACCTCAACTCACAGGTGGCCGGACTCCACTGGTCGGGCACATTACAGGTGCGAGCCGGCCGACAAGCTTACCTAGTAGTTAGTACTGAAGGTACAAAGCAGCTTCCAGGATCCCTTCACACCACACCACTCATCCACCCCCCCTCGTCACAGCCCCAACCCGCAGTCGAGTTGAGCCGGCAAACGGAACCGCTCCCCTTCTTGTGGTGCACCACCATCCCGTGCGGGTTCACGCTAGTAAAGCCCGGTGCCTGACGAGCAACGACCCCTTCCCGGCCCCCTTGTCTGGTACCCGGATCCCGCGCGGCGCTTTCGACCACAGGGCGGCGGTCACCTAATTCAGGGTCGTGGAATGCTGCGGATCGGGGCTGACAGCAGACAAACCCACCTCGGTGGCCTTGGGCTACGTGCCTGTCCTTCTACTACGTGCTCTTATTAGGTAGTACCCTGCCTCGGACGCAGAGCTAGGTGCGAGCACGACGGCCGTCCTCGCGCGCGCGTGGACACGTTCCTGTTGGCCCGATGGGCGTCCCAGAACCAGCACCTACCGGCATCAGCACAGGTGCTCCGTGGAGAAGCTGTGGCTGGCCACATGGACGATGGGAAAGCCATAGCCAATGTGTGGCCCCTTCTCCCATCATCATCGGCCAGCACACCATCACCCTCCCGTCACCCACAGAAGGG
Source organism: Purpureocillium takamizusanense (assembly GCF_022605165.1). Taxonomy (NCBI): domain Eukaryota; kingdom Fungi; phylum Ascomycota; class Sordariomycetes; order Hypocreales; family Ophiocordycipitaceae; genus Purpureocillium; species Purpureocillium takamizusanense. The sequence goes on from NC_063068.1 coordinate 495,626, forward strand.
CAGGCAGACTGAGCGGGCTTTTTGGCCTCGGAGCTGACGGCGGCCACTGCGAGAGGCGCGTCTCTCCCTCTCTCTGGCCGGCCGCCTCTTTTCACGCCAAACTGGAGCGACGCAAGCGCGACGAACTGCGGGACGCCACAGAGGGGCCCTCGATGGATGGAGACCAGGGGCTGACAAGCGCGACGGGGCCATGCCATGCTGGACCAGCAGGGGGGGAGCGCGAGGAAGCCAGGGCATTTCGAGTTCCAGGACCCTGTTCGGGGGCGGCGTGTGGTTGATCTCGTTGGCGCCCACCAAAGCCGGCAGCGAAACGAGCTCCATCGCCCGCGCAGCGCCAGCCGATATACGGAGTACGTGCAACTGGTTTCTGCGCCGCACCACCGCAACAGCAGCAACAGCAGCAGCAGCAGCAGCAGCAACACTCGGGGATCCCCCAGGCTCGACGGTACGGTGCAGTACGTAGTGGTATCGATCGACCGCCTGCCCGCCCGCTGTGCATTGTTCCGTCACGGGCGGCTGACTCCCACGCGACGAGTCAGACAGGGATCGCCACCCGCGTTGGATCGGGGAAACGGCCAGGGGGGGCGCCGAGCCAGGCCAGTCCAGTCTGGAGAAACCGCGCAACGCTGGCGACAAGTCAGCAAGCTGGCCGCATGGCTGGCTGTATGACGGCTGGCTGGCCAGCTGGCTGGGTGGAGTGGGACATGGATGGCTGATGCCGGCAGAAGGAGGGATGAGGAGGGGTGGTGAGGTGAGCATGGGCCAAGCATCCATCTTTGCGTCCGGCGGGCGGTGTGTTTTGCCCGCCATCCGGGGTCAGCAACAACGGGAAGAGGCTTTGGCCTGCCTGCTTGCCATGCTTTCCTCCGTGCTTTAAACTCATTACACGGCCGTGGCCAACCGGGTCGCTCGACGGGCCAGTCCTCTGCTCGCCGCCTCCCGAAGCGGAAAGTGAGCAAGGCCTGGACTCGCATAAGCCCATTCCAGAGGCTGCTGTCAGCAGAAACCTACAGCTACCTACCTACGTGTCCAGCCATGTTGTATGCAGCGCGTAGTACCTCAGTACCTTGTTGCATGTACGAAGTACGAAGTACGTGGTGGTCGTACCTAGTATGCAGTAGTAGTACTGATGTAGAGGTAGTATTCACGCCGTGCGGGTTTGTTGCATTTTGCTCCTGTTGGAGTGACTGCCGCTCGCCCTCTGTTCCATGCGGCCAAAGATGTGTGTCTCGCGCTGCCTGCCGTGTCCCAACCGGCCGGACAGGCAGGGCCGGCGGTGGGCAGATGTCGTCGTCTCGACGCGCACACAAGGCACATACAGATCCAGGGACGCACATGCACACCGGCTGAAATCGTCCGGCGCAAACAACACCCAACAACGACAACACCGGGGGCCAGGAGGGTCAGCCGGCCTTCTTTTTTTTTTATAAACACGCAGCGGATTGGCCGTGACTCTCTCACTCTCTCTGCTCGTGCCTTGTTTCTTGTGCGAGGCTACCAAAACGTATGGGCAGGCTCACGAAACACCCACACCAAAACCGCGGACGTATCTCCTACAAACTACAGGATGAGGCACGACAAATACGTGGTATAGTAGTATACGTACTGCACTCGCAAACAAGATGTACTCGAGTTGTAGTTTGCAGATACAGTAATACGCAAACGCCTCGTGCTCAGCGCCATGTCGGAACAGTGTTGCATCGCGGACACAACGCGGCGGCCGCGCCATCGGCGGCCATCGATCGTCCCGCCGACCGACCCGGCCCGCCGGGAAAGCCTGCTGGTGATGCATGCTATAGGTACCCTCATATTATACTTTGCGCGTCCCATCGCACGCAATATCTATGTACCATGCGTAACAGGGCGCCCGCCACGATCTGGAGCATGCACAGCAAGCGGCTCTGCCTCGCATCACCCTCATCATCGTCATCGTCATCGTCATCGTTACCATCACCACTGTCGTCATCATACCAGCAGACGAGAGATGGGATGCCTCGACGTCGAACGACGACTGGAAGCGCAGCCACGCTCTCTCCACCCTGGCGCTTGGCTGGCTTGCCATGTCGTTTCATCTACATGGGGACCCTCCCCCCACCCGCCACGAAACAGCCTCGAGGGGGGTGGAAAAGGGGGCGCCGCACCTAGTCCCTTGGCCAGGGGCGCGCGCGCGCTGGCCGCCGACTTTGCTCCTCCATCTTCTCCCTCCTCCTCGTCTCGTAGTACAAGGGGGTTACCACCTCCTACGAATACCTACACTACTAACTTACTACGTAGGTAGTCAGGGATGCCGTTGCGCAACGCATCCATTTTAGACGTGGCGCGCGCTCGGAGAGAGAGCCCTGGGGCGGGTCTGAAGCCTGTGCCTGTGCCTGGCATGTCACAGTTTCCATCTTCCTGGGGGGGATGGGGAGTTCGCGCAGCCCAAGGTTGAAACAACAAGGAGCGACTCCATCCAGCCATGAGATGAGTCTCCTCCGTACTACTTCCGACGTACTCTATGTATGGGGGCACGCATACTGGGATACCTTAGCTACTGTAGGTAGGGTGGCGCCGCAGCGTTTGTCTACCTACGTACTACCTTTCTTTGCAGCTCGGCACACGCACGCTCAAACAAGCCAAGCAACAAGGCAGGCCCCGCCTCGGCTCGCTCAGCCCATCTCATCAGCCTGCGTGCATGCGTGCGTGCGTGCATGCATGCCTTTTGTGAGATTCAGAACCCTTGTCGCGGCGAGCGATCGGCCGGGCCTGGGTGGTGGTGGTGGTGGTGGTGGTGGTCCGCACATACGTACATGATATGAGCAGGGGCTTCTCCTGCCCCTCATGCCCTCGCCGTGGCGATGCAGACGGCGATGCTGGAACGTGTGAGCTGGCAGAGCTCCTCCCTCTGCCCCCCTTTCATGCGCTGCAACTTGGCCATCGAAAAGCCAATTCTTCTGACGGCTCCTGCTACGGACAAACAAAGGCCCTCCTCCCTCCTCCCCACCCGCCACTCTCTTTGGGGCACAAGGATGGCCGCTGACTCCCTCTGACACGCCTTGATTATCATGCACCTGCACCCTGTGTGCCCGCCTAATAATGGATATTCTCCCTGGGGATGGCCGATGTGGGTTGTTAATCGCTGCTATTGATTGACCATGACTCTGTCTGTCAAACGGGTGACGACGGGCAGTGCAGTGTCCAAGTTTTATTTGTTCATGCATGCCAACGGCCATCCCGTTTGACACTCCGGCCGATCTTGAAAGTAAAGTCTCCACCCATCAATCATCCAGTCAACGACCCGCACAGAAAGCGATGATGCATCTCATTCCAGAAGCAGATGGGCCAGCAGCCCTGGCACTTATTCGTGCATCACACCGCCGTCGAGTAGGTAACTTATTAGTGTGCTCTGCTAGTATGTATTGTACCTCTACAACATCTCTTAGGGCAAGCAAGGGTTCATTATTATCCAGACAAGATGCCCCCTCTCGATTCTCGATTCTTCCTCGACTGACACACAGATGGCCGCCGTCCCTCGGGGCCTAAATTGTCTGTCAAGCTAACTTAGTGGGCAAAGAGCTCGACAGAAAGCTACCTGTACCTAACCACTATCAACCTAGCTCACGTATCCAAAGAGATATCAGGGGGTGACAAATACGTACCAACAACGCGCCTCCGCACCGGCACTGCTCTCCCACCTCGTGACACGCCCGTCAGAGTCTGCTTCACAACCAACCGTCGCAGATAGAGTACCGTAGTAGACTTTCAGCCGTACTGCAGTAACTACTAGTCCTAATCAATCTGTCGACACTGCTGCGTGCTCCCGCTTTCTTGCCCCCAACCTACCTACGGTCGTTTCACGGTGACATTCATCATCCCGGGCCACGGGACTTGACCAACCCGCCGATGCCTCCTCCGCATGCCACCTTCTCAATCGGTTCGCGGCCTGGGGAAGAAGAGGGGAGGGGAGAGGGGGGCGGCCGCGGGGGGGTCACGGTGCGTCAGTGCGCAAAGCCGTTCCGGATCGACGCATCATGTCCGTGCCCTGTGCCGGAACATCAGTTCACCTTTGTCCCAGCTTGCACGGTCTCGTCCTTCTTGCCCCCCTTCCGCCAACGCCCATTCACAAATGCGACCTCGGCTTCGAGACGCGCCGTCCCGCCTGAACGTTTGCTTTGGAGGCGGATGAGCTCGAACACACAAAGGCCCCGCGCCCGGTTGGCTGGCGTGCGGCATCTTCCTTTTCCGATTGGAGATGCTGCAGAATCGGGGGTTCGAGCAGACATGAAACCGCTGCGGGTCGATCAGGTGCGATGTCAATCAGCCGAGAGGGCCTGCAGCATGCCATGCCAGATCCCGAGCGTCCGGTGAGCCTGCACGAGGATACCGAATCTCATTGTTCACATCGTAATCAACGTAGAGTACCAAGTACAGGGCGCGCGCTGCACGGTAGTTCAATTCCCAGACTCCCAAACGCCCAAATACTCCAAGACACCAAACCGCTTTCGAATGCTTGCAGCCAACTGATCACTTTCCTTTGCGTCACTGCCGCTCGGAGACAAGCCTCTTCACCTTGTCGAGCAGTATCGTGCTCTCTCGCCCAAGCTTCTTCTTGCCGTCCCTGCCTCGCGTCTTGGCCATGGCCTTCTTGAAGCGCTGCCTTTCCGCCAGCTTCCTCTCGCGCTCCTCGCGGCGGCGCTGAGCCTCCCTTGCGCGCTCCTCGGCTTCGGCGCGGGCCTGGTCCGCCTTTTGCAGCTGCTTATCGTAGTAGCCGGGGCGTCTCGTCCTACGGCGCATCCCATCGCTGAGGCCCTGCCCGTCCTCGGCGACTGCGCTGCCGGCGCCGACCTGTGCTTTCTCCTCGTCCCTGAGCATGAGCTCGCGCGTGGGGTGCATTTTCTCAGCATCTGCATCCGTCTCCTCCGAGGCCTGCGTCTCCTTTCGGTCCTTCAGTGCGGCGGTGTCCGTGTCATGATGGCTGTCCGCGTCGGCGTCATCGGAGCCGTCTTGCCTGACTGCTGTCTTTTGCCGCTGCTGTTGCTCCTGCGACTTAATCTTTGCGTACTCCTTCTTGACCTTGGCCTTGTGGATGAGGTCCTTTTTAATTTTGGTGACTACGAGGATGAGCATGTCGCGTGAGCTCATGCGCGAGGTTCACAGCGGAGCAGGAGGACAAACCTTTTCGTCGCCACGGCCCGTCTGGCAGATTGTCGGGCCCTACTCTGAAACCGCGCTTAGGCTTTTTGGAGGCAGACTCTGTGTCGGCGGCCTCGAGCGGCCGCTTCGGAGCCATTGTTGGGTGCTTGTCGCCGCTCAGTCGCTGGATGTATCGGTGAGCTGAGGATTATGTGAATGCTGCGGAAAGTTTCTGCGCTGAAGTTGAATGTCGTCGCAGCATTATTGGCCATTAGCGCAGGCGGCAGAGAAGAATGCCCCGGAAGACGGTGGGTCCCCACAGCTGGGCATCCACTAGACGGGGCCCTGCATTGCAGCACCTTTCGTAAGTAGTAGCTGGTACAAACTAAATTGGCGCCGAGCGCTGTCTTGTGCTGGCGCTGCCGCGGCCGCCAGCCTAAACCGACCACCTCCCGTCCCATCAAATGCCCCCCCACCAGGCCTCTGACAGCAGCTCAGAACGGGTTAGGTAGGTGCCCAAGCCTCACGGCAGCGCGCCAGTTTTTGGCTTCCAAGCTTGATTTAAGAGCCGGCTCGAAAGCCAGGCCCAGGCCAGCCTCAGTCACCGGTTGGTCGCCTCCACTGGCATCTCGTCTCTCCTTCTTTTCATGTTGGCCTGGGCAGACTTGCACGTGCCAAACACACAAGTTAGAGTATTAGGTACTTTTATGCACTGAGCGATAAAGGAACAACCCCGATGACCACTCGGAGGAGTACTTATTCGTTTAACGCGTATGAAGAGGTACGAAGCGCTTGCTATTGAAAGACGTCGCTACAAGTGAAGGACATGCCAGTCTCTGTAATACTTCAAGTGCCAAGGAAATCAATCGAGGACCTGTCACTGACCCTTTTCGCCTAAAAGTGAGTAGTAGAATGCATGTGTTGGCACCCAAGTGAAGAAGTGGCCCCCCCCGTGACAGACCGACTTGTTACGTACTGCTGTTACCGTCTGGGAGCCTGTGACGATGACGGCACTAACACCCCACCCGCGCCTTGCCGTTAACCGCAACGGTCAGTCGCCATCTTCTTCCTCACCTGCCGTCGCCTCCACCGTCCTCGGCTCTTGCATGATTCACCGCCATCGGCCTCGACCAACCGCTTCCTCAACCTCCGTCGACCATTCTTTTCCTCGTCTCGGCCCAACCACTGATCCAGCGGATCCGATGTGACGGCTCCAGATGACCAGTAGCCGCTCCCCGACGCCGCCGTCGTCGCCCGACCAGCGATAGCTGCTGCTTATCACGCCCAACCCGTCCTTCGCCGACCGTCATCGGGTCTCGGCACCACGACTACACATCTGCCGCCTCCCGACGCGAGTCTTCTCACGCCCGACCCATATTGACCCAAGACTCTTCCGAGGGCCGCAGCTTTGTGCTGCGGTTCTTCTAATGTCTTGCCCCCCGGGCCAAGCCGAAAATGCCCATCTTCCAGGCCGATCTCGACCACGAGCGCTGCTCTCATCGCCCCGACCCCGAGCCCATCGACATCCGTCCGCTGTCTCCCAGTTTCAGGCGTCTTTCTGAGGAGAGTCTGCGCACTGAGCTTTGCGAAGGGCCCATCCTAGACAGTCCACCGTATCCGTCAACGCCCTCGAGGAACAGCGGCGATGGTGCAGTCTTCGATCGCACGGATCTCATTGAGCGGTTAAAGCGTGGCGAAAATTCGGCTTGGATTCCCAGTCGACAAGTACGTTCCGCAGCAGACGCCTTTGTTCTTTCATTGCTCATTCGTGCTGACCCAATACGCAGTTCGAATCCGTCGTCGGAACATCCACCAACACCGCCCATGTCTGCAAAAGCTCTCGCTCCTCGTCCCACTCGTCCGGGCTCCTTCCGCCTGCCCAAATAACCCCGGAGAAGGACCGCACAACAAAGATATATCCAGATGAGCGGCTGCAAGATGGGCTGAGTATCGAGCGACCTCGCTCGGCACTGCACAGTGGAGACTTTACGCACGAGGAAGGACGAGACGAGGGCCAGCACAGCCGTGGCATCACGAGACAAAAGTTCCCCCGGCCCGCGATCCAGAGCCCGTGGGTTGCTACGTCCCCTCCACGAGACTTTTCGCCCTTCCCTTTCGACCACAGGGCTTCTCTGCAAGGCACATCACCATCAATCCGGCCAACTGCGTCGCCGTTGTCATCCTCACTGTCCTCCAGTTTTGCCTACCAGCCTCCAACCAGCCCTCTCGTTCAGTCAGAGAGCAATGATGAGCTCGACCTGGCCCTCGAGCGTGGTGCCGCCAATTTGTCTGTGGGCTTCCATAGCTCCAGACGGCACACGCTTACCTCGTCTCACTCGTCGCCTTTCGGCTCCCCTTCGCCGCGGATATCCATGAACTCTTGGACCCCGCTGAGACGAGATGGATCCCTCCCTTACCAGGCGCATCAGCCTCGTAGATCCCTCAACTCAACGCCAAGCTTCCTCCACCCTGGCTCGTCACCGCAAACACCTCTGCTACGGTCGAGGCGGCCGTCTTTCAGCTCGGATGCCTCTCCGATCCAGCACGCATCCATGGTTGGTTCGTATGAGGAAAGTATACTTCGGGGTCGTATGTCAACTACTCCCTCGAGGCCGTTTGACTTTCTGGCTCAAATAGGCGTCCTGGGCAAAGGAAAGTGCAAGCCTACCTTGCGTTGTCCAGACCATGTCACCCTGCAATTTGCTGCTGTATACTACAGTTACGGCAGTACCCCGCATGGGAGGTCGCGGTCTAACGACGGGCCCAGCCCGTACGTTGGCCAGATTGATCTCGAGAATGGCCTCACCAACCCCGAGGAAGAGTCCAGGTTGAGGAGAAAGGTTCAAAGCCGGTATTCCGAAAGGATGCCAGCAGATGCCGATATCGAGATGACTGGCTCTGGCCCCGAAGTGGATCAAAAGCGAGCAACCAAGACGAAGCGACGCTCGGGATCACCAAAGAGGCCACCTGGCGGTAGCTACCGCATTCCGGAAAAGGGACAAATCCAGCTCATCATCAAGAACCAGAACAAGACTGCCGTGAAACTGTTTTTGGTCCCTTACGATCTCACCGGGATGGAGCCGGGTACCAAGACATTTATACGACAGCGCAGCTACTCAGCAGGCCCCATCATCGATCACGTCCCTAATCTCAGCGAATCCGACAATATGAGCCGGCCTATGCTCCGCTATCTTGTTCATTTGCACATTTGCTGCCCGTCCAAGGGTCGATATTTCTTGTACAAAAGCATTCGCGTCGTTTTTGCCAACTGCGTGCCCGAGGGCAAAGAGAAATTGCGCAACGAGACGACATGGCCGGAGCCACGCTTTACACCGTACAAGCCCATCCGCGTTATGCACCCTCCCGTGTCGTCAACAGGACCGGCGGCTATGCTCGCAGCGGAGAAGGCTTTCAGGAGAAGAAGCTTGGGTATCTCCTTTGGCGGAGCGGCGAGCCGCGTTTCGTTCGATATACTAGATGGCTTGGACACCAACGTTCATGCCGGCACCGGCACCGCGGGCGGAAACACGCTACCGATTGAGCCCATACCCTTCAGGCTCCCAACGCCTCATATGCGTGTAAGCAGCGACATCAGCGACTCCACAGCCATGACTGCAGCTGGCCTGCGTTCGCCTGAGTCGTCCTCGCACAGCCGGCCTTCAACAAAAGACTCGTCTGGTGCTGTCCCTTGGGGCGCTTCGCAATACGAGAAGCTCAACAAGGGCGATGCTGGCTACGGTGGCTACAGTTTCAACGGCAGTCCGACGGGCAGCGGTTCTCCGGTCGGCACAGAGGGTTTGTTGTCTCAGCGACTTCGTTCGCTTGGAGTGAAGACGAAGAAAGCACCGCAGGGCTCACAGGACGATTAACGATTCGTCTCTTGGCCTGCATAGCCACGGAGCTTTCCCCACAGAGCATTGTATATTTTTACTCGGCTTCAATCCGCTCATTGCATACTTGGTAGTTTCGGTGTTCTGGTATACAGGTCTCTCTTAATTAGGTCGGCGGTCACACATGACACGACGCCAGATGCATATCCATCGGTCTTTTTTGTTCTATATTTACCATAGACTCGGGTTGGCGAGAATTGACTTCTATTACCTGGCTACATACAAGCTTCCACGTAGCCTCCGCTAGCAGCGAGGCGCCTAGGCGCGAGCGACGTTTGGACCGACTTTTGGCTTTGTTATTCGCAGGCAAGTGACAGGCAGTGGGGTGACTGATACATGTGGGAGACATCTGCTTGACGGACGAGGGAGGGCGACTTGACTTTCTGATAGCCTTGACATCTATTCGAACTTTGCAATGACTCCTACTTCTCTTCAATATGAACACCTGGGAGACTTGTCTGCCACTCCCGTCATCGTGTTTTACACTCGTATTGTACAATATACATGGCGATAAATAGCAAGGGAATCGGGTGTTCTATACAATTGCGCCGAGGTCTACGTCCCTCCGGTCCGGGGTGACGTGTATTCGATCTTTCTCGCTCTCTCCATTTGCGTCATCGGAACGTCCCCACGGCAGCTTCGAGAGGGGAGGTGGCGAGGGTCTCTCTTCTTGTGTTGATTTCGTAGGAATCATGATGCATCCTGCAGATTGCCCGTCTTCTCCGAGATCACAGCGTTCAGGCGGTCTATATCCAGTTCGGCCTGGCGGGCGGCTTGGGTCTGCGTCACGTCCTCTCCGGGTGGGGGCAGTGGTGGCGACGACGATAACGACGAAGACTGGGCCGTGGCGCCGTCGCCGTCGTCGTCGCCGCTGGCGGTGGTACTTGCGCCGGAACGGCTGGCGCGCCGCTGTTTCAAGAGGTTCTCGACGCGGCGGAGCTCCCGATCCAGGTAGTTCTTCATGGCATTGGCCTCCTTGTATGGGAAGATGCGGAGCAACTCCCTGGTGGCGCTGCTGAGGCTCTTTTCCACGCGAGCTCCTGTCCACTTGCCGGGTAGGTTCCCGAAATCGGAGGTGAGGAACGCGTGGTGCAGCCTCGGGCAGCGAAGCTCTATCTGCTCCAGCTTGTGGGAGATCCGGCCCGACCAGGCGGCCACGTTGCGGAGCTTGATCCATTCTTTCTGGAGGCTGAGGACAGTGGCCTTGGACGCCACCAACACGCGTCTGCTCTTGAATTCGCGACGCGTTTGAAGGTCGCTGGCCTCGGTCGTCCACCCGCGCCATCGGGGCATGAGCATGTCCTCACACCACTCCATGGCGTGCTCCCACTGGCCCGTCTCGGCCAGGTACTGCACCACGAGGTTCCAGTTGTTGTGCGTCAGCTTGAACCCTGCACCCGTCACCTGTTTGACACAGTCGAGCAGCCCATGCCCGTCGTTGGCCTCCCTGTAGGCCTTGACCACCACGTTCAGTGCCCAGTCGAGATCATACTCGTGCGCCGGGTAGATGCCGCCATGTATCCGTCGGCTCCTGGCCAGCGTGCTGGCCCAGGTCTGCTGCCACATCTTGTAAACGTGCTCGAATTGCTCGTCCTTGAGGTAGGCCAACATCAAGGCAGCAGCGACCACTGGCGGGAACGCCACCTCGCCTCGGTACTTTGGAAATACCTCTGCGTACACGTTGATCAGCTCCTCGGCTGTGGCGAATTCCCGGAGCTCGACGAGCAGCCTGATAGCCCGTCCGATACCGCGTGTCTGCATTCTCAGTTCCATAAGCCCCTGAGGCGTGTTGGTCGGTGGTTCGTCGGCGACGTCGCGGGAGCCTCTCGCCACAGTCACGGGGAGCATGGCCCGCAGGCGCTGGACAATCTCTCTACCCAGCTTGCGAGTCCGCATTGTTCTCGGGTGCCGCCGGATAGCAGCATCCACCAGCGCAACGTGGGCTTTGAAGGACAGCGGTTGTCCAGCCTGCCGCATCTGTGATTCGATGGTCTCAACGAGGGCCTGGTCTCCGGTGCGCAGAGCGCCGGTCATCACCACCGTGAAATGCTCGGGACGAACAGGGAAAAGCTTGTTCTTACGTGCCTTCTGTAGCAGATGAAAAGCCGGATGTACCTGGTCGACCCGCACCAGGGCTTCGAGGAGAAATTCGTATGTCCCGCTATCCCACTCAATATCGTGTGTCTTCATCGCCCGGAGCAGTTCGTAGCACTTGTCAAGGTTGCCACGCACCCCATTATGGTAGAGAAGCTTGTTCCATACAGCCGTGGTTGTCGCTTTGCGCTTGGCAAGCTCGGAGCAGATGATTTCGGCATCCGTTATCCGATTGTTAAAACAATACGCCATAACGAGCGCCATTGCCATCTCTTTGGATACTGGAACGCGATCTTTTTGAGAGCGGTTGAAGAACTCTAACGTCGTTTCGAGGTCTCCTCTTTTTGATGCCATCGTCATCACGTGGGCATACGTGAATGAATCCGGATGAAGGGCAGGATCAATCTCCTCAAAGCATTGGATGACACGAGTGAAGTCATCGGCCCGTACATAACATTTCAACAGCATGTTCCATGTGTCAATGTCTGGCGTGACTCCGTACTTCTCCTTCATCAGCCGAAACTCCGTCTCGGCCGCAGCCACGTCCCCCGTCTGCGCATAAACATTCATGGTGCTTCGGAAAGCCCGGGGAGAATGTAAAACGTCGGGATAGCGAGCCACATATCGCGCCCACAGATCCTTGACCGCGTTGATGTCTCCTGCTTTGGCGTAGAACTTGAGAAACTTTTCGAACCCCCACTGGTCGAGGTCTCCCCAGGCACGATGCCAGTCACGATAGACCTCCTCAAGACCAGCAACGTCCGTCGGGAAGTAGAGTTCGAATAAGAGACGAAGGAGCGGCACAGGTGGCTTCGCACCTGTCAGCGCTCGGTAGGTCTTATACATATCTGGTAGCGCAACGAGGTTGTTTCTGGACTCCCGCCCATTTCTCCAGCGGCGTATCGTATGCACGAAATAGTCCTCATACATTTCCTTGTCGGCCCAAATATTAAGAATGGCGGCGGCCTGTTTTGGCGGGCAGGGCGGTTGCAACGCTGCCTCGGCTAAATGTCGTCGTAGAGTTGACAAACCCAGCCTGGTTTTGGCATGGAGATTGATGGAACGAAGTTTACCCGAAGACTCGATCTCAATGTATCGTTCAAGGGCAAGATATGGCTTCCAGAGGTCCGGTACCCTTTCAAGCTGGCGCAGTTTGATACCTTTCTCGGCGGTGCCCGCCTTAAAGTAGTCCAGCCAAACCTTCAACAGCATCGGCCATTGGCGATTTTCAAGCAGATATGAGATGAGATATTCAATACCGCCACTAAGACCTTTGAGCGCTGAGCCAGCCTCGAACCGCTCAATGGCAAGGTTGACGTCGCCGGAGCGCATGAGCGCGAGCACTCCAGCAGCCTGCAGCTCGTTGTCCCAGGAGTCCACCGGCAATTGGTGGAACAGGGACAACACCCTTCCGATTTCGACAATGTTCGTGGACCGCGAAAGATAGATGATGACCGGGTGCCGAAGGGTTTGCCGCTGGTCATCATCTTGCCTGCTGTATAGATCCCACACATCGTGGAATCGTTCTTCACCTGGCCGGGAGAGCAATTCCTCTAACGTCTGGGGTTTCGAGCCGAGCTCGAATTGGGGGGTGCTCGTCGTATCTGTCTCTTGTGACGCGCTTTCTTGTGTTTCCGAGGTCGAGGCTGTTCGGCGCGGCGCCTCCGCATCGGGGACATATCCCGCCATTCCGTGGCTCGTCCCGGCTTGTTGCAGAGCTCCTTCATCTAGGGCCGAAGAAGCGTGCGAGTGGCTGGGGAGAGTCTGGGGCGCTTCGGTTCCTGCGGCAGGCGCTTGGGGTTCTGAACTGACGGCAAAGGTTGACGATGTGAAATTTTGCCTTCGTGAGGAGCCAACCGCTTTTCTGCCGTCCTGCGGCCGTGGCATCGATGGATATAGCCGTCGGAGAAGCGCATATGTGCCGTTTGGGTACAAAAAGTCGAGCAGGAACGCAGAGGCGATCAAGCTCGTCCGGGCAGGCCCAGCATCGCCACCCGCAGCCTCGGCAGCCGTGGCAGCCGCGGCAGGCGGCGGCAGCGGCCAGATATTGAAGAGCTCTATTGCCGAAGCACCATGCTGCCAGAAGCCCGTGTGGAGGCGTCTACCTCGCTTATACGGGCGGCTCGCCTTGGGCAGGACGCGCTGGAGGTTGCACGATTCCAGGCTGGCGGCCGTTCTTTCGAGCATTGGTTTTCCGAGGGCGGCGCGGCATGCAAGCTGTCGAGTTCTAGACCAAAGCTATCGGCGCCGGCGCCGCTGGCATACTCGCGCGGGCGTGGCGGTTACGAAGAGCGAGGTCGCGCAGTCTGTGTCGTGTCGGCGTTGGAGCCCTGGAAAGACGTTCTCGGATTGCGATTTATCGTTGATGGGGCAAAAAAGTTGCTCGGGGAGTGGAAGCTCTGTAGATTACCGATCAGGACCCGCAAATTGGGCGGGAGCAACGTCTCTGCACGTGCAGCTGGTCGTCCCAAGGTGGAGCGCCTATAACGAGTACGTACTTCGTACAGTATACATCCATGTTCTGTTGCTCTCGTACGATGCGCGCACACAACCAGCAACAAGGGCTTCGCAGATCCATGGCGAAAGGATTTGTCGTCTTACAGGCTGTGAGGGCTTGGCTCGGGTTCCCATGAGGGTAGTTACAGGTAGACAACGTGCAGCATCGACAACGTCAAATTCTTGACAGTAACAAGTAATTTCATTCGCAAACGCCATGTACTATCATGAGCGCCCAAATCAATCATACAGGGCCTGTCGACAAACGTCTCCAGTCCAAGCTGTTTCCATCATGCTTCCCGATGCGCACCGCTGGTGTTGCACCATCAGGTTCAGGTACCTGTACCATCGCCTGTCCGGTCCTCTGTCGCAACAACCGCTGCAGTCTCCCGCGATGTGACGTTATCGTACAGGTCGTAACTTTTTCGTGTCCCAATAATCATTACCATGCGCCGTAACCGTCGCCCTTGCACTCATTTGTCCCCGTCGTTTGCGAATTCGTCGCGGTGCACCATCAGTACCTCGTTTCTGAGGCTCGACAAGGTGTCGAGGGAGCGACGGGGGTCCTGCTCGAGGCCGGCTCCCCGGCTGCGGCTGCGTGTGCGCTGCCGCCGACGGAACGGTCGCTGATCGGCCGGCGAGCCCGTGCGTGACGGGCAGTGCTCGCGGCGGGCGTTGCGGAATTGGTTGTAGCGGAGGAGTTGCGTCGTTGACGAGAGCATTGACGGAGACGTGTTGCGGGATACGAGCCCGAACGGCGACGTTGCCCGCCGGGGCGAGCGTCCACGTAGGTTGCTCGACTCGTCGGAGCGGAGCGACTTCACCTCGGCCCGCGTGACGCTGCGAGACCTCTTGCGGCCGCGGGTGAGCTCCTGATCCCCGGCATTCAGAGAGACGGCCACAGTCGGCTCGCGGAAGGAAGGGGTAACATCGGGAAGCCGAGCCATCTTTGTCTGGCTTGGGTCCCAACGGTCCTCAAGGTGCTTGTTGATGGGCTACTTTGTAGCCACAGAGGGAGGGTGCCCGTTGCACTGGCAGTAAAGGGGTGCGTAGATATGCCGTATCGACTGGAATGTGACGGGTTCTTGTGGGTACGGTGCTTGTAATGTAGTAGTAGAAGGTGTGCCCCAAAGGAAGACGGCGTCGAGGCAAGAGTGGCAATGGAGGAGGTTCATATAGTATTACAGTATTATGCCTGTCTCACCAGGCAAGAAGAAGGCAGTTGGGGATGATGATACTAGCAGACATGGGGGTGGGTGGCAGCGAGCGGACGAAGCGCACGCAGGTGTACCCAGTTCCTGGGGCCTTCACAGTCACCATCTGCATCCCAGCAAGCCACGGGCGGGAGATCGGGTCAGGTGAGCTAAGGCCGATGAGACGGCATCATAATGGACGAGGTGCTGCCAACCCAACGGCCCAAAGCCGAAGCGAGCTAAACCTCGGTGGAACTTGGCTTGGGCTGTGATTTGGTTGCCGGTGCGGAGAGAGTTTGCGGGCTTGGCTGCGCCGCGTGTGAGCCAGCATGGGGGGTGGTTTGAGCCAGTGCCGGCGTCGCATTGTTCGCCGAGGCGTGTGTCGTCCCAAGCGCTGCATGTACCAAACTCGCGCGTGTGGCCCCTCCTCGTCCTTGTCCTCCTCCCCGCGCGGGCGCTTGTGTGCTGCTAGGTTGTTGCTGCTGGTGGTGCGGGTGCGGGTGCGGGTGCTTGCAGCGGACAACCCGGGAGGCATTTCCGTTGCGTGATGCATCCCTTTCCGTCCTCTTCGTTATTCATCGGGGCGAAGTCAAACGACTGCCGGAGGTTTTGCTGCTGTCGCCGTCCGTTGTTTGTCGCGGGCACACGCAGGCACACTCGGTGACGCATCTAGACCGAGCGGCAAAAAGACTCGAGCGCGGCGAAACCGGCATTGGCGGCGGGTGGCTAGGCGGAAAGGCGTCTCAGTGAGTGCAACGTGCGTTTCTGCGCGCCTTGTCGCCACGCACGAGAGATTCTGGCCGGCCCTTGCGGCGGACAGTCGGACAGGCCGGCCCCCGGGTAGCGACAGCAGCACCGCAGGAGGTGGCTTTGTTGCGGCAGTGCGAGCTGCTGCGGCCGTGTGGATCGCGGGACTGCGATGGAAGGTGCCTGCCGCGCTGGTCATGTCATGTCAAACAGAGTCAAAATCTCGGTCGAATGCGGTTTGAAAGACGAGCATGTCGTGCGTCCATGTGTCACCGACACTGCCTGATGAGAGGCTCGAGCTGTCTGCGATGTTCTTGGGTCCGTCCGTCCGTCCTTAGGTAGACTGTAACTTAGTTACTTTGTAGATGGCTCCTGCCCCAACAGGCTCCTTCCCACCCACCCGACTGATGAGAAGAAAATCGTCGTCAGAACGGAAGGCGCTGCCGGGCCCGATTTGTCCAATCGCCCGGGACTTGCCAATGCCTTTGCCAACGACGATGACATATGGCGGTTGCAAGATGCCAATCATAACCTCGCAACCACCCTCCCCCGCATCCCCAGCGTCACAGCAGTATTGACTCAACCTGGCGTCACGTCACTTCACGTCACTTCACTCTTCCTCCATTGCCGCCACTCAACATCGCCAAGACCAGTCTGCCGCACGAGCCAGCAGCGTGGTGCCTCGACCCAAACCCAAGTCTACGAGTGCCTTGGTCGGTGGGAACATAGGCCGTCGAGCCAGGAGCCGTCGCCCCCATCGCCCGATGTGTAATGTGGATTAGTGCACTGTACAGTACTGTGCCTCGTAGAGCAATAAGGTTGATGCTCCATGTTTTAGCATCAAGCCATGTCTCATCCAACCCGCAGCCACCAGCTTGGGCTCAGCACGCCGGCCTTCGAGACCATCATTGCCCCGGCTTGCATCCGGAGTGGCTCCGATCCAGGCAAGCCTTGCTCATCGTCGGATGCTTCGCCTCAAAAATTTGTTGTGAGTTTGACCCGTTGGTGGTCCTTGCACCGTTTATCCGTCGCGGCAAGAGGCTCTCGAAACCGGCAGCCCCACGAAGTGGCTTCTACCCAGCACGGCTTGAGTCTTCTCGGCAATATAATCGACCTCCTTGGGCCCGGGCCGTTCCTGCACCTTTTGCGGTTACTGTTACGTCTACTATATTAGTGGACTGTACAGTACCAGGCTGCTGTCCCATCTGGGCCCATACAAGGAAGGTGGCTCGTGCCAATGCAACTGTCCGCCATGTTTGGCAAGCCATCATCGATCGCGTCCGTCCATCGCAGGTAATAGATCTACTTCAGACCCCTTAGTCTTTCCCATTCTTCTTCTGTCATGCCAAACAGCAGCTCGTCGTACCATTTCCGGTCGAACCATGCCACTTGCCGCCGTCGTCCTTCGAGATGGAAGCCGATATCGGTGTAGAGATGCAGCCCTCGCTCGTTAAAAGAGTACGTTACGAGGCTGACTGTGTGCAATCCGCCATGGTGAAATGCCCAGTCGAGCATCCAGTTGATGGCTTCACGCCCGTACCCACGGCCCTGGTACGCATCGGCCAAGACGATGCCCAATTGCGCATTGCGATGGTGCGCCGTCGCTGCAGGGATGCCTCCCCATCCCAAACACATGATCCCAACGATTGTGCCTGTCTTGCCCGTCTTCTTGCCGTTGGTTTGATCGCCGGTGGCCACATTGCCGCTGGTGTTGGACGATGTTGCATTTCCATCCATATTTTGCTTCGTCTCCTCCTCCGGCAGAAGACAAATCGCAACGCCCAACAAGGACTTCGCAAACTGCTGTGTTGAGTAATCGATTTCCTTCTTCCCCTGTGGCCGGAAAAGGGACGGGTTCGCTAAGCACTGAGTAACTGGATCATCCTCCACCTGGGGCATGAAGGCCTTGATGTCTTCGTTTGCTTCGTCCATCTTGACGTACCGGAGCCGGCTGGACTGGAAGGCCGTCCTGGCGGCCGCGGTGACGAACGACATGGTCGCGTGAGCGGCCGCGGGATTGATCGACACGGTCGACGACATGGTTGGTTTGCCTCCGGATGGCTGACGCCCAGTTCATGCTGGGCAATGTCAAGGCCATTGGCCCTTGCACGCGTCTCTTGTTATAAGTACTAGCCTAACGAACAAAATACGTTACGCGGTGCCGCGGATCTGCCGCATTCCCAAAGCCATATCCCACGCACGGATTTGATACCTTCAGGCTCGTTTCCCTTTTGGTACTATGATCGTCTGTCTCCCCGACTGAGTCATCAGGGATCTACTTCGTATATGGCGCGCCCGGTGACCCAGAATCCCTGCGAGCCCTCAATCACGACGGATCAATCTTTTCCGCTCTTCGTTGTTAGGCATTCAATGAGCTTCTGCGGCACACAGCCCTTGAATTGTATAGGAGGACTGCTTATTCTCGACTTCTGCCGATTGTTTGCCGAGGAGCAAACTTCTTGTGTAAGTGCCAAAAGAGTCGAGTTCGGCGTTTAAACATGGCCCCACCACACATGAGCCTGACGTGCCATGCATGCGACAGCGGCAAGGTATAAGACACGTACGAAGTGAGAAGAGGGGCATAGGCGCACAGCTGATGATGATGAGAGCTTGATGGGCTATGAAGGGAGGAAGAAGAAGAGCTATATAGGTGGCCGAGCGAGAGAGAGAGACCAGTGAAAGAGCCGGCCAACTGTGAGGCTGACTAACCTATCTACACGAAGTAGGCCGCGCGGGCATGAGAAACATGCGACATGTCGATGGCAGGTACAGCATGGAGACAGCTTCCATATACACCCTCCACTACTGCGGCACCATGATTAGTGAGTCGACTGCAACTGCTCAGATTACGAGTAGTAGAGCCGTGAATGGTTCAAAGTACGAAGTACAGTACACGATACTACTATTGACGAGAACCCCATTGTGATGTGATGACCGTTGATAGCAATAGCGGCAATCCGCCTATCCCTTTTCCGCATAAGACTCGCCGTAACACGAGGCACAGCCTACCATCGCGTCTGGTCCCGCTTCGGTCGTCAGTCCCCCTACTGCACTCGTTTAATGCAGCTCTCTCGAAGCTGGCACGTAGCGGCACTGCTTTGCATAGATTCCACGCACCCGGCTTTCCGGCAGGACTCCCCTTGGGCCACCCACCTCGCACTGGGCTGCAGGAGAGTAATCTAGATGGGAAACAAAGGTATCGTTTCGGCCCTGCCGGTAGCGACGGTGCCGATGCTGCTCTGCGCGGCGACGTTCGTGCAGGAAGGGGCTTTCGGTAGGATAGACATGATCGTCTCGCCACTATGTTACGAACGTACGACTACGAGAGCTACCTACGAGTGGCCTCTGGGTGACTCCATGTGATATTGGCAGACGCCGCTGCATCCGACAACCGAGTGGGGCTATCGTCGAGGCCTGCGTGTGAGAGCAAAGACCTTTTGGGGTGCGTGGGATGGCCGCATCAATGTGGCCCGGTGTGCCGTGGACTCCCTATAATAACATGGTGATCTCGCGAAGACTAGGGAAAGAGAGAAGGGCCATCGGCCATACTGCGTAAGTATCGTTCTGACGCTGCGGCGAAGTGCCGATGTTGTGCTTTGTAAGGTCAGGTCCGCAGCTGCTGGCGCCAGAGAATTGGATCTGGCGAAGACCTGACGTTGTAGGCGAGAACGTCGAGATACACACACGCGGCCGGGTACTACCACCCATTACAATGTCACCATCGCGTCCAGCTCTGAAGCAGCTCGATTCTGAGAGCATATCAAAGAGCACCGAAAGCATGGCTGCCACAGGAATATACCACGGCATAGCATGGAGTCTTAAAATTTCACATTGTCAGTCGTGATGACGAAAGAGAACTTGCCACGGCGCTGTGAATAGTCGTTGCCGTAGAAAGCGCAACTCTCCACCCTCCTAGATGCCAGCACGCCACGTCTACCAAGCGCGAGGTCCATCGCGTTCGAGGCGACGCACCGGGTCGCTGGGTCACAGCCGGGACGCGCAACACGGTTCCCGTGCGCCACATATCAGTAACGCGTGCGGAGTGACGTGCAAATGGACGGCTCGCCGTTGCTGGTGATCTTGCGAAATAGGCAAGAGAACGCCGAGATGTTTTCACGCTGGAAACTCACCTCCCGGTGCGTCAGTGACCATGGTTAACAGTTGGGCCACGCCGACGCTTACCTAACCCAAATTCGGAAACCGCCCAGGCCAGGCCAGGCCAGGCCAAGTCAATGCGTCGAGCTGTCACAACCACATCACTGTTCGCGCCATCAAGCTCGTCGCGCAATTGTCACAGCCCTGGCGGCATAAATGATTGTTTCGCTTCTTCGGTGAATACTATTCAACGGTCCCTCTTTGGCTGGACATTTGACATCCTCCTCTTATTCGCCAGCATTCGATCCCGACGCAGCACGACAGCAAGAGGATACGCCTCGTCCGCCGCCTGGGGCCAGCAGCTTCCCGCTTGCTGCAACCCTGATCGACTTGCACTGAATCCCGCCCTCTCCCCCCCCGTCAAGCTGTCCCGAGCCGTGTCTCGCCGACATCGCTACGTGCCGGCCAGTGTTATGGCCGAGCGGAGACGTCGATCGATCTAGATCTCTCCTTTCCACGCCCACACCCAACTCATTCAAGCCGCGGCCATGCCTCGCGATCGGCCCGCGACGACGGGTTACGAGCGCCTTGCTCAGGCCGACCGCTTCAGCGACGACTCGGACGACGACCATCCCCTCGCCGAGTCCTCCGCCTCCCTCCAGCCCGCATCCGCGCCGCGCTATGCCCCCATTACGCAGCCTCGCCACAGGTCGGGCGTCGCCAGCCCCAAGGCCAGGCCCAAGTTTCGCCGGCGCGTGGGGAGCAACTCGGGCGTCGATATCAAGGCCATCAACGCCCGCCTGGAGCGTTGGGCCGACGAAATTGCCTCCCGCTTCAAGCGTGGCAAGGGCAAGCATCACCTGGGCGAAGAGGACCGTCTTGAGATCCACCATTCCGTCTTCCAGCCCCCCGAAGGAGTCCGCCCCGCCACGCCCGAGGGACTAGCTGAGACTGCCGGCGGTGACATGACCAAGTCCGAATTCGAGGCGATTGTGGAGAGCGTGCGCTCGGCCATCCGTCAGGAGATACACCCCAGCATGATCTCGCAAGGTAGCTCAGGCAGCTACTTTGCTCGGAACCCGGATGGCAAGATTGTCGGCGTATTCAAGCCCAAGGACGAGGAGCCATATGCAGCTGGAAACCCCAAATGGAATAAATGGATACATAGGAACCTATTTCCTTGTTGCTTTGGGCGAGCCTGGTACGCACCCCATACCCCGTGCCAGCCCTTTCAATACCTACCTACACCTGCTGACCTGCCACTTTGCAGCCTTATCCCCAACTTGTCATACGTCAGCGAAGCCGCCGCCTATGTACTCGACGCACAGCTCCGAACGAATCTCGTCCCGTATACCGACGTGGTCTGGCTGTCGTCCAAGTCCTTCCACTATCCTTTCTGGGACCGCCGCAGCTTCTACCGTAAGAAGAAGCCTCTCCCTCCGAAACCGGGAAGCTTTCAAGTGTTCCTCAAAGGCTTCAAGGACGCCAATGTCTTCCTGCGAGAGCACCCCTGGCCGGACCAATACTGGTCTGGCTTCCGAACGAACGATACACACCGGCACAGGCGTAAGAGGTGGACTGAAAGTTGCCGGCCCTCGACATCCGGGTCGCCGGACGAAGCCGATTCCAGCGACGACGAGCAGTCGAGCTCACGGGAGGAGCCTTCTGGGCCGCCACGCTTCGCCTGGACCGAGCCCTTGAAACAGTCGTTCCGAGAGGAACTGGAGAAGCTCGTCATCTTGGACTACATCATGCGTAACACGGATCGAGGTCTCGACAACTGGATGGTCAAGGTTGACTGGGAGTCCGGCCAGGTATCGCTGGCCTCTGAGCCCGTTCATTTGAACATGAACCCGCCGTCTGAAGGAAATGGGCCCCGACCAGTCGATGCTTCTCGAATGTCCCCTTCTCCGACGTCAGCATCGTATCCCTACAAGAGACAGAAGCCAATGGATGCATCAAACAGCAAGCCAACTGGTAGCAGTGCCCAGATATCCATAGGAGCCATTGATAACTCGCTGTCATGGCCCTGGAAACACCCAGATGCATGGCGCAGGTAGGTATCCTTTCTCTTTGTTTGGCAGCCGTATGTGCTAAGACTTGGCTCCAGTTTCCCCTTTGGCTGGCTTTTTCTCCCCGTCGATCTCATCGGGCGCCCATTCTCGCAGAAGACAAGAGATCATTTCCTGCCACTCCTAACTTCCACTGCTTGGTGGAGCCAGACGCAATTAGCTCTCAAGAAAGTCTTCCAGATGGACGAGGACTTTCAGGAGCGCATGTTTGCCAAGCAAATTGCCGTCATGAAAGGCCAGGCGTGGAACGTCGTTGAGGCGCTCAAGACTTCGGACCACGGTCCGCTAGAACTCACTCGTCGGGCGAGGGTCTGCGTTTGGGACGACCTCGTCGACGTGCCCGTGGCGGTGCCCATGCGGGTGACATCGTCGGAGCTGCGGCGGACCACGGACATGCGCCAGTCCATGGACGAGGCCGACATTGCCACTTCCGTTCCCAGCAGCCACGTTCCCGTCGACGACCTCTTGGGCCTCGCCAGCGCCCCTGTCGACATGCCGCGCTCCGGTCGCTTCGAAATGACCAGTCCTATAGGCGAGGACGCACAGTCGCCTACCAAAAGCTCCGTCAATCCAATGGACCTGGGCCCCAGCAGCGGTCACGCCGCAGGCGCGTCGATCACGGACCAGCTCGCACCGCAGCCTAGGAGCACGCAGAGCTACCAGGGTCCGTCGAGGGCCCTCAACGTCTACGAGCCGGCGCGCAGCGGCGGTCCTCGCCAGCAGCGGCGGTACTCGTTTGCCACGGCCGCCGCGCGCCGCAGTAGCAACTCCATCGCGCAGCACCTCCATCGCGGCGACTCGCACGAGGGGTACGACGGCGACGATCTCGAGGGCGATCTCGGCTACGCCGCCGCGGAGGGCCAGATGGGCAACCAGCGCAAGGTCATCGTGGAGCGGCTCGAGGCCGTCAAGAGCCGGAACCCCGTCTTCACTTGGTGCTGATGCAAGAGGAGAGACAACGCACCCTGGCACGCTGCTTTTAGATCATCGCGGCCCATGCTCCTCGTCCCCTCCTCGTCCTTGACCTTGCGCCTATAGCCATCTGTGTCACCTACATGCCCTTCAGCAGGTGACTGTTCTACCACTCGACCACCGCTATATGGGCACATTCCTATTCGCCAACAAGAGTGAGACAAGCTTGGGGAGGTGCCGAGCCGAGTCCCGTCGTCGAAGAGAACGGGGAGGCAGGACACCAGAATATGACGGGTCGCTCTCGTTGATCTGACCTGTCGTTCTCATTCCCCTTTTCCCCTCATGAAAGTATCATTTGGTCATTGGTACAGAGGCACACAGTACGAAATACCTACGTACGAAAGTTTGCATTGGGACGGCTCTTTTGCATATACGGCCACACTTGGCGTCCCGTGGCGAGATGCAAACCTTTTTCTTTTTACATCGACAATCGCCCGTGCGCGCTCTGCATCGGCAGCGGGCCACGGTTCTCGTGGTGCGTGCGTGCGTGCGTGCGTGCCTCACCTTTTCTTTCTTTTTCTTCCCCTTCAATTTCGATGGAGAAGAGCGAACAGGCCAGGCCAGGCGAGCGGGTCGAGAGTCGCCCGCGTAAGCGGGAAAGTGGTGGAAAAAACCAAGTCGGCAGGGGTCGCTTTTGCCGGCATGCATGTACAGTACAGTATTATCTCGGCATTTTTTTGCGTAGAAAGCGGTGAAACGGTGGAAATTAGAAAAGGATAAACCTTCCTATGTCAACATCGCATGGACTCGCGGGTTTGAGGAGGTTCAATGACCCATCACACAATTGTACCGTATGCGTTATGAGGCTCTCTCATCTCTGCCGCAAGGGCCCGATCGAGATTAGACGGGATTCCCAGCGGCGACACGACCGAGGCCCTGACACCTCACAAAAACCGAGCCCCCAAGCCCAACGAGTCGTCACGATGTGAGGCGATTCCCGAGAAGCTGGTCCCCCACCGTGCGCCACGCGGGTAACCCGAGGGTTTGGTTCGGCAAAAACAGGGGCCCCGACCAGGTTGACCCTTGCAACACGGCCGCGCCCACCGCTCCAAGACATGCAGCGGAGAAACGTGTGTGAGGGCTTGGACGGTTCAATGCGGACCCCAACTCACACCGGTGCCCGAGTGACTGGGTGCGGAGTGCAGCAACCCTCGCGCGTTCGGCGGACTCTCCATGTTGCGTTGCTGCCGTACAGTACAGTACTGCAATAAAGCATCACAGTGACAGGGGCAGTGCCCTCGCTGCCAACTTCTGTAGATGCACAAGGCACACCGCAACGCGTGCCCCCCCACACACACCCATGAGCGTTATGGGACCGTCAAGGGTCTGAGGAGGCACGGCCCGTCTTTGTCTGTGGTCGGAGGTGCCCCTGACTCTCCCGCCACATGAACCTACATACGTACTATGGAGAGGGGTGTATGGCAATGTTTGAGACTGTGCCACTGAAGTGTTTGCAAGGATCAGCCTTCTTGTCAACGGAGTCCCGTCCGTGTGACAGGCCTGTGCTCCCTTCGAGAGCCAAGGCAGCCAGGAGGAAGTTCGGTGCCCTTGACAGGGCGTATCTTTGGATGCAGTGAGTGAGTCTTTTGAGACCGTAGTAGGGATGCAGAGTAGCTCTCACAGCATCCATGCAGACGATTGGTCGGGACAACTCAATCGTCGCGCTGACGGGGCTGCACGGATGTGGCAGCGGCTTCGTGAGAAATGTTCGTATTGCTGCCCAGAATCTGGCCGTGGGTCTCGTTTGATTGATACTTCACCCACTCGACACCATGGTGTGCCCAGGGACCCTGTCCTGACCCGCCACTTGCAGTGCATTCGAGGCCGATAGCTCCATAGCCTCCCGCCCACAAGGTGCGAACAGCCTGCCCACGATGTGGCGGCTGTGGTGCGGCAGCAGGTCCCCGCGTACCGTAAGAAGACGTGTGTTTGTTGGCCTCGGCGCCCTTGCCCTTCAAGAAAATCGGGTTTTCTGTTGGTTGGTCGTTCGTGAGCGGCTCCTCTTGCGCAAGTGGAACGCCTCCCACTCCAGCCACAATACAAAGACTTTGCGCGCGTTTATCATCTTCAGCCCAGCTGCAACGAGCCGCCAGGCAAACTAGAAGGCGGTGAGACCACTCCGAGCGGCGTCAGCTGGTCCTTGCGCTCAAAGCTGGCCCGCCAAGCTCGTGCTTTGAAGGAGCGGAGACGATCTTTGGCCTCGGTCCGCCAGTCACTTTTAGTACTCCGTACATGACCCAGAATTCGAGTGTCTCGTTCTTAGGCATCGTCTCCCTGGCGCTGGAGAAGAGTCTCGTCACAAGAACGCTGGTTTTCACGCCGTTCGAGCCAGCCAACGTGCGAAAAGGTGTTTGTTTCAGCCCCATGTCCAGAGATCGTATAACGTTGGGTGTTGACATTACCATACATACTTCCTCCACGGCCGTTGCAGATGCGCACGTGCGGCGGACAGCCTTTCTGCAGCTCCTCGATAGCCCTGACCCTGCGTTCTTCGTCCGCGTTGTATCCAGGCCCGGGGCGTGGCTGGACACCATCGTCAACACCCAAAAGCATGCCATCTATCCCGTCTTGAAGTCCAGGACGTGCACGAGGCACGGAAAAGGTGAGAAGCCTGCTCAGAGTCTGGTAGCAACCTCATGGGCGTATGCAAGCGTCCAAGTACTCAGTTACTAACGGTGCGAGGACTGTACAAGGCTGGGCGAGCTGTACATTGCTGGTAGTAGCTGGAGCAAAGACCCCACCATGCCTGGCCTCCTTGCTGCCGGGTGTTCTGACGTGCATGCATCCGGTGTATGGGGGTCATGCCGAAAGTCGGCAGTACCTGTAGGCGTTCCCTGGATGTCGTTGGCACCCACCTGGGCCCTTTGCTTCATACGCTCCAAAGTGGCGGCTGTAGATCCTCCGTCCACAGCATTGGACAGCGTGTGCCGCATGCTGGCCCCCGGCAGAGGTGGTCACTTGCTGTCACGTTTGACAGATGGCCCATCCTCACATCAAACCCTTGTCGTCTTTGGACGAGTCCATGCAACCGCAGCACCTCGGAAAGCAGCCGTGCATCGTCGCCTGTTCAGACGCCGCCTTACGTGGCCACTCCACAACCGTAGCCGCCACATGTCAGTGGCTCACGGTAATCCCCCTGCCCAACGGCACGGCAGCAGAGCGATCAAGGTCTGATGGGCGGGCCAAGAAAGCCCAAAGCCATCCCTGAGATCCTTTACGCCGATAGGTACGATGGACGACCAGTCGGGAAGTATTCGTTCTTGTGTGATTTGACCGAGAGGCGGCACATCCAGGGACCTGCGAAAACCGGGCAGCCCGGCCAGTTCAAAGTAAACACGGCACTGTCGGGCCATCCTGGAATCAAGAGGGGGGGCTTTTGTTTTGGGTGGACTGGGCCCGCGCCCTGGGTACCACATGACGCCTTGGACCAAATACAATGCAGAACCGGCCTTGATAGGGTCTTCGCCACACCATTTTGGTCCAGCCTGGCTCAAAAACAGGCTTTCACATTCGCTTGCGGCTGTCAAAGCAGCGAGTATCCTGAATCCCGTTTACCGGGAAGAAATGGCCGCCGAGTCAGAAGCATCTTTCCCTGAGAACACGGTGCATCGAACTAACTGCCACCTAAGGGACGGAACAGCCCCCCTCGACGAATCCTTCGCGGAGACGATCGACTTGCTCGGACGAACATTCCAAAGATATGCCGTAACGAACGGCATTTACTTCGCGCCCATAGATGAGGTACTCCGAGCCGACGGACGCACAACGGACTGAGGGGTTTCGCCCCGATGATCGATGCTGACCCGCCAGAGCAGGACGAAATCTCGCGACTGGAGCTTATGCACTCGGTGCTCTCCATGGTATTCGATGATCGACTCATATTCCCTCCTGTACACGCTCCAGAACGGATCCTTGACTGCGGATGCGGAGCCGGCGACTGGGCCATAGAAGTGGCGGAACACTTTCCAGAATCCGAGGTACGCTGGCTTTGGCTCATGTCTTCGGTCCTTACAGCATTTCTGCCGTGGCGTCCAAAGCCATTGTTGCAGTGGTCAGTCGAGAACAAGGGACGACGTGACACCGGCCCACGTCCTGATCGGCCGCGTTGGACGCGGGCACGCTTCGGGCGTTCAACGCGAAAGGCTTACGTTGCGAATGCGTCCATTGACCCGAGGCTAAGGTCTCCTAGGTGCTCGGTATCGACATTAGCCCGCACATGATACCGGAAGACCTGCCGAACAATCTCGAGATCCAGATCGATGACCTCAATGGCCGGTAAGCTGGACGATCATGTTGCCGCGAGGCTCTGCTGAAAGGGCGGGCCCAGGTTCACGTTTCCAACCGACCACTTCGACGTCGTTCACAGCCGGTTGATGGCTGGCGGGATCCATTCGAACCGGTGGCGAAGCTATGTGCAAGATATATTTCGAGTCCTCAAGCCAGGCGGCTGGTGCCAAATGGTGGAAGTATACTTCAACGCGCAGTCAGACAACGGCACGCTGGAAGAAGGTCTGTGCACGTCCCCCCGGAGTCGACAATGCGCCGCTGATGGGCTTTGGGCTCAGATAATGCCCTTTCCCGCTGGTCGAGCTTGTACTTGGAGTCCATGCACCCTCGGAAGGACCCCAGGGCAGCCCTACAGCTACCAGGCTGGATGCGAAATGCAGGCTTCACAGAGGTCGAATCCCGATTGCTCACCCTGCCCATGTGCGGATGGTCCAACGGTACAGGACAGAACGGTGCGACGGCCGGAAGATGCGGTGGCTGACCGTAACATGGCAGTGCCCCGGGACAGCGCCATTGGGACGGCGAATACGGAAAATGTAGCCCAGCTACTATACTCGATGGCCGTGTATCCCGTAACCCAATGGACGGGGTGGGTGCTCAACATCTAGGCGGCACTTTGACGGTGTCCTGTCGATACTGACGATGTGGCAGGACGTCTGCCCAAGACTTTGGGGCTATGGTCGAGGAGGCGAGCGCCGAGGCGAGTAATGCTTCGTTCAAGGTGCGGACAGCGTAAATGCGTTGCCAAATTTCCAGGGAGGCAGGCCTTGTTGCCGCCTCACTCGGCTGTGTCTCGAACTGGGCTGACACCTTCTCCTGTCTTCAGGCCTATTTTCCATTGTGAGTCAATAGCTCCTGGAAGAGCAGGTAGAGGACCTCTTTGTTGCTGAAACGGCGGTGCGGCAGATACGTTTGCATCGGTCGCAAACCTCAGCGATAGGGACGCGACAGCCTCGGCAGGCACGCACGGAAGCGCGAAGGACACCACACCCAGTTTCGAGGCGGTGCAGGCCTTTTTGGCGGAAGCCGTCAGGATCGGGTGAGGATAGCGTCAAGACGGTGCAGTGCAAAGATGCCACGGGGAGCGGCGAAGGAGAGACGGGGCCGTGTGCGTGTGGAGACACGGTGCATACGGGATGACGGAACTCATGGCGTCAAGGCGGCTTCACGAGAGTGTGGCGATGGCATGGCATGCCTCATCCCGGGCGCCTGAGGGCGTCCGGTGGGAAGCGCCCGAGGCGCGGGGGGGGGCGCGACGTGGGCTCGAAGAAGGTGGGAAAAGGACTTGTTGTAGTTATGCGGCGCTGACATGCTGGAGGTGAGGTGAGGCAGGCACGAAGGGGACGAGGCAGGTGCGGTCGAGAAATGAGACAGACGCCAGTCACAGTGACACCCACCACCGAGTCAGGAAGTCCGAGTCGTCATTCCTTTGGCGCCTACTGTACTGTACTCCGTACATTTCCAGGCACTGCGGGCTGGACGAGCAGCAGCACAGCTCGACGGCCCCCGTCGGACGCCATGCCTGCCACCCGACGCTGTAGGACAGGACGGTGACTTCCTTCAGGCACCCAAGACAGCTTACATACAGTGCCTTATCCTAACCTAACTCACTCTTTACCCCTCCCCCCGTGCGTTGGCAGCTGGAGGTAGGTAATTACTATGCGTCACCCACAGGAATTAGCCTCGGGTGTTGCTCAATGGTCCCGTCACGTTGGTTGCGGGAAGAGCCGGCCAAGTAGGAAGCATCCCAGAGGGCACCTCTCAAGCAGGTACCGAGGCAGTACGTTCCTTTGCCAATGGCACCATCTTGATACCGACACGCTGGGACCGGTCATGCGAGCAATCCCGGCACGGAAACATGATAGGCGACCGCGAAACCGCCAAGCGCCGACTTTGCTCCAGGCGCACCGCACCCACCCTCTTCACGCTGCGGGCGCGCGTCAAACCACGGCCAGCTGCCTTAGTTCACCTCTGTCTGTATGTGCGCCACTCGAGACCTGGCGTCTCATCTGCAGCTTCTTGAGCCACGTACGGGCCGCCGCGCGTTGGACATGGGCGCCACTGTCTCTGACAAGTGAGCGACGCATCCTCGCATTGGCTCAGCTCTCTTGCCGACCTGGTTCTTGACAATCCGCGATCTGGTGGCTCATCAGGGGGTCGTCAACCGTCAATGGTCTATTGCCCACCCCGGACCTGGGGCGCAAGCGGGACGCGCCAGTTCGTTTCAAGACCAAATGCGTGCACGATCAAACACGACTCCAGGGCCTTTCCCTTTTTGCAAGGTAGGAGGCCTGGTATCGCCTCGTCTGCCATTCACTGGTGGAGGTGAGGGAGACGGTTCGAACTTGTTGGTTTGTGGCGGTAATGAAGGGCTTCATCATTGGCCGTCAATGCTGCCCTTGGGGGTGAAGGCGATATTTGGAAACTAAACTAGTTTTACGCATGAAGACAGTCATCGCTTTGGTACGACACTGTTCAAGCATGGAAACGTGGTAATAGTCGGCGTGCAGAGTGGCAGGAGTGTCGCCGGACAGGCAGCTAGCAGGGCGCATGCGACGGTCCTTTCTCAACAGGTCCCTTGTTAGACTCGGAGAATTAGAGATGGGAGTCCCGATGTATAGTTGTCGATCCATCAACAAAATAATTAACAGTGTCAGGGGTTTCAAGTTGGTGGCCCTGCGGCTCTGCACAAGATGTGTTTCTCACCTCGTCTGGTGTGGTAGCAGCGAGCGAGCACCCGCCTGCCATGCATGCATGCAGGTAGGTGGTCAACGGAGCTGTCCGGACCAATTGGGGAGCTCCCAGCCCAGCGACACCAACTGAGGGCGGCCTCACTTTTCCGCAGCTCTTTTGCACTCTCAAAAACAAGCTCTTGCGCCACGCCCTCATTTTTGCTGACCCTGTCAATTGAGCCAGCACCTGCCCCGACAGTCCGTCTGCCACCACCGTCTCCAAACCCTTCTTTCCAATTCACCCAAAGTCTCCCAAACCCCAATGGCAGCAGCAACAAAGCCCTCGACAGGCCTCCTGGCTGCCGCCCTGCGCTGGTCGCAGCCCGCAGCCCGCCTCCCCCGACACCCCGCCGGCGCAGCATCACGGCGAGCCGTCCAACCCACCAAACCCCGACGCTACTCCACGACGACCGATGATGCGCCGCCGCCGCCACCGCCCTTTCTATCGAAGCTCAAGGCCGACCTCAAGACGGCCATGCGCGCCAAGGACGCCGCCCGGCTGTCCGTCCTGCGGGCCATCATGTCCGCCAACCTCAACGCCTCCAAGACGGCGACGCCCATCAAGACGGACGTGCAGCTCGTCGCCCTGATACGCAAGATCCAAAAGGGCGCGCAGGACGCCGCCGCCGAGGCGCAGGACGCCGGCCGCCAGGACCTCGCCGACAAGGAGAACGAGCAGGCGCGCATCCTCGAGGGGTACCTCGCCGACAGCGGCGTGCAGTCGCTGGGCGAGGCCGAGCTCAGGGCCCTGGTCCGGGACGCCGTCGAGGCGTCCAAAGCGGCGGGCACGGCCGCCAAGTCGCTCATGGGGGACGTGATGAAGCGCCTGGCGGGTGCGCTCGAGGGAAAGGACGTGGACAGGAAGCAGGTGGCTAGCTTGGTCAAGGAGCTGACTAGCCAGTAGTTGCGTTCCCAGGACCGTTGTACAATTACTACCCTGTAAGATGCTGTACGTATGTATGCTGTACGAGGAGTAGACAGTCTGATATCTCAGCGCAATCATATTCATCATCATCCGCGTGCACAGTCGCAGTGGTCGCCATCAATGGGGTTGGTAGAGCCGTGTCAAGCAGGGTGCGTTGCGTCGCCTCGGGCCCGGCTTCGGAGCCCCGCTTGCTCCCCGGAGTTGTCATCGCGGCTGGCACGGCGCGCTCGTCGCATCGGCCAGCAACGCGAGATCGTAGGTAATGACGGAGTGACTCACGAGAGCTCGGCTTCTGGAGATGCGCCGTCAATATGCGCAACGACTGCAAAGCAGAGTGAAATGCACTTGTGTAAAGACATGGTTTGAGGCGCCCACATGCGATCGTTCCGTAGGTTAGTTAGTAGTAGGCCCCAATGGGCACAGCAACTACTACCCTACATCATCCATCCAACTCTCAATCCTCGCATCCGGCTCCCATCTACCCAACACCATGGCCCGCAACAACATCAGCTCCGGCTCTGCATTCGAGGCCGAGATTGGATACTCTCGCGCCGTGGTCGTCGACGACTGGATCGTCGTCTCGGGAACCACTGGGTACGCGCTGGAACCCCCTTCACACTGGCTAGGCCCGTATCTGCCCATACGACATGCAACTCAGCGCGCCATAGTTGCTGACACCTACATCCATCCTCCCGCGCAGGTACAACTACCAGACGGGCGCCATCTCCGACGACGTGGCCGAGCAAGCGCAGCAGATCCTCGTCAACGTCGCCGCGGCGCTGCACGAGGCGGGCGCCTCCATGGCAGACGTGGTGCGCGTGCGGTACATCCTCCCGGACCGCCGCGACTTCCCCAAGACGTGGCCGGTCTTGAAGCAGTGGTTCGGCGAGGTGCGGCCGGCGGCGACCATGGTCGAGAGCGGGCTCATGAAGGAGGAGATGAAGATTGAGATTGAGGTGACGGCCAAGAAGGGCTGTGGCGCCAAGAAGCAGTAGGAGAGGACTACTTGTTTATCGGAGCATCACGACATATGAAGTAGAGGCGGGATTCCAATCACAAAAG
Organism: Purpureocillium takamizusanense; assembly: GCF_022605165.1. Classification (NCBI taxonomy): domain Eukaryota; kingdom Fungi; phylum Ascomycota; class Sordariomycetes; order Hypocreales; family Ophiocordycipitaceae; genus Purpureocillium; species Purpureocillium takamizusanense. The sequence continues at coordinate 527,303 of NC_063068.1, forward strand.
TGGCTTATTTGGTACACTTTGTAGCACGCTTCTATCAGGTATCAGGGCAGGGGTCGCTGCCTACAGTAGTAACTTAGTAAATCAAGGGCGCTACCAATGCGCCCGTGCCAAATGTGCTCGCAATCGTGACGACGCTCGACGTCGACAGCAGCGACATGCCGCTGATGCCGTGGCCGGACGTACACCCACCCGCCAGCCGTGAGCCGACGGCGATGAGCACGCCTCCCAGCACGGCCCGCAGCGGCGGCATCTCGAGCAGGGGGCCGGCCACGGCGCCGAAGACGGCCGAGTCCGGCAGCACTCTAGCCATGGCCCACGCACCGGCCGCGGCGGCAGCGGCGAAGAGCATGTTCTGGTACGTGCGTGGGCGCTTCTCCGCGGCGGCGGCGTCGCGGAAGAGCCACCAGAAGTAGTTGCCGGCGTCCTCGAAGGAGCCCGAGATGCCGACCATGGTGCGGCGCGTGACCAGGGAGACGAGCTGGGCGAGGCCGATGAATAGCCCGCCGACGGCGCCCGCGGGGATGAGATCGCCGCCGGCAAACGCTGCAGAACCGCCGTTGGTGGACTTTGCGCCGGCCGCGGTCGCGACGACGACGGCGACGCAGGCCGCCTCGAAGAGCACTAGGGTCGCGGCGCGGGAGAGCCCGAGCGACTCGCTGATGACGCCGGGCGCGGGCTTGATGGCGGCGTTCTCGCGGCGGCGCTTGACGAGGGGCGCGAGGTAGCCCGTCCACAGCACACCGCCGGTCACGGCACCAGCGAGCACGTAGAAGCCGGTGCGGACGCCGGTGGCGAGCTGTGCGTAGAGCGTGCCGGGGCAGGACCCGGAGACGGCCATGCCGGCGCCTAGCAGAGCGCCGCCGAGAATGTTGCCGTCATAGCGGGAGAAGAGGCCGAGCGGAGAGGAGCTTCGCGGCTGGAGCTTGACGTAGCCGAGCCTTTCGGCGACGGAGTATATGACGCTGCGCGGGAAGGTCGATCGATGAGCCACGGCACAACATGGACCAACTCAAGATGCCAGACGTGTAGGCTAGGTAGGGGACACGTGGGGAGGGAACGTACGCGCTGCTGGCGGTGGCGGCCAGAAAGGCCTGGAACATGTGCCAGGACTCAAACTTCATCTGCGAGACGACGACGGTCGGGTTGGCGAAGCCGGCGGCGACCATGGCCGCGCCAAAGGCCACGCCGGAGACGAGCGTCGTCGTCGCCATGATGGCTGTATCGCGGCAGCCGGGCGGTTGTTGCTAGTACTTTTGTCGTCTTGTCTGGCTGAAACCAGACACGGTTCCGAACTCTTTTTTCTGGTAGAGGGAGGCAGGCTGGCGACACCAAAGGTTGTGTTAGCGGCAAGGCTTGCTTGCTTCCCGCCGACGAGACGCGAGAGGTAAGGCCGCAGAGAGACGGATCGTATAGTTGATGGCGTCGTGTTCAAGCCAAGGAGAGCTCAACCCGAATGTACATGAAGCGCGCGCTCGTCCCTATATACGTTTGGTCGTGGACACGGCCCTCTACCTCGTTTGTGGCTTGTTCGCCGCGTCGGGCGGGCCAAGGCGCCGTTGCAATCCGACCTACTACTAGGTAACGTACTTGCTCGGTATTTACCTAGCATGCCGAGCTAGTGCGGCGCCGGACTAGTTCCCGAGAGGCATGTCCGCCGCTTGCTGCTGCACCAGGCAGTCAGTCAGTCAATCTCTCGGGGAATGATCAGAGGGAAGCCCGTCCCCAGGTCGGCGGCCATGATGCGCTGAGCGGACAGGACGAAACGGGCCCAACAAGGCAGTGACGGCTGGCAGGTCACTGCTTCTGCCCGGGGGCGGGGCGGGCGGCCATGGGACGTGGTCGCCGAGTCTGTGTCAGCGTGTGTGCTTCGTGGTCGTCGGCGTGGGGTGACAGTCGCCGACCAAGATCCGGGGGGGATCGTCAGAGGCTTGGCTTGGGTCGGGCTGTGGTGGCCGGCGGCGGAAGGGGAAACGGATCGCGGGCACGTCTTTTCAGCTTCCAGTTTTGTTCAGATTTTCTGTGGTGCAGTACGGTATATACCGTATATGTACGTACCCGTACCCAGTCATCCTGGTCTCTAACTTTAGAATGTGCCGTGGGCGATGATGAGTGAGTGGGGGGGACCACGCAGTTGTGCAATGCTCGGGGACCATGGCGTGCGTGCGTGTTCGGCCTTTCCCGGTCTCCCGGTTCAGTGGCGGCGGGCTGGCGGATCCAGCTCCTGCTTCAAGTTGTTGGTAATTTACACCTGTAGGTAGTCCTTGCGCCGCCTGAGTCGGTGATAGGGACGCCTTCCCAGCTTCGTGATTCAGGCTGGAGCCGCGCTGGACCCCGGCGGTGGTAACTTTAGTTGGTACGTATTAGGACCTGTTACGGGGTTAGTAGGTAACTTACGGGCAATCAGCTCGGCTACGCACAAGATGCGGCAGCTTGCCATGCGGGGCCGTTCCGTGGAAACGTCGCACGACGATGCAGTCCTGACGCACATTTGCTTTGTAAGAAGTACGTCCGGTATGCACGCACATGACATGGCCGTCGTCTCGTCTCTTGTCGTCTGCTACTGCTACTGGGCACCCCCAGGGCCACAACCACATCTCGTCGACACGGTGCTGTAGCCCGTGCTGTGCCTACAGTAAACCATAGGAGGTAGCTACCTTAGTACCTATACAGTATAGGGTATGTAAGGCATTAATGACCCGACAGAGCGCATGTGCAGTGCAGTTCTGTGCTGTGCTGTGCTGTGCTGTGCAGCGCAGCGCAGGGTTGACGACATGCTACGTCGACTGCGACGAATCAACCAAAGAAAAACCGCCAAAAGCACAGCAGTCAAACTCGGTAATGATGCGTACGAGGCGCGAAGCAGGATCTGCTTGGGTAGGTACGTAGTAATGTACGAAGTACGCCTCCTTGTGTGTCGGGCCACGTGCGCTCCGCCGCGGGCTTGCATGCAAATGCCGGGCGCTCGGGCGGCCGGGATGACGGACCGGGATGGATCGCCGACAAGCGCAGCACCAGCACTGGGCGAGGAGCAAAGGACAGCAACCATCAACGACCGACTGTGTACATGTGCGCCACGCGATCTGCTTCGTGGTGGCTGAACACAATTTGCATCTGCGGGCGCAGGTACGAAGCAAGTTGATGTGCTCATGTCAATTAGTACCTTAGTTGTATGCTTCATTCGCTCCCGCTTTAGTTACATTAGTACCTAGTACTACCTGTGCCTACCTTTGCCTGGTGCCAAGTACGTTCGTAGTAGAAGCCAATGCTTCCAGCAATAAAGTCCCCAAACCAACAACAATGAGCAGTGCCACCCCCTTCCCCCGGGCTGTCCGGCAGCGCTCACCCCTCTCCGGTCCCCGCCAACTAGCGTCGGGTGAGAACAACAGCCCCGAGTGGTTCAGCGGCCGCCTCAGAGCCGAGGTTCCTGCGGCCGGCGGCGCGCGGTTGGTAATCTGATTGTCTGGGCCCCTTGCAGGCGGGGGGGCCGTGGCCCGTGGCTCCTCCTGCCCGCTGCTCGTCCGTCCGTCGGGGGCGGCTTGCCCCGCTGTCCCGGTGCCATCAATTGGATCCATACCAGCGGGAACGTCATCCCGTTTCGCGATCCGAAGGTGCGGTGGTCGCATTTCAACCGCGGACCATTCATTGCCCAGATACTCCGTACATTCTTATCTTATTTGTTCGGTCTTTGCCTCTCTCCCTCTCTTCTTTCCTTGCACTTTTCCATTGACCCATTCGAAGCTCGTGGCGGTTGGGTTTAGTAGGGAATACGAAGCCGTCTACTACAACTGAAATTGTACAAACCTCACGCAGTCGCCATCATGCCTCGGCTCCTCCACGTCAAAAAGATTGACGGCAAGCCCGGCGAGGTTTACTACCCGTGAGTGAAATGATGCCTCTCGCAGGCTTCTTCCTGCCAAAATCAACGCGCGACTCTCAATGTCACAAGTAAGAAAGAAAAAATACTGACGAGTCGCAGGCTGCAGCTCAAGGACGTCCCCAAGCCGCAGCCCGGTCCCGGCGAGGTCCTCGTCCGCCTCACCGCCGCTGCCCTCAACCACCGCGACCTCTTCATCCGCCACCACCAGTACCCCGCCATCTCCTTCTCGGCGCCCATGCTCGCCGACGGGTGCGGCGTCGTCGAGCAGCTCGGCCCTGGCGTCGACGCCTCCCGCTTCCCCCGCCGCAACGCCGGCAGCGCAGCCTCCGTTGTCCTCACGCCCATGCGCGGCTGGGCCGCCGACCTGGCCGGCCCCGAGCCCGGCTCCATCTTCAGCGTCACCGGCAGCAGCCGCCTCACTGACGTCGGCACCGCGCAGGACTACATCGTCGTCCCCGCCGACGAGCTCGAGCCCGCGCCCCCGCACCTCTCCCCCGTCCAGGCCGCCGCCTTGCCCCTCGTCGGCCTGACCGCCTGGCGCGCCCTCGTCACCAAGGCCGGCTGCAGCCCGGGCGACCCCGCCACGCCCGGCAAGAACGTCCTCGTCACGGGCATCGGCGGCGGCGTGGCGCTGCAGGCCCTGCAGTTCGCCGTCGCCCTCGGCTGCAACGTCTACGTCACCTCCGGGGACCGCGCCAAGATCGACCGCGCGAGGGGGCTCGGCGCCCGCGGCGGCGTCGTCTACAGGGACGACGACTGGGACAAGCAGCTCGCCGGCCTGCTGCCCCGCGACAGGCCGTACCTGGACGCCGTCATCGACGGCGCCGGCGGCAAGGTCGTCGCCAAGACGGTCCGGCTGCTGCGCACGGGGGGCGTCATCTCGCAGTACGGCATGACAGTCGCGCCCAAGATGGACTGGTCGATGCAGGCCGTGCTGGCCAACGTGGACCTCAAGGGCTCCACCATGGGCTCACGGAAGGAGTTTGGCGAAATGATCAAGTTTGTGACGGAGAAGAAGATTACGCCCGTCATAAGCAGGACGGTCAAGGGGCTGGACAACCTCGACGGCATCGACAGTCTGTTTGCAGACATGGAGGCCGGGCGGCAGTTTGGCAAACTCGTGATTGAGATTGACACTGGGGATGTATCTTCGTCAAAGCTGTAAGTTAAACAACGTGGCATAGAATACACACACACACACACACAAGACAATGTCTGTGTTTGTATTTGGTCTTCTTGAAGAAACTATGCTATGGCCAGACCGAGACTTGCGACTCCTGAATTTAAACGCCGTAAATGCAAAAACGGGGCGGCCACAGACTCCTTGTCAGCGACCATACCCTCACACACATCCGTCCCACTACTCGGCCGTCTTCTTCCGCTTCTTCTTCGGCCGACCGCCCTCCTCGGGCGGCACAAACTCGGCCTCGCGCTCCCGCTGCCGCTCCTCCTTCCTCTCCTTTTGCTTCTCCTTGCGCTCGTTCTGTGCCGCCCTCTCCTTGGCCTCCTTGCCGAGGAAATACTCGCCGCTCTCGATCTGCTTGTCGACCTTGCTCTTCTCGGGCGCCGGCGGGAACGGCGTGTACACCTTCTTGGCCTTGTCGGTGACGTTGTGCGGCACGCGCCGCTTGCTGAGCGTCTTGCGCCGGAAGTTGGGCAGGAAGCGGTCCCAGCTCTCGTTGGCCAGCTCCGGGTCCTTTGCGAGCTCACGCTTGATCATGAGCTCCTTGATGTGGTAGATGGGGTGCACGTTGTTCATGCAGTCCTCGACGACGCGGCGCACCTCCTTGAGGCCCTTGTAGGGCCCCATGGCCGACACCGTGTTGCCGTGCACCAGTATGTACGTCTCGGTGAGGAGCTCGAGCGCCTTGAGCGTCGAGCCGTTGGGGCCGAGGATGCGCTGCCGCCGCTTGACGAACCGGTCCTTGCTGCCCACGAGGTTGCGGATCTTGATGACGTCGCACGCCACGCCGTCGTCGAGGATCTTGATGGCCTGCGGCGCGGGCACGCTGCGGGCGAGCAGCTTGATGAGGTCGCGGGCGTTGAGGATGGCCGCCGGGTCGAACGTCTTGCGCGTCGTCTTGACCGTCATGGAACCCTCCACCAAATCGAGCGTGCACGCGATGCCGTGCTTCTCCAGGGCCTTGGTCACGAGCGGCCACGCCTCCTTGAGGTACACCTCGCGGTACTTGGGAAACAGCGTCGCGAAGGACGACTCCTCGGTAAACGTGCCGCCCAGGTTGTCCTTGGCTGTGAACTGCTCAATCTTCCATTTGTCGATGTCGTCCGTGTCCCACGGCTTGTCCTTTTTGTGCGTCGACGGCATCGTGAGATTCGCTCGCTGGCAGGTCGGTTGTCAAGGATGTTCCCGACAATTGGCAAAACTGGTTGCCGTAAGATGGTTATTCCGCTCGGCCACTACGAAAGAGGCGTCGCTGTCGAGATGTCGTCTTCTGAGGTTTGAACGATCACGGTTGTCCAAGCTTCCAAAAAAATTAGGATGGCATGGCTGGCTCTGGAAAATATTATGGGGCCGAGTCCGTGGCGGGGCGCTGTGCCGGAAGTGGGTCCACTGCCCAGTCACGGACGAGCTCCCAAATCTTTCTCGCGGCCTCGCTTCACCACCAGGCGACCCGACGTCACGACACAACCCCCAAACGGCCTGACCCCCTCCCCGACACCAATCTCGCCGCAATGTCCAGGGCAAGGGGCGCCGGCGGCGTCGACCAGGTCGTCAAACTCATCGTGGGCGCCGGCCAAGCGAGTCCCAGCCCGCCGATCGGTCCCGCGCTGGGCAGCAAGGGTGTCAAGTCGATGGACTTTTGCAAGGTGCGTCTCTCAGCGGGCTCGCCGCCGCGCGAGCCTGGTCCGACAAGGCATCGGGGAGGTATTAGGCGCTGACCGTGTTGCGCACAGGAGTTCAATGCCAGAACAGCACACATCACGCCCGGGACGCCGATGCCGTGTCGCGTGACCGTCCGACCCGACCGGTCCTTCATCTTCGACCTCCGCACGCCGCAGACCTCCTGGCTGCTTCTCAACGCCGCCGGCGCACCCAAGAACAAGAAGGGCAACCCGAAGGGCGCCGAGAAGCCCGGCCACGAGACGGTCGGCACCATCAGCCTCAAGCACGTATACGAGATCGCCAAGATCAAACAGTCAGAACTGCGGCTGTCGGGGCTGTCCCTGGAGAGCCTGTGCCGAGCCATCATCTGGCAAGCCAAGTCTATCGGGATCAACATCGTGGCATGATGCGACGGATGTTTTTTGGGGTGTGAGATGTCGGATACTGGGCCTGGGAATGCCGGATTCGATATGGCCGTTGCCAGCGAGGCTGTCGGGGCGGCCGGTGTACACTATGCTACAGATACCATCTAGAGGAGGACTGTACGATTTTACGTCGTGGGAAGTGATGCTTCACTGCCATTCAATGTTCATAGAGGCACGATGGTCAGGCAGTTAAGTTTGAAAGCTTCCGTGGATGATTGATGCATGCTGCAGTCGCGTTGATGGCCTCCGCGCCCAGTCATGTGATCCGAGATGGAACCTGTCGCGCATCGGGGTGAACGAGCAGCTCGTTCTCTTGCCTTACGGGCATTGGCCCAGAACGACTTGCAAAAAGCTGTGATGACGAATACGAGTGGGCCGTCAGTCCCCAACTCAAATGCTACAGGCGAAGAGCCAGGAATGTAGGGTCGGACGTTGTGTTACGCGTCGCGACGAACTCCTCGTATTCAGCAGCCACCAACAGGCGAGCCGCGTTGCGATGGCCATCGGGAACCTCATGCGAGGCATATGTCTGACTGTTCAAATAGGTAGGCAACGGTGATCTGAGTTCGCGAGGGCCAGGATTTGGTCCCCACGAAAGCCCTCGTATCACTCAACGCGAATGGCAATGCGAGCAGGCTCCAGAGCTCGACGGGCTTCGCCAGTCATCAAGAAGCAGAGGAGTCACGGTGACGCAGCAATGGAGACGAGAAAAAAGCTTGATAGGGCGGCGTTGATGCCTCCTGCCCTGTGCCACGCCATTGGCGAAGCAGCGACTTCGTTGGGGCTTCAGGGTTTCTGGGCCCAGTGATCCAAGAATAAACAGCGGGAGCCAAGCAAGAAAATGCAAAACCCACAGTGGGTCGCCAGGCAGTCGATCTCTCAGTGGAGATGTCCTCGCCAGCGCGCCGGATTGAAGTCTTGTTGCTGTCCCGCCTGGAAGTTGGCCTAGTAGGCAACACGGTACTGCTGTACTGTACAGCACACATCTTGTGCGAGGATAGCAGAGCAGAGCAAATGTGTGGCTGCAGACTTGGTTCTGTTTTGACTGCTCGAGAGCCATGGATATCGTGAGTCACCTCGCGTGGCAATGTCTTGAGCCCTTGGGACGTACGGTCCAGGTCCAGGCTCTGCCAAGGACCGCCGACTGTGTGGATTTCTCGTCGGATCGCTAAAGACCAGCGTCGCGACCCGTGAAGAATTGCACGCACGGCGGGCGCTTCCGGGAATACGGCCGGAGCACCGCCTCGACACGCTGTGGTTGGGCCGCCCTCAGCGCGGGAGAGTCAGGAACCTTGCGTCCAAACCCAGTACTAACCTAATGCAAGCTGCTGCCCAGCCCAGCCAACGGGGGCCATTCATGGCGGGAAGCAGTGGCCAAGACTACCTACCCATTCAATTTTTGTTTCCCCTTTCGCGACGAGAAAACTGATGTTGCTGTCCGTTGCGCCTTCCGCCGAGATGAAACGAAAAAGAAAAAATTGTTGAATACAAGACGAGCTGGTCGCCTGCTCTGCTGCCCGTTGCGTCGTGGTCCCTGGCTGCGTCCGGCCGCCTGCGACTAAAGTGGCGGGCATGTGGCATGCCGACTATTCCCAAGGCGGCGCATAAGGTTAGGTACAGCACCGAAGGGTCGGCACGGTGGCTGTCGCGAACATGTAACAAAGTATACATGGTTGAAATTTTTTTCTCATTTTACCTTCAGGGTAGTTACTTACTGCTCAGTGTTTTTCTTCAATGGTTCCACGAGAGGAACGATGGATCGGCGAGAACCAGATCTGGGACGGCTCGCGACGGCGAGGGAGTTTGGGGTTCGAGGACCGCCCGGCGCTGAGACACCGCTGCGCCGACCGATAAGCACGTGCTTCTGCGTACTAACCACTCAAGCCCTGCGTCGGTGTTTTACCTACAGTGGCGATGCAGCAGCAGCCAGGCGATACATGCCTTGCATGCATCATTTTTCACGGTGATACATCTTCTAGGCACGTACCAAAGGAGTCAGCTACTAACCAAACCTGGCGCGCGGTGCCCGCATCGACAACATGCAGGCAGGGTTCGCTGGCAGCGGCTGCACGTCGCGTACGTACCTTGGTACCGGCCATCCAACAGCCGCAGCGGCGTCGTCGGCGGCGGGTTGGAGTGGAGGGTCCAACAGTTGGAGCCCGCCTTGGAACAGAAGGACAGGGCGCATGGAAGCCTCAAGGAACGAATTTGCTTCCAGCATCCCCCCCGTCGAGCGCCTCCCACCCAACCTGCGGACGCCGCCGCCGCCGCCGCCACTACCCAACATTGTCCAGCAGCAATCCGATGGCACGGAACCAGAGCGCGCAGAAAACAGCTGGAGAGGGTGGGGAGGCCCCACAAACGACGTCGCAGCGCCGCCGCCTCGTGAGTCGGGCGCCGTCCGGGGGCTTGCTTCGGGGTCGTCGTGCGCCGGGAGCAGCGCCAGGTGGGTGGGCAGCTTCAGAGGCTGCTGTGTCTGCTCTTACTGGAGGAAAGATGGAGGCAGGCTTGACCGATTGAGTGATAAGGTACTAAGTTATACTGTACTGTACACGGACAGGCAGCACCAGGTCCATCATGTCCCGTCACCCAGTCCCAGTTCCAGTCCCCAGTCCAAGGTCCCACGCAGTTCGCGCCCACTGGGAGCATCCATCATCCCGCCCGGCTCCCCAAAACGGCCCCTCCGACGCCGCCATGCCATGGAGCGCCCGCGCCCGCGACCTTTTCGCTACCGCCGTCACTCGGGCAAGCAGTCATTCATTCTTTTAGCTCCACCTCCTACCGTCTATCCGCTCCATGACTTTTGACTTCTTCAAACCCCCCATTTTACTCTGCCACTCTCTCCCCTTCGCACGTCTGCCATCCCATTCACGGTCTCACGGCCGCCTCTTCGGGCCCCTCAAAGGCAACCAGCAATTGCGACGACAGGTTGGAGACTTCCTTGCGCGCTCACCATGGCTTCCGAGGAGCCTCCCCGGGGCGCCGCAGTCTCAGGCTCAAACCGTATGTCTTGCGCCCAGTTCCTCACGTCTCTCCCGATCGTCCCGGCCCGGGAACTGTACCCCTCCACCTCCCACTCCCCTCCTTGTGACATTCCTATCGCTCCCCGCACCGCACCATTCGCCGCACTGTTTCGTGACCGCCGGTCCGGCCGTTGCCAGTCGACCTGCATCCGAACCCGGCCCGTCATCGGTCCAGTTCCCAGTTGGCTGACATGCATCGCCATTCACAGCAGCGACGACTGAGCATCCCGCGCCGCAGCCCGCCGCCGCCGCCGCCGCCGCCGTCGACGATGACGGCAAGCTCCGCAACGATGTCCCTGCTGTTCGATTCTCCTCGGCGGTCGAGGAGATATCCCCAACCGCGACCGCGACCGTCCCTCACCTCCTGCAGGACAACAGCATGACCGAAGCCACCGCCGACCAGCTCAGGGCCTTTGCGACAAAGTCGCTGCAGGGCAAGCCGCTCCAGGAACGGCGCATGAACACCTTTCAATTCGAGGCGTTCTCCTTGCCTCCATCCAGGGTAAGTTCGGGCCACTTTACCGAGCCTCGGCCCGTGTCGCGCAGCTCACCATGATCGCCGGACAACCGCTGACGCCCCATCCGTGCAGGTGCCTTCTCGAGAGGACGAATCGCCCGACTCAACCAGACTATCGACCCCAATCTCCTCCCAAGTTCATTCTCCCCATGGCAGTCCAAGGATGTCGGCCCTGGCCTCGCCCCCCCTGACCCCGGCCGGGTCAGGCCCGTCGGGCGCAGGAGAGAGGCGGTCGGGTAAGGAAGCGGGCGACCGTACTTCGGGTCTCAGTGAACCCCCGTCCATTACTCCGCAGCCCACCTCGTCACACGATAAACCGTCCGCCGCCATCAGGGGATCCCTCGCTCACCGACCGGCGTCCTCCGACCATGTCATGCGAAGGTCATCTTCGGCAGAGGACCACAAGTCGCATCGAAGAGGCATGTTCAGCGGGGGCGGCTCCTCTGTCCCCACCTCTCGAGAATCGAGTCCGTCCCGCAGAGAGGCGTCCAACTTTTACTCCAAGCCCGCGACCCCCGGCGGTGACGCCAACGACCCGTACGCCAAGGGCCGCCGCCCGCCGCAGCATTCGCACCCTACTCGGCACTCCATCGACCCTCGATTCGTCTTCTCCCGCAAGAAGAAGCACGGCTCGCCTGGTGGCTCCAAGTCGAGCTTGTCGGAGAAGCAAGGAGGCTCAGGGTACTTCAGTGCAAAGAATGGCAGCGAGGAGTTCAGCGACGGCGGCCACGCCGCGGGTCATGGCGGGTCCATGGTCGATTTAAAGCGCTTCTTTCGGAAATCGGGCCACCACAAACATCACCAAAAGAAGAGGGACACATCGCCCGCTCCATCGATCAAGGCCGCCGGCACTAGGACGCCGCCAAGCTCGCGGTCGACTACGCAGCTACCCTTTGGCGAGGACCACGGTCTCACTTCCAAGTACGGCAAGCTCGGCAAGGTGCTGGGCTCGGGCGCCGGGGGCTCCGTCAGGCTGATGAGGCGCAAGGACGACGGCACGGTATTCGCGGTCAAGGAATTTCGGGCACGACATACGTACGAGACTGAAAAGGAGTACAACAAGAAGGTCACAGCAGAATTCTGCGTCGGGTCGACCCTTCATCACGGCAATATTATCGAGACCCTCGACATTCTCCAAGAAAAGGGACGATGGTTCGAGGTCATGGAGTATGCGCCGTTCGACCTGTTTGCTATTGTCATGACGGGCAAGATGTCGCGTGAGGAGATCCGATGCTGTTTCTTGCAGATCTTGAATGGAGTCACGTACCTGCACAGCGTCGGTCTCGCTCACCGCGATCTCAAGCTGGACAATGTGGTCGTGAGCGACAAGGGGATCATGAAGATCATCGACTTTGGCAGTGCCCACGTTTTCAGGTATCCCTTCGAGAACGGCGAGGTCCCAGCCAAGGGTGAGCGCTCCTCATAATTAGATCGCGAGGCATTGACTAACGGTGAGACTAGGCATCGTCGGCTCCGACCCGTACCTGGCTCCGGAGGTGTACGACTCCAAGGAATATGACGCGGCGGCTGTGGACATATGGTCCCTCGCCATCATATTTTGTTGCATGACCCTGCGGCGTTTCCCGTGGAAGATCCCGCGGATGACGGATAATTCCTTCAAGTTGTTCGCCGCCGATCCAACCCCTGGCCACGACCCAAACCGGCTGCTGCGCCCTGCGAAGTCGGAGAGCCAGCTAGCCAACACGCCCGCCCGAGACTTTTTGATGGAGGACGAAGTCAAGGAAAAGGGGTACCAGGGGCACAAGCGCGACGACTCTGAGACGGCATCTCATCACGGCGACCATCATCACAAAGACAAAGAGAAAGATGGTGCAAGTGGGGAGCGCAAGGAAGTCATCCGAGGCCCGTGGAGAATACTCCGCTTGCTACCGCGAGACAGCCGACACATCATCCATAGGATGCTCGACCTGAAACCCGACGCGCGCGCCAAGATGGACGAAATTCTGCAGGAGCCGTGGGTGGCCGATACGGTGATATGCCAGCAGCTCGAACATGGCGAGGTGATTCCTGCCGAGGATCACACCCACGTGCTTGAGCCGCCTGCGTCTCAGCCACAGTCAAAGACTTGAGATGCGACGCAGAAGGCACACTACAATATACAGAGTGGCAGTGATCGAGGGCGTTTAGGGTACGAGGAGTCTTGGCCTCGTGTAATGGTTAGCTACGACCGACAGACATGCTTCACCCGACAGGCATTACGAAGAGAAGACAAGACTGCACAAGCCCAGTCTGAACATGACACTACAGGAGGGCCGCAAGGGTCATTGGATACAGGACATTGGATAGAAAAGTAATCCGTAGATGCGTAATTTTCAATTGCGCCGCCTCTGGGGTGGCACATGACGACATGCATCAAGAATCCTTTGCGCTGTAATAGAGCCTGTTGATGCTAGTAGGGCCCGTGAAGGTGTGTTCGGCAACTATCGCACATTGAGTGGAGGAGGGCCGAGGATAGAGCGCGGTTGCGGAGGTGCCATGGTCGGAACCGGGGAAATCAGCTGCCGGGGCTGCCGGGGACCGTTGCTAGCCAACCTCAGGTCTGGTGGAAAAAAATTGCTACCCGCTGTGGAAGCCGTTGGAAGACAGCTGCTCCACCCTCTGGCGACTCGACTCCAGCCAGCGGCCAACTCAACCTCGAACCCGATCACCAACTCCTTCACCGACTCCAATTGCTCCGTCGCTGCCTCCCGCGAAGCCTCGCCCGACCTGTACACATTACAAACACAATGGTACGTTTACCTCCTCTGACACGAATGCGCTGCACTCGCAGAAGCTGGTGGATGGAGAGCGCACCGAGCCGTTTTCGCTCGTCGGATAGCCTTCGGCTACTGGGCCCGTGAACCGGCGAGCGTGCCCTTCACGGGGGCGACGAGATCTCTAGCCTGCAGCCGGTGGACGAGAAGGCGAGTGAGTGACCGAGTGGCTGGCTGGCTGGCTGACACGAAGAATCACTTCCCGGAAACAGGCCACTTCGATTCGATCCATCCGCGCCCTCGCGCCCCTCCTGGACCGCGTGCTGGTCCAGCGCATCAAGGCCGAGGCCAAGACGGCCAGCGGCATCTTCCTGCCCGAGTCGAGCGTCGAGAAGCTCAACGAGGCGAAGGTCCTGGCCGTCGGGCCCGGCGCGCTCGACAAGAAGGGCAACCGCCTGCCCATGGGCGTCGCCGTTGGCGACCGGGTGCTGATCCCCCAGGTATGCTGGCACAGCCCCAAAGCCTGCTTGCTTTCCCTCCTCTACGCGGGGCTGTCCCCCCCCCCCCTCCCCTACTGCGGTCGACCGTGGCGGACAAAAACCACGACGGAAGACACGCGCTAGGACGATACTGCTAGGAGGAGGTGTATGGCTGAGGCGAAGAGACGCGATATGCTAACGCCAAGGTGTACAGTTTGGCGGCTCGCCCGTTAAGGCTGGTGAGGAAGAGTACCAGCTGTTCCGTGACAGCGAGTAAGTGACCCCATGGCACGCCCGCACGTTACCGACAGGTGCGTTTCCGCGGAAGACGGTGAAAAAGCTAACGCCACGTGATAGGATCCTGGCCAAGATCAACGAGTAAAAAAGATACCCACCGCGGACCCGAACAAGAAGCAAAACGAGCAGGGCGGCGCCGACCACCGGACAAAGGAAGCTGTACTATACTGTACCATACGGCAAGACGTCGCGATCGAGAATATGGGGATCGAAAAACTTTTGGAGATGGCATCTCTTGCACCGTCTGGGGGCGGGCATCTAATGTAGCAAAAGGGCTTGTGCACGCAGCGGAGGAGGGGCGAAACGTTGCCAAGTGTACAAGATGTTAGTTCTCAGGACCGCGCAGACTCCATGTTGAATCTCCACTCCATCGTTGACTGGTACACCGTGTTCAAGATCGTCTTCCGCCTTGGCTTGGTCCATGTTGGGTCGTTGTATCTTGCGACAAAAACGGGTGTGTCCGGACCTCTGTCTATAGAGGCGAGCGCATCTCACCTTTGCTCCGTCTCCGACATGCATGAATGTGCACAGTACATATGAAAGATGCAGCATCATCTCCCCCCCTTGCACAAGGACAAGAATGTATCCTTTTTCCTGCCCCCTCTCCTGGGATGTATTGTGCGTGGAGGCGTGGTATATGAAAGGGGTGCCGTCGTTGGGCCGCCCAAAGGAGACAACGTGTTTCGCAGGGTCGCGCAGCATGTCAACGGGGGGGTAATAAGGGGGCCACCGACCCCCAAAAGGTCCGAAAAAGTCAACAACGTAACTACTCCGTAGGGCGTATAGTATTGCTGCGCGTAGCCGAGAGAAGGGGGGTGGGGGTGCTGTAAAGTCCTGCTCATCCTCCAATTCCCATGTGTGCACAGAGTAGTATCACCAATACCCAGCGGTTGGTCGCCGCCTCGCCCCCTCCCCCCCCTCCCTCGGATGTTGAAACGCGAGAAGGGCGTCTACCCACACACTCCAGGACGCCCCCTTTTCGCTCCGTTCCGCGGGCTCGTTGTGTGGATTTGTTTCGTCGGGCCTCACAGGCCAGTGGTTGCGTGGCGGCCCTTGCTGTGAAGCACTACCTACCTACCTACTTACTAACGTTACTGTACCTTGCAGCCGAATGCTCACGCTACGCCGCACGTCCGTCCGAAATGCGACCGGCCCGGCTGCGGGCTCTTTTTCGGGCGGGGAGGCGTGCCGACTAGTTTCCTACAGGACAGGCAATACATGGTAGTGATAACTTGGCACGCAAGTGGGTAAGTGCTGTAGTTGTACAACTCGCTTAGGACAAACAGAAGATGTTCATCCTGTCTGGCTGGGCCTGTTGGGTCGCGCGGCCTGGCCAGTGATTTGCCTGCCTTGGTAGTTTCAGACGCTCCGTTTCGTTTCAAGGCGGTCCGCCGCGAGGCCGCCCCGAAACGGCCATTGGGCGGCGGCGGCAAAACGGGAGCTAGTACGTACCTACTACTGACCCTCTTGGCCCGCCCTGCCGCGGCGGCGGGAGGAGGAGGAGGAGGAGTAGAAGGAGCGCGCGCGCTTGTGGGGTGTAAGTCGCCGGGCGATTCATCTCGTTTCAGTACTTTGATACTTGCGCTGCACGAACGAGGTAAGAGGTACTCAGTACCTTACTAGGTAGGTAGAACAAATCGGCCGCTCGGCTCCGGATCGCTACCTACTAACAAACAAGTTGCCCTTGTCGCGCGCTGGGATTGGACGGCCCCTGAAGGCAGCGAGACGTTGCCCTGCGTGGGTGCGTGGGTGCATGCAAGGTCGCGCGGGGGGGAATGACGTGCATGACAGGACAGGATGGGCAAGGGGAGAGAGAAAAGGTGCGGTTTGAGGACGAGGCGGCTCGGCTGGGGGAGGACGGCGGCTACCGGTTGGGGATGCCGACCGGGAGGCGAACTCTCAAGTGGGCATATTAAAGGACGTACAAGGCACTATACATGATTCGGAGGATCGCACAAGGGGAGGCAGAGTGTGAAGTGAGTGACCGAGTGACTGGGTGATTGAGTGACTGAGTTGAGTGACTGGGTGGATGGTTGCCTGTGCTCCGGTTAGCTGGGCGGCCGGGCCGGCGGCCTTGGCTTGTGCTCGCTCTGTCAGTAGTTACCAAGTAGACTGTAGACTAGAGTTGAGGGTTTCGTTCAGTCTGCGGCGCCGCGCCGGTTCAAGGTATAAGAACAGACCCCCCAGGGCAAACCCCCAAACAAGGTGGAATGAGTTAACGGTACGAAGTACCTGTTGTCGTCCGTTCTTGGCACTGTCCCTCCTTTCGACTTGACGCAAAGCCAGCAAGCCGGCCAAGCCCCCCCTTTCTCCTTCATAGAACCGTGACCTGCCTTGCGTCTGTTCCCCTCCACCGGAGGGTGCAAGTTTGTTCTTTCTGCGTTGCCAGCTGCGCTGCCGTCGTCGTCGTCGTCGTGCTCTTCAGTCTTCATGCGCCTGGCCTCTGTTGTGACGCACTCACTTTGACTCGTTGTACCCGTGAATCGGGACCGCAAGTTGGCCCATACAAGTAACACAGGCTGGCGCTGTCATTTCACAACCTCTGTTGACGACGCTCCTTCGTCACCTGCCTACGTTCTTTACCACCTAGCAACAACAACAACAACAACGGCCTGCCAGCGAGTCGCTCTCTTGGCACCACCACCACCACCACTCAATCACACACTCATTTGACGACAACCGCTCCCTTCTTCAAAGTCTTGGACCGCTGTGCGAGAATCCCAGACTTACTTTCTCTCTTCCCCCTTCCTTTCTTTGTTACATTGTTGCTGTCTACTACAACCGACATTTGGCCTTTGGTGCGACTCGGCTCTTTTGGTGTGTTCATCTACGCTGCCTCTTTTTTCTACAGCTCGGGCTTCACGATAGTAGCACCGGGCTACACGGACGACTTCTTTTTTCCTTCTCTCTTCTCTTCGTGTCTTACACGATGAAGTTTCTCACGATACTCGGCCTCGTCTCCGCGGCGAGCGCCCATACGGTGTTTACAACGCTGTTCATCAACGGCAAACATCAGGGCGATGGCACGTGTGTGAGGATGCCGCTGGACGACGCCACGGCCACCGGTCCGATCCGTCCGGTTACAGGTGACGACATGGCCTGCAGTAAGTCATTTGCCTCTCCACCTTTTGTCCTCTCTCCCCATATTCACCCGCCCAGCTCGGGTGTTGCACACATGATGAGCTGACACTTCATCCTCACCGCCGCGCGTCAACAGACCGTGACGGCGGCAAACCCGTCGCGTACACGTGCCCCGCGCCGGGCAAGGCGACGCTGACGTTTGTGTTCCGCATGTACCCGTCGGGCCAGCAGGACGGCGCCATCGACATCAGTCACATGGGTCCCTGCGCCGTGTACGTCAAGAAGGTGGACGACATGTACAAGGACTCCGCGGCGGGCGGCGGGTGGTTCAAGATCTGGGAGGACGGCCTCAACGAGAAGACGGGCGAGTGGTGCGTCGCGCGGCTCATCGCCCAAAAGGGCCTCTTGTCGGTCGACCTGCCGGCCGGCCTGCCTCGCGGCTTCTACCTCGTGCGGCCCGAGATCCTGGCCCTGCAGAACGTCGTCGCTGCCAACGACCCGCAGTTCTACACCGGGTGCGCTCAGATATACGTCCAGGACGGGCCCGAGGGCAAGCTCGACGTGCCGGCCGAGTTCCAGGCCACCATTCCCGGGTACGTGAAGATGTCGGACCCCGGCCTCACATACAACATCTACAACGAGCCGCTGCTTCCGTACTCGATACCGGGTCCCAAGGTGTACATCCCCTCGGGCTCAGCTGGCGCCGGCGCCGGCGGCGGCAACGAGCACGACGTCTCGCCTCCACCGCCTAACCAGCCGCCAAACGACTTCAACGGCGCGGTGCCCAAGGACTGCGTGATCAAGAACGCCAACTGGTGCGCCAAGCCGCTGGACAAGTACACGGCGGGGGCTGGCTGCTGGGCGGCGACGAAGCAGTGCTACGACCAGAGCGAGGCCTGCTGGAAGAGCGCGCCGCCGAGCGGCAACGCCAACTGCAAGGTGTGGCAGGATTACTGCAAGGGCATGGAGGAGGTGTGCGGCGCCGCGGCCGGCGGCAGGGACGTCTCGGGCCCGCCGCCGTTCAAGGGCGAGGAGCACAAGGCCAAGGTGCCGGGCGAGATCCCCAAGCCGTGGGGGAACCACGAGCAGTCCACGGGGCGAGGGGGGGATGGGAAGAACGAGACGGCGGTCTCGAGCGTCGTCCCGTCGTCGGCAGCGTCGCCCACGCCGTCGTCGGGCGGCGCAGGATACGGCCCCGAACCGACGGCGTCCAAGACATCGACGGACGGGAGGTGCGGCGGAGAAGAGGGGCAGACCTGCCGCGGCAGCGCCTACGGTAGCTGCTGCTCGAGCATGAACTGGTGCGGCCGGTCGCGTTGGCACTGTGGCCAGGGATGCCAGAGTGGCTTTGGCGAGTGCAAGTGATGGCGAGGGGGTCGTGACGAGAGGCCTTCTTTCAACACCAATAAGCAAACAGACTGTTGACTCAGGCCGACAAGAAAATTCGACGAAGCGGCACCGCAACAGCGCAATATTGCCGCTACGGATGCACTCTGCTGGCTCTGCTTTGGGGTGTGTGAAAGATGCTGAAACGTATAGCTAGAGGCAGCGCTACGCTTCGACGGGACCCCTAGAAACGGACTGAGATCGACAGTCTGCTCTATGCGTTTCTCTCTACGTCCCCAACTTCCGATCTGACCAGTCCATCCTGCACCATTACGCAGCCCCGAATCTGCGTTCACTATATTCTTACTCCAGCTGATATAACAGAGGTTGTCCCGATACTTTTCCTGCCTCAGAGCCACTGGTAGATGCGCTGTTGACCCATCCATGCTCCTGGGGCGAAGAAAGGACATTTTCGTCCCGTAAGGCGGAGACGGGAACAAAGGCGCTGACAGACACTTAGCATTTCTGTGTGCGTGTGTGTACTTGGAAATGACTTGGATCGTACTGCTCTTCCTTGATATCAACTGCACCAAAACCACGTACAACGTCTTCGAAGGCATTCTGAGACCAGCCAACCAAGTCCCTATAGGCAAAAGACGAGAGCCATTAGCCCCCCGAATGGCAGACGAGTTCACACTGCACTTACATTTTGTTAACTAGTATGAGCAATTTCTCCCGGGGACGTAGCGTTCCATTGGACAGTAAAGTCGCAAGTTTCTGTGCTGATGTAGTGTAGTTGCCTGCATCAGTGGCATCTACAACCCAGAGCACCACATCAGGTGCTGCACTACTTGCTGCAGCTTAGGTCAGCCCATGAACTTCGAAGTATTTGCCGACGTACTCTGGACCACGAAAGACCCGGATGGAGAATGGAAAGACTGCTTGTAGCCCTTTCTCTGATAGAATAATACGATTTCGGCGTATTGTCGAATGCCTTCGCCCTCCAGCTCTTCCACTCGCGGCAGCTCCAGTCCGCACTACCTATTGTAAGTATTCGTTCGGACGAATGGCAAATGTTTCGATACCTTGTAAATGAGGTTCCCAACGAGAGTCTTCTTTCCAGCTCCAGCGTCACCCAGGACGCTCAATGACTTCGTAGCCATGGCCGTCTGAATACTATCCGTGACGAGGATAATGAGCTGGAAAATACGGTAGGATGTTGGGTGCGGAGTAAAATTTGTGTTGTTGCCTTATGTATCCTGTACGTGACGGCAGGATATGGCCCACCGTTATGAGCATGGGCTGTGCGGCACGGCCCGTCTTTACCCTCCTCCGTGGTTCAAGTTTTCCACCCCGCACCAGACAACAATTTACCTCGCCAACCTCCGCCGATAGTCTCGCGTTCAATTTTGGTGAACAATCGGAGCCCTTCGCTTCTACGCTATGAAACATATCTAGCGCTTCAAACAGAAAGTCCTCAAACGTTCGGGCTCACCCGCCCGCTCGGACTCGGAGGCCTCATCTGAGAGTGCTCGCCAGAGGTACTTCGCTACGTATTCGTTCATCTTATGATACCTAACTACGAACCCAGGGAAAGCGAGCTATCATATTTATATGTCACAGCCTTGGAGGTATCGTTTGCAAGCAGGTTCGTATAATCCCTCTTACCTTCATGTACAGCTTAACATTTATCCAGGCACTGGTATATGCACACGAAGATGACAAAGCATAGGGGAGGTATTGCGATTGACCATCGGCATTGTATTCCTTGCCACACCTCATAGCCCATCCCATAACACTCCCTGACGCTTTTTGAGTCTTAAATGACGTGGAGGCAACCTGCGTAATCTACTCAACAACTTCAACCTCGCACAATATGAGCAGCCGCCTCCAAACCCCGTATCTGGCACATGTCAATGGATACGCGACCACCACACATTCGTGTCCTGGCTTGAAAGGGGGAGCAATGCCCTGCTCTGGTTGACCGGCCATCTAGGCTGTGGTGAAACAACCCTTTCCTATTCACTGGCTCAACATTTAAAGAGATCGGTGCGCGATCACGGACCGTTCTGATATATCTGTGTCAGAACAAGAACAAACAAACAGATGCAAAAGCGGTACTTATCGGCCCCATTTTCCAGCTTATTAGCCACCATCGTTCCATGATCAAACATGTTCGGAAAGTTTATGATCTACAGGGGCGAAGTATGGTCCAATCTTCTGCCCTGCTCTGGAGTTTGTTCCTCACGATCCTCCAGGACCCGAAATCCGGGTTTGTATACATAATATTAGATGCACTGGACGAATGCGAGCGAGCTTCCTGTCGCCAGTTGCTGGAATCAATCGCCGACATGCTCTCAAATGCGCTTTATTCTGTGCGGAACGGTGTTAGAGTCAAGTTTCTCTTGACGAGTCAACCATTCCTTCACGAATCTTATGCAGCCAACAAAGAAGTTCTGCAATCTCGAATTTATCGAACACGGCCAACCCGGTTACATGGACGATCTTGGCAAGTTTATTCGACGGAGAGTCGATGAGATCTGCCAGAATCGACAGTTCCCTATAAAGTTACGACAATATGTGTACCAAAGCATGACCCTCAAGGCCGATCGAACCTTTCCTTGGATTCAAGTTGTCTTGGCCTCTCTGGAGCAAACTGTTCGCACCGCCAAGACAGACCTAGAGAAAATAATTGCCAGCGTTCCAGAGGATCTTGCGAACATATACAAGCGGTATTTGGCTAGTATACCGCCTGGATACCAAGACGATGCCTCAATCTCCTGGCTAGTCACACCTATCCTGGTATACTGGCCACTCCAAGCGCCGCAGTCGAAAGTGGCATGTCCTTGGCAAGAGCCGTCCCAAGCAGTACAAGGTTCTGGGAACGAGATCCGGCTCTGGTTCCCAAACACAGCTCCCAAGCCTGCACATCCCACCCTCCCCGAATCTGTGAGCTACAGCAGGAGCAGCTCCCATCAACTAGCTACTATTACAGAGCGAGCCCTACGTAAGCGCAACCCTCCAGCGCGAATCATAGGCATGGCAATTCATTTGATTACATCAGGCGGCGCGTCGGCATTGAGCGGTCGAACTCGGGGAACCGCGAGGAGACTGTTGCGCTCCTGATTTCAATTCACGGTCAATGTCAGTGGTGAAAGAGGAGTGTTCGGTTGAGAGATGGATCAAGGAAGGCATCAATAATCAGAAACGGCAGCTCCCTCCCAATGTTGGCACCTCGCACGGTGTTGGATGCGATGGTGCGACAACATGCCCTTGTGCTATTGGCTGGTAATTGCCGCGACGTGCATGAAGCACTGTGCGAAACCGACATGGGTCGAACTAGGCTCCCTTACGAGCAGGTTGATGCTTGGATACGAAAGTACGTACTTTCGTACACGAAGTACAACTTGCAAGGCGTCAAGTCATCTTGCCTTGCCGGCTACTTGACTGACCAGCAGCAGCCACGAAATGAATGATGGAGCGGTCGAGCAACATATTTATTTCCTTACTCGGAGATGCGGAACGGTTACAGACCATTCCGTTGGCCGGGGTCTCTGTTCCAGCAAGGTCTATTATCATCTTTATTCCCCGGGCAACTTCGTCGAGGCTCTGCCCAAGCACGTTCCGCCCGATGGAAGCAACCTCCAGTGGCATCTTATATCAACTTGCCATCTCAGCTTCAACGGCTCAGTTGTCACAGCCCGGGGCCCGCAGGGATATACCTAGTAGGCAGCGGCACAAAAGCTGGCGGACCTGTGTCGCTGCGCCGTCACCTCCGGTAGTTTAGAGGTACCCACTAGAGGTAGTAGCCCATCAACGTCCGCAGACAGTACCGAGGTATTGAGTACTTACTTATCAGGTTGGTACGTTGTAGGTCAGAAGAAGCTCGGTACCTGCAGCGCTGCGAGTGAGGTGGTGTTAGGTGCAGGTGGTGGCACCATCGTCTGCTGTCCGCGCTGCCTGGCGCAGCCAGCTTGGCCGACGGCACAGGGCGGGCAGCTCAACGGGACCGCCCACCCGACGCATCTCACGCCCGTCCATGATCAAGGTTCACTCTAACGCTCCCACTGGATGCACCATCGCTGTGCTTGCAGCCGCCCAGCGCCGCCGCCGCCCCGACGGCGCCGACAGGGGCAAGAAAAAAACAGCCACCGCCACCGCCCACACCACATCAGCGCTTCATTCGGGGGCCCGCCAGAACTAACTGACTGACTGACTGACCACGTCAGGCTGCACCAGTCCCGTCTAGTCCACCAGTCCGGTCCAGTTCATCCAACTCCACGTTCCCCGTCCACGACACCACAAAGGCCACTTGCGCATCTCATCTCATCCCGCAACCGCACTACTTCCGCAACACCAACGCTGGCCCCTTTTGCGTCCCAGATCGATCGCCGCCGTCCGCGCCATCTCGCCACGCACGCGCACCCTGTTCCCGACGCGAGATTCCTATTCCTACTCCCGTTCTCTCGACGAACCAGCCTTGCGACCGCAGACGTCAGACCCGCCGCTTGCCCCCGTTCGACTTCCGACGACCGCCCTCCTGACCCTCAGAGCTCGCCTGACGAACGCCGTCGTCACCGCCCATCATGCCGAACAACCGCAACTACGACTTTCTGGTACGCCCTGTCCCCGCTCTCCCTCTGTATTCTCCGTCACCGGCGTCTCCTTGATAGCGTGGGCTTGGGGCTGCCCCTCGCGCGCGCGTCATCGCCTGTGCGGAGCCCGCCAAGCCGCTCACGCTGGCTCCGAGACGCTGCTGCGGCGGAGACGAATCTGTCGACGAACAATGAATGACGATACGGCCAATGACTGACCCGCCTCCTACAGATCAAGTTGCTGCTGATAGGCGACTCCGGTGTCGGCAAGTCGTGCTGCCTCTTGCGTTTCAGCGAAGACTCCTTCACGCCGTCCTTCATCACCACCATCGGCATCGACTTCAAGATTCGCACCATTGAGCTCGATGGCAAGCGTGTCAAGCTGCAGATCTGGGACACGGCCGGCCAGGAGCGCTTCCGCACAATCACCACTGCCTACTACCGTGGCGCCATGGGCATTCTGCTAGTTTATGACGTTACCGACGAGCGATCCTTCAACAGTTCGTGCTTTATTTCCCCCCCTTCTTCAGTACCGGAATAGAGCAGTCCAGCTGACAGGGTTGCCCTCCGACTACAGACATTCGCACGTGGTTCCAGAATGTCGAGCAGCACGCTACCGAGGGTGTCAACAAGATCTTGATCGGCAACAAGTGCGACTGGGAGGACAAGCGCGTCGTCTCCCAAGAGCAGGGCCAGGCCCTCGCCGACGAGCTCGGGATCCCCTTCCTCGAGGTCTCCGCCAAGAGCAACATCAACATCGACAAGGCCTTCTACAGCCTCGCAGCCGATATCAAGAAGCGCCTCATCGACAACTCCAAGAGCGACCAGCCCGCCGGTGCTGGAGTCAATGTTGGTGACAAGGGCGAGGTCGCCGGCAAATGCTGCTAAGCGAGCGCAGCAGAAACAACACGACCGCCACTTTTGTTTGTTTTGAATCGCCAGCATCCCATGGCTTGCGACGGCCTGATAACCCTCAGGCGATCACGGCGGAGATGAAATGCCCTGGGGTCGACGGGACTGCCGCGGCAGGAAACCCTTGCGGCGAATGAAGGACCTGGGCCACGATGCTTCCGCACCCCATCCCAACAAGCTCATGTTCCACGCTTTTCTTACTTTTTCACGCACCCCCTCACGTACTGGAACACGCGCACACCTCTTTTAGAAGAAAGCAGCAGACACGGTCCGGAGTTATCTTTTTCTTGGTTTTTGTTTCATCTGGGTTTAATACATGCTCTTGTGCGGTGCGCTCGGCCAGATCGGCGCGGCGGACTCGGGATGCTGTTGACATGTATGGAGAAGGAGGCGCTCGTTCTCATGCTCGGCTCACGACGATGTGTACGAGATTTCTACACGGGGGCGCGACTCCGCAGGACGATGCCTGGGCGGCGCCGCTTGACTGCCTGCGAGCGAGAGGACCGAGAGGACGAATCACGGTTGCGATGAGCGATTTAGTCGATGTGCTGCATGCGTGGGGAGGATAGAGATACCGAGACGACGGACTGGCTGTACAGAGACACTTCTCGATAGGCGGGAGAGGAGAACAGAGGCACATTTATATTGACAGGCGGTTACCAGCTCACTATCGAAGCATGGACAATGATTGTCGTAGGCGACACTGCCACACCACTAACGCCCCAAGCCGCCCCCACCAGAAGGGCGCGCTGGTTCCAGTGTCGGTGGAAGCGCCGTGCCTCGGCCTCGGTCTCGCAGACGACGACGAAACGGCCCCGTACTGTCTCTGGCGTGTCTCGATCGCTGGAGACTAGGGCCGTGGCTTCCCGGCGCGTCGACTCCGCCTCCTTCCCTTCCTTGTCCTGAGCATCATGCCGCGGCGGCTGGAGGCACTGTGGTGGGGAGACCTTCCACCTGCAACCCCTGGTGACGCCATCGTCGGTGATTCTCCGTCGCAAGTCCTCAGCGGACAACGTGGGCGGATACACGCGCAGCAGCACAACAGGAGGCTTATCGCCGTGCGCGTGCTCCGCCCCGCCGACGAGGCCGGCGAGCCGCCTCGCCCACGCGCCGACACCGGCGGAGACCCGGCGCTTATCGATATCGAGGCCCACACGCGATGTTGTCGACGGCGACGAGGAGGAGGAGGAGGGGTTTGAGGGCGGTGACGGCGGCGGCGCGACGGTAAAGCCGGCGAGCTCAGCGGCGGGCTCGACGTCCGGGGAGCGCAGGTGCGGCGGCGTCGACGCCTCCCACAGGCCGGTGGCGGAGCGCATGCGGTGGCGCGCCAGGCGGTGCAGGCGCACGAGGCGGTCGCGGTAGACGGTTGCGGCGGCGGGCGTCGAGAAGGAGACGTGGTAGCGGCCGAGGGGCTCGAGGGTGGAGGGATCGCGTTCCTGCTGCACTGTGTGATGCCGGTCGTGTTAGGGCAGAAGCTCCCCTACCGCACCTTCTGAGGGGTGAATGGGAGAATGACGGACCTTTCTTAATGGCGCTGTGCCAGCTTGAGAGGCTGCTCGGGGCGATGCGGTAGAAGTCGCTGGCATTGAGGTTGGTGCTCAGGCCGTGGATCGTGAGCATGACGTGCGAGTCCGCCTTGGCGACTGCGGGGCCGGCGGCTGAGTCTAGGCCCTGCTGCTGCTGCTGCTGCTGCTGCTGTTCGATGGCGAGGGTATCAGAAGTCGGTGACGCGGCGTCGTCGAGGCGTGCGAAAAGCTCTTGGCCGGACGGAGTCTTGGTGGCGGCGCCGGCATCGTGTAACGGCGGCGGCCGGGCGCGACGCTTGAGCAGCGGCCAAGCAGACTTGTCGGACTTGTGACTCCGGGGCGGCGAATAATAGGAGGAGGAGGAGGAGGAGTGTATGCGGCGCGTGAAGAATAATGGCAGCGCGGCCTCGGCCAGGTGCCTCGACGGCGACGGGAAGGGGGCCAGGAGCAGAGCCACCCGGGCGGGAGACGGCGTCATGATGCTGAGGGCGGGGGGAGGGCGGAACGGCGCATTGAGGATGACGGAGACGAAGAACGGGCGCGCGCCGAGGGGTGGATGAGCGTGGAGGTTGTTGGGCGCGCAAGAATGTGGTGCGGATAGCTGGCCAGCACTCGGCTGCAGCTGTCGTGAGGTTGAGGTGGATGGATGGTGGTGATGCTGGACTTTTTGGTGGGGCTCATAATGTGGCCTGGGGGGGGGGGGGGCAATAAAGGCGGGCCCGAATGGATCCATGGATGGCAACTGAAACCCCCCCTTGCCTTATAGTGCTGGGCTCAGCACGGCGGCGTTATTGGCCCTGAATCTCTGATTTGCCCTAGTGCTGCGTGCGCTGTTACAAGTTACAACTTTGCGAATCGCATCCCGGGGGACGGCACAAGTGTATTGCCAAGCAAATTCTCGCTAGATATCAGGAAGCTCAAATCAGCGCGTCAGAAGGTGAGCGGCTCCTTTCCACGTTCATGGATGGTTTGCAGAACTTTACTGCTGAGCTTGATTGGTTGACAATGCTGCCGAAGGTAAAACCATGAACAGAAAAGACACACTTGGGGCTGTGAGTTGTCCTACACAACAGACGGGACTGTTCACGAATTGCCGCATGCAGTCAACAGGCAATCAATCAATAAGTACTCCACGCACGGTGTCACAAGCGAAAGTGATTCGTGTGAGAAGGAAGAGTGTAAGTGTATTGCCGGGTTACCAACCGCTTTCCACCTGTCTGGTCTCATTCAATGTTGAGTTCAATTTGTTGCCAGGAAGTGTATGTCTGTCAGTTTCCACATGAATGCCCTCCCATGATTCAAATACTAGAAAAAACGAGCGACGAGTCATGTTCCAAGTCCATGACTTTTGATAGAAAGTGAAGGGGTGCAGCCAGCGGTCGCCGAGACGAGTGGCTGAAGGCGCCCGGTACGGCAGGCCATACGAGGCGGACGGAGCAAGTCCTGCGAGAACAAGACTTGATCGACTTTATGGGTAGCTGAACTTGGGCTCCGAGAACGAGTCATCGTCATGCTGAATGACGGTGGCAATGGTCTGGCCAGGCTTGGCCGTGGTAAAATCAATTTCCCTTCCCTCCAAGGTATCGATGTCGACGGCAGTGCCTGGGTACTGGTCTCCAACTCCGACAAAGTACTTGAGCGAGGGGGTAATCTGGTATAACTGCTCGGGCTGGGCCATGAATCCGGCAACTGGCGTGACGCCGCCGCCGCCGTCGTCCTTGCCATATCCACAGTAGATATTGCCTACAAGGAGTTGCAACATTAGTCCGAAGTAACCAGCTCAAAGGGCTTCACAAGGTTCTTACGATAAGTGATGGAATCGTATGGCCGCGTCTTAATGGCGAAGGAGCTGTCCGCTGCCACAGCGTCATAGGGAGGATTGAATTTCGGCGTGCCAGAGCCGTCGAGCTCCATGGCTGCTTTGGTGCCCACCTTGACGGCAGATTTCACCTCCACATTGAGGGCAATGGTGGAGATAACCTTGACGTTGTTGTCGAGCACCTTCTTGACCGTGCCGGCGGCAGCATAGTTGGCAGCCTTGGCTGTGAACTGGACGGAGCCAGAATTGGGGGCCGAACCGTTCGACTGCCACACAATTGGCCAAACCTTTGGCTTGGCCCCAGACCCTACCTCTAACGCCGGCGGGTCGTTCAAGAAAACGTAGTTTTGGTAACCCTTGGAATGGTTTTCAACCCTGACAATGTAATCGGCGGTTGCCATTGTGACGTCTGCAGAGTCTGCCGATATCTGGGGGTTTTGGTGGATGTTGCCAAAGGCTGGACGAGCGAGATGCTGATGCTTGGAAGATGCTGATGCTGAGAAGAGATACCATCATACTTCGACGGGAGCTTGTTACCCTTTTATACAGCGTCGGGAGCATGATGTCGATATGGTTTTGCCTGGTTTCCGTCTCATCATTGAAGCGCGGCAGTTCCGATGGGTGACCCGAGCATGTTGGAACTCATCTCACTCTCGTTGGGTTGTCATGGAAAAGAGGCATGACTCGGAGCTCAGCCACCGGGCGGTTCGATATTCACCGCCAGGCGAAACCATATGGGAGCTGCCGTGCACGTTGCTCGCACGACAGGGCCCCGCATACCTGATTTGACTATTCAGAGAAGCCTCTTTCCTCAGCAGTGCGACCGCGGCCGACTCGCGGCTCAACTCTTAGTCGTCGGGAACGCTGGTCTGGAGAGCGGCGGCACTTTCCGCATTGCTGCATTCCAGAGAGGATTACGACGGTGTTGTCGGCGTCAGAGGTTGGTCGATCTCACCGTGGCACGACACATGGCCATGAACGCCACGGATCACAGAGAACAGTCAGCCAAACGTGTCATGTTGATACTTGATATTCATGTTAACGAAATCACCCTGTAATATCCAAATATTGACTTGTGATGGAACGTGACTTGCGCCTCTTCGGTCTTGGTTCAACGTGCAGCAGAGGCACAGCCCTCGGATACCCGCCTTGGGTAGTCTCAAACCCTGGCTGGGCTGAAGGATGGCATTTCCATCGGCTCAACGGCACGGCGTGTCACATCTCATGCTTGGGTAAAGTCCCCATCAACATGCAAATTGCCAGAATGCAATAGAAACCTGGTGACCCTCTTGACATGGTAGGCGCGCGATCTAGCACATTCTCTGTCGGAACTCAACGCCGAATATCTAGAGTGTCCGTGTAACTCGCGCTCAGACATTGTTTGTAACTCGTTACCTCCAGCTGGCAATAATATTACGGATACTCAAGTATGCTGCGGCGCAGGACGGGACGCTGCCGAGGTGATAGAGTGCCACGCCGTGATCATGCATGCTGTAGCGCATGTCGGCGATGCCGTGTCGGAGCCCATGATTACTGGTCACATGAAGCCGCTTTTTGGATGCGTTGGTTCATTACAGGATATGCGGCCGTTCGCGGCATCCCGACGTAGGCAAGACAAGAAGGTCACGCTTCTGATACCATTACATTTTCAACAAAGCACCATAGCTAGGCTCCCAGATGTCAGTTCCCTCGAGGTCTAATATCAACCCCTTATTTCTTACGCTTTTTGGATTAAAGAGATGCGAAAACGGAGTAGGTCTGGCCAGTCTGGGTGTGGACCACACCTTAACTTGGAGCTCCCGACCCTTCATATCATCCGTTGGCCTTGTTACGCGGAATGTAGCTAACACACGTACGACAGTGATAAAACTCGTCTCATCATCAAGGACTCCACCCGGACACAGACGATGCCGTAAACCAAAGGCATGATTCGAACCTGGCTCGTTGCGAGATGGCAGATAATACCCCGGCTTGAAGACAGTTGGTTCTGCGTAAGTCGGCGAATCATGGGGACACAACCAGCCAGAGCGAGGGTGGAATGATTGACCCCCTTGGGTATTCAAACTTGTTGTCAATAATTCCTTCATTGGGCACATGCTGGATGAGTGGTAGAAGTGGGTGCCACCAAAAAGACTTGGGAAGTCTTTGGGAGTAAGAATAGTCTACCGCCTTTCCTTCGTGAAGTATGATCACAGGTTGGTCGAAAGATGTGGGTGCGCTCAAAGGACCGTATGCATCGTTGTGCTTGAGCCAGGGGAGTGCCGGTTCGTCACCTGGCAGCAGATCTCTAATGTCGCCAAGGAGCAGCCATGGTTGCGAGCCTAAAGGCAGTCAAAGACATTTCCAGCAACCACGGTGGCAAAGGGCGAGGCACAATACGAACATAGGCACCAAAATACTAAGCTCTAAGTCAGCGACCTCAGTCAGCAGCATTATTTCGAGATGATTAAGCTATGTTGCTATAATGTCAATATGTCCTTCTCGAAACTTACCCGTAGGTAGCGATAGGCTCAGAGACGTCCTATACAATACATAATTACATAGAGTTGCTTATGATAATTTGAAAAGGGCGCATAGAGTACAACTTTGCCCTGTCTTGAACTCAGGCTGCTACCAATGTATTCTACAAATATTGCAACATGAGATAGCTATGTCCCAGAGCGCACATGGGAGAGGTCGGGCTTCAAGATCACGATTTTGGTCAGCCAGCCGCTCAGGAAGTCCTACAGATTAGAGATCTTAGCAGCATGAATTTCTGTCTGTATATCATACCAGCCACACCGTAGAACACGTGGGGGCATTGCGCAGCGTGTTCGTGCAAGCCTTATTATACGATGGAGACGGCTTGGATGACGGCTTACAACCGACTATAGGTTTTTACTTACGCACTCTCTTCTGAGAAGGTCGAGCTCGGGCTTTTAGATCCTTGAATAGTGAGTGGCTAAGAAAATTCTCTCTCTCGCTACTGCAGAGGCCGGCCGCTTCTTGGCTGGAACATGGACGGACTGTTTGCCTTTAGGAATCATCTGATGGAACGCGATCCCGTTACCATGGCGTCGAACGCCAGCCAATGCAAAGAAGAAGAAAACGATTTAGTCTTGGGGCCATGGTACTGTAAGTTCTTCCTGTCTCTTGATGATGATCAATGAACCTTTATTGTGGTATTGGGCTTGAGGAAAAGTGTTGCAAGGTCCGGGGCTGCAGATATATGCTATCTCTGAGACAGGTGCTGGTCGTGAACCGCAGTGGGGCAGTGATGGATTTTCTGAGTTTAGGTATACGGTACTTCGTAGAAGCCTGTCATCAATAGTGGTACTGGGGGGCGCCACCCCCTAACTCTAGGGGGCATACATCCCCTGTATCAGACTTCTCCAGGTGTTTTCATCCCCTATAGATTGGCCTTGATGTACTGATATTTACTGGGGGCATAGGTTCCGATGGTAGGGAGAAAAGCCATCTGGAAGGACTCCGTTTCTTCGCAACAAAAGCCCACCACCAGTGCCTGGTGGCCTGCGACTTTGACCCGCTGTACCAAGTACGTTGACCAATCTCAAAATTTCCGTCGACCACCATCCATCTAGACAACCTCAGCCTCAAACGGACGGCAACTCGCCGTGCCACATCGCACATCATCGCAGGGACCCAATGTAGCCCTTCATCGCTCGCCATGGCCCCCAAGTACATTGACGCCAAGGTCCGGCCGCTAGCCAACAATACGGGCCTCGAAAAGGCGAGCCTCCAGGGCGCCGCTCGCGTCTATGTCACCAAGGACGCCTTCCTCTCCCTCACGTCCAGCAGCCTCGACAGCCGCGTATGCCTCGTCGAGAAGCTTGCCGCGCCTCCAAGCTCTGCCCCTGCCACCGCTGTGGGCGCCATTGCGGGCGATGATGAGGGAAGCGCGCCGCCACCGACAAGGCGGGAGGCTCTGCTGTGCCCGCACCCGCAGGGCATGAGCCCCAACGTCGTCCAGATGACGCGCGCATTCATTGAGGCGTCCGGTTTCAAGCTCGGAGATCCGGTGAGGATCATGCTGGCCGAGAACCCTGCCGCGGCAGACGGCGAGGAGGTCGTCGTCGAGGATGCGTCCACGGACGAGGACAAGTTGACGGCCGAGGCGAGACAGTTGCCCATTTGGAAGTCATCTTGGGAACTCTCCCTTGCCGTGTCCATGAGTAAGTGGCCCCGACTTTGTCCTCACCGTACAATAGTCTGTACTGACGCTCTGGCAGGTCGCGCGGAACAAGTATTCCCTGGCATGGTGTTCGAGGGAGTCGGCGTCAACAAGTTTCGCCGTACTTTCAAGGTCCTGTCAGTCAACTCACAGACCAGCAACCTCGCAAGATTCCGGCTTGCCTCCACCGCTGTGCGCATCGTTCAGCCCGGCGAATCTCTGATTGCTGAGCCCTCCCCCGCCGCGCCAGGAGGTGACCTGGTCGTCACGGGAGTGCCCGGTTTGACTTGGCAGGTCAGCACGCTCAATGAGTTCCTCTGCGGCTTTACCCGGCCGTTCTGGATACGAGACGAGCGCGAGTCGTGTGGCATCGTCATCCACGGCGGCCGTGGCACCGGCAAGACATTCATCCTGCGGCGCATCGAGGAGACCAACTGGGGCCGCACCCACTGGATCAAGCCCTCGGACAAGCTATCGACGCTACGCGAGACGTTCAAGCAGGCGTACGCCTCCCAGCCGAGCGTCATTTTCATTGACGGCCTCGACAAAATAACCGCCAAGGACAGGGCCAACCGCGAGTCTGTAATAGAGACTCTTGGCGAGGAGCTCGACGCCCTGTCCGCTTACGCGCACTCCAACGGCGCCCTGCCGCAGGTCGTCGTCGTCGCCACGTGCCAGGACTGGATGGCTGATGTTCCCGAGCCGCTCCAGAAGCGCTCCCGTTTCTTCGAGAACATTGCGCTGCCCATTCCGCGCGCCTCTGAGCGCCTCGAGATCCTTCACTTCCTTGACCCGCCGCTCCGCGCAGACGAAAAGGACCAATGCCTGCTTAGCATCTCGCAGAAGACGCACGCTTACAATGGCGATGACCTCGCCAAACTCATTCTCAAGGCCAGAAGGATTCTTGGCACGCGGCTTGACAGGGAGCAAGCCCGGTCAAGTCACCATGACGAATCGGGCAACGGCACTATCTCCTCGGACGCAGGTACAGAGAAGAATGAAGGGCAAAAGGAGCACTACCTCACGCCAGACGACATGGAGGCGGCCCTGCGCGTTACCCGCCCAACGGCCATGCACGACATCAACCTCAAGCCCCCGACCATCCACTGGCAAGACGTAGGTGGGCAGGAATCCCTCAAGCGCGTGTTGAGGCGCATGATCAAGATCACCAAGAACTGGAACCCGGCGACGGCTCGCGTCGTGCGCCATCCGCCCAAGGGCCTACTCCTCTACGGGCCCCCCGGCTGTTCCAAGACGCTCTCAGCGCAGGCCATGGCCACCGAGTCGGGCTTCAACTTCTTCGCCGTCAAGGGCGCCGAGCTGCTCAACATGTACGTTGGCGAGTCGGAGCGTGCCGTCCGCACCCTCTTCGAGCGCGCCCGGGCCGCGAGCCCATCCATCATCTTCTTCGACGAGATCGACTCCATCGGCGGGCAGCGCGCCGGCGGCGGCGGCGGCAGCGGTTCATCGTCCACCGGCTCCCGTAGCACCGGCGCCGTGAACATGCTCACCACGCTGCTCACCGAGATGGACGGCTTCGAGTCCCTCACGGGCGTCCTCATCCTCGCCGCCACCAACCGGCCCGAGGCCATCGATCCGGCCCTCCTCCGCCCGGGCCGCTTCGATCAGGCCCTCTACGTCGGCGTCCCCGATCGCGCCGCTCGCGAGGCCATCTTCGGCGTCCACCTCCACGGCCTGTCCCTCGCCGCGGACGTCGACGTCCCTGCGCTCGCACGCCTCGCCGACGGCTACTCGGGCGCCGAGATCAAGGCCATCTGCAATGAGGCCGGTCTCGCGGCCCTAGACCGCTTCGAAGACGATGACGAGGCTCGGGAGCAGCAGCAGCAGCAGGAGGAGGGGGCGGAGGATGACGGGAGGGGTGCCCCGGCCCGGTTGGAGATTGGCATGGCGGACCTGGTGGCCGCCATTGATAGGACGCCGCGGAACATCACCGCCGCGATGGTGGAGGGCTACGAGGAGTGGAGGATGCAGTTTGAGAGGCGGATGTAAAATATAACGAATAGAGCGAAGAGTCTGTAGATGAAGGCGCATCATCAGGCATAATGCTGGCGCCCAAGCAGACAAACAGCTCATTATAGACACAGCCACGGGGAGCACACAAAGACCCTCAATGGCTTGTCATCGCTGCAAGGCAAGTCCATTCTCGCCCCGTTTCGTGAGGCCCGGTACCGCCAGGGGATCACAAAAGCCTCCCCCCGCGACGTACACGCCCAGTATGTCCGCTCGTCCGCACAGGAACGGACTCAATTACATACATATGATACACCACCACCCAGGGGCAGGCAAGCAGGCTGGCAGGCAGCCGCAGCAGCAGCCCAACCTCGAAACTTCCAAACCCCCAACCTCCCCTCGGATAAGGCCCGCCTGCCACTCCATCCGAGTCCCCGTCCCTCCCCTAGCAGCAGTCTCGTGTGTCATCACAGTCTACCCTTTGCCATGCGGCGAGCCATGCCCCCCCTTTCCCGGTCGATGTCCGCCATCTCTCTCTGCGTGTCTGTCTATCTCCACGACTGTGTCCCGCCGCGCAGCAGCCTCTCTGTAAGAATTCTTCCACCGCCCATCCCCACGCCCCGGCTAGGATCCCCAAGAAATGCTGCGGTCGGAAAGAATCAACACCCCCCCGGGGGTGGGGTAATCTCACGCACGGAACGCCGTCCCTCTCCCCATGCAGGAAGACCCAGCGCGCTTTCCTTGCCGCCTCGGGCACAGGGTACTTGAACCACCCCTTTCCTCGTTCATTCCTGGAAACATGCATCGACGTTGCCGTGTTGTGTCGAGCTCTCACTCACATCACCCAAAGCCCCAATACCTCGAGAAAAACCAAGTCCCGTTGATGATGATGCACCGTACGCCGTCGCCAAACTAAGTGAAAGCCAGCTTGCTGCCCCCACGAGCACTAGGAGTCGTCGCCCGAGCGTGAATCGCCGCCTGTCTTCAATGCCGTGGAGAGGCTGATGGAAATCTTCTTGGAGCCACCGTTGCCGCTGTTGGGGCTGAAGCTGTTGCGCCGAGAGCTGCCCCTCGGCGACGCGCTGGAATTGGGCTCAGATGAGCCGCTACTGCGTCGCTTGTTCTGCATCAGCTTGCCAAGCTCGTCCTCTTCGTCCTCTTCGCGGCGGCGCTTTTCGGATAGTCGCTCCGGCGGAGCTACCAAAGCAGGAGCCTCGGGCTCTTGAGTCGGCGAAACGGTTTCGGCCGGCGCGCTCGCGTCTGGGGCTTCAGTGGACTTCTCACCATCTTCGGCATTGCCAGTCTCGTCGCTGTCTTCATCGGATGGGTAATCGACCAACGGTTTGGAGGGAGTCACGGGGCCGTTCGACGGCAGGGTCTTCACGGACTCTTCCCCGTGGTGCTCTTCCTCCTCGTCTTCCGGGTCCGAGGTGTTCCAGTACTCATCCTCGGCCGCCTCAATGGACACGTGCTCCAAGAGCCTCGCATTCGGGGGTGGTTTCCTGGTGATGTCCTCCTCGCTCTCTAGGTAGTAGTCCATGTTGGCCGTGAAGCCCTGTGTTTGGTCGTAGCGCAACACCAGGTCGCGGAACGTGACCAGGTAACTGAGGCTGACTAGCCGCTCGCGGTAGTTGATGACCAAATGTTTCACCAGCTCCTTGAGGTTCTCCTTCTTGATGTGCTCGAATAGCTCCAGGGACGAAGAGCTGACCAAGTTGTCTCTCGGCAGGGTATCAATGAGCACATCCAAAATAGGGCCAAACACTCTCTTCTCCGTTAGATGCTTTGTGTAAAATTCGTCCTGGAGTCCGACCAGGTACCGGATGAACCTGACCGAGACTGTCTTTTCGTTAGCAACGGGTATCAGGACATCGTCGACGGGTTACTCACCAAGCCGCAAATACTTCTCGGGACTCTGCAGCAGTTGGCAAATTCGCTCTGCCAGGTTATTGTTCAGGACAAAATGCTTGCTAAATCGGTGATGTTGCCGCACAAAGAAGCACAGAATCTCCACGAGGTAGGTGAACATGGAGGCCTGCTGCACAGAAAAGTTCATGTCACTCCGCTCTTGGAGGTCGAGCAAGGGCTTGAACAGCTTCAACGCGGAGCGTTCGTAAAACCGGGTCAGGAAGTGCTCCTGCTGCGGGTCCAGCGTCGCCTGCGGACGCGCCCGTCCCACGTATTCGCCGTTGACCTTGGCGAATTGCTCCGGGCCTTGCGGCGGCATGCCTTGGTCGAGAAGCACCTTGAGCGCTTCGGAGATTTGCGATTTGACACCCAAATCAACCTCAACAAGCAAGAGGTCGATGAGAGAGTCCGTCAGTGACGGCTGGTTATCATTCGTCTGTCGGTAAATCGTCTGGCGGATCATGTGCGGATCGTGGTCGATGATCGAGATCATGATATCCGTGGCTCCCACGCGGACCGCGACATCGCTATGTCTCAGGCCGAAATGAATGACCTGGAGCAGGCCGTGAGCGAGGAAGTTGTTATACAGGGTCTGTCGGGCAGGCGGTTGGATGTTCTTAGCTATGGCACAGCACTGCTGAATAAACAGTACAGCCTCTTTCCGCTTCTTCGAATCGCGACGACGGGCATTGAAGATGCCAAACAGCTCTCCCAGGAACGCAGAGTTAGACTGCAGATGCTGAACAATGTCGACCTGGTTGAAGAAAATCAACGAGTTCATGACCGAGAATGTGGGATCATCGAGGATGCGGGCCAGCACCACGTCCTTCAAGTACTGCAGTCGGTACGTCTGGTGGATCTTCTGGCGTGTCTGGTCGTCTTCGATGGGTACGACCTCCTTGAAGCGACCCTGATTGTCGAGCCAGTGACGGTGGTTAGCCTTGTGGCTTGGAAAGTCTGGGTCGTACTCGAGAGCGCCGACAACGCCGAGAACGCAGTCATCCGAGACGGCGTGCTCAATGATGGTTGTGTCGTTGAGGAGAAGAATCGTCTTCATGATGTTGCATAGTCGGTGCAGATCAGGTAGGCTTTCGAGGTCTTCCGCCATCTCGACAAGTGGGATGAGCTTGCCGATGTAGTCTTCAGCCATGATGGCCTTGGCGAGGCCGTCGCGACCTGTAGGTGAGGTGGCCATCATGCGCATCGCCGTTTCAATCTCGCCCAGGTTTCCAAGCTCG
Source organism: Purpureocillium takamizusanense (assembly GCF_022605165.1). Taxonomy (NCBI): domain Eukaryota; kingdom Fungi; phylum Ascomycota; class Sordariomycetes; order Hypocreales; family Ophiocordycipitaceae; genus Purpureocillium; species Purpureocillium takamizusanense. Next base: position 564,027 of record NC_063068.1, read on the forward strand.
GCGGCCGGGAGACTGATGGCTGCTCCAGCTTCCATGGCGAGATCGTCCGACAGGTCATCTAGAAATCGTGCATGTCAGCGTCGACGGGCACAGCGCGACAGCCTAGTACTACATACCGACTATGGTGCCATTGTTCTGCAAAGCATGTTGAATGTTGCTCACAAATCGCCTGGACGAAGAGTCAGCACGTCTGCATCGTGAAGCCTATCGGCTCAAGTCCATTGCGACTCACCATATCATTGCGCAGCCGTCAGCTTCTTGAAAGCTGAGGGCCATGTCAACGCCGCTGGTGGGCTCCTGCCAGACGATGAGGGTCTCTGGTACGATTGGTCAGCAGGTACTCGGGCGACGAGAATGCGGCTCGCGACTTGCCTTGCTGCTTCTGGAAACCATCTTCCTTGAGAATCTTAGTCTCTAATAGGATGCGCTCGGGTTGATCCTCGGATTCGACAATGACGCGCGGTTCCTTGCGGCCATCCTCGGTCTATGGTGCCAGGGCACACGATCAGCTCAATACGGCACGGACGAGGGCAGGGGTCGGGACCGCGCATCGGCGACGGGGATACTTACCGACACCCAAGCCGCGGTGCAGAAGCCGGTGCCGCGGTCAAACCAGTCATTGTTGCGCAGCTCGTAGACCTTGACGCGCCTCTTATCCGTCGCCTGATGAGGCACCGGCTGTGCCATCATCAACGGCTCGGAGTCCCCCTCCGTGGCGAGCTGACTATAGGCGACCAGGTCGGGGGCGAGTTCGAGATGCTGCTTGAGGGAAAGTTCGGACGTCGATGTCTCGTTGTGGCTGAGGACGGTGAACGCCGCCACCTTTGCCTCCGAGTCTGCGGTCGCAGACTGAGCGCGTAGACGTGGACGCGGAGAGGAGAGAGGGCGGGACCGATGACCCGTCGAGGAGCGCCGAGGGGGCGGGATGCGCGTGCAACGAGCGTTGCGCAACGAAGGCAACGGCGATGGCCAAGACGGCGAGGTCGGCTGCGGCTGGCGAAGGTGACGTATCGACGGCTCAGCGCGCCATGCAAAATGGGCCCCCAAGACACCTCAGGCTCGGGCGGAGATGGGGTCGGCGGGATCGGATCAGCGTCAGACCACGGCAGGATCGCGATTCGCAGCGCGGCAGCACAGCGCAGCGCGGAGCGCGACAAGGGAGGAGACGGCGGGATACAATAGAGCGACCGGCAGCGACGGCTAGCACGCGGGTGCAGGAACGCAGCGCTGGGTTCGATGGGGCTGGAGGGGCGCCGACGAGGTGAGGTCGGTGTCGCGGCTCGGAATGACTGAGGGATGATGACAGGTGAAGTGGGCGAGCAAAGCGCGTGACCGGCGGCGCCAAGTGTTGGAGGAGTTGGGTTTAGTCTGGGGGGGGCCCGGTTAGGTGCCCCTTGGGCCTGAGATGCCTGGGGTTGCAGGACTGCAGCGCCTCCACTGGGGCTTGTGCGCCTCTCCTCCACTGACTTCCAGTGCCGCCAGGGCGGTCGGCCGTGGCGAGTGGGCGGGACTTGGACACGACTGATTGGGCCGCGGGGATGGGTTGGGGCTGATGATGAGGCTGCACCCGTGCCCAACTGTGATGTGCCGCCGCACGGGTAGTCGAAATTTTGGACCAGTCGACCGACCCTGTGGCTGGTGCAAATTTTTTTCTTACCCGTCGACGGCGGCGAGGCGAGACGACACAAGCACGCCACTCCTTGTTGCCGGGTCGTGTCACGTGATCCGCAAACCCCTGAGCCCGCCCCCGCCTTGGCCTGTGCTTGACGCCGCAACGTCGATCGTCACTGGTTCGGTGCTTGGTTCATTAGCTTCCGTTCCAGGAACCACGATGCTCGCCGATCGCCACATGGTTGACGGCTCGCTGGGCGCATTGCCTTTGGTGAGGCGAACCCCCCCACGTTTGGGAGACGTTGGGAGGCGAGGGCAGCGGCGGCCAAGGCAGTCAGTTTCTTCGGCCATCAAACTGACTATGCACATTGCCAAGTACACGCGCATCACATGGCGTGCGCGACTGCTCCCGCAACGCTACGCCATACGGTCATGACCTCTACTCCGCGACGCCTGTGCTGCACTGGCTATCCTGTGCTGCGCTCCTCAGAGCCAACATATACTATAAAAAGGCGGCGCGGTGTCCCCAATCCATGGTTGGGCACCCCTCGCACTTGGAATAGAGGCATGAGCATTGTACTTCATCCTGCGCGCCGGCCGCTTGTGCCATCATGGGCGCTTTCACTTCGTAAACCACGTCACATTTCACATCGGAGAGGGCCCATGGACGCGGTTCGACTATGCGTGCGATGTGTGCCTCGTTCAACTGGTCAACCGGGCTTTGGGGTTCGTCACATTGCAGAGACGCAAAGAGATAAATGCCACCCGGAGTGCTACAGTCGGTATCAGCGGACGGAGAACCGTGATTCGTGACCGCGGACAGTTCGTCCTCAATCACAGCCACAGATCCGAGCAACTCATTCGATGCAGGCGCTGTGCCAAGTCGCACGGTATGACCGCGAGCCGTCCCCTATCCGTGGCTCGACGGCTCTCGTTCGCCAAAGCCCGCGAGGCAGCGAAGCACCATCGTCCGCAACGCGACCCCAATGGCGATGTGCAACCCGATCATGATAACAGCCGCTGCAAGTCACACAGCCGCGGCGTTATCTCGCTCCCCCTCAATGTTGCGGAACTGGCCGTGAGCACTACTGCAAATAGTTTCGCAGACAGCACAGCACGCTACCGCACCTTTTTGCCCGGCTGTGTACCGTGCAGGCCTGGGCTTGCCGATGCCTCCATGCCTCTGCTCCTGAAAATTGAAGACAAGCAAGGGACACTGATGACCACTCACCGAGAGACATTCTGGCTGTGCTACGTGAGTGCCTTAAAAAAGCGTTCGCAGCCTGGCCGGCCATCGCAGCGTCCGGCCCCACGATTTATTGATCACACTGCAGGCGGCACGACCTGAGTGGCCACCGGCTTTCAGTCGCACCATGCCGCCCTGATCGAGTTTCGTCCCGGATTGAGGTCCAGTCCTCTCGCTTTCGACTCTGGGGGTTTGGCGCGATGGCCCCGAGGCCAGGCCCGCCACGGACAAGGTGCGCCGGAGCTGCCTTGAAACGCCTCCCAGGCCCACGGCTAGACCCGGATTAGTAGACGTTCTTGTATTCAACGAACGGATTGGGATCATGGGAAAGAATTTGGCCAGGCACGTAGTACGATGTACTAGCCAGATAGCGACGGTGCCAGGCGGGCCACGAGCCGCAGTGGAGCGCCGGGGCCTGTCCCGACTCCTGAGCGTGCGATCCGCGGCGGACGCTTACCGTGTTGGTGTTTTGTTGAACTGGCTAACGACGAGCGGCCCTGGCATCCCTGCGGCGATGGGGTGTCACGGTGCGGCACTGGTGAGAGGATGAGGATAGACAGGGACAGGGATTCCGGAGGCGGCGGCTGTGCTGTTAAGGTTCACGGTGTCGCGCTTTATACGGCCAGGCATCGTATCGGCGAACACGACACGGTCTATTCCGTCTATCGCAGCCGCAGCGGCCCCCTGTGCTAGGATTGGTTTGGCAACCGCCGATCTCACCAGAGGCAAAACGAAGTCATGTTGTCTGTTGCTTTGTCCGCCGTGCTGCGCTGCCCCATCTTATATAGTAATATTGCTGTGAGTCCGTGCCCTGGGCTGACGGGCAGTTCCCCGTGTCTCGCCGCGTCCTTGGCCTCGGGATGATGCTCGCTGCAAGCAGGGCGATGCGATGCCGCCTCGGGGCCCCGCCGGGCCAGCCTTGCATCCCCTCCAAACGGCGTGCGTGGTGCATTCGTCCATGGAGGCCAGCCGTGCCGAGCGGAGCGGCGTCTCGAGGCTGATGACACCATGCAGCAACTATCGACAGAGGTACATACGTACAGTATGTAACTACGTGGACGAATGCCCAGGGTCATGATGCCGGCGCGCGTGGTCTTGGGTAGCATGCCGATGCCACCTGCGGACGGGGGCCCTTGTTCTGAGGCAAACAATGAGACGGGCACCGGTGGAGTCGGCTGCGATCTCGAATCTCAGCAGCGATGCAATGCACGCACGCAAGTAAGTCAAGGCAAGGCCGGTTGTTAGCCCCAAGTGGACAGACGACCAGGGGGGAGGGGGGCAAGGGGGAAGAGGGGCAGACAACGGACGGGGCGACACGGAATAATTATGCGACCAGGGCAGGGACACTGGAAGACGCAGGTCAGCGCCTAGCGTGCGGCTGGACGACGGGCGGCCGGTGGGATCCGATACGCGCACAGGCAGGCAGGCCAGCCACCAACAACAACAACCTGCCACCACAGGCTGCAGGCTGCAGCAAAATGCACAGCACAGCAGCGCAGAACACAAGCCCAGCTTCATTGATGCAGAGACAACAGCTGTGGTCAGGGCGCCGCCCTGCCTCGGACTGAGTTCATCCCAAACCACCGAGCCCCCCTCGCACTATCATCGGCCGGCGCCGGTGCAACAACGTACTGCACCTTAGCACCTTATATTATGGAAGAACCAGAAGGATGGGCAGAAGGATGTAACAGGCCCAGCCCAGACCGTGTGGGCGCAACAGCAAGCAGCCTAGCGGGTGCGCTGGCGGCGGCGCTCGGGTACCTCTCTGGGTCCTGTCCTGTCCTGTCCTGTCCAGTGTCCAGTGGGCAGGAAAGCTCGACGGTCCGGCGAAACCAAGGCGATCAAATACGAGGGCCCCAGCTGGCTGTTTCAACTTGCATGCAGCCCGCTAGTGAGTGATGGGCGTCGCGACCAGAGGCTCAAGGTTGTCTGGTAGTAATAGTAATCCTGCGAGCGCTGTTGTTGCGAGAGAAGGCCCCTGCGCGAGGCGAGGCGAGTCATCCAAATCGCTCACAGAACTTTTCTGCAACAGAGGTGCTCTGTCTGGCGACGGCGTCATGCAAGGACTCAAGGCACTGACGGCGCCGGCCAGGCAGCCCAGGCATGTGACAAGCCAGCCCGCCGCAGCCCCCTTCGTCATGACGAAACGCCGCCTGGCCAGGGCCTGCCGTGCCGTGGCGGCGCGCGCGTGCCTTCCGGGCGGTTGCTCGTGGTGGCCGGTTTTGCGTGTCCAACGATGCGAGAGGCGTGGCGGCGGCGTTGAAGCCCGCCAATGGCCAACAGCAGCGGACGCCCACGGACAGCTGAGGACTCGACTGCTTGCATTTACTGGCCCGGGGCTCGCGATAGGCAGTGCCAGGCGATGGAGGCATAGGTCAGGTTCCAGTGCGGGCACGCAACTGCGCTGGGTGGCACCCAGCAGCAGCAGTGCCTCGCCGCCTCTATCAATGTGGCGCGCGTGGCCGACGATCCCAAATAAATTAAGAAAGGTAAAATAGAAACAAGACACTACTTGAACAGCGCGCCCACGGGGCCAAGCGGGCGGGCGGGCGGGCCGCGTTGCGGGATGCCTTGCCACCCCCCCCCCCCTTCTCCTCCCCCCACCGGCCGAGCGATCCCATCATCCCAGTGGCTGGCTGCTGCAGTGCTATCGTGACGTGGATCAGGCGCGAGCTGCCGTGTGAGCCCGCGAGCCTGCGAGGCATGGCATGGACATGGTCCGGCTCCGCAGTCCCAGACTGTCACCGCAGGCTCGGTTCAGCAAACCCCTTCGCTTGTTCGCCACGCAAGCAAGAATGACTCTGCAAGAGGGGGAGGCTCCAGCGCCATGGATGGCTCGCTGCAGGGATATACACATGAATTGTACATCTCGCGTGGACCATACATGTTACATCTCCAGGTACGCAGGTGAGTAACTACTAACGCGGTACACCTTTTTCACGATTCCCCGGTGCGCGCGGGCACTCGGTACGAACATCGCACGCCATTTGTATGGCCCGCAGTACTATCTATCACTCAAGTCAAGCCGTCTGTCCTGCTCGTCACCATCGATCGTCTTTCCCTTTTGTCCAACAGCGATCCGCATGTCTTCTTCTGCCGTTCCCACTGGCCGGCGCCACCAGCAGGTTTACTTTGGCGTCAGCCGCCCGGCCCCTTTGACGTGCCTCCACCTCCGCCCTGCCGCCCTGCCCACTGCCCACTGCCCACCCCCGCTGCTTGGCTTGCTGGCCGGCTGGACTGTATTACTACCTGGCTGTGGTGCTCGTATTTCAAGTCAAGCCCTCCCTGTCCGCCCAGATCGGCACTGCCCTCATTGTCGTCGTTGTCCTCATATCTCTCCTTGCTCGTGTCGTTTTCTCATTCTTCATTTCCTACCTATTATAATAAGAGGAGCAGCAGCGTCCCTCTATCGCAGTCACCATCGCTCGTTTGCGGGGTTGTCTCGCCGGCATCAAAGCCATCATCGGTCGTCGTTCGAGAACTGCCCCCAATACTACCCTCTTCGAGCCACTGCCGCCGCCTTCAGCTGGCCACGACACGCGACGGGGGCGTTCATTTGTCTGCTGCCAGTGGTGCGTGGTCCCCGTATCTTAGTCCGGGCCTTCCTTCGTCTCCGTCTCCGCACCAACAAAGGCCCAGAGACACGGTCTGGCAAGTCTGTGGCTCGGCTCGCGCTCCGCAGGTGCCGAGACCAGACCGCGCTGCAGGGCTAGCCCCGCCCTAGATAGGTACGGTAGTGGGCACTGCTGGGCGACGACGATTGTGTGAGGTGCTGTCCAAGTGCAGTACAGTAATACTGTCTGTACGTAAGGTGTGGGAATCCTACAGGTACCTACAGCAGCAGCACAGGCCCGTTGGGCGCCAGTCTCGGTCTCAGGCGTGCGCACGACACCACTGCAGTGCCTGCTTGTGCCTGTGCGTGCGTGTGCTTGTGTGCTTGTACTAGCAGGAGCCTAGCACCAACCACTTCTTGGCCCTGCTTACCTCCCTATTCCAGAACCAGGAAAGCAACAACAGGGCCCCTCCCACCTTCCCGGGCCACCATCTTCGATTTACCACGCAGCATCGGCGAGTTGGGTTGTTGGCCGCGCTTGCCTCGAGTTGATGAAAAGGCCCGTCTGGCCGACCTGCTGTTCTTGCTCAACACCTCGACTCCTCATCTCGTCGACTTCACAACTCTCTCTCTCTACCCCTCCCTTTCTACTTCCCCGTTTTCCCACTCTCCCCTACACTGACTGGTTCGACTTGACACGCACGGGACGGGACGCTATACCGGTCAGACCGTTCTGTGACCGGTTACGCAGCAGCTAAATTCGGAGCCGGCTGCGGCGATTCCCCCCTGTCTCTTACTTGGGCGCTCCTCCGCTGAGGCTGATAACCGCTGAGCGCGCACGCCGGTCTGAGCCTTCGCTTTGCGTCTGGGACCCTGCCTTGTCGTCAACGGCAAGCCCTTCCCTCAGCCCACCAGGGACACAGCATCCATCCACCCACCATCCGAACACGACACCCTGGATTCCAAGTGCGCCCCCACCTCAAGTTTCACTCCAACGTCTGCGACCGCCCGCCCACAACGTCCGTCTGTGCCGCCCTCGCACAAGCTCCACCAGCAAGCAATTCGGGCCGCCTGAACAGCCCACGGACGTTTAAAGTCGTTGCCGCCACGCCGCACCTTATCCCAAGGTCCAGCCAGCATCGCTCATTCTCTGCCTTCGCGACCCTTCGCGCCGCTGACTGCCTTGGCCAGGCCAGGCTAGTCGCTTGCATCGCAGCGCCCTTGTACCTTGGTTCTCTGTCTCTCGATACCACCACTTTCTTGCATTTAGACCCTACCACCATCGTCGTCTTGAATCTCGAGCCTGTCACCGTCAGCGCGCCGTCCCGAGTCCTGGCCCTGACTTACAAAAAGCCATCGTCCCAGCCAACCAACCTCCACCACCCACCATGTCCATCTTCTCAGGAATTCGCAAGAGCCGTCAGCAGGCCAAGGAGCACAATGCCAAGCTCGCAGAACAAAAAAAGCAGGAAGAGGAGAAGATACCCTACAAGCATGTACCGACACACGCCGCCACAGACGCCTTCGCCAGCGCGCCGCCGAGTTGGCGGGAGGCGGACCGCCCTCGTATTGTCGAACAAAACCGGAGGAGGAGCGCAATGGCAGCCAGTGGCCACCACATGAATATGCCTGGCGTTCCTCGCGTCGGCAGCAGTCTGTCTCACGTTTCCTATCCGGGACAAGGGGTCACCCCAACCGTTCGTCTACCTCGGGCCTACAGCTACAACGGAGTGTCGCCTTATGCAATGCATGGTCGAGAGGTCGTATACTCAGTTCAGGACGGTTCGTACTCTCAGCCGCAGTTGAAGGGCAAGGAAAGCATCAGGGGGGTTGGCTACGACCAGCAACGCATAAGCCCAACCCCTAGCAAAGGTTTGTCTGAGGCAACGCAGGCCTTTGACAGAGTGACTGACTTGGGGCTCCTAGGAGACGACCCCTCACCAGTAGAGAGCTCGGCGGGGTCCACCAGCTCTCAGGACGACCTCGAAATGCGTTCAGCCCGGCCTGCCGCGACGAGACCGACGGAAGTAGTGACGCACCGATTGCACCCCGCTCACAAGCGACGTACATCAGACGCCTCGGTCGAGAGGCTGGCCTTGACGAACTCGGCAAAGGGCATTGGCTTCTCTCACTACGGCCGAGACTCGCGTCCACCACCATCAATGAGAGGATTTGCCTCTATCAACCAAGTCGCCGCCCCTCTTCCTGCGCCTGTGGCTGTTGCCCCTACAGTCATGGCTCAGACACAACCGCTCAACCTTCAAGTACCCGCAGCTGGGTCGTCAGCATCTAGCACTGATCAGACGTCGCGTCAATCTTCCACCACTTCCCTTCCAGGCCTCACACCTGCGTCGTCGAGGCCGGCCCTGTCAGTTCCTACAACTCCCGCAGTTACAACCGCCACACAGAGCGAGTATTCGTTGAGTTGGAGCCAAAGCGCTGAACCAGACTTCACAAGTGCTGCGGAGCACGCCAGTGAGGCCCCTACAGCTCCTCAGACGAGAAGCAAGGAGAGGAGGCCGGCTAGGACAGCTCGCTTCTCGGAGTTGGAGCGTATCGATTCGATGGGGTCAGAGACGATGCAGGGGAGAAGCTCAGCCCCGATTCCACCTCCAGTCGCACACGAGGACATCATCAACATATTTCCCGAGCCGGCGTCAATGCCTGAGCCTGTCACCTCATCGAGCAACAAAAGCAAGAGATTGTCGAAGAGCGGCGGCAAGCTGCTGAAAAAGTCACGCTGGTACAGCTCTAAGCCTTCGGCAGTTGCCGTCTAAGCTAGCAGGCACCACATATACTGCGTGCTGCACAGTCTCGAAGGGAACGGAGCTCTGGCTGGCCAAGACTGTTCCGAGATGAATCCAACAAAAGGGAGGCGGGTTTTGCAAAACTGCAACTTCGACCAGGAAAATTGCCGAGCGCTGTTAAAATCTCTGGCCTGGGGTTGGACACATAAATGACGATGTAACGACAGTGGGATAGAGCATCTGGTGCTTTTCAAGGGTAGCGGCGTTCCATAGGTATGGCGTCAGACTTTGCCCTATCTTGAATGTATATCAGCAAACGCGATGCGGAGGTGAATTTGGCCACAAACAGTATTAAATTGGCGGCCTGCTTTGCATTTGCCCGAGCCTCGTGGCGGTGACCAGCCTGCTTGTGCGAAGAGCAGGGGGTATTCATGATATCTGTACAGCAAAGGAAGTACGAAGTAAATTTTGGACTATATCCACCGAGCTCCCTTGCAATTGTTGAGATCATTTCGTCCATTTTTTGAGCAATGTTAGGTACGATATACGGCCACAATGTTGTTCTGATGACTTGTTTTGACGACTGGCCACGGTGCAGGTAAAGAAGTGCATCACAAGCGTTTGGGTGGCATTGACGTTGTATCGTGGATTGGACCAACCTTGACACTCCACTACGGCTTCTTCAGTGGATCTGCAGAGCATTCCATCGGTCCGCTGCGGCGCCAAGGAACCCCTGTCACAGACTCCACGAGGTCCCTGACTGAAAGGGTCCGAGCCAGCGGTTATTGGCTGGCTCAGCGCCACAGACCATGCCCCGTTGACGTGCAGCGCAAGTGACATCTGGCCTCGCAGCTCAGAGGTGCGAGCTCTCTCACGGTACTTCGTGCTTTCTCCCCCCACCATATCCCACTCTTGCATTGCTCTGCCCACGTCGCTCTTTTCTCACCTCGTTCTCTCCATCTTTGTCCGCCCAAGCGCGTCGGATGATCTAGCAGCGGAGCCTGCTCCCAGGAGCTGAGCATCAGGTTGCCACTGGTCTACCTGCTTCGCTGCAGCTCGGGATCACAGGGGGGGCTGGCCTGTGAAGCTCTCGTCCACCACACACCATGGAGCTGGTCTCGGGCCTGGTGGCGCGCTTCCTCGGGCCGCTTTGGGCGTGGATTGAAGCGACTCCCGTGCACGTCCTCTTCGTGTGCTTTGTCGCGCTCGTCCTCCTCGGGTTCATCTGCGTACGCAAAACCCCCTCCCTAATCGCCAATGCCGGACAATGAGGGACCGCGGCAGCTAACTTGGGCTTTCCCACCGGCAGCTCTTCCTGCTCCTCCACCTTGTCGCGCCGAAACCCCGACCCGTCCTACCGTCAGAAAAGACATACATAACCTCGAGCCCCTCGGGCACGCCGACCGCGCCCCGACAGCTCCCCTGCTGGCATGACCGCTGGCAGGCCGAGCGACGCCTCAGCGAGGAGCGGGCCAAGCCCCAGGAGGCATACCCCATGCCAGACGCCGGCTCCATTGAGCCCGCCGAGCTGTACCTGAGCGTCGTGTTCCCGGCCTACAACGAGGAGGACCGTATCATTCCGACGCTGGAGGAGGCGGTGGAGTACCTCGACAAGCACATCGGTCGGGCGACGGACCATAAGGCCGTCCGCAGCCCCTCTCGACGGCGACATGTCCGCGCTCACTCGGCCGAAAGTGAGCCTGAGAAGCAGCTCTCTGGCTACGAGATTATCGTTGTAAACGATGGTAGCAAGGACAGGACGGTAGACGTTGTGCTCGAGTTCGCGACCAAGCACCAGCTGCACGACGTCATCCGGATCGTGTCTCTGACGAGGAATCGGGGCAAGGGTGGCGGCGTCACGCACGGGCTGCGACATGTGAGGGGCGAGTACGCGCTCTTCGCGGACGCGGACGGGGCGTCGCGGTTCAGCGACGTGAGCAGGTTGATTGAGGGCTGCGAGGAGGTTGTCGACGGGTCACATCGCGGTGTCGCCATCGGCAGCCGAGCGCATCTCGTCGGCAGCGAGGCGGTAGTCAAGGTATGTCCTGTCCTGGCATTTTTTGTCTTCTATTTCCCGCGCCGAATCAGATCCATACGTGCATACTGACGTAGTCTTGCATCGCCATAGCGCTCCGCCCTGCGCAACTTCCTCATGCGCTCGTTCCACCTCGTCCTGACCATACTCACCCCGCCCGCCACGTCGCGCATCCGCGACACCCAGTGCGGCTTCAAGCTCTTCACGCGCGCGGCGCTCCCGCACATCGTGCCGTACATGCACGCCGAGGGCTGGATCTTCGACATCGAGATGCTCATGCTCGCCGAGTCGGCCCCCGCCACGCCCGTCCTCGGCAGCGACGGCTCCGTTATCGGCGCCAGCCCCGGCATCAAGGTCGCCGAGGTGCCCATCGAGTGGCACGAGGTCGGCGGCAGCAAGCTCAACGTCATACAGGACAGCGTCAAGATGGCCGTCGGCCTGGCCGTCCTGCGCGCGAGCTGGATGATGGGCGTGTATCGGCGGCGGTTGACGTGAAGCGGAGGATGATGAGGTTCCTCGCTGGGGCCGGGAGGGGCCTGGGAGGGGGAGGAGCGCTTACATAGCTGCTGTTCTCAGATATGGAGCCATGAACATGGTTCAGATTCAAAATACGTCTGTAGATGACACAACGCAACGCAAACCATGCGCGCTTGAAGCGCATTTCCCGGATTGGGATGGGCACGTCGTACATTGCGTTAAACGTAGATCCATTAGGCATGTGGTGTGATTCAACTTGGCATTATAATTATTTAGAAAAAAATCGTATATGCAATGCATGCTCCCAAAATGGCGCCACCGTCGTTCATCATCTAGCATTCGTTGCCACAGTGCGCAACTTAACTCCTCTCTAATTGTAATGTACAGTGCCGGCGCCTCTGCCCGGGCATGTAGTCTAACCACGAACCGCCCAACGCCAGGTGGATGAGCGCGCAAGGGCAGATATTTTTGTTGAGTCTCGAGCCTCAATGGGCCAGATATGTGTGTCCAATGACAGAATGCATAGGGGGGGTGGGAGGTGAGGGGTAGGACTCAGTCAAAGCCCTCTTTCATCACCGGAAGCCCTCCCGAAAGATGAGCGGCAGGAAGACGGCCGACGCTTTCCACAGGATGAGGACAGCGTCGATGAGGGCAAGGGGCAGCTTCAAGGGCCCCAGGGGCCCGCTCATGACGGTGCGGGCGTTGAGCCACAGGGCGACGAAGGCGACGGAGAAGAAGTGGTAGGCGAGGACCGAGGGCATGTGGATGATGCCGCCGAGCATGCCGCAGGGCCCGTCGGTCATGCCGCGCTGGAAGTACTCGAAGCAGCCGAGCTGGAGGGCGCGCAGCTGGCGGTCGTTGGCGGCGAAGAGAGTGTAGAGGGCCTGGGCGAGGACGTTGATGATGGACGTGTACTTCTTGCGGCGCCAGTAGAAGTCGAGGAGGGCGGGGCGGACGACGGCCGGGTCTTCGAGGTTGCGGACGCGGGAGGGGTGGAGAAGCTCGGCCAGAAGGAGGGCGTCGTTGAAGGCGACGGTCATACCGCCGCCCGTGAGCGGGTGGCGCATGTTGAAGGCGTCGCCGAGCAGGACGACGCCCTGCTGCGACTGGGGCGTGGGCGGCAGCCAGCTGTTGGGCATGCTGGGAGGGATCTTGCCGTCCTCGAGGGCCCTCTCCGCGGTGGCGCGTACCGAGGGTGGCAGCGCGGGTATGGCCACCTTCTTGATGTAGCCGCGCACGCCACCAGCGGCGGGAGACGCCTCGGGCAAGCCCTGAGGCACGTCAAAGAGGGCGCGCGTCTCATGGGTGCCGATCTGATATAGAAGGACGGGGGAGGCGTTGCCAATGATGACGTGCCCAAAATTCTCCTTGGGAAGGGGGCAGTCGATGAGCTCGAGGGCGTAAAACTTGCTCCTCTTGACGACCGACGCATTGCCGAGGATCTGCTTGCGGAATTTGGAGTCGTAGCCGTCGGCGATGATGGTCAGCTGGCCGAAGAAGTAGTCGGGCTTCTTGGCGCCCGTTTCGGGGTCCTTGGTGCGCGACTTGACACCAAGTACCTGCTCCGAGTGTTCCCCGCGGATGGTGCTCGTCACCTCGGTCTCTACGACGGTGATGTTGTCGTGGGCGAGGCAGGACTTGCGCAGCTGGGAGATGAAGCGGCCGTGGTGAAAGCTGCGACCCTCGGGTCGCTTGCCCTCGCCATCCCCGCCGGAGCCGGACCATTTGTAGGGCACGTCGCCCGAGTCGTCGACGGGCGGGTATGGGATGAGCGACGGCTCGCCGTGATATATGACGTTGTAGCCCTTGCATGGCACGGCATCGATGCCGTCGACGCAGTGGCCGAGGCCCAGCTTCTTGAGCGCCGCGAGCCCGCCCGGTTGCAGCAGCTCGCCGACGATGCGATTGGGCTCGTGCATCGACCGCTCGAGGAGTATGACGGAGCGGCCTTGCTCGGCTAGCGCGTAGGCGGCGGCGCAACCGAAGACGCCCGCGCCGACGACGACGACATCGGCCTCGTGGTACGTTTCGCGCCGCAGGCGAGCGTCGGCCGCCGCGGACACGGTGGCGGTCGCCATGGGGGGTGGTGGTGGCTTCGTGGCTCGGATCGCTCTTGGTCGCAAGCGCAGGTCGCTGATCAAGCCGAACGGTCGAAGGCCAAGGGTAGGCAGATATGTGTCGGTCGAGGAGAGTCGCGGCGAGGATGACAGGCTTTGGGGGAGGGGTGGCCACTCGTCCGTCAGGCTCGCGGTGTATATGGCCTAGATGGCAGAAGAGCGGAGTTGCGATCTAAGAGAGAGAGGGAGAGAGAGAGACAGATGAAGAGACAGAGATAGCTTTAGGTAGAGTTATGCGCACAGCCTCAAGGCATGTCGTCGCGACTGCCCACGGTCCAGCTGATGGCACTCGTCTTCGTTGAAGAAACGGTAGGTGTGGTGGTGGTGGTGGTGACGCTTCCCGGGCGGCAGTGCCTTTAATAGCGATGGTCTAACTAGTCACTTAGTGGATGGATGGGAAAATCTGTATCCATAATAAAAAGTCGAGCCCGTCAGAGTCTAGCTTCTTCCCAGCGCCTTCTTCAGGGGTCCTTCTTTGCAGCCCAGCGGAAAACCGCGCCACTGTGGGACGGTGCAGCCAATAACCTCCTTCCTGGTCTGACCAGTTACGACGGCATCGAACCACCAAACCATATGCATCCTTGCATGTGACGCCTCCCGGCAGCGACACCTCCCGAATCTCGACTTGGACCTGTTGGAACTCGTCAAAGGTAATGGTGCCAAAAAGGTCCCATAGGCCAATGACAGTTTGGAGGTTAGGCCATCGATCGGCGGGTTCAGGGTTGCTTTCTCCTACTTCGTGAAGGCTCTGCTACGGGCGTATCATGTCGTTGACGATGGCATGTTGCTATGGAACTGCTCTCCTATGAACAAGGGCTTCTTTAGATCGCCCACAACTCTTCATGTCGAGCCTAACAGGTCAACACTCGCGTAGGGTCTCTGCTTAATACTCCAGAAAAGGGTCTTGCATCAACCTGCCCCCGCCGCAGCTGTCAGCACAGCATCTTCCAACGGCTCCGCTGATCGTTCCAACAACTGTCCACCGGCATGGCCCTGGACGTGACCCCTCTTAAGGCCCATATTCTCATACAATTTCGAGTCTGATGGATTCTTGATGACGCGTACAATCGCTTCCGTCACTGCTCTCCGATGACCACGGTTGGAGCGACACTGCTTCACGTGGATGAGGGCCGCGTCCAGCTGGTCCAGGGCCTGACGGTGCGGTTTCATGTCCTTTGGCTGAACAACGGCCCGCATCGCTGCCGTCTTCATCGCCAGCTTGACGCTTTCCTTGCACGTGCGGCTGCCGTGCCACCACTGCTCCCCGGATGTGAAGTCGCACAAGATAGACTTGAGATCGCCGTAACGTGCCGAACCTGTGTAGGCAAAGACCAGGTTG
This sequence comes from Purpureocillium takamizusanense, assembly GCF_022605165.1. Taxonomy (NCBI): domain Eukaryota; kingdom Fungi; phylum Ascomycota; class Sordariomycetes; order Hypocreales; family Ophiocordycipitaceae; genus Purpureocillium; species Purpureocillium takamizusanense. The sequence continues at coordinate 579,152 of NC_063068.1, forward strand.
GCAAAGTTGTACTCGTTGTAGAGAAGCTGGCCGTTGCCGTTCTCTCTGGCTGCTACCTTGCATATCTCGGCCGCGCCCCTGAGGTTGCCCTTCGCTGACAGCAGCTGACTAGCCTTGTTGAATGCGCTGTCGTGTATGCGTGCGCCCATCCGCAGTGCCTCCTCGATGAGCTCGGTTGGATCATCTCCCCTTTCGAGGCGCGCCATGAGCACGGGTGTCAGGGCATTGCTGATGTCCTGACCACGTTCATGCGCTGACCGTATCAGTGCGATGGCCTCGTCGACATGCGCCCCGTTCTTTGCGTTCAAGTGCTCCATGACTGCTCCTCGGAGACCACTTGATGATGCAGACTTGTCGTGCGAGTTGACGTCTCTCGTTGATCTGCTATCTTGCCCACATGCTGCGGCGTCGTCTCTCTGTTCCCCGACCAGTTGCAGGCGCGATCCGCATGCACGCAAGCTCTGCTGGAGACTCGCAATGCTTGTATCGGAAAAGCTCCAATACTTGCGGCACCGGGTGTAGAGCCGTTCAACGAACGCATCGTCCATTGGCAGTCCGCTCTCGCGGCAGAACCGCAGCCACTGGAAGACAGCGTCAGTTTGACGGCGGCTGGCATGCTCGTCTAGAACCCTGTACACCCAGCGATTCTTCGGTTTCATCTGGTATGTTGTAGCGAGTGCTCGTACAAACGCCTCCAGCTCATTGGGAGTGTGCGTTTGCGCAAAGACATCAGTGATCCGAATCAACGCCGCTTGAAAGTCAGCGCAGGTAGTGTCGAGACCGCTATCAAGTCGCCTCAACTGCTCATGGACAAGGCTCCAGTTACCAAGTTCGGCGTCACGGATACTTAGTTTGCCTTGGAGCCGCAGGTCGACTGCATGCGCATCGGGGGCTAGGTTTCGAATGGCCTGTAATTCCTGGGAGAGGAAGGAGTCGTTACGTGCTTCTGCTGCCATAAGGATCATCAGGCGCCGTATCTTATACTCAGTTTCGTAAGGAACTGCCACAGTCTTGAATATTCCTGCGGCTCGCATTGCACGATATAGCTGCTTGGTGCTGTCGAAATCTTCTTGGAGCTTTCCATGACGGGCGAGTATGCGATGCAACAGTAAGCCCCGCATCCAAAGCTGTGACCGCTTTCGGTCAGAGAGGAAGCTAAGCAATGTCTCCATATGCTTAACTGAGCCGCTTGCTTGAACAAATTCGAAGCACGAGATGATGACCCTGAGAGGGTCTCGACAAAGAGGAATCAGGGCCGCCAAAACGTCGACAGTTTTGGAGGGTTCATTTCGACTCGTCAATCTCAGCAATTCAACACCGATGGCTTTGATAGACTTGGCGGCTCTGGGTATAGGAAGACCAAACGACGCGAGCCTTTGCAGCACCCGGTTTGCTAGCTCTATGCGCTCACAAATTTCGGTCCGGTCCAAATGGCTCATGTCTGACTGTCCGAGTAGTTGATCCAGAATGACCAACGCTTCATCGTAGAAAGGCCGCGGAGGAGAGCTCGAGCTGCCTTGAACGGATCGTATTAGATAGGAGCGAGCAGAGTCCAATGGATCTACCGCTTTCATGGGCGGATTGGGTTCGATGTTCGCAGGGTGGTCATCTAACGGCGATCCCTTCGCCTTGTTGGGCTTGGTGACTTGCGCCGATTGTGCCGATATGGAGTTATACGCAGTGATGTTTGAGAAAGCCTTTGGGGGCCTCCACCCCCCATCGCGCGGACGGGCCGTCGGGCTGGGGGTCGCAAACTTGAGCGACTCCAAGTTGATTGCGTCAGGTACGAAGGTGTGCAGGCTTGCGAGGCCGGCGGTGGATGTGGCCGAGGCTGGCGTATGAGCACCACGAGATATTTGAAGTTCGGTACTGTGGTCGTGGATATTGGCGACGTCGGGGCTCGAGTCTGTTGATCCATCGCGGCGTCGGCGGCGACGTGTCGAGGTCCTAGGTCGTGGAATCGATGATACTGAAAGAACATCGTCGCCGACACCTGAGAAGCTCCCTTCCCATTGAGCGAGACCTTCGGTCAGGGCAAGGGGCCCGCGGTTGGACCTCACAGTGTGCAACTTCCTTGCATTGTCGATGGCTGCCCGAGCTATCTTGAGGCGCCGCCTTCGTTCCTCGGCAAGCAGAATGACTGAGCATGACGTGGTGAGGACGACGCCACGCAGGGCATTGAGCGCCGCCCTAGACGGAACAGGATTTTTCGATGCCATTCCGAGAGCCCATTGTCGCCGCAGGCACCTTTGGTTGATGGGGCGTGGAGGGACCGAGTCGTTGATGATTGTTCGGCGGTTGGTGAAGATGAGACAGCGAAAGATTTCTGGGCGAAGGCGAAGCAAAGCTCGGCACCAGCAACGCTCGGCTGGAGTTCGGAAGAGGCGGCGGTACGTACAGATCAGGCCACTGGTCAGCGCTGGGGCTCTCGGTTAGTTACCTAACGTACCTTATGCGCTAACCTGTCCGGGGTGTCCGGATTTACTCTCTGCAGTGGGCCGCTGAGCACCAACTTCACTAATAACATGGAGAGCTCTGACAGCAGCGGCGACTTCGTGGGCCAAACCAAGGAGGTAAACACTTATGTTTTCGACTAGCAATTATGTGACACAGGTGACTGAGTGCTTCCCATAACACAAGCGCGTTGTGATGGCTTAATGTTGAGTTGCACTTCTGCGAAGGAACAGACGCTTCAATCGTTCCAATATTCCAGCAGACTCGCAGTGTCCATTTTACGTCTTTAGAGTCTCTAACTCGTGCTTTCAATGTATGATGACCTGAATGCAGAGATGAAACTGAGATTGTTCACCGGCGAACCTGAATTGAGCCGCGGTGGATGCATCGAGGGCAGTCACTGGGTGCCGCACCTTCCTCCTCGACCTGGAACCGGGAGTCAGGGCAACCAGAGCCGCCGCGAGATGCACCGCAGTCCAGCTTGATCAGAAGTCCTCCGTCGCTTCTTCCTCACCATCCCCTCTGTTCTACGCTTTTCACGAACTCTCGGCAGCATAGGAAACTTAGCCTCCAACACCAGCGCACCTCCGGTTCTGAGCATCATGAGCACCGCGTTGCCAATGGCCCCTCCGGCGCAGTCGCCGTTGGCCCAGTATCGACTGCTTGCACCGACAGCTGCTGCTCGGGTAAGCCCAATTTGTCTCGGAACCATGAACTTTGGCACCGCATGGTCAGTTCCTCGTCCAGAGAGAGTCTCTGGACTACACAAATCCTGACTGCTTGGGAAGGGAGGATTGGCTCGGTCGTTGTGACCAAAATACTGCGGAGTGTATTCTGGACTTCTTCTACGAACAAGTAAGCCTCAGAAGCTAAGAAACAAAGTGAATCGGAATGTTGTTGCTTACATGTCGCGTAGGGAGGTGCGCTCGACGGTGTTACTCGTCTTTGCACTGTTGCACCCGCTCACAGCTTTCGACAGGCAATTTCATTGACACAGCTAACAGCTACCAGTTTGGTGACTCTGAGATATGGGTTGGTGAATGGATGCGGAAGCGCAACAATCGCGATGAGATGGGTATGCTCATGCTCGCCTCTTTCTTCACTGCCTAACTGACTAGTAGTTACCCCTAGTCATTGCCACTAAATACACGAGTAACTTCACCGCCGGTGCCGCAAATCCGCCTACAGTCATGGCAAGCTTCACCGGTAATGGAACAAAGAGCCTGGTCACGTCCCTGAAAAGCAGCCTCGATAGGCTCCAGACCGGTTACATAGACTTGCTCTACGTGCACTTCTGGGACTACAGCACCTCGATCCCGGAACTAATGCAGTCGCTCAACCAGCTCGTGGCTGCCGGTCAGGTTTTGTATCTTGGGGCCAGTGACACTCCGGCTTGGGTTGTCAGGTGAAGAGCCCGGCGTAAGATAATACTCACAGTCCAATGACTGACCTCCAAACAGCAAGGCAAACGAGTACGCCCGTAACCACGGCCTCCGACAATTCTCGGTGTATCAAGGCTTTTGGAACGCAGGATCCCGAGAGCTTGAGCGCGAGATCATTCCAATGTGCAGATCAGAGGGCATGGCCATCTGTCCCTGGGGCGCCGTGGGCGGAGGGAAGTTCAAAACTGAGGAGCAGCGTCAACGTGCAGACGGCCGCAACACCGGTTACTCCGAAACGGATATCAAGGTGAGCTTGGCTCTAGAGTCCATTGCGAGCCGAAAGAACTCGACTCTCACGAGCATCGCACTGGCGTATGTTATGCATAAGGCTCCTTATGTGTTTCCGGTTGCTGGCGGCAGAAAGATCGAGCAACTCAAGGCTAATATCGAGGCGCTCACGATTGGACTGAGCGACGATGAGATCAAGGAGATTGAGAACGCCGCACCGTTTGACTGGGGCTTCCCACATAATCTGATTTGGGCAGGCGGTGCCGGCACGTCCTACCAGAACGTGTGGCTCCTCGGCACGGGTGGAAACTTTGAGTATGTCGAGGAAGTAAAGGTACGTATCACAAAGAACCTCTGAGCGGACGTCTGTTGACAATACAGCCCATTCTGCCGGCACAAGGAGGGTCGTGGGAACCTCGCTCAAAGTCTTACATTTGGCGCTGGGTCTCGGATCGTTTACGACGACCTATGTGGATTGGGAATAGAGCCGTCACTGGCGCCAATGGAGCCACGAGGTGGTAGGTTATCTTTTGCGAGGTTGAAAAGCCCTTGCCCAAGATGTGGCGGAGGAGGGTATGAGCGACTGCTTTCTGTCTATGGGATCATGGAGTGTTTCATCATGACGAGACAGCTTGTCAGTCCTGGCTTCTTGCGACTAGGTAATAAAGATCCCAGAGATGGTAGGCAATTAACAAAGCTAACAAGCTCCATTGCACTCGATTGGATCCCGCCATGTTGATGCGGTAAAGGGAAGCTTCCCTTGGTCTCTTTGTTGGACTCCTAGAGGAAGGCCCAGCGACTCGCCCGCTTATTGGGTCTCCGTTGTCTTATATTGCTCCTCTATGCGAGAAGTACAAATTGCAAAATACTATGAAGAAGTAAATGGGCACGCATCTCTTGAAGTTCGATTGACTGGTGAGGCGGACTTAGTTCATTAGGGAAACGACAGCGGTCGCTCCTGCCTCACGATCACGTACATACACAACGACCCCCACTGCTCACGCCTCACAGCCCGAAAAACACAAATCTTGGGAGCTTTCCAAAGGTAAACCTCGGAATTCGCATCGTCATCCTCGTCCTTGGCCTCTGAACACGGTAGCAATGAGACCATCTCGACAGCTTTCGCTCGTGTTCGATTGGTCCGTGGACAATCATCACCACAGATATATACGGCAGCATAACAGTGCACCATGCCACAACATGCGCCCCGTTGAAATGATTGAGGACAATGGCCAAATCGAGACACCGGACGATGAGCGCGATGTGGACATTGCGTTGGGGCCGGACTGCGTGCCAGGGACCCCAGAGGACGAGTTCAGGTACATCACCATGTTGAAGATTCAGTTTCTATCCAAGGCATGTGCATGTTCGAAGCAGTTAATTCTTGGCAGGATACTTGAGTCGCAAGTTCTCGACCAAGTCAACATCTTGGAGGGTGATGCCGCCCGCGACGTCGACCGCAGCAATGACCACGACAACTGCGATGCTGTACAATCTGACAACTCTGAAACCCCAAGCCACCGAACTCCACGCCGGGAACAGACACCAACGACGCCACCACCTGGAGCGAATAAGTCGCTACGGGAGGTGCCACGAAGTGCTCCTCGCAGCATCCAGCGCATAGGGAGATTCAACTTCCGACAAGGTGTGCGTATACGCGATTTCAAAGTCCCCAGGCGGAGGAGGAGCGCCTCACCGGCTGCGAGCAAGGCGTACCAAGGGCGAGACGGGTTTGAGGGGGGCGAAATGTCTTTGGGCTCACCGCAGCCGATGACACGGCGACGTGAACGCCAGCCGCCTGCATGTGAGCCATTGGCACTGGAGGATTGCGACTCCCCGTTCAGCTCGCCTGACCCAGAAATATCATCTGCAGACCGTCGCGGCCAATCTCGCTTAGGGAGCCCCCCGTCTGAGGCGGCGGTTGCGGCAGCATCGGTGCCGCTGTTGGCAGAGCCGCATTCGCATTTAGTACGAAGTGTCGGCCGTTAAATCGGGCCCGAGGATGAGGATGACGACGTATTTCGTGAGTGGCTCTTCGGGTGAGCAATACACCAAGTCCGTAAAGTCGCATGTGCGCAATCACGCATCAGGTTGGCTGGGCTGCATGGCCACTGCTGTCTACTACATAGTTGGGGTATCTACAAGCCAACTGTTGCTCTCGCGCGGCCAAGTACCGACCGCAATACATAAGTTTCAGACCCTACCAAACGCCTTTATGGAGCCCGCCATTTTCGAAAAACATGGTGGCATTATTTGGCTCCCTTGCCCTTAGCCTCGTTGTCTCCGAGCTCCCGTATCAGAATCGACGTTTGACCCTCTCCGCTATAGTCGTCTTGCCCTGTCTCGAAGCCCGGGCAAACTCCAATCGCGAGGTACTTGCCGTCGCTCGAGAACGCAAGTGCCGCGACGCTATTTGGAAACTTTTGGTACTGCTTCAACCTGCGCTTGGCCACGGCATCCCAGAGCGCGACGGTGCCGTCTCCGCCTCCAGAGGCAAACGTGCCGTGAACGGGGTGGAATGCCAGCGCGTTGACAGGGTAGACGATGTCGCCGTCGCCGTCAGGCGCGGGTTGCCTGTGACATTTGAACGCGAATTTCCGCGCCTGTGACTCATCCGTATCCTCGAACCACTCCACGGCGACTCGACCCTCGATGCTGCTCGTAGCATAACCGGCGTCGTTGGGCATACAAGCGACCGCTCTGGTGAGGAAACGTAGAGATGACTCCCGCTGCTGCCATGGCTTGAGATCCTGGGATCCCGAGGCGAAGAGGTCCGCCATGGCGTTGAGGTCGTAGATGTTCATGATGCGGCCAGTCATGGCGACAACCACCTTGGACGGGCTGGCGGCCACAGAATGCGGCTTCCCAGGCAGGGGAATCCTCACGGGCTCGCTGGAGGGGTCGTTGAGGTTGTGGATATGCAGGCTGCAGTCCCATGACGCAGACACAAGGATGGCTGGAGGAGCTGTCAGTGCTGTTTCCTATGGGGCTCAGGGCTGGGTATCCTCACCATGATCTCTGCTGTAGACGACGCATCTTACAGGCGCCTGATGCTTGCTCAATAGCGTCGTCTCTCCAGTTGCAAGATTGAGTCTAAGATGATTAGCCCGGTTCGTTGTGCGACCACTGTGTCCTGGCTGGGAGATGGATGTACCTGTTCACGCCACAATCCACAGTGCCAGTGAAGGCCTCATCATCGTCGGCACCAAAGCACACGTCCAGGACCGGCGCTCGAAGCTCGTAGGTTTTTAAAAGGCTTTTTTCGTCTGCGCCGCCGGACACATCGTAGCTGTAGACTTTCTTGTCCCAGCTCGCGACAAGGAGCTTGGTCGGAGAAACGGGCGCGAATGCGATCGCGGACACTGCGTCGCCCGGGGGGGGGGAGAGCTCGTACTGAGTCGCTGGGGGGCCGTCGTGGTCAGCAAACCATCAGTGCAAGTGGGAGGCGCCGTCTGACATCGTACGTACCGGGAGCCATTGTCAATGTGCTGCTCGCGAGTAATCCTGCGTCGACGGAAGCTTTCGTTCGGTTGTTTACACGGCCAGCGAGCCAGTCACGTGGGGTAGCTCGAGCCGCTGGCGGCGAATTCTGCCGGCGTCGACCGCCCCAGAACTAGCCACACCCCGCCACACCCCACCATCGCAGCCAGGCCTGCAAAATATCAAAATTATGACTCTCGCTTTCTCCTCAGCCCAACCCCAGATTCCACTCGATTTGCGACGTCACAAGCCGCTCACTCACGAATCTGTCACCGCGAAACCCGCTCCCGCCGAATTCTTGAATCGATCGAAAACTCCACAGACATAGGAGGAGACCGGAGAAGGACCTGGCCACCGCTTGCGGAGAATCGACCTTGGCGTCAACCCCACCTCACACCTCCTACCGGCCGATCCGACCTTGAAGTCGCGAAAATACCGCCAAGATGTCTTTAACAAACTGCCGTTTCTATGAGGAGAAGTACCCGGAGATTGATAGCTTCGTCATGGTCAATGTCAAGCAGGTTTGTTGCTCAAACATAGTGAGCGCACGGAGCTGGACGCTCACAAAGGCAACGCCAGATCGCCGAGATGGGTGCTTACGTCAAGCTCCTCGAGTACGACAACATTGACGGCATGATCCTGCTGTCCGAGCTTTCCCGAAGACGTATTCGGTCTATCCAGAAGCTCATCAGAGTCGGACGCAACGAGGTCGTCGTTGTGCTTCGTGTCGACAAGGAGAAGGGTATGTCACCGCACGTGCTCCAGATGTGGAGGGCGAGGCTGACGCCAGGCGCGCTTAGGCTACATCGATCTCTCAAAACGACGAGTGTCACCAGAGGACATGGTCAAGTGCGAGGAGCGATACAACAAGAGCAAGACTGTGCACCTGATCATGCGACACGTTGCCGAGAAGACGCAGACCCCGATCGAAACGTTGTACGAGACGATCGCCTGGCCGCTGAACCGGAAATACGGCCACGCCATCGACGCTTTCAAGCTGTCCATTACGTAGGTTTTCTTGCGGTTCTCGGATCGTCACGTGGCTGACAACTGTCGCAGCAACCCCGAGGTCTGGAATGACATTACTTTCCCCAGCCAGCCTGTGTCGGACGAGCTGAAGCTGTACATCAGCAAGCGCCTCACGCCCCAGAAGACCAAGGTCCGTGCCGACATTGAGGTCACCTGCTTCGGCTACGAAGGCATCGACGCCGTCAAGACCGCGCTGCGCACCGCTGAGGCGGGCAACAGCACTGCCGAGGCTGAGAACTCGGGCACGGAGGTGAAGGTTAAGCTTGTGTCTCCTCCCCTGTATGTTCTTACTAGCTCCTGCCTCGACAAGAACCTGGGCATCACTCGACTACAGGAGGCCATCACGGACATCAAGAAGAGCATTGAAGGCGCCGGCGGGCACCTGGTGGTTAAGATGGAGCCCAAGGCCGTGACGGAAAGCGACGATGCTGAGCTCCAGGCTCTGATGGAGAAGAGGGAGCGCGAGAACGCCGAGGTCAGTGGCGACGAGAGCATGAGCGAGAGCGACGACAACATCCCCGAGACTGTCTAAAGGCTTTGCGAGGCACATGTTCGGTTTTAGCGGGCCCAAGGTTGCATCACAGCTTGTAGCCATGAACGGCAAAGTGGTGTTGGCATTGGTCGGGGAGTCTGTCTGGCAGCGTCGCTGGTCAGGTCCAGTAGAGGACAAGAGATGGCGGACGGGGCGGCCCCCCCTTGTAGCTAGCAGGCCAGCTTGCGATGTCACACATCGGCGTTGGAGGACGATACAAAAAATGCATCACGTTCGTCACATGATCATCTGGCCTTGTGCTTGTGACTTTAAAGTTTAGATCCCGTGGTTTTGCCTTGACAATAATGCCGGTGGTTTGTGGATGTGTGAGTTTCGCATGTGCCAGAGCTGCAGATGTCCTCCGGGAGCTGCAGCCGGGGCCACTGAGCAGCTCCAATCGGCAGCCAACTTCAGGCACTTTGGCGGACGGCCCCACCCTGCTCCCACCAGCAGCATGGGAATCTGCAGGGGTCCCGTCCGCGAAAAGCGCACCTAGCTAACATAGGTATCTGACCTCATGCGACGCCGCTCTCTCACACACGCACTCACTCAGTCACACCAGGAGCTTTCCGCCAGGGCCCGCGAGCCAAACTCGACCAGGCGGCGCGCAACGAAACGACGCGCCCCCACCACGCCCGGGACGCCATGGTGGTCACAGGCTCTCTCTGGGCACGAATGCGGAGCGGGCGACCGGGCAGCTCGGCGGCGCGGACGGCGGCGCTGCAGCTGCTCGGCTTCGCGACGTGGATCCCCGTCATCGCGTGGTTCAACCTGCACGTCGCGGAGCTGACGCTCATCGAGGGCACGTCCATGTACCCGTTCATGAACGAGGACCGGGACTCGACGCTGCGGCGGGACGTGATCCTAAACTACAAGTGGGCGCCGCAGGAGGGGCTGGAGCGCGGCATGATTGTGACGCTGAGGTGAGAAAGAAGAAGAGGAAGAGGGGCCTTGGTTTTTGCTTGTCCCCTTGCTTGGTTGCTTGCCACGGATACCCACCCACAGCTTGTGGTCTTGTTTTTTAGAGCGAATTTGTGCCGCGGCGGCTGATCACGGTATGCTTAGGAGCCCCATGCATCCCGAGACGGTGGCGGTCAAGAGAGTCGTGGCCGTCGAGGGCGACGTGGTGCGGACCAAGGCGCCGTACCCGGTCCCGACGGTGAGGATACCGCAGGGCCACGTGTGGGTCGAGGGCGACGGCCCGCCCGGCTCGAGCCTCGACAGCAACACGTACGGGCCCGTGTCGAAGCGGCTACTTACGGGGAGGGTCACGCACATTGTGTACCCGTTCCGCAAGCTTGGGCCCGTAAGGTGGTGGGAGCACGAGAGGCGGCCGCTGGTGGAGTGATGGCGGGCGGCCCGGGGGGGGGTGGCTTTGCCACGACTACTTGTAACGATTTTTGTTGTACCAACACTTGAGGCAAGCGATGGCGGTAAATAGTGGCGAGAGGAACGGAACTCGCGGCGGGACTGGCAAGGGCGCAGCTCAGGCGATATTGGAAATGTAAGACTAGGAACCTTCGGCGTGACTGGAGAATGGTGCAACATAGCCTTGACCACCTTCTTCGCCACCTACATTGTCTTTGAGCACCCGGACGAATGTGGCTCTGAAGGATCTGTCGCCTTGGACATGCATGAAGTGTCCGTCTTTTCCTACATCCACATACATAAGAGAGCGGTTGGTCTCGATGTTGGTCGCAGCATTCTCACTTATTCGGGCATTGAGATGACTCTCACGAGTGTCGTTCACAACTAAATGGTACCAAAGGCTACTAGCTTCACGATTTCCCCTTGGAGTCCCTGAATCAGTCTTCTTTCCTGCGGAGGCTTAGAACTTCACAACGTAGAGAACGAGGTACACTAGATGCGACATCATGTACAAAAAGGCCTTGCCCTATGCCACGGCATCTCTTACGTACGCTGATAACCTTCTTCCTACCGTGAAAAGTACCGCCAGCTACGATCCAGGACCTCACCGTCGATGCCCTCGACTCCACTACAGTCTATAATAATACACCTCTTCCCGCGGCTCGTAAACGTGAAGTGCCATATTCGAGTGCTGACGGCGACGACCATCATGCGCGGGGTCATTTTTCGGCTCATGCTAAAAGGCTGACGCGCCCAGACCACGGCTACAGCTGTCAGCCGTCGGTGTCGCGAGATCTGCACTACGCACAGCTTTGCGTACGAAGCGTACGAAGTACAGTATGGGTAATAAGCCTGGCAGCCACGGCTGCCGCTGTCTCACCAGGAGACTGGAGCTCCGACGCGGTGCAGATCTTCCTCTGGAGTCTAGAACACACATGCATAGCGCTGTACATCACCACCGCGACACTGGAATGTCCCGCCCACGAGATGGGTTGGGCCCCATCTACTCTTCCTCCCTTCACTCCCAACTCCGCCTTGCAATGAGCACAGGAGACCGGACAAAGACGTCATGATGCTGCCGCTATCTGTCGGGATCCACACGCTGCTGCTGGGCGTCGCGTGCGTCGCGGAGGGCGACCCAGTCTTGGGCATACCCGCGCAGCTGCAGGGCCGCCGCGGCGACATCATCCGGGAGCTGGGGCCGCTGCTGTCCAAGGACGCGACTATTGTGTTACCACTGTCGTCAGAAGCGGAGCCGCTGCTCATACGCGCTGCCACGCCGCGAATCTCGCCAGATTACAAGGCCATTGTCGAAGTCGCCACGGAGCAGGACGTCCAGCAGACGGTAAGCGCAAAGAAGATGGGGACGCAAAGAGCGTACAGTCCGCAGCTGACTTTGGGCCCAAGATCAAGTACGCCAACCTACATAAAACGCCCTTCCTAGCCGTCTCGGGCGGCCATGGATGGCCGACGACGCTCAATGGCGTCAAGGCCGGCATCCAGATCAACATGCGCAAGATGAACCACACGACGCTCAAAAGGGACGGGCGTTCCGCCAGCATTGGTGCTGGTGCCTTGCAGCACGAAGTTATCGCTGCCTTGTTCAGTCACGGTAAACGAGCAGGTGCGCCGTATTGCAGGCCCTTTCATGTATGTCCGGGTTGACCAAGTCGAAACGAAATAGTCACGGGCCTTTGCGAGTGCGTCTCAGCCATTGGGCCACTCCTCGGCGGCGGGCACAGCATGATCCAGTGGCGATACGGTTTCGCTGCCGACAACCTCGTCTCAGCACGCGTCGTCCTCGCCGACGGCCGGGCCGTGGATGTGGCGGCAGACAAAAACAGTGATTTGTTCTGGGGTCTGCGCGGCGCGGGCCACAACTTTGGGATCGTCACCAGCTTTGTGGTCAAGGCGTACGACGCCGGCGATACATGGACATTGATTACTCTCACCTTTACGCAGGATAAGCTCGAAGTTTTTTTCGAAACATGGAACATGCTTGAGAAAGCGCACCCTGACCGGGGTATGTTGGTCGTCATCGGCATCATGGCCAGGAACGACGACATAGACCCTGAGAATGTGAGTTTGAACGGCGGCCTTCGCGGGGATGGAAACGTGCGTATGCTGAGCGGGTTGACCGAACGCGCCAGCCCGTGATAAATCTGCAGCTCATCTACGAAGGACGCAACGACGCTGCAGACCTCTACGCGGCGGCGTTCCGTAAGCTTGAGCCGAAGGCCGACTCGACATTACAGGAAATCTCCTGGGGAGACCTCTTCACCGCAGGTGGCTTCGGACTCACAGGGCCGATATGCCGCAAGAACCAGAACATCCTGGGCTACCCCAACTCGCTGGACAAGTGGGACGTTGACGCGATGCGAGCCGCATTTGGCATCTTTTCGGACCTGACATCCGAGGAGTTGTTCAAGACGTCAGCCATGCTGCTTGAGTCGTACGGCCAGCAGGGGGCGCGCGCGGTGCCCGAGGGGAGCAACGCGGTGGCACCCGAGGAGCGGCGACGGCACCTGCTCACGTCGCCGATCCTGTGGTGGATGGGCGACGATGCGGCTGCGAGGAAGCGGGCCGAGGACTACGGCGCGGGCATCCAGGCGGCCGTGCGGAAGGGTGCCGGGTCTGCGGAGCCGCACGCGTACGTCAACTACGCGACCGGCTGTGAGGACTTCGGCGAGGTGTACGGACGCGAGGCGCCGCGGAGGTCGAAGCTGAAGGCGCTGAAGGCGAAATGGGATCCGCAGGGGCAGTTTGGATTCTATATGCCAATCGAGTAGGTTGGGGGGTGAGGGGAGGGGGGCGGCTGGTGGTGATGGACGTGCAATGTGATTGATGATATGTGAGGGAAAGAAGATGCTGGGCCGGTGCCGTTGTGTGTTTTGAGCGCGAGAAGTAATTTAGTAGTTGATAGTTGACGGGGAGGGAGAGTGCCGACTTGCCAAGTAGATGTTGATGAAGCCGTCAAGTGAGCCTCAGGCAGAGCGACGGGATAAGGTAGGTAGTACGTATCTGGATTCTGGAGGTACATCGTAGAACCAGACGCCACGCACGGACCAGCCGCGCCCCTGCCAGCGGGCTCCGGGTCCCACCAGGTTCCCGTCCTTCGTCATTGGGCGCCGCTCGGGGATAACGTCGGAGAGAGCGACAAAAAGTTCTGCCTCACAAAACCTCACTCACCACGCCTCACCTAATTACCTCCCCACGCCGCGCATGCGCACCGCCGACGCCGCCGCCGCCAGCACCCGTCCCATCCATCGTTCAGTTTCTTTCCCTCATACTATGTTTTCCTTGCAACGATAGACGGCGCATATCATCACTAGCGATTTGTTGTCGACGGCGACTTTTCTCCCGTCGCCACCCGATTTCGTTCTACAGGCACGCGACGCCCGCCGATTTTATCCGTCTCGTCCAACGACACCCGTCAGCGACCCGCGAACCCCCGCCCTTTCCAACCGATCGCACCGCTCTGCTCGACGATTATAGGGCCAGGAAATGCCCCTGGCCTCCCAACTCTCCTCCCTCTTCTCAGCCGGCTCCCCGTCTGCGTCGAGCGCCGCCTCGCCCGCGACCCCGGACCCGGACTGCGTCGGCCCCGGCGCCGTCTTCGCCCCGGACCCGTCCCGCGCCCCTCGTCATGACAGGGAGCTCGTCCCCCACGGCCAGTCGGAGACCAGCGATAGAGGCTCCGGATCGGGCGCGGGCATGAAGTCCGATGACATTCAGGTCGAGGGGCGGCCGCCGTATCTCCATGTCAGTAATCCCTCACCAATGGCTTACCAATTGGTAGCCCACCGTACTCGTGTAGGAACATTGCGCTGAATTTGTCTTTTGTTGTCCCACAGGCCATGATTGCTGGCGGCATCGGCGGATCGACGGGTGATCTGCTCATGCACTCGCTCGACACGGTCAAGACAAGGCAACAGGGCGACCCAAACATCCCGTCTAAATACACATCCCTCGGCCGGTCATACTACACAATATTTAGGCAAGAGGGTATTAGGAGAGGCCTGTATGGTGGCTGGCTTCCCGCCCTCGGCGGTTCGTTTCCGGGTACGGTGCTGTTCTTCGGGACGTACGAGTGGAGCAAGCGCTTTCTCATAGACCACGGTCTGCAGCATCACCTGGCATATCTCTCAGCTGGTATGCTCCCCGGTCATTCTAGCCCCTGCTTTTCCGATGCTGACTCGTGTGCGCAGGCTTCCTCGGCGACCTGGCCGCATCCATCGTCTACGTTCCCTCCGAGGTGCTCAAGACCCGTCTCCAGCTGCAGGGCCGATACAACAACCCCCACTTCCGCTCCGGCTACAACTATCGCGGCACCATCGACGCCGCCCGAACCATTGTCCGCACCGAGGGCGCCTCAGCCCTGTTCTACGGCTACAAGGCCACCCTCTACCGCGACCTGCCCTTCTCCGCCCTGCAGTTCATGTTCTGGGAGCAGTTCCACGCCTGGTCCCGTGTCTACAAGCAGAGCCGCGACATTGGCGTCCCGCTCGAGCTCCTCACTGGCGCCGCTGCCGGTGGCCTCGCCGGTGTCATCACTTGTCCGCTTGATGTCGTCAAGACGCGCCTCCAGACTCAGGTCAACTCGCCGGTTGACCATGCGGCCCGAGCGCGCGATGTGAACCCGCAGAAGCGCCACATCTCCACGTCGTCGCCGAGCACGCACCGTCCGCAGCCTGGCGCCATCGCCCTCGAGACATCATCTGTCATCACGGGCCTCAAGGTCATTTACCGCACCGAGGGCATCGGTGGGTGGTTTCGTGGTGTTGGGCCCCGCGGCGTGTGGACCTTCATCCAGAGCGGGTGCATGCTCTTCCTCTACCAGCGACTACTGCACGAGCTGGAGGTTCGCCTGCCGCTGGACAAAGAGGAGCCATAGACTCTACTCCATTTGGTGCTAGCGTGTGTTGTATTTGGCGATAGATGACGTTGGAAACATTGAAAGACGAGAGGCTTTCGTCGTGTACAAATAAAGCAAGAGATAAAAGACTACGTGTACGAAGAGGGAGGGAGAGGAGGATGCTTCGTGTGGGTGGACAACGGACATCATTGTTTGGCGTTGGGGCGGCTGGCTAGACGGGACCGGTACACTTTTAGGCGGCGAGTTGGGGGTCCGCGACGAACATTTAGACATGAACTGAGTGTCTCTGCACCAACTCAAGAATTTTGTATTAATATTCCATGACAATCACCCTCTGCCTACCTGCGTGGCTTGATGGCGCTACTTGTGTGGTCGTTGTGTCAATGCAACCTTAGGCGTCACTATCCGTGACCCGGGCCTCAGCTAAAATGAGGGAAAGTTGGTAATGTGGGCAAGATGGCAGACAGAGGAAGAGCTGCATGAGGCACGACGTTGACACTGTTACGTAGCGCTCTTAATGTTTCGACATACTACTTCGTACATACTGTGAAACCTATGCATCACGTCTTTGAACTGTTCAAAAGCTGAGACACCTAGACTCTACAGACAAGATCAAAGGGGGGTATATGAAGCTAAACTGCTCACCGGCAGCCAACGCGCACGACCAAGCAACGCCAATGAAGATCGCTTCGAAATACACACAAAACACGCAACACTCCTCATCCTCCCGCGGCTCGCCACGCTTAGGCGTCGGGGTCGCTCTCCTCGGGCATGTCGGCCGGCTCAAAGTCGTCGAGGCGGGTCCTGAGCTCGTCCCGCGCCAGGCAGACGACGAGGGCGACGGTCAGGGCGTTCCAGACGCTCTGGTGGCGGTCCATGAAGTGCACGTCGACGTGGAAGCTGACGTAGGCGTCGTCGCCCTTGGCAGCATCGACGGTGAGGATGAAGACCGAGGTGCGCAGGACGAAGATGCCATAGACGACGGGCGGGCGGCGGCGGAACTGCGACGCGTCGAGCGTCTCGGAGAGGGGGGTCGTAGGACCGTCCTCGACAGACTCGCGAACGGGGGGCTGCTTGTTAGCATGAGAACCCAGATTCGATTGTGTGATGCGACTTACTTCGGTTAAGGAGGTGTGGCCTGCTTTTGTCGGCGTCTTGGTCTCGTCGTCTGATCTGGCCGCAGAGTCCTCTGGGGCGGACTGCCACCCCTCCTCCTCGGTATCTTCTTCTTCTTCCTCTTCCTCGTCTTCTGGCATGTGTTTGTCCAGAAGCAGCTCCACATCAGTCAAATGCGGGTTTGAAAGCCGCTGCTTGTCGATGTCCCAAAAGTCGTCATCGCGGTCGATCTTGAGAAACTCGCGCTGGACTCTGGCCAGGGCCCGCATGCGCCGCTGAATGTGTCCCGTGATGTCGCCTTCCGTCGCGCCCGCGTCAGTGTTCTCGACGATGATGTTTGGAACGTAATGGAGCGAGCTGTAACCACCGTCCTCAGCCGCCCAGCTGAGGTAGTGGCTGATGCCCTTCTTGATGAGTGCCGGGGCCTTGTGTCGCAGACCAGACTGGCACGTCGTGCGGACGCTGGCTGTGAGGTCGATGAGCCGCAACAGCGCCATCGTCGCTGCGGGAGAGTCAGCTACCAACTTACACGAGGAGGAACACGCAGAGGCTACGTACCGCGAAATTCTTTGCTCGAGTGCGAGTAGATGATGGGCGAGTAGTCATTCGAGGTCTGGAACACACTGTCTGCCATGGGCACGCCGCGAAAGTCGACGTCCCAATGCGCGGGCAACATTGGGAGATCCTGGCGAAGGAACAAAATCTCAAACAGCTTCTCCTCTGGCGCGGCCCAGGTGCTCGCGCCTGGGTACAGCTGCTTCTCATTCTCCATCTGCCTGATCAACTCGGCGGTTTGCGGCGCCGCCGCGTGGCCTTCGCCGACAGACTGCCTCCTGGTCATTTCCAGCGAATAGTCGGGCGACTCCCCGGACGCCTGTGAGGTGGAGTCTTCGCGTTGCTTGATGTTCCTGCGCGGAGTGACGTCTTGCTGCGGAGCGTCGTCGAGCTGGCGGCGGCTTCGCGATGGCCGCGGGGTCTCATCGGCGTCGGCCTCGGGGAGCGGCGGGCTCGGGGAGCCGGAGCTGGTGTGAGACGGCTCAGCCATGGCGATGAGACCGCGATGCGGGCTTGCGATGTTCTGAAGCCCCTTCGAGTGAGGATGGCGAAGAAGATAAAGCGTTTACCGGGGATCAAGTGCGGGAGGTCGTGCGCTGTTGGCGACGCGGGTGCCCGCAGGTGCCCGGCCTGAACGGCAACAGGGGTGACAGTCACCGCAGGCTTGTGCTCGCAGGACAGCAACAGGCTCCGCGGCAGACACCAATTCCGCACGCATCAACGAGCAGTTCCTTTTCGCACTGCGACTAAGAATTTCTAGCAATTTCCGACCGCGACGCCTCAAGTGTCCGTTGGGAGTGAATCACTGGCGTTTGGCGAGGTGCGCTGCCTCGTGATGCCTAAACACCTTCCTGCGGCTTTCACAAAGCGGGCAGCCAGCCCCTCGCGCCTTCCTCACTTACACTGGCCGCTGAGAGGTTCTCAGGCAACGAGGCAACGAAAGGAAATTGGCTGCGGGCGCAACCTCAAAGGCTTTAGTAACCTCAGCTGGCCTGCTCCGTTTGCATCCCCTCATTCTCACCAACGTCTCTCTCTCTCCCCCTCTCACAACCACATCAAGTCAAACGCACGCACATGACAGGAGAACCACAACCACAGCCGCCACGTTCTGGAAATCACCATCGTCAACAACCGTAACAAATACCCACGAACATGGCTTTCCGAGATCTCCCTAACGAGGTTATGAGTGCGATATTACAGTCCATCGACTCCTCAAAAGATCTCGATGCCGCTGTGAGAGCCTCTTCGACATGGTTTCGCATCTTCCACACCGCACCGGCCCGGTTTCTGTCTCAAGTTCTGAGAAACAACGTCCACCCGGATGTCATCAGCGATGTCATCATCGCTGCGAAATATGAAGCGATGTGTGATTCGTATATTCGGGCGAGCCCTCCACAAGGCTACGACGACTATGCGGAAAAGATCAAGACCTTCATGAGCGACCTTCTTCAAGAACAGTCACATCTCCGCGCAATGCCGGTATATATGCCCAGGCTCACTCAATTGAGTAAAACCATTTGCCGCTTGTCGTCAATCGTCGACCAGTTCTGTGAAGATGCATTCACAGCCCTCTCGCCACCACAAGGGAGCCCTGTTTACCAGCACAGCAGCACAGATCCAGCCTGCCGGGATTTTGACTCTTTGTCCTGCACAGAGTATGCTCGGTTGCTTCGGGCAGTGGCTAGACTTGAAACATACGCTACTCTCTTTGCGAGCTCTTGCCTGGCGAGAGACGGGCAGCCTGAGCAATTTCTTCAAACATTACCTGCATGGGAAGTTGAGGAGATGAGCTGCATCTATCATTACCTTATCCGCAAGCTAGGCGAATGGGTCAGCGATATGCAAAGCACGGTGGTTTCGAAGGTTTTATCTCATCGCCTAACACGAGTCGTGGCGGATGATGGACAGTCCAAGGGATCAAAGTTCCGAGACAGCGTATCGTCCACCGAACGCCTCAGCTCGCGGAAGACCCAAATGACCGACTTCAAACCCGGTCGACATGGCCCATCATCGTGGCTTTCCAGTGATTGCAGCCGCGAGATGCTGCTCAAGTTCGACAGGATTATCTCATATCATCAAGGGAGCTTATGGGAGTTAATCAACAGAATTGAATCACGAGCTCATAAACTCTGTCGCCTCAGCGACTTGTTCTCGAGCGACGTCTTTCCGAAGTTCATTGAACGCTTGACTTCGCCACTGCAGCCATCCGTGCACCCGAACGCTGGCGAGCTTCCGGATGATCCATCCACACCCAACATGGGCTACTACGCCTTCAAGCCCTCCACGGACGAGCGGTATCTCGAAATATACAGGCCAGACTGCTGGGGTGTCCGTGCGATGGGATACGTGTTTTGGGATACGGACAGGTTGCGCCAGCCCGCAGTCTGGGTCAGGTTGAAGGAGGCTAGCAAAATGGGGGGCGATCGTGCCAGGGCTGCGTACGACCCGTCCCTGCATGAAAGTGCGGAGGAGAAGCTGCAAGGTGTCCGGCTCTCGGCCGAGCTGATGAAGGAGATTAAGGGTGGGTGTTTCTGATACGTCCCAATGCTCCGCATGTCGCAATCACGAGCAGTTTTACCTTCGGATCATTGGCGTTGTTTGTCAGAGGAGCTGCTTTAGGAATCGAAAGGGAGACTCGACTGGTGGGGTGAAGGTGTAGGGGGAGCAAGGCATATCTCCCTGGCTCTTGATCATTGCTCAATAGTCTCACCAGACTTAAAATCGCTTTCGTTGCTAGAAAAATGGGTTTCATTTTCGCTTTTGTCCATTCAAGTTGATACGGAGTACCCGCGTCGACGGTTGGCGTACGGGTGAATGAACTGTCCTTCAGCCTTCAGAGAGAGACAAGATATTTGTCCTCTCACTTAATAGCCCGAGTGCCCACCGTCTTCTCATAGGTAGCATTAGGGCATCCCCCCATGGGCGGTGACGGTGCCTCGCGAGAGAAAGTACAGGAACGGAACCACAAACCGCAACGGTTTGCTGAATGACGTGTGGTGAAGGGCTACTGATTATCGATTCCACCCTCACAACTGGCCCAGTGTTTTCATAGAGTACGGTGGCCGTCTCACGACTGTATCAAGTCTGTGGAACAAAGACGGCACATTTACCGATGCCCACATGGTAAGCTGCAGTGTCGAGACCTTGCTTCCAGTCCTCGAGGGCGAAAGTCTTGACATGGACAAATCCCTTATCCCGTGGAAAGATGCCACTTTCCATCATTTTCACAAATTGCGCAATGTCTGCCCTTTCGTACATCATTTTGCCTACCACGAAGCACATTAGAACCAGCAGGACAAAGGAGGTACGGATCTACCACTCACCTTTAAGTGTGATGCTGTTGGTCAAGATCTCGGGAGCCCCTATGTTTTTTGTAGAACCCATTAGGCTGATTCTGCCGCCGAGTCGCAGAACTCTGATGGCGCTCCTGGTGTGCGTCGACGCGGAGGCCGTCGAGGGCGTCAAGTCGAGCACAGCGTCAATCGTGCCGAAAGCTCGCAGAGTGTCAAGATCGCTTGCCTCGTCCCCGGCAATGACGGCCGTGTCAAAGCTGGCGCCCGGCCATGTCCGTTGCACATGCTCCTTCAACGTGGCCAGCTTCTCGCTGCTGCGACCCATGGCTATCACTCTCGCGCCCATCGACACGGCCACCTGCACAGCTGCGCCGCCGTATCCGCCCGTCGCGGGGCAGACGACGATGGTCTCTCCCGGCTCGAGCCCGATGTCTCTCAGGCCGCCGTAGGGGATGAGCAGGTACGCCATATACATGAGCTCCGGGACCGAGTACTTGAGCTCTTTGCACAGGCGCTTCTCGTTCAGCGGAATGCAGTTCTCCAGCGGGGCCTTCATGTACTCTGCAAAGGAGCTGTCTCGCCACACGTTTCGCATCAGGTACTTGCTCTCGTCCGTGAACCCCTCGATGACGCCTGACAGAAACGACGCGTCGGGATTGTCGCGAGCGCGTACGACACTGTCGACGTACACGAGCTGGCCCGGCTTTAGAGACGCGGCATCGACGCCGACCGCCGCGATGCGCCCGATGGCGCTGAAGCCGCCGACAAGAGGCGTCGGGATGGGGTAATGGCGGATGACATTCTGATAGTAGGGCAGTATGCAAGTAGCCTCCACTCGGACAATCGCGCTACCTAGTCCAGGCTGCGGCGTCGGCAGAGTCTTCAACTCCAGGCCGGTGTCTCTGTTCTCGAGGACGAGGGCCCTGTGCTGGTCGGGAATGGGCTGCATGGCCATATATGTCTACAAGGTATTTGGCGTAGTGGATTGCGGAGTGAAGGTCGGATTGAAGTGTTACTCAAACTACTAAGGGCCACGAGGTTTCGAGCGTTTAGACTTTATAAGTGCAATGTTGAATGCTGTGGCGGGAAAGGTTTCGGGGATATCGGGCACCGTCGCTATTGTTGTGTAGTATACTGTACTCGGAATCTGGTTGCGCCAAACTAGATGGAGATTGATGGGGTTTGGCTCTTCTCCGCAGCCTAGTACGCACAACGACCTCTCAGGGTGCTCATGAGCGCGCCGGCCACAGAGGCAGGATGTCGACTGGAACAGGCTGGTAATCCCTTGGGTAGTGTGTGAAAAGCCAGATGTATTCCGATCTGAGATTACCTACAGGGACAGACATTGGGATATACACAGAAGCTCGGCCGAAAGAGACTTTGACTAGTAGCAAGGCAGGTTACAGCTCGCAGTCTTTCGTATCAACACAAGTTGCTACACTTGTTCTGAGAGGGCTATTCCAAGGTTTGGCTCAATATTGTGAAGCGTAGCATTCGAGCTCCCTTCGCACTGCCAGAGAGTTTTCGAGACTCAGACATTTGTTGGGTGTCCGGGGGCCAACTTCACCGCGGCCGAGCTGCGGCTCGGCAGAACATGACCACGCGCCAGCTGGCGGCTCCACCAAGCGCTTCCGCATTACGAGTCTAGACTTAGAGTCCGCAGTCCAGAATCCGCACTCCTCCGCAATTCCTCGTCGTTGGTAGTTAGCCCCGACTCTCGTGTTTGACGGCATTCGACCGTCGTCAAACAGTTGAGTTCCCCTTGCGCTTCGTTTCCGGATGGTTGTCCGGTTTTCTGTCTTGAGTCCTTTGCCTTGGATACAAAGTATTCGTACACAGTTGCAATATCGTGCTTCCCAAACACGATGATTCAGTTGGCGTGACCGAGCTGTAAGTCGGGCGGCCTCTATCACTTGGGCCTGACGTTTCGCCAACCAGGGCCAACATGCAGGCCAACTGGATGGTAGGTCGTTTCCCTGATGCCTCCGATCTGGTGCGTGCGTCGTACGAGCGCTTCCTTGGCTAAATATAGGTCTGAGCTGAGGCGATGAACTGTGGAGGATCAGCGAGCGCGGGCCGCAACCGCCTTGTTGGGGGCCGCGCCAACATCAAATGGGCCCGGGCTGTGTCGGCAACACCAGTCAATTCCCATCACAGCCCCCCGTTGCATGCCTAATAAGCACGCTCAGTGGTCATTCATGAGACTTTCAAAACCAACATGCATCGCGAGGAGGGGCGTCGGGAGGCCTTTTCGTGCGGGGTTTTACGATTTAGTTGCGTTGCGGTTATGGCTTCAACACATATTTGAGCCGCCCCGTCTGGTGCCTTCGATACGTAGAATGTGCTGCGTCGTCTTCAGTATATTAGCCGTCTCAATCTTCACAGTTGCCCTCCCTAGATTTTTCTTGTTCACTGGTTAAGTAACCTCAAGTATACGTCGGTCGGTCGACACCATGGCCCAACCATCCACCGATATGGCCTTGGTTCGCCTTGAATCCTTATCGCTGGATGATGGTCCGGACCAGCGACGGGATGAGATGACACGTCCTGAACCCGTGGCTGAGCCCTCCGGCGTATCTCTCGACATTTCTCTGGTTTCCACAAATCCTGATGCCGACCCTCTGCTTGAACATGTATCCTCCCCCAGTCATCATCAATCTGGGCAAGTCACCCCAGTGTCACGAGCGTCGCCGGAATCAGTGGACGAGTCCTTTGACCTCTCTTTTGACTTCTCGTTTGCCTCCACGGCCTCTGGTGCGTATGTCTTTGGCCAACCATCTAGCCGGCTTGCTCCCCCGTCTCCCACGCCGGCGGGAAGAGAACAAGCTGGGCATGAGCTGTTCACGTTTCGATCGCTTCACAACATCACTCCTGAGCCACGATCCACCGACTGGCCAAGAACCTTCAATCCACTACCTGCGCGGCCGGTTTCGGCGGATAGGTCTTCTGAGCTTCTAGAACCGGGAATAGCTTCACCTCGCCCTCAGCCCGCTGCAGCCGTTCCGGCATCGGACGCAACCCCTGCTACTATCCAATCTTCTTCGGCCTCAACCCACGAGCAACCCAGTCCACCCGTAGCTCCAATTCCAGGCCGCGCTGGGTTTACTCGTCATCAGCCGCCTCCTGACTTCAGTTTCGAGCCACGAATCGCTCCCCGGTTCCGACGCATCCATCCACTCCCTGCACGATCGGCTTCGAGGTCGCCTAGACCAAAGATGTCTCCAGATCTGCCAAAACCGGGCACATTTTCACTTGGCTCTCAGCCCGACGGAATTGGTCTCGAATCGGAATCAGCCCCAACCGTCCAATCTTCTCCGGCTGCAACCCAAGAGCAATCCAGCCCACCTGTGTCTCCACCTGCAAACGGCACTGTCAGTTCAGACTCAACTCCTCAGCCTCCAACACAACCCATCCCATATGATGCCAAAGATGAGGCGGCGCCGGCTCATGAACTGTTTACGTCCACCTTCCAAGACGCTCTCAAAGATGGCCGCAAGATCTCCGAAGATGCGGTCGCGGCCATAGAAGGCGCAATGCAAGCCAGCACGGCAGCGTCTACTGTAGAGTTGCGCCAGCTTCTGCACACCGCGAAAGCCCTGACATCATTCGAATGCACGGACACGCGCACGATTGCTGTGTTGGGAGACTCAGGAGAAGGTACGCACCAATCATCAAAAACAGTCCACTTGATGATTCTGACGCCATGTCATAGGTAAAAGCAGCCTCATCAACGCCCTGCTTCACTGTCCAGGTGTGGCTCAAACGGTACGTTCCCCTTCCAGGAGCGCAGGTGGTCCCAGTTGCTGAAGCCGGTGGCACAACAGAGTGACGCTGGATCCGCATGCACGTCCGTCGTGACAGAGTACCGCCAGAAAAAGGCCGAGCATTCCGCCCCCATCACCGTCGAAGTCGACTATCTCTCGGCTTCTGAGATTGAAGACCTCATACGTGAACTCCTGTACAGCTACCGGCAGCTATTCCTCCCCCTTGTTAACTCGTCATCGACTTCGGAAGAGGACTTTACCAGGTGCGAGCGGGAATCAGAGAAGGCTTGGTCTACTCTGCAGGCTGCTTTCAAGCACAAGACTCAATTCACAGAGAACTACGCGCGGGACACATCTGAGGGCGCTGTGGAGAGGATATCTAGCCAACTGATTCAATGGGCAAACGAGCTCGAATGGCCGGATAATGGGCGAGATGGCCGTTGGGTCACCACGGCGACGACAGCAGAAGAGTGTGTTGAACAGACCAAGCGGTTCGCGCAGGACAAGTATTGGCCCTTCACCAAGATCATCCGGTATTACCTCTTCCACCCCCCTTTGCCCACATATTGCTAACGGCAGGCCATGTGAAGTGTGTATCTCAGCTCGCAAGTCCTCAAGACGGGAGTGGTTCTCGCCGATCTGCCTGGTCAGTATCCTCCAGTAATACACTCAGAGGAACAGGCAAAATCCCTGACACGAGATAGGCCTCCATGACACAAACTTGGCACGTGTTCGAGCAACTCAAGACTACCTTCTGAAGTGCGACAACATCCTCATCGTGGCCAAGATCTCACGAGCAATCACGGATCAATCCCTCAAGTCGTCGCTGTTTTATGTTCTTTCTCGGCATATGCCTTTGGAGTGGGACCAGTCGGGCGCACAGAGGATGAAAATAGCTGTCGTCTGTACCAAAGCCGAGGTAAATGCTGCACGCGCTCCTCAGACTGCACCATATCCTTACATCTCTCTAGGAGATCAACATAAACACGGCGAGAACAGAATTTTGTGGTCCGGGCAAGATAATCTCGACCGAGACAATGAAGCAGCTGGACGATGAAATCGACAAGGCAAAGGCTTCAGGTGACAGGAAGAGAAAGAAGCGCGCCAAACTGCAGTACGTCGTCATCCCACTCCTAAACCCACATGATAAATGACGCTCTAACGCCATCCAAGGCAGCAACTGGCCCTCATTCGGGCCAGGGCGCAGCACGTGAAAGAAAACCTCCAGCTTGCCTACTCCTCGAAGATGAGGGGCAGCAAACTAGAGGTCTTCTGCGTCTCCAGTGCCTGGTATGAGAAGTATTGTCCCAAAGGCAATGTAGAGCTTGTGCAAGGAAGCGGCATCCCCGATTTGCGACGTTTCTGCCATACCGTCGTGGCGGACATACATTTGAACGAGGCAAAGCAATTCCTCAAACCAAAGCTCTCGGGTCTTCTCAACTCACTTGATCTATACGCGCGCTCAAACATGACGAGGAGCGACGAAGCCAGCAAGGCTAGAGCGGGCTACGCAGCAATCGTCAAGGACCTAGATGGGGTCGTTAGAGAGGTAATGCCTGCCAGCGCCGGGACTGCGGCATACCTATCAGCATTGCTCATGGTTACTCACGAATCGTTTAGAATAAATCCTTGGCAGACACTTTTCGGCGGGATTGTAAGAGGAGCTTCGAGGACCAGATCCTGACGTTCTTCGGTAAGCTGGAAAGCCCCCACGCCACATTCCGTGCCGCGAACAAGTGCCAAGTGCTAACGTGCTACGGTTGAAGATCGGCGGGGACACCATTGGGAGGCAGCGGCGACTAATGAAGGGCGAAAATGGGATAGCAAACAGGTAAGTCCTTGTGCCTGGGCCAAAAAAAGAAGATCAAGCTAAACATGTCCCAGGAGTGGCATTCGTGTATTCCGCAGCCCAACCCCGAGCACTTGGATGGGCTCAACTGACACTGGCCCTGCAGCTCAAATCAATGCTTGGTGTCTTAACAACGGTGACCACCAGACCACCAGAAAGCCCCGTGAGAATTGGAACGCCAACATCATTTGGAAGATGCGCGCGGAGCTTGAGTCACCATGGGATATTCTCGAGGAAGAGGCTGTAGATATTTTCTCCGCAGTCCTCAAGGAATCGACACGTGTTTTAGGGGCTATGAAGGAAAGCATGCGACGTAAGTGTTTCCACACGGCCTCGTTATACGGCATATGTATGGGACAGCTTACACGAATGTATCACGATAGGCGACGCGCCGCTCCACTCCACTTGTTCGCTTCTCACTGGTATAGACTGCCGGCTGCAACTGCTCGAGTATGAATTCTGGAGACACCAGAGAAAGCTTGTTGACGAATTGAGGTATAATAGCTCACGAAGCATGGCTTCTCAACGGTTGTTGCTGACGTTGAACGATAAACAGGGCCTTGAGGAGATATGCATCCGAGGCGAATCACACCTCCTTTATTCTCCAAGACATGATCCCCACGTATCGAGATGCAGTGGAACAGCACGGTGCGTCTCTCAAACACCCTCCTTACCACGACCTTGTCAAGCCTGGAATCGGACCGGCTTGGACTTGGTCTTCGAACGTGCCTGTCATAAACTAGGAGGGGGCAGTCGATTTGAACGCTAGCTTACAACGAGTCGGCAGGAAATGGCAAACGAGCTCGACAAGTAGGCATTCTACGGGGCCATATCGATACCGGGGCCATGTTTGCGGAGCTCTCGGTGTTGCTCAACACGAGAGTCGATGAGATGGTTGCATCGGCAGGCATGGGGCTGGCCGGGTGTCTAGACGCTGCGTTGCGCAAAGTCAGAAGCGACGTGGACATTGCCTTTCGATGCGTCAATGGGGTGCCCGCGACAGACCCTTCTTCGCTGGACATGAAGGCCAGGCGGCGTGTAAGGGAGTTCGTGGCGGCTGTAAACGGTCTGAAGCCGAGACACGTTGCTTTGTTACGTAGCATTGAGACATTCTGAGTAAAAGTCGGAGTCGGGGACTGAACCCCATGTCCCGCCATGGGACGTATAATAGGTGCGTTTCTTGGTCAGCTTGCAGACTCTGAGGATCGATCTGCATGCCATACCCATATTGGTTATTATATACGTAACATTGAGCTGAATGTGTAGACGCGGAGTCATTCTACATATCCCGGCAAGACGAGCCAATTCGATTGACACATTTCATGTGCATAAGACCTCCCTGAATGCAGCTATGACGTGGCATGGCAGCAATCTCGCGGCACCTTTCTGGCGAAGTTATATGGCGATCCCGCGCGCTTCCGTGACATCTTGCGGGGAGCGGGACGAGCGGGACGTCAACAATTCGTCATCCACAAACAATATTGAACGGCCGCTACAAGTGAGCAAATCCTTTTTTTTAAGAAAAAAAAAGGAAAGAAAATAAACATCATGGCCACTACTGCCGAGGTCGGGAACGTCTCCGCCGCCCCGGAAGCGGAGACGATGCAGCTCCGCCTGGCGTCCGGCAACGGCCCCATCACGCGGACCATCCGCCGCACGCCGCTCCGGGACGCGTCGCCGTCCGAGATCCCTCTCATCGACGCCTCGCCCCTGTTCAGCGACTCGTTGGCAGATCGCCAGGGCGTGGCACGCAAGATGCGTGATGCGGCCACCAACAACGGCTTCTTCTACATCAGCGACCACGGTATCCCGGCCGAGGTGACGGACAGCGCGCACGAGGCGTGCCTGGGCTTCTTCCGCCAGGGCATGGAGGTCAAGACGAAGACGGACGCGAACAAGGGCATACTTCACAACGGATACCGCGCGCCGGGCACGCAGAGACTCAACCCGGCCGAGGGCGTCGACGTCCGCGAGGCGTACAGGATTCGCTACGATCCTCGCATGGACCCGGCCGTTGCGGACCCGTCGAGCATCCCGGAGCACGCGGCCAAGTATTTACATGCCCCCAACTCGCCCTGGGAGAGCACGGAGAAGTTGCCACACTTCAAGGAGTCGTTTGTGCGCTACTTCCAGGCCAGCCTCGTCCTGGCGCGCGCTCTGACCCGGGCCTTTGCGCTGTCACTGGGACTCGACGAGGACGCCTTTGACGACAAGGTGCAATACCCAAACGCCTCGTTTGCGCTCAACTACTATCCCCCTCTCCCCGGAGGCAGCGATAGCAGCGGCGGCGGCGGCGACAAGGCCACGGCGACGTTGGCGCCAGGGGATCCCGACGCGCGCGTGTCCATCGGGTCGCACACCGACTTCCAGCTCTTCACGATCCTGTGGCAGGACGACAACGGCGGACTGCAGGTGCTGAACCGCCAGGGCCAGTGGATCGGGGCGCGGCCGGTGAAGGGCACCTTTGTGGTCAACATCGGCGACTACATGCAGCACATCACCAACGGCCTGTACGTGAGCACGGTCCACCGCGTGCAGAACTGGAGCGGGCGCGAGAGGGTGAGCATCGCCTTCTTCTGGGGCTTCGGGCTGCACGACAGCTGTCGCGTGCTCGACAGTTGCGTGGCCGAGGGGGAGGAGAACAAGTACGACGAGATGAGGTGCATAGACTGGTTCAACCGCAGGTTCGAAAACATGCTGGATTTGAGCGAGCAAAAGTGAGCAAGCACTCGCGAAATTGACGGGGAGTTTGATTGTCAACAATGTGAGTAATAGTCCATGATCTGGGGTAAAACACTTTGGCGACGGTGGTTGGGGGCACGTTTGCCAAATCGTATGACCAAGTGGCACGGCAGCGTATTCAAAGTCGAGCTCAACGGACGAACTGAGAATGAATGGCGAGAATTAGTGTCCATAGGAATAAAAGTTCTTTGCTCCTTTGACAATGCCTTGTTTTTATGTAGCGCGGCGAGAGGAGCTGACGTTGCAAGGGATTGCTGATGCGAATTGATGAGTTGTTGGCGATTTGAGGCGAGGTTCCACATCCCTCTTTTGGACGCTTACATAACACCACGGACCCTGTGCGACCAGCCAATCATGGCGCCGCGACGCCTTGAAATTCTTCGCCCAACTCGACAAGGTCCGTTCGTTACGCCCGCGACAACCTCACCGGCCCAGCGCGCGTGCAACAATGGCCGAAGCAGTAAAGGCGGCGGCCCGCCAATTACCGGCGTTCAAGCTGGGGCAGAAGCAGGTGTTTCTGTGAGTCTCGGCCTTGGACTCTGCTGCGGCGCGCACCGTCACGCGACTGATGGATGCGTCGTGGCACGACCAACCCTCCCTCTCATGCCCCTCGCTGACCACGAGTCCACCGCAGACCAAACCATGTCATCACCTTCCTCCGCAAGGAGCACCTCCCCCCGAACGAAGCCTGCTTCCAGGTGCCGCTCCGCTTCACCAAGTTCGACCTGCGAGACTACCTGTGGAACCTGTACGGCGTCGAGGTGCGGACGGTGCGCTCGTACGTCAAGCCGCAGCCGCTCACGCAGCGCGACTCGCACTCGCGGTCCTGGTACCGCCCGCGGCCGCTCAAGATCATGACGGTCGAGCTGGCCAAGCCCTTCCAGTGGCCCGAGCTGCCGACCAACCTCGAGCCCTGGAGCAACGAGCTGTGGAAGATGCGCGAGGACCTCATGGACAAGCGCAACGAGGACCAGGTGCGCCAGCAGTCCTTCCAGATCCCACTCAAGAGCCAGGAGCCCCAGTCGAAGGAGAGGAAGGAACTGGCCGCGCTGGCCGGCCAGATGCTCAGGGGCGAGGTCAAGTGGTCCAACGACGCCGTGCTGGACCCCAAATGGGACGCCGTGCTGGCCAAGAGCGCTGCGGTGGCGCCGCGGGGGACGACACCGAACAAGGACGAGACGACGCTGCCCTGAACTCTCCCGACCGGATGGATCAAAATGAATATGAAAGCGAAGGCGACATTGTAAAGGCATATTGAAACAGAGGATTGCTGCCGCGGCGACGGCATGGTACCATGTATGATTAGCGGGCACCCACAAAGATGTACATTACCGTGGCCATTGGCTGGGCCACGACTACTGCCGGCAATGCAAACAAGCCCAAAAAGAAATCATGAATGCTCATTGAGCCAAATCATCCTCGCGCCTCTAATTGTTCCTGACCCGTGACCGGCTCCCAGTACGTGGCATCTTGAAACTGCAACACCTGGTCCCCCCAGCTCCACCACCCAGCCGTCAGGTTCCGCGCGAAAACTTCCAGGCCGACGTAGTCACGGCCCAGCACGTCTTCGAAGAGGCATCGCAGACTGGGCTTCCTCGAGTGCACGTCCGGACACGCGACCAGGACCTTGGGCGCCAGGCCGGGCGGTGTCCTGGCGCCGCGCCTCTTGGCGACGAGGAGCCGCTCCCAGGGCTTCCTCCACTGCGAGTCGACGGGGTAGAGCGGCTCGCCCGACGCGGCGACCTTGAGCCACGTCCACTCGACGGCGGGCTCGAGCCCCCAGGCGGCGAAGAGCCCCGTGGCAGGCGCGGTGAGCAGCTCCGCGGCGCGCGCCTTGTTGGTGATCCACACGGCGACGAGCCCGTCCGGGGCGAGGTGCGCGGCGACGGGGACGGCGGCGAGAAGGTCCCGCGCCTGCGGCATGGTCGCGGCCGTGGCATACCGGTCGCCCTGGTTGCGGCGACGGCGGGCTGAGCGGTTGGGCCACGGCGGGTCGAGGACGATGAGCTGGAACTGTGGCGCGGTGTCGAGGAGCAGCTGGCGCGATGCCTGGATCATGCCGTGGATATACCTGGCTCCCGGCGGCACGAGCGTAGTGGAGGAGGAGGGTGAGGGCGAGGAAGAAGTCTCTGCCGGCTTGGGATCCAATTCAACGACAGGGTCTCGCTGTTGTTGAGCAGCATCGCCAGCGGGACTGGCGGCGAGACGAGGCAGATGGAAGGGTCCATGGTGATGCTCGCGGATCAGCCGCAGGGCACTCTCGACGGCAGCGGCGGTCATGAGATCGGCGAGCTGCGCGGCGGGCGACTGCTCCGACGGGACATGCGCCGCGCCGCCGGCCCCGCGCCCGCGCCCTCGCCCGTCCGACCCATGTCTCCGGTGTCTCGAGGGCTCCGGCGTCGGGAGCGGCGCTGGCGGCGGGGGGCCCGAGTAGACGCGACGCGTCGGGGCGTGGCCGGGCGGGACCTGGCCCTCCTCGAGGGAGCGGGGGATGTCGACGAGGACGACGGACCTGTCTTTGGACGCGAAGAGCACGCTGGAGGACGGCGCGGCAAGGGCGGGCTGGGGCATGGGGGGATTGGGTGAGGTGAGGTGAGTGTCGAGGATTCTACAGATTCAGTTGTATGTCACAAGTACAAGTACAAGTACAGTACACAAGTACAAGTACTATTCGGGCAGACATACGTCACTTCGTCGTCCGTACTACCGAGCATCAAACAAGCGACCATGACCTCGCCCGTGTCAGAAAGAGACACACGGTCTGTTTTGATAGCCTTTTCTTTTGCCCTTTGTGGATCAAGTGGTATCATTGAATGACTGACATTTGTAGGCAAAGACGTCGCGCAAAGACTCGTCTCGTCGCCGAATTGATTGACCGCCATATGCCCAGATAACAGCTCCCCTGCGTCTTAAGTGGGAGCAAAGTGCCAAATCTGTTGGGTCATGTCGCTCTTGGCATTATAGATAGCGACGCTACGATTCGGCACACGTTAGCACTCTGCAAACATGATGATTGGGGCCAGGAGTGAGAGAGAGATGGGGGAGGGGCTCCGCTACAAAAACGTACCGTATAA